>NC_044556.1:22673057-23380119 GCF_007565055.1 Rhinopithecus roxellana | reverse complement strand
ACATTTCCAGCTGCCTAATGCAAAGACATAAAGTCACCTACTGAAGTCAATTCACCAGAGAAAAGCCAAGTCATTGACTGCACTAGCAATAAGCCCACTTCATAATCCCTTCCGACCAGGATATCGTAATAAGAATCAGTCTCCCACAGGGCCCCTTCCGACAGAATTCATATGCCTATAATGAATTCTTTCATCATTCTTTGTGTGTGTGTGTGTGCGCACGTGCACGTGGTTGGTAAAAATATTGATATTACAATTCTTCTCTAGGAGACTCTATTAACTTTACTGCTCTTTTACTTCTTTTTAATTCAACATATGTTTATTGGGTATTAAATTTTTAATTTGTGGCCTTTTATCCTAGGTTTAATATTAACCAAACAATACATAAAAGTTTTGTACATAAATTAAGCAGCACCATAATTTGCTAAGTGGGATGTAAGGAGAATAATGCTTGTCTAAGATTAAAGCAAATAGGTATCTGGAGGCCAGATGGACACAAAATTGGAAAAAAAATATAATCAGTAATCAGAAGAGAATGGAGAATCTAATCTTAAATGTGAGGAGGTTTGCCCTGAAGACTTTTGTATGCTCTCTGCTGGTCCTACAGCAGCAGGTGGACATGGGCTGCTCGTTTAGTTTGTTAAAATTCAATGTATACAAAGCATTTATTTCATGAATGTTAAAAGGTGTCATAAAACATATCATATCTTATCCATTTTATGAATTGTTCGTTTAACTAATGTATTTAAAAGCACTCAAATAATTCACCATTAAAAAATGTATCATCCCCTCTCCCCCACAAAATTGAGTTTTTAAGTCTTTGTTATACTGGATGAATATTATATTTTGAACAGAATTATTTTCAGGTAAGACTTTGGGATATATGTTGAGAGTCTCCCTTTGAAAAAATGTTTCATTTAAAAACAAAGAGCTCCATATATTCAAGCTGTGACTTCCATTAAAAGCTCAACAGATAGAAGCCAATTAAATTGTTCTACTCTCAGCTTTGCCTCTTAGTAAACAGCTGCTTGCTTAATCAGTCATGCCAAATCAAGAACTAATCTAGAGATCTTTACAAATTTCCCTAGAAAATCAAGGCTTCTGTTAAGAAGCAGCTACCCCTGTTCATTCACTTTAATGCATGAATCAGGCAAGAAAAATGGTAAAAAGTGATAAAACCAAAGGATGTTCATTACTAACATATATTAAAGGCCTGTAAGAGTTTGGTGATTATTAGGTACAGGAATACACAGTAATACTGGAAAAGCAGACCTACTTCATATACCTCTACAGGTAGCTAGAAGCTGGCAGAAGGCTGGGATACTATTTGGCCTAGAGAAGAGCAGTTCAAACAGATAAGGGAAATACTTCTGTAAGCAATTTACAAGAGTGTCTAGACATGAACTCTACAATATAATTAGTCCATCTTGATTCACAGGAATTGTGGACATCAAAGAAACTTTTCCAGAGACCTGTCGAATGAAATAATGTTTATACTTTTCATTCAAGATGGTTTACATAAACTTTAATTGACACTGATTTCTTAGAAGGGAAAAACATGAAAAGGTCTGAAGTATAGTCATGCACTGCATAACAATGTTTCAGTCAATGACAGACCACATATACAACGGTGGTCTCATAAGATTACAATGGAGCCCAGCGCGGTGGCTCACGCCTGTAATCCCAGCACTTTGGGAGGCCGAGGCGGGCAGATCACGAGGTCAGGAAATCGAGACCACAGTGAAACCCCGTCTCTACTAAATATACAAAAAATTCGCCGGGTGTGGTGGCAGGCGCCTATAGTCCCAGCTACTCGGGAGGCTGAGACAGGAGAATGGCGCGAACCCAGGAGGCGGAGCTTGCAGTGAGCCGAGATCGCGCCACTGCACTCCAGCCTGGGCGACAGAGCGAGACTCCGTCTCAAAAAAAAAAAAAAAAAAAAGATTACAATGGAGCTGAAAATTCCTATTACCTAGAGACGCTATAGCCATCATAACACCCTAGTGCAACACATTACTCACGTGTTTGGGGTGATGCTGGTGTAAATAAACCTACTGCACTGACGGTCATATAAAAGTCTAGCATATACAATTATGTGCAGTACATAATAGTTGATAATGATAATAAATGACTATGTTACTGGCTTATGCATTTACTACACTATACTTATCATGATTTTACAGTGTATTCCTTCTATTTATTAAAACACACACACACACCATTAACTGTAAAACAGCCTCAGGAAAGTCCTTCAGGAGGTAGTCCAGAAGGAGGCATTGTTCTCTTAGGAGATGACAGCTCCATGTGTGTTATTGCCCCTGAAGACCTTCCAGTGGGACAAGATGTGGAGGTGGACGATAGTGATATTGATCGTTCTGACCCTCTGCAGACCTAGGCTAATGTGTGTGTCTGAGTCTTAGACTTTTAACAAAAAAGTAATAAAATAATAATTTAATTTTAAAAATAGAAGGAAGCTTATAAAATAAGGATATAAAGAAAATCTTTTTCTACAGCTGTACAATGGGTTTGTTTTCAGATAAGTGTTATTAAAAAGAATCAAAGGCTGGGCGCAGTGGCTCACGCCTGTAATCCCAACACTTTGAGAGGCCGAGGCTGCTGGATCACCTGAGCTCAGGGGTTCGAGACCAGCCTGGACAACATGGTGAAACCCCATCTCTACAAAATATACAATTAGCTGGGCGTGGTGGCACGCGCCTGTTGTCTCAACAACTCAGAGGCTGAGGCAGGAGAACCGCTTGAACCTGGGAAGCGGAGATTGGAGTGAGCCAAGATCACACCACTGCACTCCAGCCTAGGTGACAAAAGCGAAAACTTTGTCTCAAAAAAACAAAAAAAATCAAAGGTTTAAATTAAAAAGTTTATAAAATAAAAAAGAAACTAAGCTAGGGTTTATTGGAGAAATAAATATTTAAAATCAATTTAATGTAGCCTAAATGTACAGTGCTTATAAAGCCTACAGTAGTGTTCAGTAATGTCCTAGCCCTCCACATTCACTCACCACTCACTGATTCACCTAAAGCAACTTCTAGTCCTGCAAGCTCCATTCACAGTAATTGCTCCACAGAGGTGGTGTACCATTTTTTATCTTTTTTCTTTTTTTTGGACACAGGTTCTCACTCTGTCATCCAGGCTAGAGTGCAGTGGCACAATCATAGCTTGTTGTAACCTCAAACTTCTAGGCTCAAGTGATCCTCCCACCTCAGCCTCCCACGTAGCCACCACACCCAGCTCTTTTTTTTTTTTTTTTTTTTTGTAGAGACTGGGTCTCACTATGTTGCCCAGAATGGTCTCTAAGTCCTGGCCTCAAGTGATCCTCCCACCTCAGCCTCCCAAACCACTGGGATTACAGGTATGAGCCACTGTGCCTGGTCCAATTTTTAATCTTTTATACTACATTTTTAACTGTACCTTTTCTATGTTTAGATACACAATACTTGCCATTGTGTAGCAACTGTCTACAGTATTCAGTACAGTAAATGCTGTACAGGCTTGCAGCCTAGGAGCAACAGGTTATGTCATATAGCCATGGGTGTGGTAGGCTGTTCTGTCTAGGTTTGTGTTAAGTGCACTCTATGATGTTCACACAATGATAAAATTGTGTTAAGGACACATTTCTTAGAATGTATCCCCATTGTTAAGCAATGCGTGACTGTACATTTCTTAACTATCAGCTATGAGAGCTCTTCCCTTCCAGCAGGAGGACTCCCAGAGACAGGGCCCTGGGAAACAACACTGCCAGGGCTGATTCAGTCTTCACATCAAAAAACAGTCCATCCATCTGTCTCTGGTCTACCATGAGTCAGGCACTGTGCTGGAATACAATATAGGGAGACATGCTTACAGTCAGTAGGGATACAAAGAAATTGATCCTCACCACATAAAGTGGTAAGTGCAGGGTGCTAAGGGAATGCTTAGAATAAATACCCAGGAGAGATGACACATAACAGTGAGAAGGTATCCAAAAGTATTCGAGGTAAACTAAGAGAACATCTTCTCTTCTATGAAAATCCCAATAAGATGCTTTGAGGCTGGAGCCCAAAAGAGTCAGCTCTCAGCCAGGCTCATGCCTGTAATTCCAGCAGTTTGGGAGGCCCAGGTAGAAGGACTGCTTCAAGCCAGGAGTTCAAGACCAGCCTGGACAACATTAATGAGACCTCGTCCCTACAAAAAATAGAAAAATTAGCTGGGTGTGGTAGCACATTCCTGTAGTTCCAGCTACTCTGGAGGCAGAGATGGGAGGATCACTTGAGCCCAGGAGATCGAGGTTACAGTGAGCTATGATTGCGTACCATGGCACTCCGGCCTGGGTGTCCACGCAAGACCCTGTTTCAAAAAGAAAGAGAAGGAAGAAAGGGAGGGAGAGAGGGAAAGAGAAAAGGAGAGGAGGACGGAAAGCAGGAAGGAGAGGAGGAGGGAAGAGGGGATGAGGGGAGGAAGGGAGAAAGGGGCAATTTTAAAGGAAATTGACTTTAAAAAAAAAAAAGACTCAGTTCTACTAAGTGAGGTTAGGATTACCAGCCCCTCCCCACCAAAACACGATCACTCACTCATTTCCCCCATTTGTGATTCCTTTGTAAATTCCTTAGAGAATATGTCAAAATACCAATGCCACTTCCATGCACATACATAACCCCACTCCTTCATTTTCTGATATAATCCCCCAGTGAGAACCACTGCTGGAGTGTTTTGCAGTAAAAATCCCCAAAAAGAAGGGGGAAGGGTCTGTGTGTTTGTCTTTAAGGGCAGCAAAGAAGGGGGAAGGTGGGAAGAATGCCCCACTTAGGCTTAGCATTCCTTTACCCATCCCTGGTAAGCTCCCTCTCCTATTTCCCACATTGATTCCAAATATTCACTGCTCTCAAATCTCTAGTTCTCCCTCTTAAAATAGATGAGGTTTCTTCCCATTTGACCAAGAAAATGAAGGTGATCAGGCATAAACACCTTTAACTTGGCAATGTTTACTACCTCCCCACAACTCCCACTACCTGAACCTTTTCTCTGCATACTATAGGTTCTGCCTGGCTATGTGCCCTGCACCTTCAACACTGCTTATACTGTGTGCAACTAGATTTCACCACCCCCCATGCACCAGCCCTGATTAGTCAGCCATCCTCTGGATGGGCTCCATTTGGGCATCCGAAGGTGCCACAGGTTCTACTTGGCCCAAGCTGAACTTAACCCCAAGCAGCCCTTCTCCATGGTGCCATACCTCAATGAATGACACGGACACCCACAACATTGCCCCATCTTCCAACCTGGAACAGCTCAGTCATCCTTGATTCCTTCCTATACCTTACCACTACAAATAACTGATCAAGAAATCCTAGCAGATTGGAGAATACCAAGTGAAGGATACCTTGATTCCAGCAAAGTTCTGAAAGTTTCTCATGATAGCCTTATGATTAATACCAAAAAAAATAAAAAGTGGCTAGATTAACAAAGTTAGTGAGCCCAAGAGCTAGCTGAAAACTAGAAGCAGCATGTAAATTAATGATCCAAAGTAGAATTGAGAAATATCTCCTGATATTTTATATGATTTTCTCTATTTTGGTCCTTTTTTAGTAAATACTTTTTGTAAATATTTGTATGTTTACTTAAGCTGCATATAACAGAGGTGGGAAAGACAGCTAATACATTAAGTTAACAGAATCAGGTTTGAAATTATCTTTATTAGCTGAAATAATGAATCCCAATCATAAAGGCAAAATATAATAAAACTTTTAAAGGCAATACCAAAGTATAGGACTTGACATAATAGCCATACACACAAGACCTTAGCATTGTAAGTGACACAAATCAATGAAAGACAACAGTAAAACGAAGATACTAAACACACACACACAAAAAGAAGCAAATTTCAGGCTCATTTATACTCAGAAAGAATGGACGTGCATCTTTTGATCAAGTATCAGTCCCATATACTCCCAATTAATTACATACCAAAGTACCTTTAGAATGGTATAAAGATGGTAATCTTTAGAAATAGTATCATATCGTAAAGAGCTAAGAAGCTGAATAACGTTAGCTTGGGAACAAGATTTCTTAAAAAAAAACACAAAACAAAACTTGAAAACTGAGAGCAGGCTGGGCTCAGTGGGTCATGCCTATAATCCCAGCACTTTGGGAGGTCAAGGCCAGTGGATCACCTGACCCCAAGAGTTCAAGTTCAGTCTTTTGCAACATGGTGAAACCCCATCTCTACAAAAAAATACAAAAATTAGCCAGATGTGGTGGTGCACGCCTGTAATCCCAGCTACCCAGAGGCTGAGGTAGGAGAATCACTTGAGCCCAGGAGGTGGAGATCACATTACTGCATTCCAGCCTGGGTGACAGAGTGAGACCCTGTCTCAAAAACAAAACAAAACAAACTTGAGAGCATTCCTTGAACATTTAAAGAAGTGTTGTGGCTGGGCGTGGTAGCTCACACCTGTAATCCCAGTACTTTGGGAGGCCAAGGCGGGCGGATGACTTGAGGTCAGGAGTTCAAGACCAGTCTCACCAACATGGTGAAATCCCATCTCTACTAAAAATACAAAAATTAGCCGGATGTGGTGGTGGTATGCGGCGGTTGTCCCAGCTACTCGGGAGGCTAAGGCAAAAGAATCACCTGAACCTGAAAGACGGAGGTTGCAATGAGCCAAGATCAGGCCACTGCACTCCAGCCTAGGCAACAGAGGAAGACTCTATGTCAAAAAAAAAAGTGTACAAAAAAATAAGAGCGGGAACTTACTCTGCATTACTCAAAATTGCACAAGTGGGCAGTTTAACTTAACCACCCTCTAACCCTTCAGAAGTGTCCAAGTGTCTATCACGGAAGTGGTAAAAGAACAGCTGGGAGATAGGTCTGCAGAAGGCGGGGGCCCTAGCCTAACCTTTAGAGGACTCTGGAAACAAGATTTGGGGTCTAGAATTGAACTTAATTTTGGTAATCAGAAAGACAATTCCTATTCCATTAACTTCCCAACATTCTCTCAGTTATGTTAAAAATCATAATTTCAGAGAAGGAAATGTTAAGTAGGTACACCATGATGGGAAGTACATAGGCCCAAAGTCTTGATTTTGAGGCTCAGTTCTACCACTTGCTAGCTGCGTAGCCTTAGAAAAATTACTAAACTTGCCTTAACAGAACCTCAGTTTCCTCATCTGTAAGACAGAGATATCAACAGTACCAGCCTGACATGGTTGTAATAAGAAATAAATGATATAATGTTTCTTGGGCACTTAGAACATTACTCAGCATATGGTGTGCACCCAGTCTCTGCTTCTACTGTCATCCACCTCCAGCAGCACACAGGACATACAACCTCTGGGCCTGTTGTCACTCTAGTCAAGGAAAACAAAACCATCCTACAGCCACCAGGTCCTAGACCCCTAACTCATGCCTTTTTTCATCAATCAACACTTAAAATGTAGGCAGTGCCCACTGCAGAGATCTATCCTCTACCACTTGAGTACCTCTGTTTTGCTTCAAAGTTCCTTCCCAGTCCATCACCCTCTCCACCTCCCACAACCTTCTACTAGGTCCCTTGGAACTGCTGCTGTACACCCAGAAAGTAGTGTCATATCCTCGGCCTCTCCTCTGAGCATGCTGAAGACACCCCTCTTCTCCTGCAACCCTCTCAAGTAGCAGTCTCTCACACTCTGGAGTCAGGAGATGGCCTTGGTACCTGTCCCGCTTCAGGCCTTATTCCTCCATTCCCCTGCCCACTCAAACCCCCCTATCCTTTTTAGGATCCTGCCATTCAGTTACACCACCTCTTCCTTTCCTCACTGTTATATTCTAATCTCCCAATCACTTCTGCTTACTCAAAGACAGTAGCCCTGGCTCACTGATGTCATCAAGCCCTGCCATCTTCCTGCTCATTTGATGGCTCCACATCTCCTAGACAACTCAGTCCATTATCTTCACCTGGAATGGCATTTCTTCCATGCCACCTTACCCACCCATGAACCTTTATTGTCCCCTACGCATCATTTTCTGCCTCCAAAATAACACTTCAAGTATTCCCTTTGTTGACCAGGGCCTTCTTTCCTTTAAGCTTGTGCAGTATTACAACATTATCAGTCCACTGACCTCTCAACTTTTGCCCAACCCATTAGCCCTATCCTGCTTGTACATCCCTCTTTAATCCGCTTACTTTCCAAAGTCCATCATTTCCACAGCACTCTAATACCCAAATTCCCTTTCCATTGCCAACAGCTGACAAAATCCTAATCCTGAATATGCCCAACTATTTACTCAGCAATCAGTCCAGAACAATCAGAGCTCTGTTGCAGAAAGTCACACACCAGAAGAGATTGAAGCCAGTGTGTGAGAATTACAGAGGGATCAGACAGCCCTCAACACTACCCTGCACTCCAACCATTTGCCACTCCAACCAACCCTCTCAGAGTCCACAATAAAATTCCCAAATTGTCCCTATTCTTTTCAAAACACCATCCATCTACCCCATTCTCAGCAGATGACCCCCATCCTACTTCACAAAACAGTAGAAGCCAATGTATGAAAACATTCACTATCCCACACTACAATCTACCTCCACCTGTAACTATCTGTCTTCCCACCTAAGGTCAACCTCTCTAACTTGTGCACTTTAGATCCATCCTTTCTGGCCTTCTTGGGAATCTTTTGCTCCACGTTATCCTTTACTGTCTCCCTCTCAAATGGCTCTTTCTATTGGCTCTTAAACAGGCTCAAGTTCTCAGCAAAAACAAAAATCAACAGATTTACAACCTCTTCTTCAATCCTCTTTTTCCATAAAGTTTCTCTCTCTTGCTTGAACTTTTACATGTGTTCTCTCTCTCTCCACTCCTTTACAAAGTTCTAGAAATATTTGCCTGTATTTTGTCATCATTTTTCATCTGACATTTCACCACTCCACTCCTGTCCCCATCCACATCACTCTCCTGGAATAGCTGTTGCTAAGGTTAACAATGACTTCTATGTGCAGCTTTCATGTTACCTGACCTCTCCGCAACATCAGATGCTGATCATTTTCTCCTTGAAATGCTTTCTTCCTGTACTTCCATAACACCACACTTCCTCTACCCGGCCACTAAATAATAACAGAGTTAAGACTCCAGACCATCTTCTATCTATTTGTTTCCTATGTGATATAACCTATACCTGCGGCTTCAGTTACCACTTAGATGTAGAAAAATCTAAAGTTTAAATATTCATCCTAGATCTCTCCTCTGAGCTAATGTATATAGCCTACTGCTACTTGATATTACTACACAGTGTCTCAAAGGCATCTCACACCAAGCTCATAACCTGACCCCTAAACTTGGTCCTCAGCTAGGTTCTTCATCTCAAATGAATGGTTCTCACCAAATGTCTTAGTCGGTTTTGTGTTGCTATAACAGAACATCTGAGACTGCATAATTTATTTTTTCTTTTTTTTTCTTTTTTGAGACG
This sequence comes from Rhinopithecus roxellana, assembly GCF_007565055.1. Lineage (NCBI taxonomy): Eukaryota > Metazoa > Chordata > Mammalia > Primates > Cercopithecidae > Rhinopithecus > Rhinopithecus roxellana. The sequence goes on along the minus strand of NC_044556.1, from coordinate 23,370,680 downwards.
GAGTCTCACTCTGTCACCCAGGCTGGAGTGCAATGCTGCAATCTCGGCTCACTGCAACCTCCGCCACCTGGGTTCAAGTGATTCTTGTGCCACAGCCTCCAGCAGAGCTGGGATTACAGATGTGTGCCACCATGCCCAGCTAATTCTTTGGATTTTTGGTAGAGACAGGGTTTCACTATGTTGGCCAGGCTGGTCTCGAACTCCTGGCTTCTAGTGATCCAACCACCTTGGCTTCCCAAAGTGCTGGGATTACAGGTGTGAGTCACCACACCCATCCAGGACTGCATAATTTATACAGAAAATAGGTTTATTTAGCTCACGATTCTGCAAGTTGAGAAGTTCAAGGGGCATGGCTTCTGGCAAAAACTTTTGTGCTAAGTCATAATATAGTGGAGAAGGTCAAAGAGGGAAGCAGGTATGTGTGAAGAGACAAGACCTGGGTGGCATCCCAGCTTTATAATAACTCACTCTCAAAGGAACTAATCCACTCTTGCCAGAATGAGAACTCACTACTATAAGAATGGCACCAAGCTACTCATGACGGATCTGCCCCCAGGATTCTAACACCTCTCACTAGGCCCTACCTCCCAACATCAATACACTGCAGATCAAATTTCAACATGAATTTTGATGGGGACAAACCATAGCCAACCCATTGTACCATACATTCAGATCTGACAGCCAGAAACCCAGGAGTCACCCTTGATAACTTGCTTTCTGCACCTTCCAACTCTGCTACTATATCCAATCTACCACTAAGTCCAATGGATTATACTTCTTAAATAACTATCAAAAAGGCATTTTCTTCTCAAGCTACTACCATCACATTTCTGGACTGTCTCTAAACTGGTCTCCTTTGAGTGAAGAACAGACTGGAGGGTTCCGGAGGAATCTTTTCTAAAAGTCATCTCTGATCATGTCACTTCCTTACCTACCCTCAACTTAAAACCTTCATTTGTTTCTCAATGCTCTTATGAGAAGGACTCTACCTTCTCCAGCCTCAGTTGGCACCTGCCCTCACTTACTGCACTCCAGCTAACATGGCCTTTTTTCTCTTCCTTTAAGATGCCATGTTCCCTTCTTCCACAAGGCCTGTGCACATCCTATTCCCTAACTCCCATCCATACCCCTCCACTCCCAAGTTCACACCCATGCTTCTTCAGCTCTCTTCTCTGAGCTCTGTCAACAGGTTAATTCCCCCATTATCGGCCCTCACGCTGCATGTCCCTCTCCTTTACAGCTGAGACTTAAACAGATGTTTCCTTCTCACAGTGGAATGTATGCCCCATAAGGGTGGGAAATATGGCCATTTTTCCCCTCACCATTAAATCTCCATGCTCAACACAATGTCTTCCACGTAATTTACGCTCAATAAATATGTTAAATAACACAGTTATAACAGCAGACATACTCTTACATGTGTTTTCCATTCTGCAAGTGTTATAGATTCCTTGTTTTACCAGGGTAATCACAATACTAGAAAAAGAATTTTATGAACTGACAACCGTAGTATTACAGCATGAAAGTATATTGACTTCAAAAGTATCTTACTTCCAAATATGTCCAAAAGCAAAAAGTACCATCATAAATGGAGTATATTTATCTACTGTAAACTCCTTGTAACATGATATACGTTCAAAAGTTCCATGTATAACCTGTAATTATACTTTAATATTCTTATCAACTGCAGAAGTACCGATTGATTATTTACCATGATCAGTAGCCCTAACACTCTAGCAAGTAAAAGGCTCTATCTGCAAACTCTAAGTCATTTGTAAATAAGCATATCACTGCAGAAGATGTGCTATTTACCAAGCCAAAGAAACAAATAAAAAGAACTAGAGACACAAGAGCAAACACATTCAAAAGCTAGCAGAAGGCAAGAAATAACTAAGATCAGAGCAGAACAGAAGAGATAGAGACGCAAAAAACCCTTCAAAAAATCAATGAATCCAGTAGCTGGTTTTTTGAAAAGATCAAAAAATTGATAGACTGCGAGCAAGAATAATAAAGAAGAAAAGAGAGAGGAATCTAATTGACACAATAAAAAATAATAAAGGGGATATCACCACCGATCCCACAGAAATACAAACTACCATCAGAGAATACTATAAATATCTTTATGCAAATAAACTAGAAAATCTAGAAGAAATGGATAAAATCTTGGACTTATACACCCTCCCAAGACTAAATCAGGAAGAAGTTGAATCTCTGAATAGACCAATAACAGGCTCTGAAATTGAGGCAATAATTAATAGCTTACCAACCAAAACAAGTCCAGGACCAGACGGATTCACAGCCGAATTCTACCAGAGGTACAAACAGGAGCTGGTACCATTCCTTCTGAAACTATTCCAATCAATAGAAAAGAGAGATTCCTCCCTAACTCATTTTATGAGGCCAGCATCATCCTGATACCAAAGCCTGGCAGACACACAACAAAAAAAAGAGAATTTTAGACCAATATCCCTGATGAACATTGATGCAAAAATCCTCAATAAAATAATGGCAAACCAAATCCAGCAGCACATCAAAAAGCTTATCCACCATGACCGAGTTGGCTTCATCCCTGAGATGCAGAGCTGGTTCAACATATGCAAATCAATCAACGTAATCCAGCATATACACAGAACCAAAGACAAAAATCACATGATTATCTCAATAGATGCAGAAAAGGCCTTCGACAAAATTCAACAGCCCTTCATGCTAAAAACTCTCAACAAATTAGGTATTGATGGGATGTATCTCAAAATAATAAGAGCTACTTATGACAAACCCACAGCCAATATCATACTGAATGGGCAAAAACTGGAAGCATTCCCTTTGAAAACCGGCACAAGACAGGGATGCCCTCTCTCACCGCTCCTATTCAACATTGTGTTGGAAGTTCTGGCTAGGGCAATCAGGCAGGAGAAAGAAATAAAGGGTATTAAGTTAGGAAAAGAGGAAGTTAAATTGTCTCTGTTTGCAGATGACAAGATTGTATATCCAGAAAACCCCATCATTTCAGCCCAAAATCTCCTTAAGCTGATAAGCAACTTCAGCAAAGTCTCAGAATACAAAATCAATGTGCAAAACTTACAAGCATTCTTATACACCAATAACAAACAGAGAGCCAAATCATGAGTGAACTCCCATTCACAATTGCTTCAAAGAGAATAAAATACATAGGAATCAAACTTACAAGGGACGTGAAGAACCTCTTCAAGGAGAACTACAAACCACTGCTCAATGAAATAAAAGAGGACACAAACAAATGGAAGAACATTCCATGCTCATGGATAGGAAGAATCAATATCGTGAAAATGGCCATACTGCCCAAGGTAATTTATAGATTCAATGCCATCCCCATCAAGCTACCAATGACTTTCTTCACAGAATTGGAAAAAACTACTTTAAAGTTCATATGGAACCAAAAAAGAGCCCGCATTGCCAAGTCAATGCTAAGCCAAAAGAACAAAGCTGGAGGCATCACACTACCTGACTTCAAACTATGCTACAAGGCTACAGTAACCAAAACAGCATGGTACTGGTACCAAAACAGAGATACAGACCAATGGAACAGAACAGAGCCCTCAGAAATAATACTACACATCTACAACCATCTGATCTTTGACAAACCTGACAAATCAAGAAATGGGGAAAGGATTCCCTATTTAATAAATGGTACTGGGAAAAGTGGCTAGCTATATGTAGAAAGCTGAAACTGGATCCCTTCCTTACACCTTACACAAAAATTAATTCAAGATGGATTAGAGACTTAAACGTTAGATCTAAAACCATAAAAACCCTAGAAGAAAACCTAGGCAATACCATTCAGGACACAGGCATGGGCAAGGACTTCATGACTAAAACACCAAAAGCAAAGGCAACAAAAGCCAAAATAGACAAATGGGATCTAATCAAACCAAAGAGCTTCTTCACAGCAAAAGAAACTACCATCAGAGTGAACAGGCAACCTACAGAATGGGAAAAAAATTTTTAAATCTACCCATCTGACAAAGGGCTAATATCCAGAATCTACAAAAAACTCAAATAAATTTACAAGAAAAAATGAAACAACCCCATCAAAAAGTGGGCAAAGGATATGAACAGACACTTCTCAAAAGAAGACATTTATGCAGCCAACAGATACATGAAAAAATGCTCATCATCACTGGTCATCAGAGAAGTGCACATCAAAACCACAATGAGATACCATCTCACACCAGTTAGAATGGCAATCATTAAAAAAATCAGGAAACAACAGGTGCTAGAGAGGATGTGGAGAAATAGGAACACTTTTACACTGTTGGCAGGACTGTAAACTAGTTCAACCATTGTGGAAGACAGTGTGGCAATTCCTCAAGGATCTAGAACTAGAAATACCATTTGACCCAGCCATCCCATTACTGGGCATATACCCAAAGGATTATAAATCACGCTACTCTAAAGACACATGCACACGTATGTTTATTGCAGCGCTATTCACAATAGCAAAGACTTGGAAACAACCCAAATGTCCATCAATGATAGACTAGATTAAGAAAATGTGGCACATATACACCATGGAATACTATGCAGCCATAAAAATAGATGAGTTCATGTCCTTTGTAGGGACATGGATGAAGCTGGAAACCATCATTCTCAGCAAACTATCGCAAGGACAAAAAACCAAATACCGCATGTTCTCACTCATAGGTGGGAATTGAACAGTGAGAACACTTGGACACAGGAAGGGGAACATCACACACTGGGGCCTGTTGTGGGGTGGGGTAAGGGGGAGGGACAGCATTAGGAGATATACCTAATGTAACTGACGAGTTAATGGGTGCAGCACACCAACATGGCACATGTATACATATGTAACAAACCTGCATGTTGTGCACATGTACCCTAGAACTAATTAAAAAAAAAAAAGAAAAAATGCAACATTGTAGAAATAAACACAGTGAATACCAAAAAAAAAAAAAAAGAAAAGAAAAGAAACAAATAAAAAACCCTAGCCAAAAAAGGCATACCATCCTGCACCCATTCTGAGTTTTGTTTGCATTTTCATATAGGTGGTACACTGTAATTATCTATCTCAAAGTTGATAAAACGTCAAAAAATGACCAAAGACATTGAAATCTTAGTAAAGAATAATTGTCAGGCCAGGCACGGTAGCTCATGCCTGTAATCTTAGCACTTTGGGAGGCCAAGGCTGGTGGATCACAACGTCAGGAGTTCGAGACCAGCCTGGCCAATATGGTAAAACCCCATCTCTACTAAAATTACAAAAAATTAGCTGCATGTGGTGGCATGCGCCTGTAGTCCCAGCTGCTTGGGAGGCTGAGGCAGGAGAATTGCTTGAACCCGGCAGGCGGAGGTTGCTATGAGCCAAGATCGCACCACTGCACTCCAGCCTGGCAACAGACTGAGATTCCATCTCAAAAAACAATAAATGAAATTAAAGAAAGAAAAAGAATGTCACACCACTGACTTTCAACTTTCAATCATGTAAAAATTGTTAAGCATCTAAAAGAATGTATATAAAGCTCTCAGTTAACTGCAATTATAGCTTTTGCTTTTGGTTGCTTTAATTGTATGTGAAGAGACATATAGGGAAAAAGACTTAAGAGGATGATATGAAGAAAACGTTCCACCTCTTTTTCTTTTCTGAGCATCAAGTTGAAGAACCATTAGCATGAGTGTAAAAGTCTACAGGAAGCCAGCTGCATAAAAGTCAACCCAACTTCTATAAATCCTCTAATATTCATGGTACTGCTTTTTAAACTGAACCAAATGGGAGGAAAAGAAGACCAAGCCAGGAAAGGTGAAGAAGCCCTATGTTCATATAATTAAGTTACACTCCTTTCTTGAGACAGAATCTCACTCTGTCGCCCAGACCAGGGTGCAATCGCGCGATCTCAGTTCGGCGCGATCTCAGTTCACCGCAACCTCCGCCTCCTGGGTTCAAGCTATTCTCATGTCTCAGCGTCCCAAGTAGCTGGGATTATAGATGCCGACCACCACTCCTGGCTAACTTTTGTATTTTTAGTAGAGGCAGGGTTTCACCATGTTGGTCTCGAACTCCTGACCTCAGGTGATCCACTGGTCTTGGCCTCCCAAAGTGCTGGGATTACAGGCGTGAGCCACCGCGCCTGGCCTGTTACACTCCCTTTCTAAGATAAATGATGTAGCCTATAATCCCAGCACTTTGGGAGGCCGAGACAGGCGGATCACAAGGTCAGGAGATCGAGACCATCCTGGCTAACACGGTGAAACCCCGTCTCTATAAAAAATACAAAAAACTAGCCGGGCGAGGTGGCGGGCGCCTGTAGTCCCAGCTACTCGGGAGGCTGAGGCAGTAGAATGGCGTGAACCCAGGAGGCGGAGCTTGCAGTGAGCCGAGATTGTGCCACTGCACTCCAGCCTAGGCGACAGAGCAAGACTCTGTCTCAAAAAAAAAAAAAAAGATAAATGATGTTACTTAAGGTTTAACAAGGAATTGTTCATGGCTATAGAAAATATTTCTCTATAGTTCCTCTCTGTCGACTAAAATACTGAACTTTGAAAAAGGGTATCCTTTGTATTTTTATTCTCTATTTCCTATTTCTTCAGCCCCCTACTCCTCCAAGAGTATATAACAGAGTCCAAGTTAAAGAGAAACTGATCAATTCTGCCTGCTAGAGACCCTGGCAATTGATGTCTCCTTGAAACAATCTTTTTGGATGACAGATTGTTTTAACAAAGAACAAAATATTTAAGCTTAACTTTTCACACATTTCTAATAGGCCTTTATTTTTCTCATAATTGTATATAATAATTACAACCACAGTACATCAGACTAGGAAGGAGGCTAAACCCTGTTCTCTAAACTAAGCTCTGTAAGTGTCATCCACTCTCAGCAAAAAAGTCTCCATACTCAAAGGCTGGGGATGGCCCCCACCTTGCTACCAAAGCTCAGAAAACCACTCTGACAGTTGAGTTACAACTCTGCTACATATTTCTTTAATCTAAGACTTTTCTGTGCCTGTCATAATCCTGTCTTCCCTTGTACATCGTATACTAAATGCCTTCGAGGAATCTTTCTCTGATCCAGTACAGTGCCTTTCAAATTTTCATATCCCAGGCTCCCCTGCCACCCCCACCACACACACACACATACAATTCTGCTTATTCCTACAAGAAGACTTTGTAGTCTTTCTATAGTTTGTTTTGTGGGGGCAAAAGAGTTCTGTTGATATAGATTTTTCAAATAACCCAGAGTCCCCACGCCAAGATATTCTGACACAGCAAGTAGGAGGCTATCCCACCTCCTTAACCCCTCCCTGAAAGTCCCTGCTCTCCTAAGAAATCACTTCTCCCACTGGTGTCCACAACTCCTAACTAGTTCTCCCTTCCATTATAGGTACAGTAATTTTAACTGGATTTTAACAAAACTTTTATTTCTATTTTCCTAGCTTACATTTACATGTTCTAGCTTTTAACTTAAAAATAAATGAAATCTAATATAATTCGTCTATTTTACATCAACTTTGTATCTTTTGTCTTATGTTAAATTTTTTATTTCATTTACATTTATTTATTTCTTTACTTAGGGTTTGTTTTTATAATGCTTAACAAGCAGAGTGAAGCCAAAAGGAAAAAAGCCTTCTCCATCTCTTCCTTCAGCTCCTCTGCTTCTCAACTCCCAACTTATTGAAGAATTCTACCCTTAGGAAATTCAGGTCATTTTCTAGGCCTAATGCCTCAGAGTACACATGTGATTTACGTGACAAATGTTGCTTCCTAGCATCTCACTCCACTTTTTTTTTTTTTTTTTTTTTTTGGAGGCAGAGTGTTGCTCTGTCGCTCAGGCTAGAGGAGAGTGGCACCATCTCGGCTCACTACAACCTCCATTTCCCAGGTTCAAGCAATTCTCTTGCCTCAGCCTCCCTAGTAGTTGGGATTATAGGCTCACTTGAAACTTTTATAAAGAAGTCTTTGTTTTTAAACCTATGAGTTACAATTACAGCCATTGGATTTTGGATCAATCAGAATGCCTTCAGCCAGGAGACAATAGTAATTGGGAGGTCATATTAATATAGTAGCTGGCACAAATAAAAAGTAAAGGTTTTGAAGCTTATACAACTTGAGAGCCCACCTTCAAGGAAATCAACATTTCAAACAAGACTCCAGCCTTGGAAGAAGTCTATGCTAGGAAGAGTCCCTGAAGCTGAAGCAGAGACCAGGTGACTCTCTACTGTCTGGGAAGACTCTTGGGAAAAAAGAGAGAGGTTCTGCGGACTGCCTTTTCCACCTGGCATCTAATGTACTTATTTCCATATCACTGCTCTTCCCTCCCTGGAGGGATCACAAAAGGAGCTCTTGGCTTGGAACATCTCTTGGCTTTTTTACCAACTCTGTGAAATCAAGGAAAAACTGGACAAAGTGTGATTTTCCCCAAATTAATTTTGTTCTTTTTTTAAATGGATCACTCAGTCACCCACCAAGCTACCTAGGAAGTCAGAACCTATGGAGTCAGGGAAGTTCTTCTCACCTCCAAATCATGGATCTCATTACCTCTGGAAAGTCCTTAGGTTAAGGGAAGTGGCTAAGGTATGGCTTTGCCTGCTGCCTTCTTTTTTGCTTCTTGTGTCTGTTCCCCACAGGAAAGGAAGTGGTATTAAATGAGTTAGAGGGGCTGAAGAACAAGTAGCATATTTCTCCCACTTGTTGGGTTCTTAAGATGAATTCTGCTCAGCTAGAGAGATACCTAGAATCAAAGCCTAGTTCCAATACTTATCAAGTAGCCTTAGGCAAGAACAACACAACCTCTGTGACCTGCAGGTTCTTTAAAATGGGGATGAGAACGCCTAATGGCAAGATAGTTATGTGGCTTAAGTGAGATAATCTGTTAAATGCACCTAGCACAGTTCCTGGTACATGTAGTCACTCGTGGTAAACCATTTAGTGGCCATAAATTCCTTTGCAACAATGACACTGCCATTCCAGTCCCCCAATCTAGAGTTGGAGTCTATGTCTCTGTCCTGTGAGTCTGGGCTGGCCTTGCCAACTGCTGACAAAGAGAATACAACAGAAGAGAGGCTCTGAGGGTTCTAGAGCCTAGGTAAGACTTAAAAAACACTATCTTGGAAAATTGCCCTGAGACCATCATGTCAAGAGCCTGTCTAGTCTACCGGAGGATGAAGGCCACAGTAAGAAAACTGAGGTTGCCCAGCTGACAGCGAACACTCAATATCAACTACTAGCCATACTGGCAAGCCAACTTGGATCCTTCAGCCCAGCTAACCCTCTAGCTGAAGGCACCCAGTTGAGTGAACCTGTAACCAACACAGTAACTACCCAGCCAACCCACAGAATCACAGAAAATAATAAATCACTGTTTTAAGCTACTAGGGTCTAGGAATGGTTTATTTGGCAACAGATTAAAAGACCACCCAATAAAGAATAGTTCTTGGTATTACCAGCCTTTAACAGCCTTTTTTTTTTTTTTTTTTTTTTTTTTTTTTTTTTTTTTTTTTTTTTTTTTTTGAGACAGTGTCTCGTTCTGTCACCTAGGCTGGAGTGCAGTGGAGCAATCTTGGCTCACTGCAACTCAACTGCTACCTCCTGAGTTCAAGCAATTCTCCTGCCTGTGCCTCCCAAGTAGCTGGAATCACAGGCCTCCACCTCCCAAGTAGCTGGTCAACTACAGGCATGCACTACCATGCCTGGCTAATTTTTGTATTTTTTGGTGGAGATGGTGTTTTGCCATGTTGGCCACACTGGTCTTGAACTCCTGACCTCAAATGCTCCACCCACCTCGGCCTCCCAAAGTGCTGGGATTAGAGGCTTGGCCTCTTTTTTTTTTTTTTAATAGCGATGGGATCTCACTATGTTGTCCAGGCTGGTCTCAAACTACTGAACTCAAGTGATCCTCCTGCCTCGGACTCCCAAAGTGCTAGGATCAGAGGTGTGAATCATTGCATCTGGCCTCTTTTTCTTTTTTCTTTTTTTAATAGAGATGGGGTGTCACTATGTTGTCCAGGCTGGTCTCAAACTACTGAACTCAAGTGATCCTCCTGCCTCAGCCTCCCAAAATGCTGGGATTGCAGGTCTGAACCACCATGGCCGGCCTACCAGGCCTTTCTTAACCAAGAAATGTTACATCTATTTAATATTTCTTCAACGATGCCAAGTCATACAGGAATATTATAGTCTGTATTTGAAGGAATGTGATCATTTCCTTCTTGATTTAACCCTTGGCCTAAGGGCCCTGCAGCTTGTTTATGCCTATGATCTGACTGGATAATCTGGTGGCCAAAATAAGAAGACAACCAAGGAGTTTCTAAATTCTCTAGGTGGCTTTTTATATTATTACCTAAGGTCCACTCTACCCAAGGGCTAGTCTGAAGGTAGTGAGTTGTCTCCATTGATTGTTCACAGTTACAAATGGAACTCCTTGATCTATTGTACTCCTTGATGTGCCTTCATCACACCACAAACGTCAGGTAGCCTCAACCTCATGTTTAAATTCAGGTGTAGTAAGTCACATAAAAAAAACCTAAGCTTGACCCACAGACTTGATAATGAAGAACTGTTTTAAGGCAACGTTCCCAAGGCAAGAATTTGGTGAATGTGGTCATGGAAGTTCAGATCCAGACAACTCATGGGAAGTGAACTCTTCCTGGCTTTATGAAACAGGGTCAAGCTAACCCAACTGGTAGACCTCCAAGCCCTGGTACCATTCTCACACTGTATAACCTATTAACAAGTTTAATCTTGAAGATGCTATCAAGACTTCTTAGCATGGTGGCTTTGATCCTTTCTAACTTATGGGATTGATCGATGTGAACAAGTACCATCCTTGTTGTGTGGACCAAGTATAGGGTGGTGGTGTTTTTTGTTTTGTTTTGTTTTGTTTTTGGAAAATATTTTGCCCAGCCATTGTTATAATTCCATTAAGTTAACGCCATCTAAAACATCCTCATTTCTGATTTCAAAAGTTACAGACCTAGTATTCTATAGGTTTTACTCATAGCAATTCCACTAAAATTGTATATGCTATACCACTTTGTGGAAAAATTATCCAGAAACAAGATCACATAGATGTTTTTCTTTGTCCATGTGTCCCTTTAGGTCTTCTTAAAGCTATTTCTGGATTAAACTCATGAGTCTACACCTCTCCCTATTGACTTTTCAGTGAACAGTGTCATGGGATGATACCCCTGGCTAGCACTGGGCAACATGATATGAGGTGGCATCGTAAGGCAAAGTCACTAGGTTCTACTGTAAGATACTGGGAAGGTTGTTCAGGATGCTGGCCATTGCAAATGTAGTGTTTTCTTAATGTAAACCCAAAGGAGACATTTTTTCTCACCTCCTGGAATCAGGAATAGGTGGGCTTCTCTGATTTGGTTTCTCTTCTGGACACCCTGAAGCTTGTTATAGATCATCTGCCTCTTCTCTTTGCTGCTGGAAAGCTTATAGCCAGAACTTTTAGTAAGGAAAGAATAGGACTTCGAAATACACTAACCAGCCTCACTTACACTTCCATCTTCTTTTCCTTCTTTATACTAAATATACTTTATCTTGTCATATCATATGCATCTTTGTAAAAAATCCCAAATCCTGTTTGAAACAAAGGGGAATATAAATAAAACTAAAGATACTATAGTCAATGTGCATGCCTAATCCCCCTATCAGACAGTGACCTCTTGTAGGTAAGGAGGATGCATTGCCTCACCTTGAAATCCCCAAAACATCCACCGCTGTGCTTTCACTGCTGAGTGAATATCTGGGGAATTAAATAGCAGACTATGTAAATGTTGGTAACACTGTGTTATCTGAATTATAAAATAAGCAGTATACTAATGAATTGGTCTTTTACCCTCAAAAATTCACACAGGTTTGAAAACATGTACAGTATTTACAAAAGTGTTTATCAAAACATTATTAGAAGTAACTTTAAGGTCCACCAACAGAAATATGGTTATATGTATACTATCACGTTATTAACATTTAAATGAAAAAGGTGATAAAAGAAGCAAGCTGCAAAATAATAAATTTTTCATAACTAAATAACTCTGGGCACATTTTGCCATTTGTAGAGAAAATATCTGGAGGGCCTCACCTCCAAAACTGATAACTAGGTGTGTTTAGGAGTGAAACTAGCCAGGATGGGAGCTGGAGGAGGAAGCAGAGGTGAATTTTCATTCTCTTAAATACTGATCATTTATCATTTTTTCATAATAAGCTAGTTTTACTTTTGCAATTAAAAAAACACTAACCATTTAGAGGCCTGTGGCTATAAAGTGTTCTCAAATCTTCAAAATGCTAATTGTCTGAAGGGTTTGGTTCTTTCTTCCGGCTCCAGGTGATCACGCCTTCCTCTTGGCCTCACCCTTTCACCCTTATGTTGCCCTGGATTCCTCCACTTTTCCATAGGGCACGTAAGAAATTGATCAGTTTGGGAGCACTCACACAGGTTTAAAAAACATGAAAAGGGAAGGAAACCTCATTCTAAACAAAGCTATAGTCTTTTTAAGTCCTTACATGTAACAAATTATAAAGCATTTAATTAAATTCCTAACTGTCTCAGTATTTTCACATGTAATGGAGCAAAACATGTTAACTGAGCAAGACTAGTTTTAAGACTCATGTCCCAGGTTGGGCGCAGTGGCTCAGGCCTGTAATCCCAGCACTTGGAGATGCCAAGGCAGGAGAATCACTTAAGCCCAGGAGTTCAAGACCAGCCTGGGGCAACATAAGACCCTCTCTCTTTTTTATTAAAAAAAAAAAAAAAAAAAAAGAAGAAGAAGAAGAAGAAGAAGAATCTTGTCCCTAAAGTAACACTTTATAAAGAGAACTTTTAAATTTTTCAAAAATTTTCACCAAATGAAAATTTCTTCTTCCTCCCATTCCACTAAATACAGATATACCAAATAGAGAGAAGTTTAATTTTCAAAGATTTTTAAGCCTATTTGGAGAACATTAATTGAAATTAATTTGACCAAGAAAGTTTCTTCAGGTCCCCAAAATTTTAAAATTAAATTAATAAATGCATAAACTCATCAATGTGCAGTTTTTTTCTATAGTTTGCCATGGCAGAATTCAATGAATAGTAACACGACACAAGCCAGGACCCAGAACTGAGCTCCATGGAGTCAGGTGGACACCACAAGGCACCTGGTGGGGGATTGGGGGAGAGTTATCAGAGATACCAGAGAAACCAGAGTTGAAAGCATTAGATAAATACCAGACAGCTGAGGAAGGGTGAAGTCAAACACTGAAAACATCAACTAAGGTAAGAAAATCTGACAAGGCAGAGTCAGGTCAAGGGGAGGCTGCAACTAGGTTAGAATATCAATGATAAGAGCAAGCAGTCACTAAGCAACGTGCGGGGTTGAACTCTGATACCTGTGTACTTTTGTTTTGTTTTGTTTGTTTTGTTTTAGACAGAGTCCCACTCTATTGACCAGGCTGGAGTGCAGTGGGACAACCTCGGCTCACTACAACCTCTGCCCCCGGATTCAAGCGATTCTCTGGCCTCAGCCTCCCAAATAGCTGGGACTACAGGTGCATGCCACCATGTCTGGCTAATTTTTGTATTTTGTTTCAGTAGAGATGGGGTTTCACCATGTGGGTGGGCCAGGCTGGTCTCAAACTCTTCACCTCAGGTGATCTGCCCATCTCCATGCTGGGATTATAGGCATGAGCCACCGCGCCAGCCACCTGTGTACTTTTCCTCCAGGCTTTTACTTGCTGCTAGGAGTGTTCGGTGTTGTAGCCAGATGTTGACAGTCATGAAAAGGAAATCAAAAGCCTACAGATAGACTCTGCCCTTGATTAGCTCCAGGGCAAATACTGGAATTAACTCACAATTGCTGGTTGCCTCATCAATTTCTCCAAGAAGCTCTTTAGGTGACCCCCAAAGGCTATGAACGATGATTGGAATTTGATCACAGATCTATACTTCTAAGGAAGTCCTGACAGTCTAGCCCTTTTGTAAAATTTAATAAGAATACTTTTCAGGCTGAGCACGGTGGCTCACGCCTGTAATCCCAACACTTTGGGAGACTGAGTTGGGCAGATCACTTGAGGCCAGGAGTTGAGACCAGCCTGGCCAACATGGTGAAACCAAACCATCTCTACCAAAAATACAAAAATTAGCCGGGGGTGGTGGCAGGTGCTTGTAATCCCAGCTACTTGGGAGGCTGAGGCAGGAGAATCACTTGAAGCCAGGAGGTGGAAGTTGCAGTGAGCCAAGACCACACCATTGCACTCCATCCTGGGCGACAAAGCAAGACCCTGTCTCAAAAAGAAAAAAAGAATACTTTTCAAATTCTCTGTGAGGCAAGCAGCCAACTTCCTAACAAGTTTGATCAGCAAAGGGGGTTTCAAAACACATTCCAGCCGCTGCTTCTGCTCAAACTTCTCAAAGCCGTAAAGGGAGGTGTGAACCTCCTACTCACCCTCCCTGCACTATGAGCCCCTCTGCTCCCTATCTGGCCATGAAAGTGGACATGACCTAAATTCATCAGCCAGTTTGTTCTGGGTCCATTTGTCTCCTCATTAAGCCTACAGAGGAAAATCTTACTGCTCTAAAGAAATCTGCTTACAAATCCAAGTTCACTCCTTGCACATTGCCTCTTCCTTAAAGCCAATCATTTTGCTTTGAAGCGAGTAGAACTGGTGGAAAGTCCCTCTTCTGCATCTGTTCCATCATTTCATCTATGTGAGTTCTGCACCTGTCAGACACAAGATGAGTCTCCACACTCCCTTCTGTCCCACCAACAGGGATCCAGGTAGTGCTCAATCAATTCTGTATTCCCCACACCTCCCCCAGTATCTCCAATCCCCCCACCCAGCCTGCTCCACTGCAACCTGTTTTTCTACCCATTGGATAAGTGGTTTCCAAATAGTGGACTGTGATCCACTAACACGTTATGAGTTTTTAAGAACACAGACTAGAAACAGAAATAGAATAAAAATAGAAACTAGTTTCACAAACACATATACTTGCTATGTCCTGGGTCTAAGTGTAAAAATGCATTTTGTACTGTTGTAGTCTGAAAATGTTTGAAACACTGCTTTAGACAAGCCTTTGTCCACCTAGTCAAACTCCACCCATGATATTGGTCCCACTATCTGGGACTCCCTTCCTCCAGTGCTGGCTCAAGCTCTGAACAGCTTTCCACATGTCTTCTTCATTGACTGTTTTCAAAAGCTTTGGCCTTTTACACCGGTTCAGAAGCTCCTTCTTATGTATCTACAGGATTGCCTTCTCCTTGAACAGACCAATGTTCTGAACAAAGAAACACCTTTCGCTATTCCTGCCTTATCCTGCCCGATCAGGTTTGGGATCTGCTTGCAGCACATCCAACTGTCTCACCAGGAATAACAAGCCTCAGAGCGGTAGGCCTCCATTTCTTTGTGTGCAACCTTTCATCCTCAACAAGAAAAAATACCACCAAAGTCACTCTGGAAATACCTAGACTCTCTTACAAAATTAGCCTTACTTTCCTGATGTAATGTATTCTCTGGTGTAATCCATCCAGCGCCTGATACCAATGCCAGGTGAATACAGCTCATTCCTAATGTTCAGTTAAAGTCTGTTTCCCATCCTTGAGAACAGATGGTGACTCCACCTCCATACTGCTATCTTCTTCTTCTCACAAGGCAAATGGAAGAAGAAAAAGCACAACAAGGTGACTACACTAGTTTGGTGGTATCCTTTCCTCTCTCAAGGACAAGGGCACAAGCTGTCCAGCACAACTCCACCCCCAGTCTGGCCCTCCCTTATCCAAATGCCCACAATTCTCACCCAGACAATTAATTCATTATCTTCCTCAACAGAAAAGCTGGCTTTTCATATCTTAGTGTAGACTGTTCAGTTTACTCTTCCTAGCCAAACTGAGTATCCCAGTTTGAAATATTGAAGCCTAAATGAATCCTTAATCTGTAGGATGTAGGACTAATTTGGAAAGAAGGGTGGGGAGAGACATTGAGGTCTAAAGAGTTCCTTACAAACTAAACTGCCCATTTTCCTCTAATACATGTAAGGCCAGCTTTGAGAGAGGAACATGAATGCTGGGCCTCCTTTAGAGCACCAAGGAGGAGAGTGAACAGGTCTGAAAACTGTTAAGACAGCTGTGCTTGACTCTGAGGCGCCAGAAACCTCTCAAAGAGGGAGAAGGGCCCATCAAACCTCAGGAACATTCCCAAACCTGCCTAGAAGCTGTGCCACTTCCCTTTTGAAACCCAGCCCCCTTTCCATTTCTCAATTGGGAATCTAGGGATCCTGTACTTCCTACTAGTTATCTGGTTACAGGGAGGACTCTCCAACACCTACAAAGCCACTACTTCTTTCTCCCCACTCTTTTGCAGGGAACGCGCTTAATCAGTCTAACACTAAGATTTCTGATAGCTGCCCGCTCCCAAGACTTCCCTTGGCAATCAAATGAATTTGCCCAGTGGAGATTTCAGAAAATCAAGGAAAAGACAGGCCAACTCTTGCATCTGTATTCCAGGACCTATTCAGAAGACTCCAGTGAAGACCTAGCTTCCCTGGGGTTTGCATTAGTCTCAGCACCTTGAGAATGCCATTCCTGGTCACCTCCAAGTATATAACATTAGTAGCAAAGACCCATTATTCTTTCCACCAGGGTAAAGGCGGCTTAGAGTGGAATGAATAGAAATGGAAATCTAATACTGTAAATAAATAATGACCAACTGGGCAGCTGGGTCAGAGGCAACCAGCCTAAACAGATAAAACTCGTCTCAAGGATGAGGACAGTAAAGATTCAAACTCCAGAGGGAGGCAATGGGACAAAAGGAGTTGCAGGTGTAGGAAAAAAAAGAAGCACCCTCAAAATATTCTCTGGGTCATCATATGGCACAGGAGGGGCATCGCAAATAAACTAAAATCCATGGTTCTTCACCCATTCTTTCATATTTTCTAACACGGTGGGAATACACTTTCCTAATTTCGTTTCACCCGTACAATTTAAGGAAAAGATAAGCAAGGATAAAAATTCCTTATATATAACACACTTAAAAGGGAGCTGGGATTCTCTAAATTATCTTAATCTGCTACACAAAGCTGAAGCTACATTGCAATCCACACCGTGTGCTGGCACGGGAGTAACTCACTGAAAACACCGCAATCCAAGGTCCATTTTTCTCAACTCCATTTATGACTGCGTAAAGATTTTATTAAAATGATAGCTTTTTTCCTATTTCACACCTCAATTCCTAACGTCCACACAAACTCTTCCATCTTCTCCAAACTGGTATTTGGATTAAACGTTATCCAAGTTCAGTCTTTAAAGTAAATTTCATAATTTCATATAAAAGTGTGCACCACATTAACACTCAAATGTGTGTACAATTAAAAATATACAGACCAGCAACAGTGACCCTTAAATGAACTTAGACCCAAAGTGTTTTCACAGAGGTTTTCCTGCCGTCTTGGAGGGGCAGGAAATTGCTGGCATTACGAATCCCATTTCATGGCTGGGTAAACCGAGGCACTTAGTTTAATAAACTTACCAGGGGTTACAGTGGTAGAGATGGAAATAGAAACGAATTTCTCCCTCTGACTCTCCGCCTGGTCCCTTCCCACTAGACTTTTCAGCACTCGGTGGCTAAAAATGGGACCCACTTGAGAACTGCAAGGGTAAATAAGAGCTACTTGTTTCAGAGGGTGGCGGCGGGGGAGGGGACTTACCCACTTGATGCGCCTGATTGTGTGTGGGCTCTAACAAGAGAGCTCTCCCTGGATGCCCAAAAGTCTGCACCCACCCGCTTTAAGCTCAGACCCGAGAGACACCGCCAGGCAGGCAGGGCAGCCCGAATCCTGCAGCCCGAGAAACGCGAGAGGAACGCGGGGCGCCCGGGCGGCGCGGGGGCCGCGGGCCCCGGGACACCATCTGCTCCCGGAGAGACGCCGTGGCCCGCCGGGCGGGGACGATGCTGCGTCTGCCGCACACACCTGCCGGAGCCCGCCCGGGAGCCCCGGGCCGCCTCCTGCGCGCCGGACGCCCACCCAGCCTCCAGGCGCAGGAGCCCTCGGCCGCGCTAGGCCAGGGGCGGGAAGCCGCGGCGCCCCTCTCCGCGGGCTGCGCTCGGCGGCCGCCGCGGGGGAGCTGCGGGGCGAGGCAAGCCCGCCTTCCTCCCCAACCCCCCTCCAAACGGCGTCACCTGTGCCGTGTCCCGGGGCGAGTCGCGCGCGGGCGGCGGCTGCGCCGAGCCGGGAGAGGGCGGCGGGTATCTACAGGCTTCTGGTCATCCGGGCCGGCCCGAGGGCTGGCGCTGGCCAGTGCCGCCCCGTGAGATGCTCGCGGGAGCCAGGGAAGCCGCGGGTTCTGGGCCGCTTGGAGGTGCAGTCGCGGAGGCTCCAGCTACCGCCGCGGCCGTCGCGCCCGCCCGGACTGCGGGCTCGGGTTACCGCAGAGTGGCTCCTTAAAGGGGCCGCGGCCGCTCGGGCTCCGGCTCTGGCTCCGGCTCCGGGTGGCTCCAACCCTGGCCAAAGTGGGCGGGGCCCCGAGGCCGGCCGCGGGGCAGACCTTCTTGTGCTGGAACTTGGGTCCCGGAAAGAGCCCAAAAACCCTAACACTCGAAGTCGCAGCGTAGAGATCCTGGATGCTCACACCTTGCCAAGGGCAGAGGGTGCAGTTCCCGGGTTTTCCAAAGCAAGTCATAAAACTTGCCAGTGGGGGAACTGTGAGAGCCCCCCCGCCTCAGCGGTCAGTACCTGGGCTAGCCACGTAACAAAAAATCTTCTTAGATTATGAATTTACATTCTGCCTTAAATGCTGGAATACTGGGGACTTCATGGTAAGATCATCAGAAAAGAGATGAAAAAGCAACTGCTGGTTTTTCTTGCCGCGTCTGACACGGCACACACGAGTCCCGCCAGTTCTTCTTTGGGGCTGCAGGTGCATACCAAACTGGGTAGGGGGCGTGTGTAGAAGAAGTATGTTCTCTCGAGCACCACCTCCGGAATTCCTGAAAAACACCCTCATGGGTGCACCAGCACTCCACCTACACCCGGAACCCCTCTGCTGTCGGGGTGTGGAAGTTGGATTTGAATATTTGGTGCTGGCTGAGAATTCCAAGTTGTCTAGTAAAGTTTGACGTTAAATAGATCTTCTGACCTGTTATATACAGCCTCAAAAGCTTCCAAGTGATCTGCATCAACCAGAGATAATTGTCTGAAACAAAACAAAATAATGAAGAGGTATATTCAGGCTATTATAATTCGCAGAGAGCAATCACAAGGCCTTTTCTTGAAAAGAGGTAAGTTCTAAATAATTTGTAAACACTATCATTGATAACAGGATATTTATTTGTAAGAAATGTCAATAGAGGTAACATATTTGATCTACTATATACATGCACAGAAAGACACGCATATCTGCCACAGATTTAGACCAGAAAATACACACACAAAAGCTTATATAAGCTGTCCATGTTTATTTTCAAGGGAGAGCAATAGAATTTAAATCAGAACCTGGAATTCTGTCAGTTTATTAGAGTTGTGTGCCTTTAGCTAACTGAACCTCACTAAGGCTCAATTTCCTCATCTATAAAACAGGAATAATAATTCGCAGTGAATCTGAAGACCTGGACTGATGTGGAAAAGACAAAATCTATACCACGGAACAGGGAGGGACAGAAACCTGCCCTGCAGTCAAGCAGAGAGAAAGATTCTGCAGGCCCCCAAATGCATGTTCCCCTTTTTCTCCCCAAGACTCTCAGGACGTACCAAGGCACCAGTGCTCTTTGACCACACCGTGTCCCATCATAGTTCCTTCACAATATGTGTAGTACCTGACAACTTTGGTTTGTGCGATAGCTACCTTGTGCACTCACACAGCTATTCCATAACTCTGTGGGCAGGGTTATATGTGAACATCTGTGGAGCTAGCCCAGAAAATACCGATTTCACAGTGTCATCTCAAGACTCTGTATCAACACTGCCTCCTGCAGAAACTCTCCCATGCTTGTCTCTGGTGGCCGATAGTAGTCCTGTTCTTTCCTGATAAATGCACCATCATTATCTTTGATATGCATAATTCTCTAACACCAACAGCAGTAACCAAGGCCAGGTAAACCCACAGAAATCCACTATACTCTATGTCCCACCATATTCTTTCATGTTAGGCCTCTACAAATGCATCATGAAATCTGCAAGATTGTTTTTGAGATTATACAGAACATGTAAGTGAATATTTCAAGGACAAAGCCTGAGCTATGAGAGGAATTCAGTAAATAGTAGTTGAATGTTGCAAGTTGTAAGCTAATTAAAACTCAGTGACCTTAGGAGGTAGAATAATACATCAACTGTATTTTTTCCTGAAAAATTCAGGGTAGCTTAATCTCTTTAAAAATATCCAGTTATTTTTTTAAGTGGCTCACGCCTGTAATCCCAGCACTTTGGGAGGCTGAGGCCAGCAGATCACCTGAGGTTGGGAGTTCGAGACCAGCCTAACCAACAGGGAGAAACCCTGTCTCCACTAAAAATACAAAAAATTAGCCAGGCTAATTTTTTACAGGCATGGTGGCGCATGCTTATAATCTCAGCTACTCAAGAGGCTGAGGTAGGAAAATCACTTGAACCCGGGAGGCAGAGGTTGTGGTGAGACGAGATCGTACCATTGCACTCCAGCCTGGGCAACAAGAGCAAAACTCTGTCTCAAAAACAAGCGAATACACACACACACACACACACACACACACACACACACATCCAGTTCATTAAATCTTTATTATTAATTGTTTCACCAATATTCCCTTTCCAAGGATACTTTCTCAGAATTCTGTATTTACCATATGAAATTTTTCTTCCTTTTAAATGGGATGTATAAAGACTGAATTGTACTTTTTATATTTTTATTCACTGAAACAGTTCAAGTAAACAGATCAGATGAAAGTATCCACACTTGAAATGGGAAACAAATACAAAAACTCTTTTTTTTTTTTTTTTTTGAGACAGAGTCTTGCTCTGTTGCCCAGGTTGGAGTGCCATGGCACCATCTCGGCTCACTGCAACCTCTGACTTCCAAATTCAGATCTCGTGCTTCAGCCTCCCGAGTAGCTGGGATTACAGGCACGTACCACCATGCACGGCTAATTTTTGCATTTCTAGTAGAGACAGGGTTTCACCATGTTGGTTAGGCTGGTCTCAAACTACTAACCTCAAGTGATCTGACCACCTCAGGCTCCCAAAGTGCCGGGATTACAGGCCACCACGCCCAGCCAAAAACTCTTTTAAATGAAGTAAGTTTTCCTGATGAATTTATTTTCCGAAATTCTTAGTCTTCTGAATAGAACCAATTGTTTGAAAAACTAAGACCAAAAGCTGTTTTTTTCTAAAATAATATAAAGCAAAACTATTTTGAAAAATTGCCTTAATTCTCCACTCTACTCTGTTAGTGAAGATATAAACTAAATGACACCAAACATTTTGATCAGAAAGGTTAAGTTACTAAAAAATGAATAACCCCAAGCACTACTTTTTCTGTGTTGGTAGTTTTAGTGTATTAAGAGTGTTCGTAAGATTTTATAAGTGTTTAAAAATACTTTCACCAGGCACACTGGCTTATGTCTGTAATCCCAAGTGCTTTGGAAGGCTGAGGCAGGAGGATTGCTTGAGGCCAGGAGTTGGAGGCTGCAGTGAGCTGATACTGCACCACTGCACTCCAGCCTGGGTAACAGAGTGAGACCCTGTCTCTAAACAAACAAACAAACAAACAAAAAACCAAAAGTTTTTTTTAAAAAGTACTTTCATTTTTCAGGTGAAACTATTTCAAGATATTAACAGTGGTTATCTCTGGGTGGGTGAGATTTTTTTTTTTTTTTAAGAGATAGGATCTGCTATGCTGCCCATGCTGGAGTACAGGAGTACAGTGGCCAGTCACAGATACCGTATCACCTGACAGCCTGTAACTCCCCAACATCTATGGACGCAGCCTGTAAAATACAAAAACAATCCTCCCCATTTAGCCTCTTGAATAGCTGAGACTACAGGCACACTCAGTTTTCTAGATGTTTGAGATTCTGGACATCTATGTTCTTTTTGTGCATTTTATTATATGTGATATCTTTTCTACAATGTATGTGTATTGTTTTGTTTGCATTTTTATTTTTAGTGAAAGTAACACACATAAGTGAAAAATCAAATGATTCTTAAAGGCTTATAACAAAAAACATCAATGAGTGCCATCAGCCCCCTGTCCTGTTCTCCCCACCTGTCTTCACCCTACATTCCACACAACCCTACCATGTTCTTCATCTCCTAAATGATAACCTTATAACAGCATTTCTTGCTTTTCAGTTTTACACGTTCTTTATTGACATCTTATGGTATTTCAGGATTTCGCTCTTTTACCCACCACCATTACAACTTTGCCCTCATGCTTCTTTCTAACATAACCGTATTACAATGTTCACTTAAATCAACAATTAGGGGCCAGGCACGGTGGCTCATGCCTGTAATCCCAGCACTTTGGGAGGCCTAGGCCGCAGATCACCTGAGATCAGGAGTTTGAGACCAGTCTGGCTAACATGGCGAAACCCCATATCTACTAAAAATACAAAAATTAGCCAGGCGTAGTGGTGCACACCTGTAATCCCAGCTACTCAGGAGGCTGAGATAGGAGAATCGCTTGAACCCAGGAGGCAGAGGTTGCAGTGAGCTGAGATCGTGCCACTGCACTCCAGCCTGGGTGACAGAGGAAGACTCTGCCTCAAAAAAAAAAAAAAAAAAAAAAAGTGGCCAAGTTTGGATGCAGTGGCTCACAGCTGTAATTCCAACACTTTGGGAGGCCAAGGCAGGAGGATTGCTTGAGGTCAGGAGTTTAAGACGACCAGCCTGGGCAACCTGGTAAGACTACGTCTCTACAAGAATAAATAAATAAAATTAAAATGTATCTAACACAAATTTTAGATACAAATGCTTCAACATACCTATCAAATGCCCAACAATAATATCTTCCAATGCTCAAACACACAACTTTCAGTTTACTCTTTTATTTTGCTGGATTGCAGACTCCAGTAGCTTACTCAGAAGAGGTACATAGAAGGGGTAAATTTTTAGAGTAATTGCATGTCTGAAAATGTCTTCATTCTATTCTTATTCCTTACTGATAATTTAGATGGATTGAAAATCATTTTCCTTCAGCATTTTGAAAGCATTTTTCCAGTGTTGCCATTGAAATGTCTAATGCCTTTCTAGTTCCCACTCCTCTGTATCTGACCTATTTTTCTTTCTAGAATCTTCCATTTTCCCTAGTAGTCTGAAATGTCATATTGATGCACCTTACAATAGGTATTTTTTCAGTGGTTGTGCTAGATACCAAGCGATCTTTTTGATCTCATTTGCAAATTTTTTCTTTTATTTATTGGCTATTTTCCTCCCTTCCATTTTCTCTATTCTTTTTGTGAATTCTTGTTAGTACATTATTGGAACATCTATATTATTCTCTAAATTTATTGTCCTTTTATCCTATTGATCATCCCCATATCTTTCTTGTCTATTGTCTGAGATAGAGATTCTCAAACAGGGCAGAAGGGGGAGAAGGTTGATTCCCCTGCCCCAGAAGACACATGGCAATGTCTGGAGATATTCTTGGTTGTCGCCACAGCAAAGAGGGGGAAGTTCTGGCATCTAGTGAGTAGCCACGGATGCTGCTAACCATCACACAATACACAGAGCAAACTTCCACACAAAGAATTCCCAGCACCAGATGGCAATTGTGCCAAGATTGAGACATCTTTGACCAAAATAATTCCTTAACCTTATCTTCCACTAAAATTTCTATTGCAAACACATTTGTCATTTCCAAGGGCTCTTTCCCATTCTCTAGTTAGACTTTTTGTTTATGGGAACTCTTTACCAAAGGATAAAATCCTTTCTCCAGAGAAGAAACTTCTAACCTCACAGAGGGATTGCATTGATGGTGATAGTGTTAGGGTGGAGGGCATGAGTGCAGGCTGCCTGAATGAGGTAGAGAAGGGACCCAGGGGTCCAAGAGCCTAGTAAACCATTATAGAACTATCTTCCTTTTTCAGCCTGTGCCCTGCCCTGCCTTCCACTGTACACTGCACCACCAAGTGCTAAGTTTCCTCCAAGCACTGAGGTTAGCCTCTCTTCCATTTTGCCTAGCCAGTTATCACTACTCTATCCAATTTCTGGCTTTTACAATTTATTGAAATCTCTTATCTGTTGTAGACTTTTCTCCTATTCCCTTTTTCCTTGTGGCTTATATCTTGTAAACATCTTTCTACACTATCATTTTCATGTCATTTTGCAAAGAATATATGATAAACACCTCTGGTCATTCCATAATTAAACAGGAGAGGCTTATTTTTTCATTATGAAAAAAATTAATAACAGAAAAGGATCCAGAACAAAGAACACAGTTCTCATTTTGTAAATTTCTTTTTTTTCTTTTCTTCTTTTTTGTTTTTGTTTTGTTTTGTTTCATTTTAAGAGACACAATCTGTCTATCTCCCAGGCTGGAGCGCAGTGGTGTGAGCATAGCTCACTGTAATCTTGAGCTCCAGGGCTCAAGCAATCCTCCCACCTCAGCCTCCTGAGTAGCTGGATAGGTGCACACTACCACACCCAGATAAATTTTTTGTATTTTTTGTGGAGATAGAGTCTTGCTCTGTTGCCTAGGCTGGTCTCAAACACCTTGCCTCAAGCAATCCTCCTGCTTTGGCCTCCCAAAGCACCACACCTGGCCAGTTTTTCATAAATTTCTAACATTTTTAAATTATGCTAAAATGTTATGGATTTTTTAGATTTTATAATTTAGTTGAAATGTATATTATCAATCACCAGTTTATATGCTTATAACTTTTAGATCCTTTTTTTCTTTTTAACTTTTTTAACTTTTCTTTTGAGACAGAGTCATGCTCTGTTGCCCAGGCTAGAGTGCATGGGGCAATCTCAGCTCACTGCAACCTCCACCCATAGGAGGCATGCACCACAGGCATGCACCACAGGCATGCACCACCATGCCTGGCTACTTTTTTAATTTTTTGTAGAGACAGAGTATTGCCATGTTGTGCAGGTTGGTCTTGAACTCCTGGACTCAAGTAATCTGCCCATCTTGGCCTCCCAAAGTGCTGAGATTACAGGCGTGAGCCACCGCACCTGGCCTAGATCCTTTTATTGAATATCCTCCTAGACGTTTTTCCACGCATACTTGCATATACTTTGGGTTTTATTTCAATGACAAAAAGATTAAAACTACATATTTTGTAAGTGCTCTGTTATATTCAATGAATTTAACATAATGTATTTAACCAATCCCTTATTGTTGGACATTTAGGGATCTTATTGTTGGACCAAATTTTCCATTTCTCACATGAAGCAAAGTAGTAATGTCTGACTAGAAATTAATTTTAAAATTCAAACACAGCTTCAAATTTAATAGGGAAATCTGGAGGATTCCTGCTCAGGTCAACAGGCCAAAAGGGTTGCTTGTTCTGCCCCTACTAATTAATGCGGTGCTGAAAGTATCAGTCAAAGGAACTAGAGGAAAGACAGAAAATAAAGATATAACAATTGAAAAAAAGTGTAAAATGGTCATCTATATTATATGATTATATACCTATAAATCAAGTGAAATATATATATTTTTTAAATATACATTTTTAATTGATTTTTTGGTATACATATATACATGTATATCCTCACATGTACATGTATATATATACCCAAAATATCAACAAAAAAAATAAACAATAAAAAATTTAAATGTGGGAGCAGAAAAAAATTAATTTACCAAAATTGTGTTTGTGTATATATATATATTTATATATATATACACACATACACACATTATGTGTATGTAGTACAAACACACACAGATAAACAATACTCTTACAAAATAAAAGAAGAAAAAGACCCCCATAATTGCAACAAAAAGTGTGTAAGGGTAATTAAATAAAAATATGCAAAACTGGCTGGGCGCAGTGGCTCATGCCTGTAATACCAACACTTTGGGAGGCCGAGGCAGGTGAATCACTTGAGGTCAGGAGTTCAAGACCAGCCTGGCCAACATGGTGAAACCCTGTCTCTACTGAAAATACAAAAAATTAGCCGGGTATGGTGGAACATGCCTGTAGTCCCAGCTTCTTGGGAGGCTGAGGTGGGAGAATCCCTTGAACCCAGGAGGCAGAGGTTGCAGTGAGCTGAGATCACACCACTGAACTCCAGCCTAGGTGACAGAATGAGATTCCATCTCAAAAAAAAAAAAAAAAAGCAAAACTTACATGAGAAAAACATTAAAACACTCCTGCAGGACACAAGAGTAGACTGGAACCAATGAAAATCAGACCAGATTTTTTGGATAGAAAAAGTCAATGTATGTAAATGCTCCCTAAGTTTTAATTTTATTTATTTATTATTTATTTAAAGGCAGGGTCTCAGGCTGTCGCCCAGGCTGGAGGGCAGTGGCACAATTCTGGCTCAAATGAGATCTCCCTCCCTGTAGCATCAACCTCCTGGGCCCAAACAGTCTTCCCACCTCAGCCTCCTGGATAGCTGAGACTATAGGCACACCCACCAGGCCTAATTTTTGCTTTTTTTTTTTGCAGAGATAGGGTTTTGCCTTGTTGCCCAGACTGGTCTCAAACTCCTAAGCTCAAGTTATCTGCCCACCTCAGCCTCTCAAAGTCCTGGGATTACAGGTGTGAGCCACTGCACGCACCCCTAATTTTTCAATGTATTACAATATCAATGAAAACACTAATTGGCAATTTTCTGGAATAGGACAAAATGATTCCAAAGTCCACATGGGAAAATAAACAAACAAGAATTACCAGAAGAACTATTTTTAAAAGATCAGTGAGTAAGGAATGACCTTCTATATATTAAAAAATACTACAAAATCTCAATAATTAATACTTTGTGATTTCCATAGGAATAGATAGGCTAATGGAATTAAATAGAAAGCCCAGAAATAGACCCACATAAGCAGCATCTCAAGTCAGTGGGGTAAGATGGACCCTGCAATAAATGAATAGCACCTGGAAAAAATAAAGTTAAATCTACATCTCATTCTGTATACTAGTAAACATTCCAAATGGGCCAAAGACTTAAATGTAAAATACGAATATACAAATGTATTACAAAGGCCAGGGACAGCGGCTCACACCTATAATGCCAGCATTTTGGGAGGCCAAGACAGGAGAATTGCTTAAGCCCAGGGGTTTGAGACCAGCCTGGGCAACATAGTGAGACCTCCTCTCTACAAAAAATCAGAATCTGAGGCGGGAGGATGGCTGAGCCCAGAAGGTCAAAACCAGAGTGAGCCATGATTGCACCACTGCACTCCCACCTGGATGACAGAGCAAAACAGAAACAAAAACAAAAATGCATTCCAAGAAAATATGGACGAATTATCTCTTTACCTTGGAATTTGTAAAAAGGAATTGGAAGGCCTAATTGTGACTCAAAATCGAAAAGCCATAAAAGATTAATAAATCTAACTAATTAAAAAATCAGAAACTACTACCTGGCAAAAATAACAATAACAGCATAAGCAAGGATGAGACACAAATTACAAACTGGAAAAAAAATCTGATATTCAAATCACAGATAAAGGGCTAACCTTTTTAATATATAAGAAGCTTATATATCAAAGAAGAAAAAAACCAGACATTTGAGAGAAAATTAGAAAACGTGAACAGATATCACAGAAAAAGAAATATAAAGGACCTTTACACATTATAAATGGCCTTCATTCGTAAAACTATATGCAAATTAAAACCAACCAACCTCATCCCATAAACATATTGTTATTCTACTTCCTCACTACTCTCTGACTTTGGAGCATTCATCTCTCACTACAGCCTCTTCAGATTGGGTCTCCCCACCATCATTTTTGAAAAAGAGGGAAATTTACAAAGCTATATCTTTTTTTTGTTTACTTCTAGATCTAAAATGCCTTGTTAACAGATGTTGCTTGGATAACACTAGAGTATCACTGTTTATCAGCATATAAAATTCCTGCTTACTGTTTTGAAACATGAAGAACCCATGCATCAATATGATTAAAATCAGAACTAACATGGTCCCTATCCTGTTCCTATGAACAATTTTTTTAAATAAAGTTTATAAACTATTCATAAGTAGTTTTCATAGACCTTATAGCTAAATACAACTTTAGAATTTAGAAATATTCCTTAGTATAAAGAGCCCCTGCTCTATTGCCATCCCCTGCTAAAATATTCAATTCCAAAATAATCATATTTCTGTAGTGATATAAACCAACCACATCATAGAAACAAAAACTACCCTAAAAATAGTTAAAAATTAAAAGAGCAATTTTTGTTGTTGTCGTCGTTGTTGTCGTTGTTGTTGTTTGAGACTGAGTCTTGCTCTGTCGCCCAGGCTGGAGTGCAGTGGCGCAATCTCGGCTCACTGCAAGCTCCGCCTCCCGGATTCAAGCCATTTTCCTGCCTCCGCCTCCCGAGGAGCTGGGACTACAGGCGCCCGCCACCATGCCAGGCTAATTTTTTGTGTATCTAGTAGAGACGGGGTTTCACCCTGTGAGCCAGGATGGTCTCGATCTCCTGACCCGATGATCTGCCCGCCTCAGCCTCCCAAAGTGCTGGGATTACAGGTGCAAGCCACCACACCCAGCCTAAAAGAGCAATTTTTATGACTATTGTTAAATATGCAAACATATTATCTCCCTTACAAATTTATTATCTCCCAATAAAATTTACCTAATGTTATTACAACTATCATTCCTGCAATGGTGTTACTATAAGCAGCTCAACCCATACATATGAATCATGTGTATCACTAACTGAAGTCCCTGTTTTAGACATTCTATATGAGAAGTCAGAAGCATCAAAAAATGACAGTTATTATTTATATGGAAAATGCATATGCTGCATTCAGATCTCCCACTTAATCTTGACCTGCCTGCTGTGCATTTTAATTGAAAATCATTTTTTGTCCTCCAGCAAGTAACGGTTTTGAAAATTTATCCATTGCCATCCCTTTTCAAAATATTTTTGTTATACTTTGCAATAGATTAAGAATTTTTTATTTGGTTTTGTTGTTGTTTTATTTGTTTGTTTTGAGATGGCTCTCACTCTGTCACCCACGTTGGAGTGTAGTGGTGCCATCTCGGCTGCCTGCAACTTCCACATCCCAGGTTCAAGCAGTCCTCCCATCTCAGCTTCCCAAGTAGCTTGGACCACAGGCATGCACTACTATGCCCAGGTAATTTTTGGTAGAGACAGGATTTCACCATGTTGCCCAGGCTGGTCTCGTACTCCTGAGCTCAAGCAATCCACCCGCCTCGGCCTCCCAAAGTGCTAGGATTACAAGCGTGAGCCACCACACCTGGCCCATTTTTGATTTTAAAAAAGGAAACAATCTAGTTTTAGGGGAAAGGACATTTTACGGGGATTTATTTTCAATAAGGAAAATTATGTTTAAAGTCTCAGATTTTAAAATTCTCTGTGGTAAGTAGAAAATACCAGATAACTTCACAAACATATCAAATTCAAATGAAGTTGAAGTAAATGTCAGAATTTTTTAGCATTGAAATTGTTTCTTTTGTTACAGGTAAGAAACTCACTTTACCTCTTAACATTTATGGATAGAAATTGAGGTTTTCAGAATTTGAGCCTTTCTCAATAACAAGTTCTCAAATGGAATATTACCTACAGTGATTCTCTATCTCTCCACATGGCTACAAGATCCACCAAGCCATCAGGAAGACCTGGGAGTCATCATTTACTTCTTCCTGGTCCCACAGAAGCATTCAGTGTCTGCACTAGAACAACTGCCTCCAAACTAGTCCTCTTCGTAGTAGTCTTCTTTCTTCACTTGTTCTTTCTAATTAGTCTCTATTGCTGCCACCAATAAAAAATAATATTTTATGAATTTAGAAACAAATGAAGTAATATATTCATCCAAAATCCAACTTTTCTGGACAAGTGCCTAACTATCAAAACCCACCACCCATGGAGGAGGCAACATTATGGTAGATTAAAGTCCAAAGTACAATTCTAAGTCTCACAAATGTTCTGAGAGTGAAATCACTGAATACACCTGGATTATCAGTTACCTGAAGACAATCTAGTTTTAGGGAAAAGGATATTTTAGGGGATTTATTTTCAATAAATCTGTCTTATGCAGATAGTCCCTGACTTACAATAGTCCAGCTTAACAATTTTTTGACTTTATAATGCAGTGAAAGGCATTCCTTCAAGATTCTTCTACCAAATGTGTTTCACTGCATTGTAAAGTCGATCTTTTCCCAGGCTCGTGATATGTGGTACAATTATACCCTCTCCCGATGCTGGGTGAAATCATCTAACACAAAGCCTATTTTATAATAAAGTACTGAATATCTTCTATAATGTATTGAATACTGTACTGAAAGTATTATTATTATTATTATTATTATTGAGTCAGAGTCTCACTCTGCCACACAAGCTGGAGTGCAGTGACATGATCAGGGCTCACGGCAGTCTTGACCATCTGGGATCAATCAATCCACGCCTGCCTCAGCCTCCCAAGTAGCTGGGACTACAGGTACACCCCACCACGCCCAGCTAATTTTTTGTATTTGTTGTAGAGATGGAGTTTCGCCATGTTGGCCAGGCTGGTCTCGAACTCCTGGGTTCAGGCAATTCACCCACCTCAGCTTCCCAAAGTGCTGGGATTTCTGGTGTGAGCCATGCTAAAAATGTTCTGAGCACATTTAAAGTAGGCTGGGCTAAGCTATGATGTTCAGTAGATTAGGTATGTTAAACCCATTTTTGACTTAAGTGTATTTTCCATTTATGATGGGTTTAACATACCTAATCACGACACCATCCTAAGTAAAGGAGCATCTGTACACCTTTGCAACTTACATTTACCCTGCAAGGTGGGTGCTATCTATATGTTCCCACTGTTCTCAGCTTGTCAAGGAATTTGCTTAGGAAGCTCAAAGTTCTGTGGCTGAAGGAGAGTCTTACCTGATAATCTATATTCTAGAGAGAATGATGTGTTTCCCCTCCTTCTTTATCCTGAGCAATTACCTAAAGTTAATAAAATACAGCCAGGTGATATAAAGGGCTGCTTTGCCTCCCCTTTTATGGCTCCTACAAAGCCCTCTGGTTTGTTGATAAAATCCTCTACCAGATATTTAAAAATCTATCAGCATTTGGCTTTTTAACACTGTTTTAGGCACACAGTGTTTTATTAATACAAAAAGAGAAAGTCGTCCTCTTAATGCATCAACATAGAGGTGAAATGAACTTGATTTCAGTTCACTTTGTCTTAATACAATTTACTAATTCGCTTAACAAATAATGCACATTGTAAGAGTATTATGGGAAACTTTGGAAACAATTGTGTAAATTATGACTGCTAGTCATACAAGACATTCTTGGGAAATAAAAAACTATAACCAATAGCTAAATACACCACTGTCACATTTCAACACTTGTCATATTGATTTGTAGGGGATGGGATGAACAAACAGAGCTGAAGTTCAAAATCATGTCTCCTAAATAATTTAGATGCGATTTTAATCATTTTGGTCTTCTTTGGCTTGTTGTACCATTACAACAGTAAAGCCCAATCATTCTATAAGAAAGTCAATATAAAAATAACTCACTGAGATCCTTCTTACTCCTTCATCTCTCTGAACCAGAATTCAGCCCTTCCTCTAGTTTCTATAGGAAATTATCTCTAAACATTTCATGATTCTCCTCAACTTTACATAAGAGTAGGGGGTTCCTGAGAAGTTAAGTAGAACTTCTACCAGCTCTATCTTCCAATCTCTCTTCTTTCTTACATAGGAGTTGAAGAAACATCTTCTGTTAATTAAATCCAGTGGAGTTTCACTGCCTACCTGAAGGAGTTCTTCTGGCCAGGTGCAGTGGCTCACGTCTGTAATCCCAGCACTTTGGGTGGCTGAGGCGAGTGTATCACCTGAGGTCAGCAATTGAAGACCAGCCCGGCCAACATGGTGAAACCCTGTCTCTACTAAAAATACAAAAATTAGACAGGCATGGTGGTGCATGCCTGTAATCTCAGCTACTCGGGAGGCTGAGGCAGGAGAATCACTTGAACCTGGGAGGCAAAGGTTGCAGTGAGCCAAGATCGTGCCACTGCACTCCAGCCTGAGCAACAAAGTAAGACTCAATCTCATTAAAAAAAAAAAAAAAAAAAAAAAAAAAGTTAAAAAAAGTAGTTCTTCCAAACAAATACTCTTGCTAAAAGAAGTTCTGCAAATATGTATACATATACTACTTTATTCGCTGTTTTTGCTCTCATTTCTCAATTAGCTCTTGCTGCACTCCCCTAGCCCTTGAGCTTTTTGTCTCAAAGTTTTGATAATTCCTTGAACCTGAGAACATAACAGGCTTTTCTGCTTTGATTCTTAGCTCTAAATTTTGCAATTAACCTTTTGCTCAGTTCACTTCTGCCTACTGCAGGTTCTTACCTACCGTGAAGTCCATCTCATGTTGCCCCCAACACACATTGTCTTTTCCTCACATCTTTTCTTGTCAAAACTTTCCTAGTTAAGGCTGAGAATTTCTCTCTCCCTCTTTTCTCCTTTGAGAGTTTGAGAAAATTTATAGCTTGCTTTGTACAGGTACTTTATTTCTCCTACCAGGAAAGCAGTATCATAGAGTTGTTCAAAGCAGTGTTTTTCAGACCACCTGCAACAGAATAACTGGAGTCATGTTAAAAATACAAAAACAAAACCAAAAACCTAAATCAGAGTCTCTTGAGGTAGAACACAGTAAAAAGAAGCTCCTGGCTGGGCACAGTGGCTCCCAACACCTAGGGAGGCTGAGGAGGGAAGATCTCTTAATGTCAGGAGTTTGAGACCAGCCTGAGCAACATAGCAAGACTCCATCTGTACAAACTACATACACACACACACACACACATACACACATACACACATACACACACATATGTTAATTAGGCACAATGGCATGTACCTGTAGTCCCAGCTACTTGGGAGGCTGAGACTGCAGTGAGTTTGAGACTGCGGTAGGCTATGATCATGCCACTGTACTCTACCTTGGATGACAGAGCAAGACTCTTTCTCTAAATAAATAAAATAAAAATGAAAAGAAGCTCCCCAGTAAAGTGCACATAAAGTTGGAGACCTAGGCCAGGCGCGGTGGCACATGCCTATAATCCCAGCACTTTGGGAGGCTGAGGCAGGTGGATCACGAAGTCAGGAGTTCAAGACCAGCCTGGCAAGATGGTGAAACCCTTGTCTCTACTAAAAATACAAAAATTAGCCGGGCATGGTGGTGGGCGCCTGTAATCCTAGCTACTTGGGAGGCTGAGGCAGGAGAATCACTTGAACCTGGGAGGCAGAGGTTGCAGTGAGCCAAGATTGTACCACTGCACTCTAACCTGGGCAACAGAGCAAGACTCCATCTCAAAAAAAAAAAAAGTTGGAGACCTTTGAGTTGTATAAATGGGCCTTGAAGTCAAAATTGGGGTTGCATTTCAGTTATATCTTTCTTAAAAGATAATTTTCAGAAAAAGCCAAAATCATGACTGATACAGATAGAAAAGGAAATAATGTCAAAGATTTTATTTAACTAATTCAGTGAGGGAATCAGGCAGATGTTACAATCTGTTTTTAAGCAAATCTGAAAAAGACATATTTATACTGAGTTGTAAAATGGCTCAAAGACAATTAAAGTCAGGAATCAGATGATCTGGAAGGTGCTGTCTAAGCAATGTGGAATTTTCTTTTTCTTTTTTTTTTATTATTATTTTTTGAGGCAGAGTCTCACTCTGTTGCTCAGGCTGGAGTGGTGGCACGATCTCGGCTCACTGCAACCTCTGCCTCCTGGGTTCAAGTGATTCTCATGCCTTAGCCTCCGGAGTAGCTGGGATTACAGGCATGCACCACCATGTCCAGCTAATTTTTTTATTTTTAGTAGAGATCGGGGTTTAGTAGAGACTGCCAGGCTAGTCTCGAACTCCTGACCTCAGGTGATCTGCCTGCCTCAGCCTCCCAAAGTGCTGGGATTACAGGCGTGAGCCACTGCACCCAGCCAGCAATGCAGGATTTTCTATTGAAGCATAAATTTTTTGTATACCTTTTCCTAGCTATATGAGTTTGAGTGTGTTACTTAACTTCTCTGAGCCTGTTACTTTATCTGTAAAATAGTAATAAGATTTTTTTATGTTTTGTGAATTTATTGATTCTATATGTGTATATATATGCATATGCATAGTTTTTTGAGATGGGGTCTCACTCTGTTGTCCAGGCTCAAGCGATCCTCCCACCTCAGCCTCCCAAGTAGCGGGGACCACGGCCTGTGCTACCATGCCCAGCTAATTTTTATATTTTTTGTATTTTTAGTAGAGAGGGGGTCTCACCATGTTGCCCAGGCTGGTCTCAAACTCCCGGCCTCAAGTGATTTGCCTGCCTCAGCCTCCCAAAGTGCTGAGATTGTAGGCGTGAGCCACCATGCCTGACCAAATAGTGATAATAATATTTTATAATTAAAAAAAAAACACTTTCATGGGGATAATACCTAATAGAGTTGGTGAGAATTGAATAAGTTAATGAGTGCCAAGAGTTTAGGACAGTGTAGAGCAAATTATGCTCAATAAACATTACATCATCATTGTCATCATCGTCATTGTAGTAACTATAATTTCCTTGAGGCTCATTCTTGTTTATTAATGAATGTATATGTGCAATCAACCAAAGTGTATTAAATACCTATTTATGCTAACTTTGGATGAATAATAAAATAATTCCTGTCCTCAAGGAGTCCAGACTAGCAGAGAAAATGAGGACTTAAATAACTACACATGATATAATACATAAAAAATAGAGGTTTTTTTAGCACAATTGACAAAATGACTGACTATGTGTAGAGTGTTCAGAATGCATACAGAAAGGCATTATAAATGTGAATTTGAGCTGAATCTTAAAAGGTGAGCAGGTAATCCCTAAGGAAGCACAATGTGGTAATAACTATTATCCCAGATCATGTTTTTCTTATTTAGTTTGTGCAAGATCCATATAATAATGAATCATTTCTAACTTAGTAGAGAGAGGGTTTCACCATGTCGCCCAGGCTGGTCTCAAACCCCTGGACTCAAGTGATTTGCCCCCCTCAGCCTCCCAAAGTGCTAGGATTATAGGCGTAAGCCACCACACCTGACCAGATAGTGATAATAAGATAATACTTACTATGCGTCAGGCACTATTCTAAAGAAACATCATTACCCTATTCTTTTTTTTTTTTTTGAGACAGAGTTTCACTCTTGTTGCCCAGGCTGGAGTGCAATGGCGCGATCTTGGCTCACCACAACCTCTGCTCCAAGTTATTCTCCTGCCTTAGCCTCCCGAGTAGCTGGGATTACAGGCATGCGCTACCACACCCAGCTAATTTTGTATTTAGAGAGATGGGGTTTCGCAAGCTGATCTTGAACTCCTGACCTCAGGTGATCCGCCCGCCTAGGACTCCCAAAGTGCTGGGATTACAGGTGTGAGCCACTGTACCCGGCCTATCCTGTTCTAGAAAAAAACCTGAGGCTTAGAGAAGCCTAGCAACTTTCCCAAAATGATACAGCCACTGAGACGCAAGACCACAATTCATTACAGGTAACCTGTTTCCAAACTGAGGAAAGATCATCTCAATTTTTCTAACAGGAGAATCAAAATCCAGAGAGACTAAGAGATCTCAAAAAAGAGATTTATTAGAACTTGGGTCTCTGGTGTTGAAGCCCAGGCAGATGGGGAGGAAGAATACCACAGAATGAGTGAGAACATGAGAAACCACGGAAGCATGGAGGAGCTGGGCCTGTCCCCTAGGAACCACAAATGTTTGGAACTCAGTATGCATTTATGGAAACAGCAGGAGAAGCTAAGGCCACTAAAGTGGTCAAGGATTATGAAAAATAAACTATGTTACACCGAATTACGTAGACTCTGCCCTGGATGAGGAAAAAATGAAGGATTTTAAGCAAGAGAATAAGGAGAACGAAGGTTTAGAAATGGGGCAGGGCAACCAGTTATGAGGCAGCCAGGACTAGTGTTATTGAGATCAAGAGTATTGAAGTCAGACAAACCACCAGTTATTATGACCTTAGGAAAGAGAACCTCTTTGAGCCAGAATCTTCTCATCTGTAAAATGAATGTAATAATAGGGCTATCATGAGGCCTAAATGAGAGTACACAGACCGTTGCGCTATATAGATCTGACATACAGTATCAGATCTAGTCAGCATTCAATAAATGATGGTGGTAACATTGTGTATGGTTATTAATGTTATGATACAAATCTATCGAGAGCTAGTTTCCATCTATTTGAAGGAAGAACATATTAGATACACTTACTGATACTCTTTTGCTTAGGTCGTTTAGAAATAAAACTAATGCTGCTTGATTTTTTCAGGTGCAGTAAATTGATCTATATCAAAAGAGCAAAGCCCCAGGAGCACAAAGAGAACTAGATTTCAGGAATGGTATGAAGAGTTCTGTTTATCAAATATTTCTTGTGTCCCTACAGTGTGTCTAATACTCTATTAAGTGGAATATATATAAAAGTTACCACACCATCTCCTTTCAAAAGGGGGCAAGAGTCTACAATAAAATTCCTTTGTTTGATTTCCTCTGTTCCTGATTCCTGGCCTCCTCTCTCATTTACAACCTCACACACACCTCTTAGGTATTTACACTACTCCTGTGGAAGTGATCTGGGCTTCCCTACTTCATTACTTCCATCTTGGACTACCTCCTTTCCTGGCTCCTCCAACTGGATGAGTTGGATTACACGTTTTTTGATCCAAACCAGTATCTCATTGTGGTCCAAGAAACCTTACTACTAGAGTGAAATTAAACCATTTCTCTCATAGCTGGCAGTAGAATTCTTCTCAGAGGAAAACATCGTGCGTCATTATATATATATGGTGTGCCTTGAAAACTTGGGTTAGTAAGAGATAGGATAAGAAGAGGGACTGTTCTATATCAGAAATTAATTTGGAATCAGTAGTGTGGCTACAGTTTACAATAATCTATTGTATATTCTAAAATAGCTATAAGAGAATAATTTGAATTTTTAGCATGAAGGCAAATATTTAAGGTGATGGACATCTTAATTACACTGACTTGATCTTTACAAAGTGTATAAAGGTATCAAATTATCACATATACCCTGAAAATATGTATATCTATTATGTATCAAGAAAAAAAACATTTTTAAGGAGAAGAAAAAGAAATTAACTTGGGGATGTAGAAGGAGTTGGGGACAAGACAGAAGAGATGAGAAAGAGTGAAAAGAAAGGGATGGCAGAGTATCTTCATGGTATGCCTAAAATGCTTTTTTAAAATGTGTAATATTCTAAGTCACTTGTATTTCTTTAACTCCCCTTATTTCTTCCAAATTTTCAGTAGGCTTTCCACTACCCTTAAATTCCCATACCTCTGCAAGACACACACATGGCGTGAGGGGAGGTGGTGGTGAGGTAAATGAAGAAATCACAGGATGGGGCCGAGTTGCAATGCTAGATCAAAAAGGAGCAGAAAGGAGATAGCACACCTAGAGTCCAGCAAAATAGTCCATAAACTGAACCCATTAGCGGGGGCCAGAGGTAGTACTGAAATCAAATGTCTGGAAAATTGGCAGGATACTTCATGAAATACTGTATAACAGTTGTGTAATAGGGGCTTGAGTCAATATTATCTAGTTTAAAAACAAAACAGATGATCCCAACTGATATGTGGGTCATGTTTTCCTCAGAGACACTGACTATTTGGCACAATCTATAGGTTTGCCTTTCCAAAATTCTTACTGTGTCTTCCCCAAAGCTATCCACCCTTGTCTTACCCCAGGTTACCGCAACAGTCTCCTTGGGATCAGCAAATAACTTCTTAAAGAATAGGTCAGGCTTTGTGGGCCAGATGGTGACAGTTACTCAACTCTACACTTAAAGCCGGGAAACAGCAATAGCCAATACATGAATGATTCAATACAAGGTTACGTTCCAATAAACCTTTATTTACAAAAACAGGCAGTGGACCTTCTGTCCTGCTCTTTCTGTTCTCCAGTTGTTGTCAAGGTACTCTTTCTAAATGTCACTCCTCTATTTAAAACTTGACTGGCTAACTGGTAGAGAAGAACCTACTTTAACTGTTACCTACTGAACTGTTACCTACTTTAACTGTTACCTAACTGAACCTACTTTAACTGCTTTAACTGTTACCTACAATCCAAAGCCTGCTGCTAGTGTACCTTCTGCTTTGCTGCTGTAGCTTGCAGAGAGATTGAGGAAACACAACTCCGATACTTTCTGATGCAATGACTAAAGTTTTGAATGGTTTCACGTCTGCCTTCCTCTCTAAACTTAAGTTGTTTATCTTCCCTTTGGCTCCTGATCGCTTACGTCAAATCTTGTTTGCAGTCTTGTATACAGTGTACTTTATGTTTGGTAATTTTTCTCTTAAAGCCATTTTGGTTTGCCTTTTTGACCAATACTCACTTTTCAAGTATCATGTAGCGTGAATATTCCATGTGGCAAGCCTACACGACTTAATAATTTAGTCCTCACTTAATCATCACAATAATACTATGAGGGATTTCCTTTTATTATTCCCATTTTACAGTATACATAATTAAGACCTAAAGAGGTGCCGCCCGCAGTGGCTCACACCTGTAATCCCAGCACTTTGGGAGGCCAAGGCAGTCGGATCACGAGGTAAGAAGATTGAGACCATCCTGGTAACACGGTAAAAACCCCATCTCCACTAAAAATACAAAAAATTAGCTGGGCATGGTGGCGGGCACCTGTAATCCCAGCTACTTGGGAGGCTGAGGCAGGAGAATTGCTTGAACCCAGGAGGTGTAAGTTGCTGTGAGCCAAGATCACGCAACTGGACTCCAGACTGGGCAACGGAGCAACACTCTGTCTCAAAAAAAAAAAAAAAAAGAAAAGAAAAGAAAGAAAGAAAGAAAAAAAGAAAGAGGTTAAGTAAAGTGCCAAGAAACAGAACAAGTGGCAGAGCTGATATATGAAGGTAGAAAGTCTGACTCCAGAGCGCAAGTTTGTCATTTACACTAATTTGTAGTTTCTGTAGGACCATGTCTGTTTTTGACCTCCTTGAAAACTTCCTGTGTGATCCCAGCAGTCTTCTGTAGTACTCCTGCAAGTTTCATTCTGAATCTTATGTACAGCATGATTGGATCCAAGGCAATCCTGACATTTATTAAGCATAGTCACCATGCTAAGTGCTGTTCATTTGTTACGTGATTTAACCTTCACAGACCCTAATAAGAAAGATAAGGTTATCTTCATTTTACAGACGACGAAATACAGGCACAAATAATGCATTCAAGGTCACATTAGAAGAGGAGCTAGAATTTAAACTCGTGCAGTCTGACTCCACAACTCATACTCATGGATGCACAAGTAAGTAGAAAGCCTGAAGAATTCCTCAGGCCTCATAGGATGGGTGAA
Source organism: Rhinopithecus roxellana (assembly GCF_007565055.1). Classification (NCBI taxonomy): domain Eukaryota; kingdom Metazoa; phylum Chordata; class Mammalia; order Primates; family Cercopithecidae; genus Rhinopithecus; species Rhinopithecus roxellana. Next base: position 23,331,244 of record NC_044556.1, on the reverse strand, counting down.
GTTAAATGATTCAGGCTTTAATTATCCAGGATAGGAGATAAGGGAGTAAGTAAGTTTTAGTTATTTATTGCTGCCTAACAAATGATCACAAAACTTAGTGGTTTAAAACAACAATCGTTTATCGGTTAACAATTCTGTGGGTCAGTATTTGGGCTGGATTTAGCTGGGAGGTTCTTCTGCTGGTTTCACCTGAGCTCACTCATGTGGTCACAGTCACCTGGAAGGTTGGTGGGGTCTTGATGGTCCAAATAACCTCTCTGATGATCAAGACCAGTTCACAGATGTCTAACCTGTGCAGTGGCATAGAGCACTCACTTGGAAGGGTTTATTATTCTGTTGTTGCCATTTAAAAATTATTAATAATTATGGTACAAGAGATCTCACTGGGCCTCGCAAGTTGGTGCTGGAAGTCAGTTGGGCATCTTTCTCCATGTAGACTCTTATCCTCAAAGAAGCTAGCCAGCCAGGCATGGTGTAATCCCAACACCTTGGGAGACCAAGGTAGGAGGATCACTTGAGCCCAGAAGTTAGTGACCAGCCTGGTAAACAGTGAGATTCCATCTCTACCAAAAAAAAAATGTAATTAGCCAGGTGTGATGGCATGCACTTGTAGTCCCAACTACTTGGGAAGCTGAGGTGGGAGGATTGCTTGAGCCACAGATGTTGAGGCTGCAGTGAGCCATGATGGCACCAATGCACTCCAACCTGGGTGACAGAGTGAGACCTTGTATCAGAAAAAAGCGGTGTGCTTAGCCCAAGTTTCTTCACATGATGACAGGAACTTTCCAAGAGACTGAGAGCAAGGCTTCTTAAGGTCCAGGCTCAAAATTCCCGTATCATTCTTTTTATGCATTTTTTGGTCAAAACAAGTCATAGGCCAACACGCACACAATGAAGTAGAGATCTGGAGTCCATCTCTTAATGAGAAAAACAGAAAAGTCACATTGCACAGGGGCATATATAAAGGGATGGGACAAGATTATGACTATTTATTGCAATCTACCACAGAAGACATACGTGGTTAAGGTAAAAGGAAATAATTTCAGTTTGGGACATGTTGTAGTTGAGGTCTCTCCTGTGGTAAATTCATGCAAAGGTATCCAGTATTTGGATAACATATATGGGTCTAGAACATAGAAGAGAATCCTGGTTGGACATACAAATTTCAGAATTGTCAATATGCAGGTAACAGGTTTCTGAATAAACAGATCGGTACTCCCGATAACACTGCATTACATTAAGGTGAAGGCTAACAAAGAGATAGAGTCAATCCCTTGGGACACCCAAATATCTGAGTGGACTCTTATTTACATACAGCCCAATCTCCCTCTCTGCCTGTGGTCTTATCCACTTTCTGCAGCCAGCTCAAGGTCAGTACTTCTGGGGGAAGTACGGCCTGCTCTGATACATCCAGATATGGCTACTTACAGTCTGATGACCCATAACATAAAAGAAAGATACTCAATCCCCACTTTCAACCCAATATGCAAAGTTAGAACAGAAACAGAATTAACCACAATAAAAACTTCCATTTGAAAAATAAAAGAATGGAAACCTGAAAACAATCAGTAGTCCTTAATTGCCTGTTGGTTTGTTTGTTTTCTTTCCAAGCAGAAATCTCTCCACTGGCCATGAAATAAATTCCTTGATTAACCTCATCTGGGCCCCTGGGTTTACCCCTCTGGGAGGTTCTTCCTTGTGCGTTATTCTTCAGGTTAAAAATTGAAGTGGATGTTGGAGAATATGTTTTCCTAGAGACTGCCTTAGGATATGAACAATAACTGGCATTTCCAAGTCAGATTTGTGGTTTCTTTAGCAATAGAATTTCTTTAAAAACTTAGTACAAGGCCGGGTGTGGTGACTCAGGCCTGTAATCCCAGCACTTTGGGAGGCCGAGGTGGGCAGATCACCTGAGGTCAGGAGTTCAAGATCAGCCTGTCCAACATGGGGAAACCCTGTCTCTACTAAAAATACAAAAAGTAGCTGGGCATGGTGGCACTCACCTGGAATCCCAGCTACTTGGGAGGCTGAGGCACAAGACTCGCTTGAACCCAGGAGACAGAAATTGCAGTGAGCCAAGGTAGCGCCACTGCACTCTAACCTGGGCAACAGAGCAAGACTCCATCTCAAAAACAAACAAACAAAAATGTAGTACAGTAGTCCCCACTTATTGGCCTAGGATATGTCTGTCCCAAGACACTCAGTGGATGCCTGAAACCACAATGGTACTGAACCCCATTGCCATCGATCAGAACATGTTTAGATGTTCATGTCTGTCACCCACAAATTTAATGCCTTTTTCATTATAACAAGACACTAATCACACATTGTGGCTGTAACTTTTGCAAGTTGAGGTGCCACAACAAAACTAACATGAATTTTTTTCCTTCTTCACAATTTCATGGACAGAAGATTCATTCTTACCTAGATCTTTCTTAATAGTCTCAGCATACAATTTTTTTCTTTCTTTATTAAATTGAGAACTTTTGCCTTTTTATTAAAAGGAAGCACTTTATGGCTTCTCTGTGATATCTGAATAGCCAGCATCACTAATCTTGTGCTTTGGGGCTATTATTAAGTAAAATAATGAACACAAGCACTGCCGTACTAAAACAGAGGATCATAACTGGGAGAGCTACTAAATGACAAATAGTTGGGTAGCATATACAGCATGGACATGCTGTACGAAGGCAGGATTCACCTTCCAGGAGGGATGGCTGTGATAGCATAAGATTTCATCATGCTACTTACAAGGGTGTACAATTAAAAACTTATGAATTGTCTATTTCTGTAACTTTTCATTTAATATTTTTGGAAATCATGAAAAATGAAACCATGGGGGGACTTGTAGGCTTCTCTGCCATTTGTCACCCATCCATTACATGTACCAGTGATAGGGACAGGAGGCAGGGAAATTCTGGGCAGAAGAGGGCAGGTCCCTGGTGAGGGTCCTACCCCCAAGCCTGGAACTATGGCCCAAAGAGGGAACGTGCATTCCTGTTTTCCTACTCAAATGCTGCCTTTTCAAAAACTACCCATGGCCTGCCCCACCCCCATCCCATACCCATAAAAACCCCAGGCTCCACCAGCAGAGAGAAGAGAAAAGAAGCAGCAGCTGGACATCAGAGAGAAGCAGCTTGACTTCAAAGGGACAGCTTGATGGTGTGGCTTTGGAGAGGAGTCTGACAGGGAATGGCTGGACTCCAGGGGAAGATCAACTTCCCATTCCATCCCTTTTCCAGCTCCCCTTCCCTCTAAGAGCCACTTTCATTGGCAATAAAATTCTCTGCATTCACCACCCTTCAATTCGTTCATGCAACCTGATTTTTCCTGGATGCGAAACAAGAGCTTGGGTGCCAAAGGTGCGGACCCTAAAGGCTGTCACATTGACCCTCTGCCCTTGCTTGTGGAGAGCAACCACCTCATGCAAAAAGGCAGAGGGCCCACTAAGCTGTTTAACACTTAAGCCGTCCTCAGACAGCACAGCTAAAAGAGCACTGTAACACACCCTCTGGGGTTTCAAGTACTGCCCACTAGACACTGCCACGGGGCCTGCACAGAGTTTTGCTCCTGCCAGCACCCAAAAGCACTCACCCCAGCTCCTACACCTGCTCACCTGCATGCTCCCTCTCATGAGGGGCTGAGCATAATGGGTTCAAGTGAGTGGAGTTTACTCCTGCTAGTGGAGAAGTGGCTGGCTAGCCCCAGTGCCCACACTCCAGGTCCTACCCACGAAGCAGTCAGGGAAAATTTCCTGCTTCACCAGGAACTACAATCCAGGTTATTTTTCAATCTACCTCTTAAATTTGCTCATTCTCTAGTTCCTATCATCTACCCATTCATCTTTTCATTGTTTTAATGGTGGCTATTTTAAAATAATCTTAAAAATAAGTGAGGGCAACTCCCTTAATCTGATCTTTGCTGCCAGGCTGGATCTTTCGCTGAAGAATCTTAATGAGAGGACTTGAAGAATGTCTCTGAACAACATTCCAATATCCTGTTTGGACTACAGAAATAATTGAACTTTCCAATACTGTGAGACCCCAATATTCTATAAATTCTTCCAAAACCAGGCATGATCGGGCACATTCTGGGTGGTGTGGCCATAGGGTGCACATTCTTTACTTTCTTCCATCCTGCTTGCAAACCCATTATTTCTTATGTGAGCTCATTACTTTCTTGAAAAACCTTGCTAAATGCAGCAAAGAGAAACCATTATACATCTATATTCCAGTCCTTTCCAAATGCCTCCCCTAGAATTCCACTACAGAAGAACATGATCAGCCTTCCAAGTTAAATAGGTAAAAATTTTACCAAATGTTTTATCACAGCATAACAAGGATCAACAGTTTCCCAGCCTGAGAGGTCTGTTTCCTCACTGCCAATTTTCTGACTGTTTAGGCAGTATTGTTTTTGGATTTTAGAACTTTTCCATTTCCAAGTATCAATTTCTGTATTAGAGTAAAGGCTAAGAGATCCCAGAATCCAGTGACATAAAAGAATAGACGTTTCTCTTCCTCTCACCTAACAGCCAGGCCTAGACTAGAAGAGCAGTTCTGTTCTAGGTTTGCCTTTCCAACATTCAGGTCATAGAGGATCCAGGTTCCTTCCATCTTGTTGTTCCACCCTCTTGGAGGATGTCTTCCTCATCTTCATCATCATAGCTGGTCACAGACATGTCCATGAAAGAGAAAGAAAGCAGTCCAAGGCAAGCCATCTTCCTTTAACAAAGTAAGGCAAAAGTTGTATTCATTGCTCCTAGTTATATTTCACTGGCAAGCACCTACTCACAAACCACTCCTCACTGCAGAGAAGGATAAGAAATGTAGTTGCCAGCTTAGTGAACACATGACCAGCAAGAAGGGGAGAACAGTTTTCAGGGGACAACTATTAATCTGCCACAAAAAGTAAAAAGGAAAGATACTCATGGCTAAGAATCCTTAGAAATGCAAAGACCAAAAGGGGATAAATAAGTTTATTAGAAGAAAAGAAAGTGAGAGCCTGAAAAAAAACATATGGCAAAATCTAGCTGGTGGGTACCCAAGTTTCCATTTTATGATTTCAAGTACTTTTCTGAATGTATTTTATAAATAAAAGTTTTATTTGTTTATTTTTTAAGAGACAGGATCTCTGTCACCCAAGCTAGGGTACAGTGGAACTACCATAGCTCACTGCAGCCTCGAACTCCTGGGCTCAAATGATTCTCCCACCTCAGCCTCCTGAGTAGCTGGGACTACAGGGATGTCCCACCATGCCTAGATATAATTTTTTTTTTTTTTTTTTTTTGAGACAGTTTCGGTCTTTTTGCCCAGGCTGGAGTGCAATGGCACAATCTTGGTTTACCGCAACCTCCGCCTCCCAGGTTCAAGCGATTCTCCTGCCTCACCTCCCGAATAGCTGGGATTACAGGCATGCGCCACCACCCCGGCTAATTTTGTATTTTTAGTAGAGACCAGGTTTCTCCATGTTGGTCAGGCTGGTCTTGAACTCCCTACCTCAGGTGATCCACCTGATTCGGCCTCCCAAAGTGCTGGGATTACAGGCATGAGCCACCACACCGGCACCTAGATATAATTTTTTAAAATTGTATTGTAGAGATGGGATCTCACTATGTTACCTAGGCTGGTCTTGAACTCCGGGCCTTAAGCAATCCTTCTGCCTCTGCCCCCGCCAAAGTGTTGGGATTACAGGTGTGAGCCACTGTGTTCAGTCAACAGTTTTGTTTTGTTTTTATAATTTTTAGAAAAGTAGATAGAAAAAAAAAGACCTAAGAAGACTATCAAGATAGAACAAGAGTGGTATGAGGAGAATCAGAGAAAATGGTATACTGTGTCAATGTCAACATGCTTGTCTAAAAGAAAAGAAAAAAGTCAACAGAACAAAAAAAAGTCAAAAAAAGAAGGTTTTATTCAGTTGGCTAAGAGAAGACAAGAAAGATAAGAAAAGGAAATATTCTTGCTTTCAGATGTCTTATTGTGGAAAGAAAAAAAATAATAAAATAATAATTTTTTTAAAAAGGCAATATTCTTTGGACTTGAAAATACAGATGTTATTAGAGAATAATTATGGTAGAAGTTACATTTCAGTTAATTGGGAAATGAAAGAACAAGGAAAAACGAGACAGCAAGTGTAGCCTGGTCTTTTCTCAGAACACTGACTTAAGAACAGAAAGAAACAGACAGTTAAGATGACAACTAGCAATGACTGATTCCATTTGTGTGAGTGCCACTCTCAGGGGGCTGAGCTGGGGTAGCAGTAGTAGGTTGTAAGGTCAAAGAAGGAACTCTTCCTCTTTGCCCTCTGAAGGTTTGCTGAAAACTGAACTGACAACAGGCAGATTAATAGGAGAAAAAGGTATACACAGTTTATTTAACCAGCTGGGGAATGGAGGTGGGGGAAATCACAGGAGTGTGGTTACCCAATAACTCAGTGAAGTCCAGATGCTTATATACCTTTCTTTCTAGGGGAGGAGGAGATAGGGAGTGGGGGTGTAGTGGAAATGAATGAGGTCAAAAAATAATGGCCTGGAATAAAGTTCCTCTGAACTCTGGGAGAGGTGGCCAGAAGGTAAGGGGCAGAACTTCACTGTGTACAAAGGTTGTCTTATTGTACAGATAAATTCTGCCAGAAAACCTCTTGGAGCTGCCCTCAGAAGGATAAATGAAAAGTCTGGGCATGGCAAAGATGCCCAGTCTCTTTTTTTAATCTAGTGGTAATCTTTCCTGGTTATTTTTTAATTTTTTTTTTTTTTCTTTGAGACGGAGTTTTACTCTTTGTTGCCCAAGCTGGAGTGCATTGGCCCCATCTTGGCTCACCAACACCTCCACCTCCTGGGTTCAAGTGGTTCTCCTGCCTCAGCCTCCCAAGTACCTTGGATTACAGGCATGTGCCACCATGCCTGGCTAATTTTGTATTTTTAATGGAGATGGGGTTTCTCCATGTTGGTCAGGCTGGTCTCGAACTCCCGACCCCAGATGATCCATCCGCCTTGGCCTCCCAAAGTGCTGGGATTACAGGCATGAGCCATGGAGCCCAGCCTCTTTCCTGGTTATTTGATAAAATTCCTGGGGAGGGGGTCTTAAGACTATTGCATTTCTTTTGTAAAGAAACTTCGCTAGTCAGATAAGGAAATTTCAGAGACAGAATCCCTCCCTGTGCTTCAGAAAGAAAGAGGATCCCAGAGACAAAGGGCAGGGAAAGGTCAGAGAGAGACCTTGGTTCTGAGTCTTATTTCCGAAGCCTTTCAATTTTCTTTAATTCAAAGGACTAGGCATGCCAAAGTACCACATTTCAGGGCATTGTTTTCTAAGCCCCAACAGAGTCCAAAAGACTATGGTTGTCCACAGGTCTTCTACTGCCCAGCATACATATAGTGCACATCTTGGCTGGATACAGTGGCTCATACCTGTAATCTAGACCTTTGGGAGGCCGAGGTGGGAGGATCCCTTGAGGCCAGGAGTTTGAGACCAGCCTGGGCAACGTGGTGAGACCCTGTCTCTACAAAAACAATTTTGTTAAAAGATTAGCCAGGCTGGGCAACATGGTGAGACCATGTCTCTACAAAAGAATAAAATAAAATAAAATATTAGCGAAGCATGGTGGCATGCACATGTAGTCACAGCTACTCAGAGGGCTGAGGTGGGAGGATCACTTGAGCCCAGGAGTTCAAGGCTGCAGTGAGCTATAATCATGCTACTGCACTCCAGCCTGGGTGAGAGAGAAGAAGAACCGACTCAAAAAAGAAAAGAAATGCATCTTGAACAGCTGGAAAAACAAGAGTGCTCTGTATCTTAGGTTGGAAAAGTTTCCCCAAAGTTCGGAACTTCTCTTGAATGTGTTGGTTAAAACTTAGAATAATGAGATCTTGGGGCCTCAGAATAATGAGATCTTGGGGCCTCTATCTCCACTCTCACAGTCAGTAACTGCCACTTCTGCATGAGATAGATAGCTTGTTCCCTGGAGAGTCAGGGGTCCAAACTGGGTGTAGAGATGAAGAAGGACCAGAAAACACCTTAGCCACAGCTGGAGTTTGGGCAAAGCCCTACCCTTTCAGAACATCAACTGAGGTGGAAGGGGTCAATAAACCAATACATCTGGAGAAGCATATGAATCAGCAATAGTAAATCTTATAAACTTCAGGCACCTTTGTTTGGCAGACTAAACTGGAATATTCAACTGTCCCTTCCCCCACCTTCCATTCCAAACTTACATAAGAAGAGACTCAGAGTCAACAAATTCTAAAGTTGGCTCTATTTCTTCAAAGTGGTAGAGAAAGCAAGAATCTCTTGTTCTTATATAATCAAGCCAAAATTCCTTTAAGAAAAAATATTATTTCAGCCGGGCGCAGTGGCTCAAGCCTGTAATCCCAGCACTTTGGGAGGCCGAGACGGGTGGATCACGGGGTCAGGAGATCGAGACCATCCTGGCTAACCCAGTGAAACCCCGTCTCTACTAAAAAAATACAAAAAAAACTAGCCGGGCGAGGTGACGGGCGCCTGTAGTCCCAGCTACTCGTGTGAGGCTGAGGCAGGAGAATGACCTGAACCCGGGAGGCGGAGCTTGCAGTGAGCTGAGATCCAGCCACTGCACTCCAGCTTGGGCGACAGAGCGAGACTCCGTTTCAAAAAAAAAAAGAAAAGAAAAGAAAAGAAAAAATATTATTTCACAGAGAAAGGATTAGATTTTGTTGTCTCTGAGGAAATTGAATGCTTTTTATTAAAACGAATGCTTACATTCTAAGTGACATAGCTCACTTCTCACATTGGTAGAATTCAACCACCATTGGCAGATTCACCGTCAACCTTATTCATAAGGCTTGAGCTCACAGTCCTCTGAAACCCCCAGTTACTGATGTACTCACTCAGATGAAATCTTAGGCATTGTGATACAGAAGAATAAACCAAGGAATGAAACGTCTACGTCTTTTGGTGGGAAGTGCTTGAATATTTCTGAAGGAGGTAGACAAGGCCACCAGACTGAGGTTTGGAAGAAAGAAATGCAAGGATGAGAGAAGGCATCAGGGGAGTAAAGAGAATGTTCTCCTTGTGAGGCCTAAGTCTGGAAGCTGCCCCTGTTGAGTGGTTCCTCAACCCTTTTAGAAAGATCAGTGGAGAGCCACCTAGTGGTAGCTGACAGGGAAGGTTGGCCAAGGTAGGACAAACTTAATATGCCCTATTTATTTGCAAGCTTTATCAGAGAAAGGATCTGTTCCTGTTAGGATCTGTTCCTGTTAGTTTTCAACCCAGCTCTCAGACTCTCTTTGGGTCAGTATATTATAGAGGTATCCAGCATGCACAGGAGAGTGTCATTCTAGGGCAAGTCTGTGTCAATATATGACTTCTGAGTCATTGGGAGGGCCATGCTTCCTCCAATGCTGACAGGAACATCCATATAATTCATCAAGAAAAGGCTGCCTGGCTACATGTTCAGAATGATCACCTCTCAACATCTGAAATATAACTTTGCTCTGTGCTCAGTAGAAGGCTTCAGTTCCATGACATAGTCCAACTACATAAAAATAGAATCGGAGTGGAAAGGCACTCTGGCGAAGAGGTAAAAGGTGTGGTTAAAGACTGGAGTGCCATTTTAATGTGGCTGGGCTGTCTGACAGTTTAAAGGAGCTTTGCGGAGCCAGACTGACTGAGGAGGGGTTTTATGGATTTTGCTTTTATTTTTTAATGGGAAAGACTTGAGCTTGTTTTATAGGTTAAGGGTAAAGACACAGTGAGACAGTCAGTGGTTCAAGATTCAAGAAAGGATAATTGATGTAGGAAACTGACCATAAAAGGGTTTGTTTAGATTATTAGCATCTTTTCAGAAAGGGAAATTAGAGATTCTTCTACATTTCTAAGTTAAGACACAGTTATTCCACAGTTCCATATGCAAATATTAATCCAGTATTACAAAGTGTGAAGACTTTCTCAGGTTCATTTAAGTTATCTTTCAACTTACCCCAAACAAATATAATCAGTAAAGAGCCCACTGGAGTGATGGCTTAGAGAAGATGGGAATCTGAAGTTTGCAAAATAGCTAAGACACTTGAGATTTATATCAAAAAAGTCTGTCAGTAAATTAACAAACCTGTTTTGTTAGCAAATTGAGAAGGTATTCATGAAGATTCACAAAGTCAACCCTTTTCATCAGCTTAATGTTGATGAAAGATGAACAGGATATGGAAATGCTGAAAAGAAACCAGGTTAAGAGGCATAGCTAGAGCTATCTCTCTACTGTTGTAAAGTGTTATTGGTTATTTGCACAAAACTTCCAAGAGAAAATAATATTAACCTTTAAGTAGCATATCCGTAATTTTCATTTGCTGTCTCCTCCTTCTTACTGTGAAATGTGTTTTGTTAAATACATTCCCCTAAACAACATCACTGTATTCCTGAAGTCACTAGATGGCCATGGTACATCCACAGGAAGTTAAGTCAAACCACCAGCAGTGTTCATTTAACATGGTAAAACCTCTATTTCCTCACCTACAAAAGGGAGATAATAATAGTACTTAAGACCATAGGATGGTTGTGAGAGGTGGTTGAGAAAGTACGTACATGCTTACTAAATGGTAGGCAGCATGTGTTCTTATGCATATGATTTTCACAGGTTTGTCACGCTTTTTCTTCATATAAAGTTAAGGAATAATGAATACATAAAAAAATGAAGAGACACAATTTGTGTGTTTCTATCAAAAACAAAAAGCTCTGTGGCAGCAGAAAAGAATTTGAGAAAAAACGGCAATGTACACAATGAAGGAGAAAATAAAAACTTAATGAGGATGCCAGACACAGGCTTTTTGGGGAGGGAGGACTCAGCTGAGGAGAAAATTAGTTGAGTAGATTTCAAAGATAAGCAATGTTTAGTGCAGAAACATAATTGCCTTTACTTTACTTATAGGTCAAAAACTGAAAAAATGGTCATGTGAAAATTAAAGAAGCTGCTATTATTGTGGTTGTCATTAATAAACATTATAATGTGGTATGAATGATGCTTCCCATGATAGTCTGGGAATGATATTTTCATGTTTTGTTAAATTTGGAACTGATGAGGCATTTGGGGTGTACAAGGCTAGGGCAAGGGATTTATAAACATGTCTGAAAAGACATATCTGGGATAAATCAACATAAAGTGAAAAACAGAAAGAATAAAATTGTGGTGTCCTAGTAATTTCACTAAATTCATCTTAAACAAGGCTTGAGTCAATCTATCGATCGATCTATCGAGAGAATCCTTTTTGAATGTACTGGGAGAAAAAGCAAGAAAAAGGAAAAGCAATCCTTGACTGAAATAAAAAATCCACTTAAAAAATGATTTTCCTCCTATTTAATTTTATAAATGAAAAATCAGACATAGTAAATAATATTTCTATCTTGTTTTATTTAATATATAGCACAGTAGCTGGTATAAATATATAATTTTTTATTTTATTATTTTATTTTATTTATTTATTTTTTTTGAGACGGAGTCTCGCTCTGTGGCCCAGACTGGAGTGCAGTGGCGCGATCTAGGCTCACTGCAACCTTCGCCTCCCAGGTTCACACCATTCTCCTGCCTCAGCCTCCTAAATAGCTGGGACTACAGGCGCCTGCCACCATGCCCAGCTAATTTTTTGTATTTTTAGTGGAGACGGGGTTTCACCGTGTTAGCCAGGATGGTCTTGATCTCCTGACCTCGTGATCCGCCCGCCTCGGCCTCCCAAAGTGCTGGGATTACAGGCGTAAGCCACCAAGCCCAGCTGTTTTTGTTTTTTGTTTTTAAGACAGAGTCTTGCTGTGTCACCCAGGCTGGAGGAGAGTGGCACCATCTCTGATCATGGCAACCTCCGCTTCCCGGGTTCAAGTGATTCTCATGCCTCAGCCACCCTAGTAGCTGGGACTACAGGCATGCAGTACCATGTGCAGCTAATTTTTGTATTTTTAGTAGACACAGGGTTTCACTATGTTGGCCAGCTGGTCTTGAACTCCTGGCCTCAAGTGATGCCTGCCTCAGCCTCACAAAGTGCTGGGATTACAGACATGAGCCACTGCACCCAGCCTACAATAAATAGTTTTAATGATAATGTAGAAGATACAAGTGTGGGCTATAGAGTCAGGTTGACTATGATCAAATCCTGACTCTACCAATTCCTGGCTTTGTAACCCAGAGCAAATGATATCATCTCTCTGTACCTCAGTGTCCTCATTTGTCAAACGGGTATCAGAAGTGTCTATTAGTTAATCCGTGTTTGGAGTACCTGGCATATAATAAGTACACAATGAATGCTCATTATGGTAAGTATTAAATAGTTGCCTAAGCCTTCAAGGACTAGCATTCAAAGAGTCCTAGGTAGTGGCTTCATCCAGGAAAAGGTTGTGACTCAAATACATATTAGTATATTTAAAAAGGAAAAAAAATCTATACTAAGATTATTTGGGTTGTACTGGGACAATTTTTATTACCCATCCTGCCCAGTCTTCCAGATGATCTTTAACAGTAAAGTGTATAACCATCACTCCTGGTGGTCACATGGTCCCAGTTCTGTCTCTGACCCAGACTAAGAAATTCCTTCCAGTTTTATCCTACCTTGTCATGGACAGGCATGATGCTGACCAAAGTGGTGTCCCTGGTTGTTGCATAAAAGCGTTCTTTTTTATCTATACTTTTCTGCCCTTATTAAGATTGACGATGGTTGAACTCTGGTGGGAAGGGGCCTAGCTGCCAGGATCCTTAGCAGCCCACACTCCCAGGCAGCCCATAAAAGAACAGGTTGAATGACTTTTCTCCAGGAGGCCCTGTCAAGAGGCATGCAGTTTACACAGTCAGGCTCATTGTTAAGTCACTGCTTGGGTGTTAACTGTTATTACCTTACCACTGTACCCCCAGTGCCTAGCTTAGTGTGCAGCATATAATAGATATGAACTGAACTAAAATGAATTGAAAGCCTGCCTATATTCCTATTTACTTAAATCCTCAGAAGCCTCTCAGATCATCCATTATCATCCTAATTCCTATCTCTATAGTTGCCCCAATCTGACCCAAGCTCTGCTCCACACCACCCTTCAAAGCCTTTCACAACACCTTTTGGACCTCCTGACATATAACCTGCAAATTTTCCCTCTATCTTAAGCTTCTCTTTGAATGTCTTCTTCACTTCCCTTCTTAAGCTGAAGGCTTGCTCTCTCACACTTCCCCAGTATGTCTCTCAAATAGAAGCCTTTTGTTTCTCACTCCCACAGGTGGTGGGGAGGGCATCCCTCTTTCTCTCTGTTGCTGCTTCCACACCACTCTCCTCCTTCTTTCAAAACTCCAGTTCCTTTGAAGTTCTTGCCATGTAGTTGTATCATCTTGTATCAGTCAGTATCTGTATCCCCAATAGCATACAGATGGCACACTTGTATTAGGTCAATTTGAGGATGAGTTAATAAAGGGGTTATTTACAAAGCTGTGAATGTGGTAGGGAAAGCACAAGGGATGGTGCAGTAACCTAGGGCTAGTAACAGTGGAGCTGGTACCACCACCTAGATCTGAAGGAACAAAGAAAGGAAATGCGGAGACCCAGAAGAAAATATATGTATAGAAAAGGCCATATCAAAAATAGCAGAAATCTTCAGTTCCGGAACACAGCCTTCCCTCCATCAGATCTTCTGCTGAAGATCCTCACTGGCCAAACTCAACGAGAATCAGAGGGCAAGGAAACCTGTTGATTTAGTCCCTAAGTCTCAGCTAACATGGAACCGAGTGAAGTGGGAAAGCATGGAGAATGAATCTGGAAAGACAGATGGAAGATATCCAGCTCATACCCAATGATCTTTTTCATTGCTACCATTCTCCAATTTTTTACTCTTTGAACACATGAGCTCCTAGCTAATTATTTTTCTCTCTACCCTCAGTGATTTCAGGATCCAGTGATATTTTTCATCCATTCCCAGTGATACTCTAAATACCACTACCGGTGATAACACAACATTCACTTCAAGCATTCCACTCTCTGACCACCATTTCCTATGTCTATAGTTCACTTAGTCTAGTTCTTTCATTGCAATTTTTCAATCTTCTGGGGGCCTCCAATCCACAGATCTTACTACCATGCTACTATTCATCCACTCCCCCACCCCCACCCTCCTGTCTTCATTTTCCACTAGGATTACATGAAATTCCACAGACCTCACTCCCTTGAAGAGCGTCTCCTCTCTCCTTTGTATTCATCCATCAATACTCCAACTCTAGTCAACTGTCGTGGTATGTTTTGTGCTACTATAACAGAATACCTGAAACTGGGTAATTTATAATGAACAGAAATTTATTCCTCATGGTTCTGAAGGCTGGGAAGTACAAAATCCAAGGATGGCAGTTGGTGAGGGCCTTTTTACGGAATCATTCCATGGCAGAAGGTAGAAGGGCAAAAGAACATGAAGAGAGCAAGAGATGGAACTTGCAGCATCAAGTCCTTTCATAATGGCACTATTCCATTCATCAGGGGGAGCCCTCGTGAACTAAACACCTCCCATTAAGCCTCACCATTCAACAAAGTTCCACTGGAGGTTAAATTTCAAACACACGCTTTTTGGAGGACACAGTCAAAACATAACGCACCAACTATCTGCCTTTTCCACTGGTAGGAAAATACATAAAATTATGCTGACTGGTTTCTCATTATATTTGCTATCACAAGCCTCAAATGGGCATTATAATATTCCCAGAAACCCTACACTGGTCCTGGTGAGTGTGCCAATTACTCTTTAAGATGATTATTTCATACCTTCTCCTTCAAGCTTCCCACACTGTACACTGTCCACACTCTCATTGACTCACCACAGATTCTACAAACATCCCTGTATCTGCATTCATCCCTGTTCTCCATTGTTATGATGGAATGAGGGTCGTTCCTCCTATCAAAGTCCAACCTCTCCACTTGTGCTCCAGGTTCCAAACCATTCCATCTTTTGAAGATACTTGTTCCTGTGCTCATTCTTTTTCCCTCCTGCACCAATTTTCCTCTACCGGCTCTTTTTAACATCAATATGTCAATTAACTCCCATCTTAAAAAATTAAGGTTCCTCGATTCCAAATTCTCCTCCATCTCCCACCCAATTTATCCATTCCCCTCAAAGAAAAACTTGCAATAACTGGAGACTGTTTTTTTTTTTCTTTTTCTTTTTCTTGTCCCATTCTCTCTTCTCATTTGCATCTACCTCCCGTCACTACCTTATTTAGATCTCCAGTGACTAACCTGTTCCCAAGATATCTGATCCCACCTGTCAACAGCATGTGACATAGCTGACTGCACTCTCATTCTTTGATTATTTTCCTTTCTTGGTTTTTGGGGACACCGTTCTTTGCTAATTTTCCTCTTATCACCCCTTTTCTTTTTCGTCTTCTTTGCTGACTCAATTTCCTCTACTAGACCTCTGAAAGTTAGTGACTCCAGACTCTTCTGTATCCTGCATTGTCCAATACAGTAGCCACTAGCCACATGTGTCTATTTAAATTTAAAATAATGTAAATAAAATAAAACTCATTTCCTCAATCACACTAGCCATATTTCAATTGCTTAAAAGGTATATGTGGATAGTATACAACATGGATACAAAACATTTTTATCATTGTAGAAAGTTCTGGTCGGACACGGTGGCTCACACCTGTAATCCCAGCACTTTGGGAGGCCAGGGCAGGTGGCTCACGTGAGGTCAGAAGTTCAAGACCAGCCTGGTCAACATGGTGAAACCCCGTCTCTACTAAATATACAAAAAAATTAGCCGGGCGTGGTGGTGGGCACCTGTAATCCCAGCTACTTGGGAGGCTGAGGCAGGAGAATTGCTTGAACAGGGAGGCGGATGTTGCAGTGAGCCGAGATCACGCCATTGCACTCCAGCCTGGGCAACAAGAGTGAAACTTTGTCTCAAAAAAAAAAAAAAAGAAAAGAAAAGTTCTCTTTGAGAGGACTGACTTCAACTCTCCTTTGGTGATCTCACTCAGTCCTATAGCTTTAAATACCATCTATATGCCAATGAATTCTAAATTTATACCACTAGACCTGACCCAAGCTTCAGGTCTGTACATAAAACTGCCTATCTGGCATAACCACTTGGTTGTCTAGCAGGTTATTCAAACTAAAGTCAAAAACAGACCACTTCATTTTCATCCTCTCCTCCCCTTCCCCTACCCACAAAAGCTTGTTTCTCCTTCAGTCTGTCTATTCTTAGCATGTAATACCACCTAACCAGTTTTGAATAAAAATATATTGGAGTCATCTGGATTCCTCCTTGTTTTTTAATCCCCAATATCTAATCCCTTAACAAATTTTATTAACTCTACCCATAAAATGTATATCAAATCTGACCTCTTCTACCTCCACTGTTATCTCCCTAATCCAAAGTTTTTGCCTGGACCACTGTCTTATTTATACGACATCCCCTGCACCTAAAACAGTGTCTGGCACACAGCAGATGCTTATTAAATATGTTGAATAAATTAACATGTACAATCCTACAGAAAAGTACAAAATTATCTGAACCTCTAAAATAACTTTAAAAATATGCATGAGTAATATTTGCTGTAGAAACTTTGGGAAATAGATTTAAGAAGAGAATAAATATCAGCCAGGCGTAGTGGGTTACGCCTATAATCCCAGAACTTTGGGAGGCAGAGGCGGGCAGATCACGAGGTCAGGAGTTCGAGCCTAGTCTGGCCAACATAGTGAAACCCCCATCTCTACTAAAAATACAAAAAATTAGCCGGGCGTGGTGGCGGGTGCCTGTAATCCCAGCTACTAGGGAGGCTAAGCCAGGAGAATGGCTTGAACCCAGGAGGCAGAGGTTGCAGTGAGCTGAGATCTCGCCATTGCAGTCCAGCCTGGGCGATAGAGCGAGACTCCATCTCAAAAAAAAAGAAGAGAATAAAAATCACCTCCCAGGCTGAGCAAGGTGGCTCACACCTGTAATCCCAGCACTTTGGGAAGCAGAGGTGGGTGGATTGCCTGAGTTCAGGAGTTTGAGACCAGCCTGGGCAATGTGGTAAAACCCTGACCCTACAAAAAACATACAAAAATTAGCCATGCGTGGTGGCACACACCTGTAGTCCCAGTTACTCGGGACGCTGAGGTGAGACCATCTTCTGAGCCCAGGGAGGTTGAGGCTGCAGTGAGCTGAGAGTGCACCACTGCATGCCAGCCTGGGTGACAGAGTGAGACCCTGTCTCAAAAAAAAAAAAAAAAAATCACCTCCCAGACATACTTTACTTATGATTGGTTATAGACCACATATCATTATTCATTTTGTCAACTATTAACACAGTTTTCATGTTTTTTGCAGCACTATAATTTACTTCCATGAATCTGTTAAACCCATTGTCAGCACAACTCACCTTCCCAAGAGAAATTTTAATTGTTGCTTCTTCTCGCTCCGTCTTAACTTTCCTGATTAATCCACTATAGCTTTTTTTTTTTTTTTTTTTTTTTTTGAGACTGAGTTTTGCTCTTGTTGCCCAGGCTGGAGTGCAATGGCATAATCTCAGCTCACCGCAAACTCCACCTCCTGGGTTCAAGCGATTCTCCTGCCTCAGCCTCCTGAGTAGCTGGGATTACAAGCGCCCACCACCACGCCTGGCTAATTTTGTATTTTTAGTAGAGACAGGGTTTCTCCATGTTGGTCAGGGTGGTCTCAAATTCCTGATATCAGGTGATCCGCCCGCCTCAGCCTCCCAAAGTGCTGGGATTACAGGCATGAGCGACAGTGCCTGGCCTTTTTTTTTTTTTTTTTTTTTTTGAGACAGGGTCTCTGTCACCCAGGCTGGAGTGCAGTAGTGCAAATATGGCTCACTGCAGCCTTGATCTCTTGGGTTTAAGCAATCCTCCCACCGCAGCCTCCTGAGTAGCTGGGACTACAGGCACACACCACCATCATGCCTGGCTAATTTTTAAATTTTTTATAGCGATAGGGTCTCACTCTGTTGCCTTGGCTGGTCTCAAACTCTGAGGTTCAAGTGATCCTCCTGCCTTGGCCTCCTAGATTGCTGAGATTACAGGCACGAGCCATTGTGCCTGGCCCACTACAGCTTCTTGACTTCTTGATTATCTATACATTCTGTGTCTGTCACAGCCCAGGACTTTGCTTACCCAGGTGGCATTTTTGTCAGGACTTCTCAACTATGGTCCTGTCCCTGCCTGCTACCTAGCTGCTCCCTGCAGTTCTCAACTTCCTTGACAGGAAAACTGAAGAGTTTTATGATCACCTTAATTCAGAATAACTCAACCAGTAAGTCCAAACAATGTCTGCTACCCCACCCTCTTTGATTCTCTGCATTTCCTGGCAAGCCCCCAATGTTTGATTGCCTCAATTCACTCCAGCTACATGCCAAGTGTGGTCAAACTGATATTTCCTACAGATATAGGTAATTACAACAGTGAGGGGATGAAGTAATGGGAAATGTAAGGGTGTCCTCTAAGTATTAAATCTACCTTAATATAGAGCTTGGGACCTGGAGCTAAGTAATTATCATATGCCTGACATTTTCATTGCATGTGTCAGTTTACAAAGCTTTTTCAGACACATCATCATCACAGCAATCTAGATGCTATTGTTTGCCTACCCAACAACCCTCCCGGCAGCTTCCTCCTCACTGAGAGAATGCCTATTTCGTTCAGTACCCACCCTCCATCCAACAGTCATATACTACAGGTGAGTTGTAGGTCATCCTCCTCCCACCTTCAGCAGCTTTGAGATCGCTTTCCTTTTATGCCTGGGAAAGTGATATAAGTATGGCCAAAAGGAGTGAAAGAAAGTCTGCTGTGAGGGATTCTAGAATAAGTTTTCTTGCCAAAAAATAAATAAATAAAGCAGGCCGGGCACCATGGCTCACCCCTGTAATCCCAGCACTTTGGGAGGCTGAGGCGGGCAGATCATGAGGTCAGCCTGACCAACCTGGTGAAACAGTCTCTACTAAAAACACAACAATTAGCTGGGCGAGGTGGCGCACGCCTGTAGTCCCAGCTACTCGGGAGGCTGAGGCAGGAGAATCGCTTGAATCCGGGAGGCGGAGGTTGCAGTGAGCTGAGATCGCGCCACTGCACTTCAGCTTGTGTGACAGAGCAAGACTGGGGGCAGGAGGAGCAAAACAACACCCAGTGACAAGATAACCTCTTTTTTGGCTATGGAGATTGCCTTGTTAGATGTAACCATCCACACATCCCATTCTGGTACCACTAATGTCTTAAAAATGAGGTAAGACTGTTTCAGGTTGAAGACATTATTAGGAATGGCAGAGCGGGCATATAAAAGTAAATGATATTCTTTGTATTATCCTCGAGCTGTTTTTCATACTACACCAAAGTCCCTACCTCTGGACTTCCAACTATGCATTTGTAAGCACAGAGGGTTCTGATTCCATTAAAATTTGAGGGATACTGACTTCTAAGTCCACAACTATGAACTTTCTACACCCTTTCTAGCTAAGTAGCCTTAGACAAATTATTAAACTTTTATGGAATCTACTTTATTTGTAAAAAGGGAAATAATATCCACTTTAACATCTTATTGTGAGAATGTATGGTTAAGAAGATTTGATGCAGCTGAGTGCGGTGGCTCATGCCTGTAATCCCAGCACTTTGAGAGGCAGAGGCAGGCAGATCGCCCGAGGTTAGGAGTTCGAGACCAGCCTGGCCAACATGGTGAAACCCCCGTCTCTACTAAAAATAAATAAATAAATAAAAATTAGCCGGGCATGTTGGTGCATGCCTGTAGTCCCAGCTACTTGGGAGGCTGAGGCAGGAGAATCGCTTGAACCTGGGAGGCAGAGGTTGCAGTGAGCCGAGATTGCGCCACTGCATTCCAGCCGGAGCCACAGAGCGAGACTATCTCAAAAAAAAAAAAAAAAAAAAAAAAAGATTTGATGGAAGACAATTTGGAAAGTGTTGTAAGGTCCACAAACTCTACTCACAAAGTCTCCCAAACTTGCCTACTGATACGAATGGACACACTGGTTACATAAGCTAATCCTAGGTGCCCTATCCCTGGAAATTCTGATTCAGTGCTTCCCAATGGACCCTGGGAATCTGCATTTTTAAAAACACATTCTAGGCTCCAGGTAAGTGTGGTGATCAGGCAAGTTTCAATTTAGTAAAGGAATACAGGATGCTGTACTCCTGTCCGGCAGGACTCAGATTTCTGGTTTCTGATTCTAGATTTGATACTATTCCACTTGGGCAAGCGGTTGCACCTTTCTGAACCTGTTTACTCGTCTGCATACCTGTTCAATATAACCTACAGGTAGGTCTATGATGGACCGAAGGCAAATTATATTTGGGATGAAGGGGCTCCTGATCTTATGTTGTAATGTGGATTAATTAGACATAATAAAAAGCAAAATTGGGATTGAAGAGGGTGTTGGCAGATCATCATTTTGGCTGAGGACATGAGAAACACACAGGGAATGCTTTGTGGTAAAATTAACTGAATATTAATTGTGGGACTGTGCCTTGTCTATCCTGCTACCTAGAGCCACTGAGCTTTGCAATCCTCTCAGGACTGTGGCTTACCTTGAGGTGGTCACCCTCAACTACTCTGGTCACACTGAGACTGTGAAAGCGCCGAGAAAAGTTAAAAACATACGTGTTGAGGGAGAGGGGATTTGGATAAGGGACCTAAATTCGATGTTTAAGCCTATGGTCCTTACTGGCGAACACTTCCAGTAATATCTGTGCTTGCAACAGAAACATTTCTCTTGGCATTAAAAAACAAGAAGAAGAAAGGATGTATTTCCTCAGCTTCAGGTGGCATTCACGAAGTGGGTAGAGCCAGAACATCTCCTAACTGGGGAGTTTCGGGGCCTTTCGGGCACACAGACGGCCTGACCTGGTCGTGGGCGTAAATCAAGCTTCCCCAGAGCTTAACTTCCCGATTTTCAGCTTACGCTTGGCTGCAACTGCCCAGAATCCGCGCAGAAGCAGGGGTTCCGCCGACAAATGTGAACGTAGAGAACGTAGAAGCCTTTTAATGCTAACAGGCAGTTTCTCTGCATGGTTGTTGTGCATTACTAATCTAGGTATTGCGTATTTAGTTTTGGAAACACGAATGCTCATGATAAATGAGGTAAAATGAATTGTCAGCGAGACCCCGGCTACTACCTCGACTTTCCACTCCTCCCAGCTCAGGCAAGTCCAGCCCACCAGGAGGTGCGTCCCTCCGCGTTTGAGTTGCTTCGGCACCCGTAGTTGTGAACTTTGACAGTGGTCGGTCCCCGGAAGTTGGACGCATGCGCCGTTTCTCTGCATGATGTGTGTTCTTATTCTAGCTGCGGCTGCAGGAGCTGTGGCGGCTTTCCTAATCCTGCGAATATGGGTAGTGCTTCGTTCCAGGGACTTTACGCCCCGGGAGTCTCTCAGTATCTTGGTGGTGGCTGGGTCCGGTAAGTATCGAGGAAGCGACTGTCGGACTTGGGTTGGTCACTACAAACCCCAGAGTGCACCGCGACCCTCTTCCCTGTTACCCTTAGCACTTCTTGGAGTGTTGCATGCAGAGATTTGTAGTTTCTCTGCCTTGCCGGAACTGGTCAGTCTAGCCTGGGTAAGGGCTAGTTTGCTGACGCGGCCCAGAGGTCTTTTTATGACAAGTAATTTACACTCGTCTGTAATTAAGACTCTCTGTAGCGTATACTTTTCAAACAAATAATTAGTGAACAGAGAGAACGTAGAAGCCTTTTGATGCTAACATGCAGTTTCCCCGTATGGCTGTTGTGCATTATTAATCTAGGTATTGCGTATTTAGTTTAGGAAACACGAATGCTACATGACAAATGAGGCAAAATGAATTGTCACATTTATAAATACACAAAGTCCAAGAGGATAAAAACAATGATCTACGGACTATAGAGCAATACACACCGGGTGGCAGAGTGTGAGCAACACACTGACCTGTCAGGTAATACAATCTAAATACACCAATTGTGTAGGTGCTTACAATTTTAAGTAGACATATTTGACAGGGACAGACAGACACACACACACACACACACAATGTAAACATTTGGGGATGGCAGGAGATTGCATCCAGATAGAACATGTATAGTATGAGCAAATGTACTAAGTTTATGTTCAAGTATAATGCATTACTTTATTCACTTAATCTGTTTGGAGCTGTTAGAGAGGCCAAACACTAAACTAACCTCTGGAAATAACAAAACTGACTAACATTGCTTGCTACGGAGTGCTGACTCCGTGCTAAGTCCTGTGAGAGATGCAAAAATACAGCAGTGAATGAAATAGAGAATACAAAAAAAAAACTAACAAAATAAATCAAAATGAGTATTTGCCACAATGAGATAAATGCTATAATCTTGTAATGATTGTGTAAGAAGTACAAATTGCTATGGCAGTCTTCAGGAAGGGCACTACTTTATCAGGTCTTAAAAAACAGGCAGCTTCCTGGAAGAAATAATGCTAAACCAAGACTTGAAAGATGACCAAGAATTAGTCAGATGAGGGAGAGCCAGGGTTTTGAGGGGTGGGAGGATGTGAAAAGAAGAATAGCACTTTGAATTGCCGGAGTTGAGAGAACACTGTCGTGTAGAGTTAAATGTGGGGAGGTAAACTGAGTCCAGATTATAAAGGGTATTTAAAATCTTGCTTTTTTTCTTTTCTATACAGAGTCTCACACTGTTGCCCAGGCTGGAGGGCAGTGGTGCAGTCTCAGCTCACTGCAACTCCACCTCCCAGGTTCAAGCCATTCTCCTGCCTCAGCCTCCCGAGTAGCTGGGATTACAGGTGCACCACCACACTCAGCTAATTTTTGTATTTTTAGTAGAGACAGTGTTTCACCATGTTGGCCAGGCTGGTCTTGAACTCCTGACCTCAAGTGATCCTCCTGCCTCAGCCTCCCAAAGTGCTGGGATTACAGGTGTGAACCACCACCCCGGCCTAAAATCCTGCTTTATAAAGCAATTGCTGCTACTCCACTGTTCCATATCATCTAGGGGTTAAGACCATAGGCCTCTAGGTTGTCATAACACCACACATGAATCACATCTCTGCCACTTACTACTTTGGTGATCTTAGGCAATTAGTTAACCTCACTGAACCTTCTGTTTCTACATGGGTTGAGAGAGGACAGGGGAGATTAAATATGATCATATTTGAAGTGTTTAGGCTGGGTGTGGTGGTTCACACCTTTAATCTCAGCAATTTGAGAGGCTGAAACAGGTGGATTGCTTGAGCTCAGGAGCTGGAGACCAGCCTGGGCAACATAGTGAAATCCTGTCTCAACACTAAAATAAATAAATAAATAAATTAGCTGGATGTGGTGGCATGCACCTATAGTCCTAGCTATTTGGGGGGCTGAGCTAGGAGGATCAGTTGAGCCTGGGAGATGGAGGTTGCAGTGAGCTGAGACTGCGCCACTGCATTCCAGCCTGGTTGACAAAGTGAGACCCTGTCTCAAAATGAAATAAAATAAAATGATATAATCAAAAGCTTAAATTAAAAAATCAGTGTTTATTAAAGTGCTTGACATATGGTGTCAACCTAAAATAATCAAAGGGCTCAATATCCAGTTAGAAGAGTTTATTCAAGCACAAAGCATGAGAGTGGCTGTCTGGGGAGCAAACCTATATCAAAGAATGGTGATCAGTGCTCCCCATGTGGGGAAGAATGAAGATAGTTTAGATAGACCAGAACAGAGATGCTGAACAAAATTACAACATTTTCCATAGAAAGGCTAACATACAGATACAAGATTTGGTTGGCTACTGTAAGGGCCAAGGGGAAACTTCCCTTTTGCCCTCTGAAGTTTCACTGAAAATCACTAACGAGGCAGAAATAATAGGAGAAAAGACACACACATTTATGAAGCATATAGGAAAGCGTTCTGAATGAAGACCCAAAGATACGAGGGAAATGGTCTGCTTTTATGCTTAGGTTCAACAAAGTATGGATAGCCATGTAGAATTATGACTGGACAAAAGGGTCTAATTTAATGCTAATAGACAGTAGGGAAGCCCAGCAAGGCCTGTCTAGATTTTTCTTGGTCTCTCTGAGCATGCATTCTTTCCTTCTGGATATGGGGTAGGACCCTCTCTGGAATGGGGGTCTTATGACCTACCATCAAACAAGGTAGGTCAGATAATTTATTTTTTTAATTTAATTAATTTTTAAAATAGAGATGGTGTCTTGCTATGTGTACCAGACTGGTCTTGAATTCCTGGCCTCAAGCAATTCTCCTGCCTTCCAAAGTGCTGGGATTAAAGGTGTAGGCACCTCGCCCGGCTCGGATAATTACTTTATCGCCAGTTTTTACACAGAAAGTTGGAGTAAAATTAGAGTAGTATTTTTAGGTTTTATGACTAGTTTTTGGGAGAAGGAGTTCTTGGTTTCTGTGACCCGCCCTGGGGAGAGAGATTCTAGTTTCTATGGCAAGCCTCAGGGGAGTATGGGACTGAGAGACAGAGGACAGGAGAAGACCAGAGAAAAAATTTTGCTTCTAAGGCCTTCATTTTGGGATATTATTTTCTAAGTCCCAACACTACTATTGATTACACACTAAGGGATTTGTTTAACATTCTGGTATAAGGAGGTAACAATCACAAAGGCCTCTATCTCCAATGTCATTTAATCTAGGTTTGAATAAAGACTAGGGAGTCTGGTTAATGTATAACATCTCAACACAAAGGTCAGGAAGCAGCAGTCATACACCAAAGAGAAAAAGCCATGTTACATGAGTCAGTTCCAGGGCTTAGCTTTTCCCCTTGGCATAATAAATTTGGAAGATCTTGACATTTTCTTTTCTTTTTACATAAGCAGTTAATAAATGATAATAAGTAATAATAAATTTGGAAGATCTTGACTTTTTCTTTTCTTTTTACATAAGCAGTTAATAAATGGTTACTGTATTAGTCTTGGTGGCAAAAGGAGCTTTTGAAGTTTTGTTTTGGTTTTTGTTTTTGTTTTTAAGACAGAGTCTTGTTATGTACCCAGGCTTGCCTGTAAATCCTGGGATCAAGTGATTCTGAGACAGACTCCCGAGTAGCTGGGACCACAGGCATGTGCCACCGCACCTGGCTTATCTTTTTCAGTGGAGAGTCACCCACTTCCATCTGAGTGTTCACAAAGATTATTCAGCCTGCATTGTCAAAAGAATGTCTTGACAAAGACTGAAATAGAGAAACAAATAGGAGCCTTTTGAATATTTCTGATAACAGATAAAGATGGATTGACTGGAGTGATAGGTGTGGGGCTGGAGAGAAGCAATCGCATTCGGATGAGGTTGGAAGATTTTAGGGGTTAAATCCACAACTGTGAATTGAAAGTAGAGGATGTGGGAGGGAAGGACTGAAGGGTGATTTCCAGGTTTCTGACTTGAACAAGATGTTAGGACCAATGACTTGATAGTGTTACATTTGGTGGACTAGAAACCAAAATTACGGCTGATAATTCATCTGGCAAATGGTGCCTTCATTCAAATTATTGAGGGTAGGAAGGTATCAAGGGCCTGAAAGAACCATGCCAGTTAAAGAAAGACTTGTAATCAGATAAGCAGTTTAATGGTTCATGCCCAAAATTTTGGAGGAGGAAGAAGACATTTTCAATATTTACCTTGAAGATGAAGCAACATTTACTCTTTAGATATCATAAAATATTATTAGGAGGCTAGGCACGGTGGCTCACGCTTGTAATCCCAGCAATTTGGGAGGCTGAAGCAGGTGGATCACCTGAGGTCAGGAGTTCAAGACCAGCCTTGCCAACATGGCAAAACCCCATCTCTACTAAGAAATACAAAAAAATTAGGTGGGCAAGGTGACAGGTGCCTGTAATCCCAGCTACTCAGGAGGCTGAGGCAGGAGAATCGCTTGAACCCAGGAGATGGAGGTTGCAGTGAGCTGAGATCGTGACACTGCACTCCAGCCTGGGCAACAGAGCAAGATTCTGTCTCAAAAAAAAAAAAAAAATTATTAGTAGATCACTTCTGTTCAGAGAACATTTGCCAAAACTACTTTTCTTTGAAACACAATACAGCCTTCTTAGGCAAATGTTAGATTTAATATCAAACTTTCATTCATTCTTTCCTTCAATAGAATGGCCTGCTCTTTCTAGGAATAGGAGATACAGCAGTAACAAAACAAACAAATCCCTGCCCTCATAGTACAGTGCTTGCCTTCTAGTGAGGCATGGATAGAGGGAGATAAAAAACAAAACAATTAAATAGACTACACAGTAAGTTATGCAGTGATAAACACTGTGATTTGGGGAAGGGGGCATTGCTTTTATTTATTTATTTATTTTTCTTGAGACGAGTCTCATTCTGTCGCCCAGGCTGGAGTGCAGTGGTGCAATCTCCGCTCACTGCAAGCTCCGTCTCCCGGGTTCACACCATTCTCCTGCCTCAGCCTCCTGAGTAGTTGGAACTACAGGTGCCCGCCACCACGCCTGGCTAATTTTTTTGCGTTTTTAGTAGAGACAGGGTTTCACTGTGTTAGCCAGGATGGTCTCGATCTCCTAACCTCGTGATCCGCATGTCTCAACCTCCCAAAGTGCTGGGATTACAGGCGTGAGCCACCGCGCCTGGCCGGGCATTGCTTTTTATGAAGATTGTCAGGGAAAGCCTCCTTGGGGAGATGACAGCCAACAGCAAGGAGGCTAGCGTGATTAGAGTAGACTTAGTAAGCAGGGAGGAACAGGAGATGAGCTCCAAGAGGGAACATAGTTGAGGTCAGAGTATAAGAAGCCTTTTATTCCACATGAGACATGAAGCCACTGGAGGATTTTGAGCAGAAGTAAATAATTTGATCAACTCGACTAGGGTCACACTGGATGTTACGTTGCGATAGACCGAAGGGGAAGAGGGTCAGGGAACAGATCAGTAAGCTGTGTTCGTAATCCATGTGAGAGGTGATAGTGGCCTGGAGCAGGAGTATAACAAAAGAAATGGTGAGAAGTGATTGGATGCTGGATATATTTTAAGGTATAACTTAGAGGATCTTATTCTCAAAAAAATGTATCTTAATAAAAGAGTGAAATGGAAGACAAAGTCCATCATTTTAATGACTTTATTCAGTAACAAGGCTAAATTTTCAGTGAATATACTGTCAACCTAAATAACAGAGAAATTCTCCAAATATAATAAGTATATTCAAGAATAAGCATTGTAGTATGGAATACACATGCTGAATAAACTATGGGCACAAAGAGGCAAGGGAAGACAGCGATTTTTAAAGCTAAAATGGGGAGGGTTATATAAGTTGTTTTGAAACAATTATCCTTGCTTACAGGGATCAATAATAAGGGTGGCATCAGTCCAAGGTTAGGCAGGCAGTGGCTGGGCAGATGTCCTTGCAGGAGTATTTTTTTGCATAAGGTTGCAATGGCCTTTGTACAAGGTTGTGGTTTTGGTATAGTCTTTTGTGGTAGTTCTTGTGTTCAGGCGATTGAGCATTAAGAACCCTTCCTTCATGGCCTTTCCCAGCTCCATTTTGTCACAGTGACTCTATTTTTATCCTGACAACTTTCACAGTATTCAGTGAGGGTTTCCTTAAAAAAGAAAAAAAAAGAGGAAAAAAAAGACTATTAAAGCAGGTATAATGAAGTTTTAATTGTAGTGAAAGATGTTGTGGATATTAGGTTTTATCCTTCATTATTCCAGCTGTGAAAACAAGTACCTACTTGGAGTACCACCACTTTTTTTTTTCTTTTTTGAGACAGAGTCTCGCACTGTTGCCCAGGCTGGAGTGTGGTCTCAAGCAATTCTCCTGCCTCAGCCTCCCGAGTAGCTGAGATTACAGGCGTGAGCCACCGTGTCTGGCCTGACTTTTTTGTTTTTTTCGAGGCTAAAACCAAAAATACTAAATGTGTATAAACCAGATGTGTAAACTATATGCCCCAGTCAAGAAGATGGGTGACAGGTTATGAAGCTAACGTATGATTTTAATTCCTGAAATTCACACTAAATCTATGCCAAATTTGTTTCTATATATAATTCCTCCTGGAATCTAGAATGAAATCCTTTCCTTTCTACTATTAAGAAAAAATGTGGGGCTGACGCGGTGGCTCACGCCCGTAATCCCAGCACTTTGGGAGGCTGGGTGGGTGAATCACCTGAGGTCAGGAGTTCAAGACCAGTCTGACCAACAATGGTGAAACCCTGTCTCTACTAAAAATGCAAAAAGTAGCCAGGTGTGGTGGCGCACGCCTGTAATTGCAGCTACTCGGGAGGCTGAGGCAGGCTGAGGCAGGAGAATCGCCTGAACCTGGGAAGTGGAGGTTGCAGTGAGCCAAGATCGCAAATTTGTGTTGGGGGGAAACTCGTGTTTAATTTATCTTTGTTTGTGTTCTTGTATCACTATATACTCTTTCTTACAACAATAAGGGAGGTGGGGTGGGGGATGCCTTCTAGGTATGGGGAGCAGCATGACCAGAGGCAAGGAGTGAGTAACAAGTAAAATGAATGCAGACAATGTTAAAGACATCAACCTGACTGAGGCACAGAGCTTGTGAGATGAGACTGAAATAGGTATGATAGGGCTCCTTGATAAGGAGTTTGACTGTTTTGCTTAAATAGTTTATAGATAGGTAGATATTCTATTGTTTTCGTGAAGGAAACCTCAATGAACATAGCTGATTTTTAAATTTATGCTTTTGTAATTAATGTATTAAAATTTTGGAATTTTGGAGATTATATGACTTCAGAAACTGAACATTACTCATTTGGTGAAGATGATAAATATTTGAGGAGCTGCAGTGTGCTGAGACCTCTGATAGGAGCTGGAGTTACAGTGGTGGACAAAAAATGTTTCTTAGGAAGGCCCAAGTCCTGCTGGTCAGTGCTCATGCCTCCTTCACTTTATTTCTCTACACAGAACCTTCAGTGACTGGCTTCCCTTTTCCCATCCTGCTTTCGTGACCTTATTTCACCCGTACCCTTCTTCCCAGTATTCCTACCACACTTTGAACACATGTTTCAGATCTTGTCATCTCATGCCCTAACAATCTCCATCTCCACCCAGTGGCCTCCCTACTCCTATCTCTCCATTATCTTCACCTTTCAAGTCATCTCAGCCTTTTTCAGGGATCTTCCTTATTCTTTTTTTTTTTTTTTTGAGATGGAATCTTGCTCTGTTATCTAGGCTGGAGTGCAATGGCATGATCTCGGCTCACTGCAAGCTCTGCCTCCCGGGTTCATGCCATTCTCCTGCCTCAGCCTCCCGAGTAGCTGGGACTGCAGATGCCCGCCATCATAGGGATCTTCCTTATTTTTAAGGCATTGATTTTTTGTAACCATTTGCTTACCCTCCACATTTTAGTTTTTCTTGCTGTCTTGGATCTTCTTTGTCTTCATATATGTGTCTTGCCCCTTTCTCACCAGTCTTCTTGATAGCAAGAGCTATGTCTTATACTGTTTTGTGCCTTCCTTAGTACCTACTGCTAGTGCTTTTGATGTAAAAGTCGTATTTATACAAGTGCATAGATTTATTGTTTTCAAATGTTCTTGTGTCTTCTGAGAAATATACAATTACAGTGCCCCCCCACCTGAAACGATGACATTGGTATAACATGGTCAAATGGATATGTCCATTGTGGGTTTATTAATCTTAGGACTTCTGATATTTTTTCCAGGTGGGCATACCACCGAGATCCTGAGGCTGCTTGGGAGCTTGTCCAATGCCTACTCACCTAGACATTATGTCATTGCTGACGCTGATGAAATGAGTGCCAATAAAATAAATTCTTTTGAACTAGATCGAGCTGATAGAGACCCTAATAACATGGTAAGTGACAATTTCTATTTCTAAGAAAATTACAAGTTGTACATAGAGTTTAATCATCTTTAGAAATAATCTCACCACTCCTATTCAACATAGTATTGGAAGTTCTGGCCAGGGCAATCAGGAAAGAGAAAGAAATGAAGTGTATTCAGGTAGGGAGAGAGGAAGTAAAATTATCCTCGTTTGCAGATGACATGATCCTATACCTAGAAAATCCCATTGTCTCAGCCCAAAAGCTTCTTAAGCTGATAAGCAACTTTATCCAAGTCTCAGGATACAAAATCAATGTGCAAAATCACTAGCATTCCTATACACTAACAACAAGCAAGCTGAGACCCAAATCATGAATGAACTCCCATTCACAGTCACCTACAAAAAGAATAAAATACCTAGGAGTACAGCTAACAAGGGAAGTGAAGGACCTCTTCAAGGAGAACTACAAACAACTGCTCAATGAAATCAGAGACGACACAAACAAATGGAAATACATTCCATGCTTATGGGTTAGGAAGAATCAATGTTGTGAAAATGGCTATACTGCCCAAAGTAATTTATAGATTCAATGCTATTCCCATTAAACCACCATTTACGTTCTTAACAGAATTATAAGAAACTATTTAAAAATTCATGTGGAACCAAAAAGGAGTCTGAATAGCCAAGAGAGTCCTAAGCAAAAAGAACAAAGCTGGAGGCATCATGCCACCCGACTTCAAACTATACTACAAGGCTGCAGTAACCAAAACAGCATGATACTTGTACAGAAACAGACACAGGCCAATGGAATAGAGTAGAGAACTCAGAAATAAGACCACACGCTTACAACCATCTGATCTACAAACCTGACAAAAACGAGCAATGGGGAAAGGATTTTCTGTTTTGCAAGGAGTTGAACTGGCTAGCCATATGCAGAAAATTGAAACTGGATTCCTTCCTTACACTTTATACAAAAATAAAGGTAGATTAAAGACATAAGTGTAAAATCCAAAATTATAAAAAACCCTAGAAGAAAATCTAAGCAGTAGTATTCAGGACATAGGCATGGGCAAAGATTTTATGACGAAAATGCCAAAAGCAATTGCAGCAAAAGTAAAAATTGAAAAATGGGATCTAATTAAACTAAAGAGCTTATACACAGCAAAAGAAACTCATCAGAGTGAACAGACAACCTACAGGATTGGAGAAAATTTTTGCAATATGTCCATCTGACAAAGGTCTAATATACAGAGCCTACAAGGGACTTAAATTTACAAGAAAAAAACAGTCTCATTAAGAAGTGGGCAAAGGACATGAACAGACCCTTCTCAAAAGAAGACATTCATGCAGCTGACAAACATATGAAAGAAAGCTCAACATCACTGATCATTAGAGAAATGCAAATCAAAACAACAATGAGATACCATCTCACACCACTCAGAATGGCGATTATTAAAAAGTCCAGAAACAAGAGATGTTGGCGAGGTTGTGGAGAAAAAGGAATGCTTTTACACTATTGGTGACAATGTACATTAGTTCAACCATTGTGGAAGATAGTATGGCGATTCCTCAGAAATCTAGAGGCAGAAATACTACTTGACCTAGCAATCCCATTACTAGGTTTTTACCCAAATGAATATAAATCATTCTATTTTAAAGATACATGCACACATATGTTCACTGCAGCACTGTTCACAATAGCAAAGACATGGAATCAACCCAAGTGCCCTCAATGATAGAATGGATAAAGAAAATGGGCCGGGCGCGGTGGCTCAAGCCTGTAATCCCAGCACTTTGGGAGGCCGAGACGGGCGGATCACGAGGTCAGGAGATCGAGACCATCCTGGCTAACACAGTGAAACCCCGTCTCTACTAAAAAAAAAAAAAAAAAAAAAAAAAAAAAAAAAAAAAAAAAAAAAAAAAAAAATACAAAAACTAGCCGGGCGAGGTGGCGGGCGCCTGTAGTCCCAGCTACTCGGGAGGCTGAGGCGGGAGAATGGAGCAAACCCGGGAGGCGGAGCTTGCAGTGAGCTGAGATCGGGCCACTGCACTCCAGTCCGGGCGACAGAGCGAGACTCCGCCTCAAGAAAAAAAAAAAAAAAAAAAAAAAAAAAAAAAAAAAAAAAAGAAAATGTGGTACATATACACTATGGAATACTATGCAGCAATAAAAAGGAACAAGATAATGTCCTCTGCAGGGACATGGATGGAGCCAGAAGCCGTTATCCTCAGCAAACTAACGTGGGAACAGAAAACTAAGTACTACATATTTTCACTTATAAGTAGGAGCTGAGCTATGAGAATACATGGATACATATGGGGGAACAACAAACACTGGGGCCTGTTGAAGGGAGGGCTTGGAGGAGGTAGAGCATCAGGAAGAATAGCTAATGGATGCTGGGCTTAATACCTAGGTGATGGATTAATTTGTGCAGCAAACCACCATGGCACACTTTTACCTATGTAACAAACCTGCACATCCTGCGCACGTACCCTGGAACTTAAAATTTGAAGGGAAAAAAATTGTTGCTTAATTTTCTGCATATTTTTTATTCTTTTAAATAGAGAAAGTGGTTTTTCATGAATCCCAATAGTGAAAATTATTTTATTTATACTTACACACACGAAGCATCCAGTTCATGTGCTTATTGGCTCTTCATTAAAACTCTCTATCAGTGTGTTACATTTATGGATAATTTGATTTGTCTATGACTGCTGTTTCTTCTCCAAATCGTGTTTGTGTCTGCCCTTGAAATTATTAATACTTCTTTCCCCTGGTTGCTCACTTCATTTTAGCATTTTAGTCAGTGTTTAGAGATTTTTTTTTTAAGTGAAACAGTTTCTTTATTAAGGAAGGAAACTAGAGCTGTTCCTTGTGTAGAGTGAGTGCCTTTACTCATCCCTCTCTCTGGGAATGGCCCAGCTGCAGGGCTGCTTTGGATAGTTCAGGGGTGGACAGCTGGCCTCACTCAGACCAATTGAAGTCTTTCTCTGAGCTTTTTGGGCTTGGAGAGCTAGAGAATGGAATCAATCTGTCTTCAACCAAGTTCTGTAAATGATAAAGCTTGAAAGCTGCTGACAGTCATGTTTTCACTTAGAAGATAAAGGCAGTCTATAGATAGAAGAATGAAGATAATGAACAGGAAGAGAGGAGAAGCCAGTGTCTGGTGCTGCATTCAGTGGCTCAAGAGGCCCTGCTATGGCTGTGTTGGTCCTGGGTTGGTGGTTCTTTTCTTGGGAAGTCAGGATCCACTCCTAGAACCCTACCCTACTCCCTTTGTTCCCACCTTTGCAACACACACACACACACTCTCTCTCTCTCTCTCTCTCTCTCTCTCTTATGCCTATTTGAGTTAACTTTTGGTCACTTATAAACATTATCCCCAACTAATATACTACTAAAATATATTCTCAAAAAATCCACGTCAAACAAGATCAGGATGTAAATCTGCTTGCTATCATTCAGCTATAGCAAAATGTGTGGTACTTTTTTCCTCTGTGGAAAATAAGCCAAAATGATTTTGTTTTTGTTTTAGGAATCAATACTGTATTAGTTTCTTAGGGTTGCTGTAACAAAATACCATAAACTGGGTGGCTTAAAACGATAGAAATGTATTTTCTCATAGTTCTGAAGGGTAGAAGTCTGAAATCAAGGTGTCATGGAGCCATACTCCCTCTGGAGGTTCTGAAGAAGAATCCTCCTTGCTTCTTCCTGGCTTCTAGTGGTTGCCAGCAATGCTTGGCCTTCCTTAGCTTGCAGCTACGTCACTCTAATCTCGGCTTCCACCATCCTATGACCTTTTCTGTATCTCTGTCTTCACATGCCTTTTTTATGAGGATACCAGTTGGATTTAAGGCCCACTCTAATTCAGAAGGGCCTCATTTTAACTTAATCATATCTGCAGTGATCTTATTTCTAAATAAGGTCACATTCATAGATTCCAGGTGGATATGAATTTTAGGGGGACAGTAGTTCACTGAATGTAAATATTTATATTGAACTATTTTAGGAAAGTCTCTTTTTTTTTTTTTTTTTTTGAGATGGTGTCTAGCTCTGTTACCCAGCCTGGAGTGCATCATCACATTCTTGACTCACTGCAACCTCTGCCTCCCAGGTTCAAGTGATTCTCCTGCCTCACCCTCCCGAGAGTAGCTGGGACTACAGGCATGTGCCACCACGCCTGGCTAATTTCTGTATTTTAGTAGAGTTGGGGTTTCACCATGTTGGCCAGCCTGGTCTCAAAATCCTGACCTCAAGTGATCTGCCTGCCTCGGCCTCCCAACTGCTGAGATTCCCGGCATGAGCCACACTGCACCCAGCCAGGAAAGTCTCTTTGACATATAATGCAAAACAACAACCTTTCTCTTTTAGATATTGTGAAAGTCTAGAAATAGCAGGTGATTTTTTTGTAAGTGTAAAAGGAGAAAATAGAGAATATTGAGTATACTAGTAAGTGTTCCTTTCATTATTGTGAGACAGATAATAGTATCCTCATTTTACAAATGAGAAAAATCGAGGCTCAAAGGTGTAAATAACCAGAGTCCTGCCAAATATGTGTCACACACCTAGATGTTTCCTCCAAAGCCTTTGCTTCTCCTACATAACGACCCTGCCGCATTTGTGTGTTATTTTCCAATTCGAAAGACTTAGTATGAGAAGAATGCCCTGGAAATTCTCATCTAAGGCATCAGAGACTGAAAATGTCATTTAGTCTCTTATCTTAGGGTGTACTTGAGAAATGATAGAGAATTTGGAGAAAATGATTATGATTTTTCCTATAAGAATAATGTGAAAAGTCTAGTTTACCAGTGGTATAGAGCACTTAAAAATGTTCAAAGAGCAAAATAATCACAAAATTGTTACTGTGTTTTTCACCATAAGGAGCAGGTATCTTTGGTTTGACCCAACTGCTAGTGTGCAAGTTGCTTCTGAAGTTGCATCTAATTTGGAGGCTCTATTTTTAATTTAGCATATGTATTAAATATTTCCCTCTTGGTCTGTCACCATATGTATTGTTTATTTACTGAATGATTTCATAGTTTAGTGAAACATTTGGAAGATTGTTATATACTGTGCATCACAATACTTAGAACCAAGTAAATTGGGTTTGCTTCACATTGATAAGAAACCAAATATTTTGGATTTTTATTTGTATTTATTTGCGTTGTTTTTTGTTTTGTTTTGTTTTGTTTTTAAACAGTCTTGCTTTGTCGCCCAGGCTGGAGTGCAGTGGCGTGATCTCGGCTCACTGCAGCCTCCGCCTCCCGGGTTCAAGCAATTCTCCTGCCTCAGCCTCCTGAGTAGCTGGGGGTACAGGCGCCTGCCATCATGCCTGGCTAATTTTTTTTTTTTAGTAGAGACAGGATTTCACCATGTTGGCCAGGATGGTCTTGATCTCCTGACCTCATGATCTGCCCACCTCAGCCTCCCAAAGTGCTGTGATTACAGGCATGAGCCACCATGCCAAGCCAGATTTTGGATTTTTATAGTGCCATTATTTTGTATTTTCAAAGTGCAATGTAGGACTGAGCATCTCTGATCGACTTCCTTTACTAACACTTTTCTACTGGGGCAGTGCAGCCACTGTTAGAGAAAAAATTCTACTCCATTCCTAAAAGAGCCTCTATTCATGAATCTGAAGCTGGGAAGAGCTCTGCAGAGATGCAAATGAGCTGCTGACGGAGATAGCATGAACATTCCTGCTGGCCACCACTGGGTACCACATTTGTGTGTGTGTGTGTATGTGTAGGAGGGTGTTGACAGGACGTGGTGAGGGACAGCAAGACAAGGAGGCAGAGGTAGACACCTTCCTGCCAAGCCTTACTAAGGTAGCGGGAGTTCCCTACTGGTCTTTTTCTACACTTCAGCTCAGCCATCTTTTGTACCTTGCATGGAGCTCACCAGACTAGGAAAAGGTGGGGTCTTGCTGAAGAAATCAATAGTGATCAATACATTTGCTGGAAGAGCCCGTATTAGCCAAGTATATTTAACAATCTAGACCTGCAATGTCCAGTATAGTAGCCACCAGCCATATGTGGCTACGTATATTTCAATTTAAATTAGTTAAAACTAAGTAAAATTTAAAATTTGGTCCCTGGGTTGCACTAGCCTCATTTCTAATGTTCAGCAGCCACATGTGGCTAGTAGCTACCAGTTTGGATCATATAGAATAGAAAATTTTTATCATGGCAGAAAGTTCTATCAGATGACACTAATCTAGACTTTCATTTATAGTAAACTGAAAATGAAATGTGATTAGATATTGTGAAGATAATTAACAGGTTCAAAACAAAGATCCCCTCCCAAAAGTTAATATAGAAACAAAATAACTTTTTAGCTCCTGGGTGACCACAAGAGACTTAAAAAGAGGAAGAAAAAAAGAAAATAACTTTTTAAATTTCATATTATCATTGGAAATCAAGGAGATATTCCAAATAAACAAGAATAATCTGTTTGGGTTTTGTTTGTTTGTTTTGTTTTGTTTTGTTTTGAGACAGCATCTTGCCCTGTTGCCCAGGCTAGAATGCAATGGTATGATCTCAGCTCACTGCAACCTCTGCTGCCCAGGTTCAAACGATTCTCCTGCCTCAGCCCCTCTAGTAGTTTGAATTACAGGCACCCACCATCATGCCCAATTAATTTTTGTATTTGTAGTAGAGGCAGGGTTTCACCATGTTGGCCAGGCTGGTCTCGAACTCCTGACCTTGTGATCTGCCCGCCTCAGCCTTTCAAAGTGCTGGGATTACAGGCGTGAGCCACCGCACCTGGCCAAGTATAATCTGTTTTATAAAGGAAGCAATCTTAAAACAAGAAAGATTCCTTGGAAATTAAAACAAAGTGCTTATCAAAATTAAAAGTTCTGAGTCAGTAATTATCAGGCTAAATATAGCCGAAAACCTTATTCGTGAATTGAAAGTCAGGCTAAAGGAATTCTCCAGGCAATAAGGCAAATATGAAGGAAAAGAATCATGAAATGTCAGGAATGAGAGGAAAGAAAATTTTAAAAACTCTAGAATAGATTTTCATTAGCTTTCTCCTAGCTCAGGTATCACTTTTTAATTAAATCTCATCATAACATCAACAGTTATATAGTCTTAACTCACCACTGTTTCTAGTATACCATGTCTTCTTCTGATTTCATTTTGGTTTCTATTTGGTTCAAGTGTTTCCTTCAATTTTTTTTTTTTTTTTTTTTTTTTTTGAGAAAGGTTATGTGGACATATATTTCCAGAATCTTTTCAGCTCTAAAGGTATCTTTTTTTTTTTTTTTTTTTTAGACTGAATCTCACTCTGTTGTCCAGGCTGGAGGGCAGTGGCACTATCTCGGCTCACCACAACCTCCACTTCCGGTGTTCAAGTGATTCTCCTGACTCAGCCTCCTGAGTGGTTGGTATTACAGGCATGTGCCATGACGCCCAGCTAATTTTTTTTGGTATTATTATTAGCAGAGATGGGGTTTTGCCGTGTTGACCAGGCTGGTCTCAAACTCCTGACCTCAAGTGATCCTTCCGCCTCAGTCTCCCAGAATGCTGGGATTACAAGCGTGAGCCACTACCCCCAGCTATCATCTCTGAAAAAAAATCTTTTTTTTTTAGACAGAGTCTCACTCTGTTGCCAGGCTGGAGTGCAGTGGTGCGATCTTGGCTCACAGTAACCTCCGACTCTCTGGTTCAAGCGACTCTCCTGCCTCAGCCTCCCAAGTAGCTGAGATTACAGGCGTGCACCACCATGCCCAGCTAAGTTTTGTATTTTTAGTAGAGAAGGGGTTTCACCATGTTGGTCAGGATGGTCTCAATCTCCTGATCTCATGATCCGCCCACCTCGGCCTCCCAGAGTGCTGGGATTGCAGGGGTGACCCCACCGTGCCCGGCCTGAAAATACCTTTGTTGTGACAATATCCCTATAGTCGTTTGGCTTGATGTACAATACTAATTGTAATGCCACAATTTTTTCCTCTCAGAGTGTGTGAATACTATTCCATTCTCTTCCAGCAGTCAGAGTTCCAGAAAAGATGTTTGATCCTAGTTTGATTCTCTTTCCTTAGAATTCTGAAATTTAATCAGGCCATGTCTACGTGTCTGTTTTCGTATTAATTCTTTCTCAAATTCAGTGGACTTTTACGATCTTTCTTCAATTTAGGACGATTTTCTTCTCTTTTTTTCTACTTGTCTATTCTGTAAACTAATCCTTTTTCACATTATATATAGGTCATATATGTATATCTACATACACACACACACACACAGATGGTCATCTAAGGAGAAATGACCATCTGTGTGTGTGTGTGCGTGTGTGCATGTATTTTCACGACCTTGCACGGATGCCAAACTCCACAGATGCTCAAGTCCCTTTTATAAGATGATGTAGTATTTGCACATTGCTCATCCTCCCATATACTTCAAATACCTCCAGATTATTTATAATACCTAATACAGTGTAAATACTATGTAAATAGTTGTTATACTATATTATTTAGGAAATAATGACAAGGGGAAAAAAGCCTGTACATGTCCAGTACAGATACAGTTATCCATTTTTTTCCCAAATATTTTCTCTCCATGGTTGATTGAATCCACGGATGCAGAACCTGTAGATCCGGAGGACTAACTGTATGTGCGTGTGCATATATATATTTATAGGATGGTTACATGGACAATATATTTCCATATCCATAAACATACTTGTGTGCGTGTGTATGTGTATATATATATTTATATTTATATTTGTTTATTTATACATATAAAAAACTATTCATTTTCTTCCTGCTTATTCATTCACTGTTTTATATGAAGAGAAGTATTAGAATTTTTTTTTTTTTTGAGATAGAGTCTCGCTCTGTTGCCCAGGCTGGAGTGCAGTGGCCTGATCTCAGCTTACTACAACCTCCACATCCTGGGTTCAAGCAATTCTCCAGCCTCAGCCTCCTGAGTAGCTGGGACTACAGGCGTGAGCCACCATGCTCAACTAATTGTTGTATTTTTAGTAGAGACAGGGTTTCACTATGTCTGCCAGGCTGGTCTCAAACTCCTGACCTCGTGATCCGCCCGCCTCGGTCTCCCAAAGTGCTGGGATTACAGGCGTGAGCCACCACGCCTGGCCAGAAGTTTTAGATTTTAATGTTTATATTTTCCTTTAGGAATCC
Source organism: Rhinopithecus roxellana (assembly GCF_007565055.1). NCBI lineage: Eukaryota > Metazoa > Chordata > Mammalia > Primates > Cercopithecidae > Rhinopithecus > Rhinopithecus roxellana. Next base: position 23,292,413 of record NC_044556.1, on the reverse strand, counting down.
AAATTTATATTTTCCCTTAGGACTTAAAGGTCATAGAGTTATACTCAAGTGTTATTTTCTAGAAGTTCTAATATTTTTCTTTTCTTTTTTCGAGACAAAGTCTCACTCTGTCACCCAGGCTGGAGTGCAGTGGCATGATCACAGCTCACTGCAGCCTCGATCTTCCCAACTGAGGCAATCCTCCCACCTCAGCCTTCCAAGTCGCTGGGACTATGGGAGTGCACCACCACACCTAGCTAATTTTTGTATTTTTTGTAGAGACAGAATTTCTCCATGTTGCCCAGGCTGGTCTCGAACTACTGGACTCAAGCAGTCTGCCCACCTTGGCCTCCCAAAGTGCTAGGATTATAAACATGAGCCACTGTGCCTGGCACATTTTGCTTTTCACATTTGTCTTTAATTCATCTGGAATTGATTTTTTCTGTATAATGTTTGAAAGAGATCTAATTTCCATATGGCAAAACAGGGGCCCAGCCCAGCACCATTTATTCAACAGTCCATTTCTGCCATGCCACCACTGATATGTCAAGTTTTTGTGTATGTATAGGTCTGTATCTTAGCTCTCTAATTTTTTTTTTTTTTTTCTGCTTCTATTATACAGCTATTCAGCCTAGCTGTCTATTCTATTAACTGGTTTGTCTGTCCCTCACCCAGTACCAAACTCCCTTAGCTTTATCCTTCAGAAGGGTTTTAATTTTCCTTTCTTTCTTACATAGGTTTTTAAATTAGCTTTGACAAGTTCACAAAAGAACCTTGTTGGTATTTTTATTTGCATTAAATTGAATATATCAGTTTGGGGAGAACTTATATCTATATGATGATGTCTTCCTATCCAGAAACTTCATCTCTTTCTCTCTCTGTTCAATGTTTAGATCTCCTTAGCGCTTTTCAGTAACATTTCTAATTGTCTTCGTAAGAGTCTTGCGTATCTTTGGTGTGTTTGTTTCTAAGTATCTTGTATTGTTTTTTTACTTTTGGAAGTAATATCTCTTTTACTGACATTTTCTCTGTTGGTGGTATGTAGAGATATATTTGATTTTTGTATAGTAATCTCATAAGAACTGCTTGCTACATTCTAATTAAAGCTGATGATTTGTTATGAATCTTTGTTATCTGTGAAGATAGTCTCATCATCTACAAATAGTGGTAGTTCTAATTCTTTCTAATCCTTACACCTTTTATTTTTCTCATTTTATTTTGTCAGAACTTCCAGAACAGTAACAAATAGAGAATAATGTAGTGGACATCCTTGTATTCTTTCTGATTTTAAAAATGTGCCAAGAGTTTTACCTTAAATCATACTTGCTTGTTGATTTTTATCAAACGTCTTTTCTGCATGTGAGATAATCTGGTTGTTCCGATTGTATTTGTTTACATGGCCAAGTACATGGTATGAACTATTCTTGAATTCCTGGAGTAAACTCGGTTTGTTTATGGTGTGTTGTATTTTAATACATTGCTAGATTTGGTTTGCAAGCATATTGTTTTGGATGTTTAAATGTATGTTCGTGTGTGAGATTGTCCTGTACTTTTCCTTTCTCGTGCTTTTTCTTTGCTATTGGTATCACGGTTACAGTACTCTCATCAAGTGAGCTGTGGAGTATAGACAACTTTTTATTCTCAGGAGGAATTTGTGTAAGCATGGAATTGATTATTTTTAAGTTTTATAGAACTTGTCTAAGACAAAACCACCTGGGCCTGATGTGTTCTTTCTGTCATGGTTATAGGACTCTTCAAGCTTTGTGTTTCTTTTTAAATCCGTGTTGTTAAGACATTTTTCTAGGAATGTGTCCATTTTATGTAAATTTGCAAATGTATTGACATAAATATTTTCATAATTGTATTAGTCATTCTTGCATTGCTATAAAGAAATAACCAAGACAGGGTAATTTAAAAAGAAAAGAGATTTAATTGGCTCACAGTTCTGCAGGCTATACAAGAAGCATAGCAGCTTTTGCTTCTGGGGAGGCCTCAGGAAGCTTACAATCATGGCAGAAGGCAAAAGGAGAGCCAGCACTTCACATGGGCAGAGCAGGAGGAAGGGGTGGAGGGAAGTGCTACACACTTAAACAAACAGATCCCGTGACAGCTCACTCACTATACTGTACCAAGAGGATCATGACCAGCCATTCGTGAGAACTCTACCCCCATGATCCCGGCACCTCGCAACAGGCCCCTCCTTCAATGCTGAGGATTATAATTGGACGTGAGATTTGGTGGGGACACAGATCTAAACCCTATTAATAATATTCTCTTGTTATTTTTGTCATTCGCGCTGTGGCTGTAGTTTGTGCCCTTTTCCATTCCTAATTTTGCTTGTGTGAAGCCAGACATTTGTCAATTTTAATATTCATTTTTTTGTTGTTCGAGACAAGGTCTCGCTCTGTCACCCAGGCTGGAGTACCATGGTGCAGTCACAGCTCACTGCAGCCTTGACTTCCAGAGCTCCAGTGATCTTCCCACCTCAGCCTCCCAAGTAGCTAGGACCACAGGCACATGCCCCATGCCTGGTTAACTTTTGTATTTTTGGAAGAGATGGGGTTTCACCATATTGCCCAGGCTGGAATTTCAATATTCTTTTCTATGTTTAGCTTTTTGATTTCTCTGTTGTATCTTATTTTCTATTTAATTTCTTCTTCTATTTGTATAACGTAATTGCTTCTGATTTTATGTTTATACTGTTGTTCACTTTCCAGTGTTTTAGGTTGTATCTTTATCTCATTAATTTTCAGCATTTATTCAAATACAAGTATGACTATAAATTGGTCATTAGGTAACATTTTACAGCGTCTCAAAAATTTTGATATGTAACACTTTTATTATTGTTAATTTCTGGTACCACAACATTCTCATTATGAATTTTTCTTTGACCCTTTAATTATTTCAAATTTTTTAAAACTCTAAATATCATTTTTTAAACTGATTTATTATTTTGTTCCAGTGTAGTCAGAAAATTGACCTGTAAAGGACCCAGTTTTTTTAATTATTGACATTTTTTTCATGACCTTGAAACTTACTTAATGTGCTTGCACGTGGTCAGTTGTTACATGTGTCAGTGAGAAAAATGTGTATTCTCTAATGGTCTATTACATATAACAATTAAATGAAACTTTTTAATTGTATTGTTCAAATCTACTGTGATCTTGACAGCATTTTTTTTTTTTTTTTTTTTTTTTTTTTTTGAGACGGAGTCTCGCTCTGTCACCCAGGCTGGAGTGCAGTGGCCAGATCTCAGCTCACTGCAAGCTCCGCCTCCCGGATTCACGCCATTCTCCTGCCTCAGCCTCCCAAGTAGCTGGGACTACAGGCGCCGCCACCTCGCCCGGCTAGTTTTTTTTTTGTATTTTTAGTAGAGACGGGGTTTCACCGTGTTAGCCAGGATGGTCTCGATCTCCTGACCTCGTGATCCGCCCGTCTTGGCCTCCCAAAGTGCTGGGATTACAGGCTTGAGCCACCGCGCCCGGCCATTGACAGCACTTTTGTATGTTTCACTTAGCTGTTACTAAAAGAGATATGATGAAATTTCCCTCTGTGTTGGTAGGTTTAATTTCTTCTTGTAGTTGTGTCAATTTTGTTTTGTGTATCTTGAGACTATTTTATTACATGCATTTACGTTTAAAATTGTTACAAGCTACTGGTCAATTGAACTTTTTGTTATTACAGTATTTAATGACTTATTTTATCCTTAAAATGCTTTTTCTTAAAGTATATATTTTTTCTGATGTCAGTGTGTCTAACTTAACTTTCTATTCTTATACTTGGTACCTTTATGTGCTTTTATTTTATTTATTTATTTATTTATTTATTTATTTATTTATTTATTTATTTATTTGAGACCGAGTCTTGCTCTGTCATCCAGGCTGGATGGAGTGCAGTGGCACTATCTCTGCTCACTGCAAGCTCCACCTCCCGGGTTTGCGCCGTTCTCCTGCCTCAGCCTCCGGAGTAACTGGGACTACAGGCGCCTGCCACCAGCAGGCTAATTTTTTGTGTGTTTTTAGTAGAAACGGGGTTTCACCGTGTTACCCAGGATGGTCTCGATCTCCTGACCTCGTGATCCGCCTGCCTCGGCCTCCCAGAGTGCTGGGATTACAGGCGTGAGCCACCGCGTCCAGCCTATGTGCTTTTATTTTTTGGATGTGTTGTCTGTAAGTAACATGTAGCTGGACTTTTTTTGAAACTCTAATCTGACATTGTGGGCAGAGAATGTGTTCTTGTAAAAGAAGTTCCTTGGTATTTGTTAAGACTTACTTTGTAGCCTGGTATGTTTGAGTTTGAGTACATTTTGTGTGCTTAAAAAGAAATTATATTCCCTATTGTTTGTTGCAGAGTTCTGTATATGTCCATAATGTTTACTGCATTGTTCAAGTCATCTTCTATATCTTTATAAATTGTTTTGACTTCTTGATCTATTCAGTAGGAGAGAGGCATGGGCTGGGTGCTGTGGCTCATACCTGTAATCCCAACACTGTGGGAGGCCAAGGCAGGAGGATTGCTTGAACCCAGGAGTTCTAGGTTACAGTGAGCTATGATCATGCCACTGCACTCAAGGCTGGGTGACAGAGTGAGACTCCATCTCTAAAAACAAACAAACAAAAACAAAAATCCCCAAAAACAGAAAGACACAGGTATGTAAAAATTGTGATTGTGAATTGGTCTTTTTTCTTTGTATTTGTCAGCTTTCTGTACATATTTTTGCATTCTAGTTCAAATTTGAGTCTACATAGTGAATTATTTTTAATCATTATGAAGTGACCCATTTTATCCCTAATAATGCTTTTAAAAAAAAATCGATTTTATCTAACATTAACATAGAAATACCAGCTTCCATTTGGTTAGTGTTTGCATGGTATATATTTTCGCACCTCTTTATTTTCACTTTTTTGTGTGTTATTGCATTTTTTTATGTGTCTTTTATAAATGACATATAGTGGAATTTTTAAAATTCAAAACTGAGGATTGTCTTCTAACTAGCATGTTTGGTACATATACATAATGCATTAGATTTCCTTCTCCTATTTTATTTTGTCCTTTTTACTTAGACCTTTTTCTTTGAATCTTTTTGTTTTTCCTCCTTGGGCTGCCTTCTGTTTGTATTAATGAAGATGTCTTTATTCACCCCTTTTCCTTTCATTTGGAAATGGAAATTATTCTATTCTCTTAGACATTATTCTTTTTTTTTTTTTTTTTTGAGATGCAGTCTTGCTCTGGTGCCCAAGCAGGAGTGCAGTGGTGCGATCTTGGCTCTGCACAACCTGTGTCTCCCGGGTTCAACTGATTCTCCTGCTTCAGCCTCTGAGTAGCTGAGATTACAGGCATGTGCCACCACACCTGAGTCATTTTTGTATATTTAGTAGAGACAGGGTCTCATCATGTTGCCCAGGCTGGTCTCGAACTCCTGACCTCAAATGATCCACCTGCTTCGGCCTCCCAAAGTGCTGGGATTACAGGTGTGAGCCACTGCGCCTGGCTCCTTACACATTATTCTTAAATTGTTAACGTGGGTAACTAAAGGAAAAAAATATAATATCTCCATCCTCCTCCTGAAAAACAAAGCTTTTATTTTTATTTTTTTCTCATTCTTGCTGTCATCTTTTTTTTTTCTTTTTTTGAGATGGAGTCTCGCTCTGTCACCCAGGCTGGAGTACAGTGGCACAATCTCGGCTCACTGCAAGCTCCGCCTCCCAGGTTCACGCCATTCTCCTGCCTCAGCCTCCCGAGTAGCTGGGACTACAGGCGCACGCCACCGCGCCTGGCTAATTTTTTGTATTTTTAGTAGAGACGGGGTTTCACCATGTTAGCCAGGATGGTCTCGAACTCCTGACCTCATGATCCGCCCGCCTTGGACTCCCAAAGTGCTGGGATTACAGACGTGAGCCACCGTGCCCGAGCTCTTGCTGTCATCTTAAACAAGGCTTTTAGAATGTTTTCACTGTGAGCACTCCTTCTCCTCTTACATATTATTGTGTAGTATTTTGGTTCTAATTTGTTTTTATACCAACTAAATTAGTTATCATTATTATTGCTTTATACAATTGTGCTTATTTAGATGTGTATTTATATAGCATTTTCTTTCTTACCCTTGTTTCTTGTATCCTACTTGTTTTTATGGATTCGACTTCTTTCTTTCAGAACTGTGTATTTCATTAGTTCCTTTATGGAAGTTCTGTAAGTGATGAGTTTTCGTGTTTTTGTTTGTTTACCTGAAAGTATGTCTTGGTTTTGTCCTTCCTTTGATTAGTATTCTAGTTTTCCTTCATGACCAAGTTTAGCATTCACAAACTTATTCAATCAATATTTGTTGAATACCTACTAAGTGTTAGGAATACAGTAGTGAATAAAAAAGAAAAATCTCTGCCCTTATGGAACCTACATTCTAGTGGCAGGATAATAAACCAGATAATTAGGTAAAATTTATGTGTTAGTGAAAACTTGTTAAGAAGAGGAGTAAAGCAAGGCAAGGGAATAGGAAGATTCAGAGGGTTAAAGGGGGTTTGTAATTTTAGGTAGTGACCAGGAAAGGTGGTGTTTAGACGAAGACCTGATGGAGGTGAGATGTTAAGCCATCTGGGGAAAGAGAATTTTGGCAGAGGAAGCAGTAACTGCAAAGAAGGCCCTGAGGTGGGGCCTTGCCTGGCATGTTTGTGAAATTGTGAGAGGGTCCGTGTAGCCAAAGCAAAGGAAGCACGGGAGTATGATCTGGAGTCAGAGGTAAAGGCAAGGATGTTAGGCTTAGGTCTTTTAAGACCCTGTTGTTCATTTTTTGGCTTGGATGGTTTTTCCCAGTGAGTGAAGTGGGGAACCATTGGGAGGCTTTAGGTAGAGCAGGGACATGATCTGACAGGATCACTTTGGGTGCTGAGTAAACTGAAGGGGAGAAGGGCAAAAGCAGGGAGAGGGGTTTAGAGGCTATTGCAGTACTCCAAATGAGAGATCAGCATGACTTAGACCAGGAATGGCAACAGGGGATGTAGAAGAAATAAGTCAGATTATCAATATATTCTGAAGTCAGAGCTGATAGGATTTCCTGGCACATAAGATGTAGGGTGTGAGAGAATGAGGAGGAGTGGAAGATGGCACCCGGGTTTTTGGCCTGAGCCACTGGAAGAATGGAGTTGCTGCTTACACAGGGAAGGTTAGAGGGGTCATCAGGAGAGGTAATTGTGGATTATCTGTAAACATACAAGAGAAGATGTAGATAATACAATGGGATCTATGAGTCTGAGGTTCAGAAGTCAAGTCTGCTCCATAATATAGATTTTGGAGTCTTCTTTGTATAGATGATAGTATGTAAAACAAGAAACTAGGTAAGATTACCCAAGGAGTAGGCAGGGCACAGTGGCTCGTGCTTGTAATCCCAACAACTCAGGAGGCTGAGGCAGGAGAATTGCTTGAACCTGGGAGGCGGAGGTTGCAGGAAGCGGAGATCACTCCACTGCACTTCAGCCTGGGTGACAGAGCGAGACCCCATCTCAAAAAAAAAAAAAATTACCCAGGGATTGATAGAAAATATAAGAAGATTAAGAACTGGTCCTTAGGGCCTTCTATTAATAAGTTTCAGGTACAGGGGAACTGTTATTGTCTTGGAAATATCAGCTATCAATTTATTCCTTTGTAGGCGTTTCTCCTCCGCATCCTTTAGAGGCCCTGAAATCCCAGCCCTTAGGTGTCTGGAATAATCATGTCATCCTCCTCAAACCTTCATATCACAGGCTGTCTGCTCGCTTTTTATTTTCTTCTTGTTTGTGGCAATTAGGGACTTCCATTTCCTTCTTTCTGGTTCAGATAAAATCGTATTTTTGTTATAGTTCTGACAGCGTTTAAAACTGTTTATAGAAGGAGGGTTATATAGCTAGTTTATATTGCTATTCTATTTCAGAACCAAAGTTAAATTCATTTTCTAATGAAAGTCAGAGTTTTGAGGTCCCCTTGGTGTGGATGCCTATTCTGCACCATTTGTGTAAATAGCACCCCCCCCCCATTTTCCTCACTTTTTAAATCATGTATTATAATTGTGGCAGTTGCAATTTCCTGGCTATAGAAAACACTCCTGTGGTTACAGGCCTTGAACTATCTCTCTATAATTTAATTGTTTTCAGTCTTCTTAAGTGAACCAGAAAATCTGGATCATTTTAAAGCATTAATAGTAACTGCGCTTTGTGCTTTGGCAGAAGGTCTCATCCATATTGCTCAGAACACTTCAGGAATAAAAGGGCATCGATTCACACTTGGTTCTGGTGAGAAGCCAAAATCCACATTTTCAACACAGGCTTGCTCTTCCAAAAACACAAAGAGCTTCCCAGAAATCAGAAGATACAAATTAGAAATATTAATCACTTATATAAGTAACAGGAAATTTCTGTCATTTGGTTAATAACTTTTTCTGATATAGAATTACCCAATAAATTTCTAAATGTTTTTGCTAGTTTATAGAGAAAAAAAATTATTTTTATTTTATTTTATTTTTTGGAACAGGATCTCTCTTTGTCACCCAGACTGGAGTGCAGTGGCTCAATCATGGTTCACTGCAGCCTCCACCTCCTGGGTTCAAGTGATCCTCCTGCCTCAACCCCCCAAGTAGCCGGGACTATAGATGTGCACCACCACACTGGGCTGATTTTTGATATTTTTTAGTGACAGGGTCTCATTATGTTGCCCAGGCTGGTCTCGAACTCTTGAGCTCAAGTGATCTGCCCGCTTCAGCCTCCCAAACGTGCTGGGATTACAGGCATGAGCCACAGTGGCTGGCCCTTATTTTTTATTTTTTAATAATTTTTTTTTTTGAGGCGGGATCTCACTCTGTCACCCAGATTGGAGTGCAGTGGCGTGATCTCGACTCACTGCAACCTCTGCCTCCTAAGCTCAAGCAATCCTCCCACCTCAACCTCCTGAGTAGCTGGGACTACAGGTGCACACCACCCACACCAGGCTAATTTCTTGTATTTTTGGTAGAGACAGGGTTTTGCCGTGTTGCCCAGACTGGTCACGAACTCCTGAACTCAAGCGATCTGCCCATTTTCACCTCCCAACATGCTGGGATTACAGATGTGGGCCACTGTGGTTGCCCCCATATTTTTTAAATGTCCATTTATTTATCTTTTTGTAATTATAACTTTTCACAGCCTTCATGCAAGAAAAAAATTAATGTTGGTATTTACCTATTTATGCTAGATATTCATATACAGCAGATTTTAAGCTAAATTTTAAATTAATATAATTTTATTAATTGAATGTTAGAGGTGGCCTACATTTCTTGCACAAATTCTTCATTCAAATTTCTTCAGATTCTTCTGAATCAGTGTATTTTTTAATGGTATATAATATTTTAGGTGCATAATTCACCTTATTTATGATTACACAAGAGTAAAGATAAATAATAATCCTGTTTTAATAACTTTTTAACTCTACTCTTCAGCCTATCTTTCTCTGAGTAGTTTAAGTAGCTTTTTAAGGAGAAACAGGCTTCCCTTGACTAACAACTGAAATTAGAAAGGCAAAGAGTGGAGAGCTAAGAAAAAAAAAAGGATATTTGACTGTGAAATTACTTATATGAAAAAAAAACCCTTGAAAAGCCTACTAAAGAAAAAGTAATTTCCACTGGGATTAGTTCTAAAGTAAAGAGTAGTAAAGTAATATCTTCCAGCAAAAATTGGAGAGTAACCTTTCCAAATAGAGCCAATTACCAGAGCCCTATGAAGGTAAATGAAAACTCAAACCAGAGTGTTCTTCCTGGAGAGCAATAGTCTCCTTGTTAGGCCATGTTTCAGCAGGGACATCCACCCCTCCAAGGTGTGGAAGGAAATGAGACTCAGGGCATTGCAGTATGGATTTTGGTTCATTCTTTTATTTGCTTCTGAATCTGAGCCTTGTTTCTTAACTGCCTCCCTTGACAACCAACTATTATTCCTTGTAACTTCTGTTACAGCATGACTTGGCCCCTTTTCACATTACCGAAGAAAAAAGCTCAGTGACATATGAATAAAACATTTTTTAACCTGTGTTTTAAAAAGTATAGAGCTTTTCATATATAAAACAACAATAGAAGTTGCTGAAAACTGATTTGAAGGGTTAAAAATCAGAGCCAACTTGCTTCACTTTCAGGTCACTTAATTAGATCTCCCACTACTCTGTAATTAGGCTGTGTTTTCCCAATAAATGTTATTTATTTGCTAATTCAATCAAAAAATACAAAATGAGTGCTGATTCTGTACAAGACACTGTGTTTAGTGGAAATTTCAGCAAATCTTTATTGAATATGCCCTATAATTAACTGTGGGAGGACTGTGAGTGGTTATTTTTCTGTTGCTTTGCTCTTTTCTACATTCCAAATTTTGTTTATTGTTTGTTTTCTCTTAAAGCATCAGGATCTTGCTCTGTTGCCCAGGCAGGAATATAGTGGTACAATCATAGCTCACTGCAACCTCAAACTCCTGGGCTCAAGTGATTCTCCTGCGTCAGCCTCCCAAGTAGCTAGGACTATGGTAATGCACCACCACACCTGGCTGACTTTTCTATTTTTTGTAGAGATGGGGTCTTGCTATGTTGCCCAGACTGGTCTTGAACTCTTGGTCTCAAGCAATTCTCCTACCTGAGCTTCCCAAAGCTCTGGGATTATAGGTGTGAATCACCATGCCTGGCCTGTTGTTTTCTTAATTTTAAAATTTTCGACAATACGGAAATATACAAAGTAGGCCAGGCACTGTGGCTCACACCTGTAATCCCAGCACCTTGGGAGGCCAAGGCGGGCAGATCACCTGAGGTCCAGAGTTCGAGATCAGCCTGGCCAACATGGTGAAACCCCCGTCTCTACCAAAAATACAAAAATTAGCTGGGCTTGGTGGTGGGCGCCTGTAATCCCAGCTACTTGGGAGAATGAGGCCAGGAGAATCACTTGAACCAGGAAGCAGAGGTTGCAGTGAGCCGAGATCACGCCACTGCACTCCAACCTGGGTGACAAGAGCGAAACTCCATCTAAAAAAAGAAAAAAAAGAAATATACAAAGTAAAAAGTGAAAGTTTCCTGTCACTATCCCAGTTCCACTTTCTAGAAGTAACCACTGTACCAGTTTGAGTTATATCCTGCCAGTGCTTTTTTCCCCTTCTGTTACATGTATACATATAACAAAGTATTGTGAATTATATATACACACATACATATAACCCTAGAGACAGTGCTGGGTGTTTTTTGGAAGGAGCAGGGTATGGCTAGTTTGTAAATCACATCCTATGTATTGTCTGCAACTTTTAAAAAAAATTTAATTCTGTAACTTGATAACTTTCCGTGTTGGTTTATACAGGTATGTTGTGTTATGTTATGTTATGTTATGTTATGTTATGTTATGTTATGTTATGTTATGTGATTTTTTGAGACAGGGTCTCACTCTGTCACCCAGGCTGGTCTCAAAACTTCTGGGCTGAAGCTATACACCCACCTCAGCCTCCCAAAGTGCTGAGATTACAGGCATAAGCCACTGCGCCTAGACTACTTTTTACTTTAAAAATGATTGTAAACTGTAGTATTGATGTACCATTTCCTGTCATTTTCAGTTTTTCACTAAATACCATAGTATTATTTTATTCTGTAAGTTATTTTAAAAAGTACATAACCCTTGCCCACTGTAGCATTGTGCTACATCAGCGGTCCTCAACCTTTTTGGCACCAGGGACCGGGTTCGTGGAAGACAGTTTTTCTACAGATGGTGGAGGATGGTTTCGGGATGAAACTGCTTCACCTCACATCATCAGGCGTTAGTTAGATTCTCATAAGGAGCGCACAGCCTAGACCTCTCGCATGCGCAGTTCACAATAGAGTTCGCACTTGTATGAGAATCTGATGCTGCTGCTGATCTGATAGGAGGCAGAGCTCAGTTGGTAATGCTGGCTCACCTGCCACTCACCTGCTGCCGTGCAGCCCGGTTCCTAACAGGCCACAAACTGGTACTGGTTCACAGCCTGGTGGTTGGAGACTCCTGTGCCAGATTGTTGATTGAATTCCTATTTTGAAGTACACCTAGAAGTTAGGAGTGTACATATATGGTGTAGAAACCAATGTAATAGATATTCCAAACTATTTTTGTTGTGGCCACTATGCCCTCTATTCATATTTTTCAATAATTTACTCAAGCCAGCAATACTGGGTATACTGAGTATATACTAATAGAAGTAGTATTATAATATAATACTAATTAGTATATTAATATAATACTAATTCTATTAGTATACTATTCTATTAGTATACTAATTCTATTATACTAATTCTATTAATATACTAATACAGTATGCTAATACTATATAATTAGTATACTAATACAATGTATACGTTGCAGTACATTTACAGTGTATATGCAAACTCTACATATGCTGCTGACTTGGACTTTAGTCTTCTTTAAATCACATTCATATCCCTGGCTGTCCACATTTAGCTTCCTAAAACACTGCTTTGCACAAATAACCCATTATTCTAACATCGTCAATGGTTTCCTTAATATGAAAAAGTGTACTTAGAGCCAAAAGCCAATGTCCATTACATTCTTTCTTTCTAAAATCAGAACCAAAAGAAGAATATCTGCCTTTAGTTATACTGTGTTTTCTTTTGGCCCTCCACCTCAGATGAAATAAGAAGTATAAACATTGAAAAAGAAGAAATAAAGTAATATATTGTATAAATAATTATATCGAGGAACAAAATCAACAAAAGACTATCAAGTAATACAAGTTCAGAAAAGTATCAGATTCAAGCCAAATATGTAAAACTCAATCACTTCCTTATATACTAGCTTTAACAGAAAAATAATGAAGGAAGAGACCTAAAATATTAAACACTGGGAAAGGAGCTTTAATAAAAGGAAATGAGCAGGCCGGGCGCGGTGGCTCAAGCCTGTAATCCCAGCACTTTGGGAGGCCGAGACGGGCGGATCACGAGGTCAGGAGATCGAGACCATCCTGGCTAACATGGTGAAACCCCGTCTCTACTAAAAATAGAAAAAACTAGCCGGGCGAGGTGGCGGGCGCCTGTAGTCCCAGCTACTCAGGAGGCTGAGGCAGGAGAATGGCGTGAACCCGGGAGGCGGAGCTTGCAGTGAGCCGAGATTGCGCCACTGCACTCCAGTCTGGGCGACAGAGCGAGACTCCGCCTCAAAAAAAATAAATAAATAAATAAAAGGAAATGATCAATATGAGCCTAATAGTGAAATCTTATTGAGACATTAAATATGGTAAAAATAAATACAGAAGCATGTTCCTGATGTTTAGAACTTAACAAAGATTTTCAGTTTTCCAAACTTTATAATGCAGTGTCAGAATCCTAATGCTTTTTTTAAAAAAAAAAAAAAAACTTTGTTTATTCAATAATAAATATTTACTTTCCATTTGCCCGGCGGTATTATAGATAGTTGGGATACACACGTGAACAAAAAACACACAAAAAGTCTGCCCTCATGGAGCTCACTCCACTTGACCTGGATGAGAAAACAGTAATACTAGACGTAGTGAAGAAGAAAATCGTAAAGCCTTTTCAAAGATGATCAGTGCTATGGGGGCAGATTGCACAGGGATGGGGAACTGGGAATTTTGATGGGGTGGAAAAGTTGTGATTAATCTTAGGGCCTTGAAGAGGACGGGGATTCCTGAGAGAAGAGTGTTTCAAGCAGAGGGAAAAGTCTCTGGAAGAGCCATAGAGAGGAACATTCCTGGATGTTGGTGCAACAGCAGGTAATCCTGGTATGTGGAGGAGAGTGAGTAGAAGGAGAGACACTGAAGAGGAGATGGGAGGAGTAGGCAAAGACCAGATGATATAGGGCCTTGTAAGCCCTTGTAAAAACTTCCTCTCTTAATCTGAGGAAAATAGAGACCTATTGGAAAGTTTTGCTTGGAGGAGTGACACAATCATACTGTTTCACACAGGTCACTTGTGTGGCTGTGTTGCAAATACACCAAAAGCGAAACCAAGGAAACCAGTTCGGAGGTTGTTGCAGAAATCCAAGCAAGAGATAATGTGGCTTGCATCAGGAGGGCCAGGAGTAAGCGAAAATAGTTGGATTCTGGATAGTTTTGAAAGTGGAGTTAACAGAATTTCATGGCAGAAAACAGAGGAATCAAGTATGACTTCAAAGCTGTTCTGAGCAATTATAAGAATGGGATTGCCATCACCAACCCTGGGATATCTGAAAGCAGAGCATCCCGATATCCAAAGGTCTTTAAAGTGTTTCATGCCACCCAACAGCCTCCCTTGCCTAGAGGAACCTGGAAACTCCCTGAGATTCAAAGGGACTTCCCAGAACCACTTTGCACAGATTCAAAACCATTTCCTAAATTCTACACACTTGTGCACTCTCTCTGCCTCCTTCCCTGTCTCCCTTCCTCCCTCATTGCCCTCTCCCTCTCCCCTCCTTCTCTCTCTCTCCTTCCTCTCCTCTCTCTTCAACTCTCTCTTCTCTCCCCTCTCTTCCCCTTCTCGCTCCTTCTCCTTTCCTTCTACTGCTCTTCCTCCTCCTCTCTACCATCCTCCTTCCTCTCCCTCCCCTAAAAGTTCCTTGAAGCTTCAGAAATGGACCAGGGGGGCCCCTCCAAGTGTTGAAGGACATATTTTCTTTCCTCTGCAATGTCACCCCCTCATCCTGCCACCAGGTGGCAGTGCAGTGCTGATCATTCAGCGGCTGACCTGCACTAGTTCTCAGTAGAGACGGTAGAGAGCTGAACAGAGCCTGCAGTCAGCCTTTTAATGCCTTTTTCTTTAATATGAAGTAGGGCTTCTCATCCTCGTCACTATTGACATTTTGGGACAGATAAATCTTCATGGTAGGGGAATGTCCTGTGTGTTACAGGATGTTAGCAGTATCCCTGGCCTTTATCCACCAGATGCCAAGAGTGCTTCCCCAACCCCCACCACCAGTTATGGCAACCCAAAATGTCTCCACACCTCGTAAGTGTGTATGGGGGGCCTCCTCTCCCATCGCCCTTGAGAATCAGTGGTTGAATCAACATCCACAGACTATCAGACATTTGAGGAAAGCCTCTAAAACAAGAGAAAACTAACCATCAGTGAAAGGAACCAGCGGCAGTGGGGAGTTTAAATGAAAACAATTATGTTCGAAGAAATGAGAGGGCATTATTTCCTTAAAACAAGAATGAGACCTATTTTTTAAAAAACTAAGAACACAAAAAAACCCTTGGCTCTCAAAATTTTGATTGCAGCAATAGAAATTCAATGAAAGATTGGAAGATCACATTGAAGAACTCAAGAAAAAGATTAAAAGGATAAGGAAAACATAGAAAACAATAGAGAAAGGCAGGAAAAGTAGACAACCAAACTGGATGTTGGAGGCCCATTATCCAGAAAGAAAAGAAAATGGGAAAAGTTCAAAATGAAACAAAATTATGACCCCGGGAAATTTCCGAAATAGAAGAACCTGACTTTTAAAATAAAAGGATTATGCTGAGTCCAATGAAACTGTAGTCACAAGATATGTCATCTACAGTTTCAGAACTAACGATGAAGAGAAGATACCAAAAACTTCCAGAAAGAACAAGAGAAGGAGTCACATTTGAGGTCCAAATGACATTCAGAAGTACAGTGGAGCAATGTCTCAGATGGATTCCTCCTGTACCCTCCTACAGAGGGTGTGCCCCACCAAAACAAGGGGCATCCAAAAGGGAGACTCGGTTCCAGGGGTCTGGGCCTCAGTCCAGGAGAGAAGCGAAGGGAATTTTCAGGACAGCAGTGAAGGGAGTTACAGTGTGAAGACTTCATAGGTGGTCCTAGAGAGCAACCAGTTGGGAACAGAGCAAAGTGGCAGAGAACTCCAGAAGAGATGGTGCCAACAAAGCAATGGGAATGATAAATAACCCAAAGAGTTTGACCAAACTGAGAAGACCAGAAGAACTTTAAAACCATATACGTGTGTGTGTGTGTGTGTGTGTGTGTGTGTTTAAATCAGAGATAAACAAAGGACAATGAGTGCTTTGAATGCAGAGGTGGGAGGGATCTCTGTGAGCTAGAGTGTTAGGTGGGGTGGGGGCTTCTTCAAAAGAGTAGGGAGATATTGGTTGAATTTTGGTTCTGTCTTTGAATGTTTTTCTGTATTTTCTAAAGTTACAATTAGAAAATAGCTGTTTTTTTTAGAAACAAAACTAAGAGAGATACAAGCTCCAGTGGGCATAAAAACCTATTAATATGAAATATTTAATTTTGTATAAATATCTAAATAAATATTTATTTTCTACAGAAATAATCCAAACACATACCATAGGCACCAATATTTTGAGGCTCATATCCTTTTATTTTGGAAGTACAAAAGTTTAGCTGCTAGTTTAACAAATAGGGATTCTTTTGGTTTGCATTCTTTTTTGGATTTTGCATTTTTGGTTTATATAAGAATCAGTGGCAGTTTGGTGGCTGCAGGATTTATCAACCAGCTCTTCTAAAGTGAACATGACATTCTTCCACTGAACACCACCTACTGTTTTCCACAAGGTGGGGTGCTAACTTCACACAGTGGACTGAGACTGTGTACAGCTTGCTGAGATGTCTACATTGATTGTATTTGTTGCTACTTTCCTCAGTTCCTAAGCAGTTCTTGGTTTCCTTTCTTTTTTTTCTTTCTTTTTTTTTTTAAAGAGGCAGGGTCTCACTGTCTGCCCAGGCTGGGGTGCAGTGGCTCAATCATAGCTCGCTGCAGCTTTAAATTCCTGGGCTCAAACAGTCCTTCTGCCTCAGCCTCCCAAGTAACTGGGACTACAAGTAAGGCCCATCACACTCAGTTAATTTTTTAATTTTTGTTTTTGTAAAGATGGGGTGTTGCTGTGTTGCCTATGCTAGTCTCCTTCGGCCTTGGCCTCCCAATCAGTTCTGAAAGAAATGTTTGTAAACTGTATAGTTTCAACTGTGGGGTTTTGTTTCAATTTGGAAACTATAATGTGTATTACACCTCCTGGTTTAACATAGTTACAGTTTTGAGTGTGTATAATGTATATGTGCACTTTTCCTCATTCATATGGACCTTAACTTACTGAGTTAAAGGTAAAGAATATCTCTAATTTGAAAGAAGGCCAGTCTAAATGAGTGAAATATTTGAATAAGAAAATATTTGTAATTTACTGCAAATAGAGATTCTGATGTGGCCATTTCAGTGAATAGATTCTTATTTTTGAAATAGTATATGATGTAGATGTATGCATGCTTTTAAAGTATTTTAAACAACTTAATCTTTTAAATGCCTCGCCAAATCTCGATAATTCCTTCCTCTATCTCTAGACCTAAGGCCAGTCAGGTTAAACTTTCTTTAAATCATGTTCTGAATGGATGAAATTAAAATAACTGTGAATAACATAGTGCAGTTATTTCAACCTTGTCGTAATTTAACCAATTTCCCTATGCCAGTTAAATTTGTATTGTATGGGATTCTTACAACATGGAGAACAGTGACATTTTATAATATAGTACTGTTGTTTCTCCATTTCAAAGCAAATTTATGGCATTCTAATCACCAATGTTTGGATTTAAAAATATAAATAGCACAATTTTTAAAAAAATCTATACTATTGAGTGCAAACATACAATTTCTTTTGTGCTGTTATAAAATCAGGATGTGGCATGTTTTGGAATTCCCTCTGTCCTTCCTTTTGCACAAATGGAGGCTGTTAGATCTGTTGCAGCCTTTAGGCCCTAGGAGATGACTCTGGTAGTTGCAGTCACACCACAGACAGCATAATTCTAAGCTCTGCGTGTGGCCAGGCTGTGACTAGAGATGTACTTACGGTTTTAGTCAGGATTGACCAAGCAGGTGAGCATGGCAAGCAAGTAAAAGGGAAAGAATGGGTGCCGAGGGACGCTCCCTTGTCCTTCAAGTACCTGGTAGATGCTCACTTTATGGTGCTTATGAAGTGTCATGAAGCAGCATACGAGTGAGGGAGCTGTGGGTTCTGCTAATAACCAGCTCTCTGTCACCTTGCACGAATCAACCCCTCTGGGCCTTAGTCTTCCACTGTGAAATAAGGAGGCCTGGCTGAGATTAGGTATCTTATTTATTTATTTATTTTGAGACAGGGTCTCTCTGTCACCCAGGCTGGAGTGCAGTGGTGCAAACTCGGCTCACTACAACCTCTGCCTCCCAGACTTAAGCAATCGACCCACCTCAGCCTCCCCAGTAGTTGGGACCACAGGCGCAAGCCACCACACCTGGCTAATTTTGTATTTTTTGTAGAGGCAGAGTTTTGTCATGTTGCCCAGCCTGGTCTTGAACTCCTGAGCTCAAGTGATCCGCCTGCCTCGGCCTCCCAAAGTGCTGAGATTATAGGCGTAAGTCACTGCACCTGACAGAGATCTCACACCTGGCTCTCAAGTCTGACTTGTCAAAGTCAAATGAGGCTTCTGCTGCAGGCCATGCTTCTCCAGGGCCTGTCAGCATCAGTCCAGCATCCAGATTCCTGAATACTATCTTTCTAGATTCCCAGTTGTCTTCCTCCGTCCGCTTGTCTGCTAGTTCTACCCATTGCTTCAGTTATAGTACAAACTCCTGTCTGTCCCATTTCAACCTAAAATACCTGTGTATGTTTTCTAATATTGATGTATTTTGTACTTAAAAAGTATTTTACCGACTCAAAATTACGCTCCAAACAAGATCACAGTGAATCATGATGTGCTCTCAGGCTGTTTCCCCTCTTGCTATTCTCTCCCTAGGTCATGACAGTACCATTCACCCCAGCTAAAAACCTGAGAGTTATCCCAAACTCTCCAGCCTCCTAAATCCCCCTTCTCACTGCTTGTCCTCTCCATTCCTCCACCTTAGTGCTGCCGCTGGCCGTCAGGCCTTCAGCACCATTCTCCTGATGTATTTCAGTGGTCTCCCCAATTATTGCCCTTCTCCGGTCATGCCCTCTCCCCTTCTGTCCATTCTCTTCATAATTGCTAGACCAGTATTTCTTGAATGCATCTCTGGTCCCATTATTCCTCTCCAACCCCATTTTCTGTTGTTCTTTATGTTGCATCTTATGTACCAAAATACAGGTCCCCAAATATTCCATGTTATTTCATGCCTCTCAGCTCTGAACACGCTGCTTCCTCTGGCTGGAAGACCCTTCACTGACCATACCGCCACTACTGTACTTAGAAAGTTTCATATCCTGCACAAGTTAGATCAGGTATCTCTTCATGAAGCCCGATTTACCTTATCAAAGAATAGCGTATTGGCTGAGCATGGTGGTTCACGCCTGTAATCCCAGCAATTTGGGAGGCCATGGTGGGAAGATCATTTGAACCCAGGAATTTCAGACCAGCCCGGGCAACATAGGAAGACCCTGTCTCTAGAAAAAGTTTTTTTAAAATTAGCAAGATGTGATGGGGCATGCCTGTAGTCCTGGCTACCCAGAAGGCCAAGGTGGGAGAATCGCTTGAGCCCAGGAAATCAAGGATGCAGTGAGTCATGGTCATGCCACTGCTCTCCAGTTTTGGCAAGAGAGTGAGATCCTGTCTCAAAAAGAAACAAAACAAACAAAAAAACTTTATCACTTTTTTTTTCGAGACGAAGTTTCACTCTTGTTGCCTAGCTAGAGCGCAATGGTACGATCTTGGCTCACTGCAACCTCCACCTCCTGGGTTCAAGCAATTCTCTTGTCTCAGCCTCCCGAGTAGCTGGGATTACAAGTGCCCACCACCACGCCTGGCTAATTTGTGTGTGTGTGTGTGTGTGTGTGTGTGTGTGTGTGTGTTTTGTTTTGTTTTTTTGAGACAGAGTCTCGCTCTGTCACCAGGCTGGAGTGCAGTGGCACGATCTTGGCTCACCGCAACCTCCACCTCCCAGGTTCAAGCGATTCTCCGCCTCAACCTCCTAAGTAGGTGGGACTACAGGTGCATGCCACCACGCCTAGCTAATTTTTGTATTTTCAGTAGAAACGGGGTTTCGCCATGTTGGCCAGGATGGTCTCAAACTCCTTACCTCAGGTAATCCATCCATCTCGGCCTCCCAAAGTGTGGGATTACAGGCGTTACAGGCATGAACCACCACGCCCAACCAATTTTTTGTATTTTTAGTAGAGACGGGGTTTCACCATGTTGGCCAAGCTGGTTTCGAACTCCTGACCTTCAGGTGATCCGCCCACCTCAGCCTCCCAAAGTGCTGGGGTTACAGGCATGAGCCACTGCTCCCGGCCCAGTTTAATCACTTTTTACTTGGTGCTAACATTATATTTGATCATTGTTTTATATTGTATTTATTTCTTTAATTGCAATTACCAGTTTTCCTGTGCTGTCCTGATAGACTGTAGTGAGTTCCTTGTGAATGTCTTATTCACCTTTGTGTCCCTAGCCCAGTTCCTGTCACCTGGCAGGTGCTTGTTGAAAGTTGAATGAATGAACTAGTGAATGAATGCATGCTTATAATAAAGAGTACAGCTCTGAAATTCAATGTCATAAACAATCGTTTCATACATTATGTTAATATGTATTTTTTATTTTAAGAAAAGGAATGCAGTTTTCATACTATTTTAGGCCGGGCGCGGTGGCTCAAGCCTGTAATCCCAGCACTTTGGGAGGCCGAGACGGGCGGATCACGAGGTCAGGAGATCGAGACCATCCTGGCTAACACGGTGAAACCCCGTCTCTACTAAAAACTACAAAAAACTAGCCGGGCGACATGGTGGTGCCTGTAGTCCCAGCTACTCAGGAGGCTGAGGCAGGAGAATGGCGTGAACCCGGGAGGCGGAGCTTGCAGTGAGCTGAGATCTGGCCACAGCACTCCAGCCTGGGTGACAGAGCGAGACTCCGTCTCAAAAAAAAAAAAAAAAAAAAAGGAATGCAGTTTTCATACTATTTTAAGGACAGAGGAAGGGTGCTTCAACTTCAAGTAACACAAACCCACGCTTAAAATTGGCTTGAACAATAAAGGGAATTTGTCAACTTACAAAACAGGAAAAATTCAGTCTTATTTCTGGCGAGACTTGATCCAGCTGCCCAGGGATATCACTAGCAAGAGTTGTCTCTCTGCTCTGTCTTCTGCAGTGGCAGCTCCACTGGGCTCCCCACGGTGCTGCCTCCAGCAGCTCCAAGCTCTCTCCTTAGGGTAACAAAAACCTGTAGCACCTCCTGGCTTCATGTCTCTTCCTCTTCATGATGAAGAAGAGGATCTCTTACAGCATGTGGGAGAGAGAGCCCCAGCAAACATCTCCTGCCTCATGGTACTCCAGTTGGGTTATACTCCCATCTTTCAGCTAATCATTGTAACCAGGAGTGATTCTTCCATGTTGCTTCAGCTATTCTAGGCCTGCTCTTAAAGGTAGGGTTAGGGGTGAAGGAGACAGGCGGCAAATACCACCAAACCGTCTGGCTGAGAATATGAGAGGAATGAGTTACCCAAAGGAAAATTGCAGTACTCTCAAAAGAAGGAGTCAATAAAAGCTGAGAAGAGAACAAATGTGCATTTATAAAGGCTTTAAAAATCTTCTGAGCTGGAATCTCATAATTATTTCAAAACAAACTACTTTTGCTTTTCCCTGAAGTCTGAGACCACCAGGCAAGTAGAGGCTTCTGAAGGTAAAGTGAGGAGTGGTTTCAGGCCCTGGAGCGGAGCTGGAGGGGCAGCCTCATTTCCCTTTGACAAGCCGGTCTTGAGCCAGGTGTGGGATCATGGTGGCTGGTTAAGGATCTCTGATCTCAGCCAGCCCTCCTTGCTTCACAATGGGACACTAAGGTCCAGAGAGCTTGATTCACGCAAAGTGACTGGTTATCAGCAGGACCCATCCTGGGACTGTATTAGTCTGTTCTCATGCTGCTATAAAGAACTGCCTGAGACTGGGTAATTCATAGAGAAAAGAGGTTTGGGCCGGGCGCAGTGGCTCATGCCTGTAATCCCAGCACTTCTGGAGGTCAAACATGGCAAAACCCCGTCTCTACAAAAAATTTTTGTATTTTGTATTTTAAAATACAAAAATTAGCCGGGTGTGGTGGCGCGTGCCTGTAATCCCAACTACTCAAGAGGCTGAGACCGGAGAATTGCTTGAACCAGGGTTCTGGAGGTTGCAGTGAGCCGAGATCGTGCCACTGCACTCCAACCTGGGTGACAGAGTGAGACTCCATCTCAAAAAAAAAAAAAAAGGTTTAATTTGACTCACAGTTCTGCATGGCTGGGGAGGCCTCAGGAAACTTACAATCATGGCGGAAGGCACCTCCTCACAGGGCGACAGGAGAGAGAATGAGTGCCCAGCAAAGGTGGAAACTCCTTTTAAAACCATCAGAACTCATGAGAACTAACTCACTATCACAGGGTAACCGCCCTCATGATTCAGTTATCTCCACCTGGTCCCTCCCACGACACATGGGGGTTATGAGAACTACAATTCAAGATGAGACTTGGGTGGGGACACAGCCAAACTTTATCACGGCCCACAGCACCGTCACTCATATAACACTTCATGGCACTTCATCAGCACCGTAAAGTAAGTACCAAGTACTTGAAGGACATATAAAAAAAATTTTGTGCTAAATTATGGTCATCTTGAAGTCGTAATGATTAGTTGAACCATCCAAAATACATTTAAAAATATACATCGCATTATTTTTAAATAGTTATGAAAGAAAGCTGAAACCATTTTTGGTTGAATGAAATTTTACCATTTTAGCTTTGTCTTGTTTCCAGGATTTTTCAGTCGTGTGGCATTCACTAAATAATAAATGTATTGTATGTTTCAGTGTGTGGTAACAGCAAAGAATGACTTCATCAACCACTTGATCTCCTCTGTTGTGGTTTATGATGCCATCTGGATTCTTTGGTGGAATTATTTCCATCTAAATCACTGTAAACTCCTATTTAGTTTTCACAAATCTAAAGCCAGATATGTTCGTGGTTTTTAAACAGTGATGTAATCCTGGAACATACTTTGAAAGTTACAAGTTGTCATATACTATTAGTATTTAACTCAGTGTTTCATATACTATCAGACACTAGAAGCCTGAACAAAATCCATTTCTCTGTTTTTTCACTCTTCAGCATTCTACTTTTTGTCTCTCTTGCCACCATATATTTGATTATACATCAGTCAAGCTTATACAGGAGCGTTGGGAGGCCCTGTGGGCATACAGAGTACTATGGGACATGGCCCTGCTGTACAGGAATTAGGAAACTGAGATGGAAAGGTTGTTTCACTGTTTCACTAAAATATGTCTTTTTCTATATGATCGAGAACAAGAAAGAGTCTTACTTCTTTGGCCAATTGTGTGAAAGAGACCAGATTATGTTGAAGACAGGTAAATTTTGCAGGATATACACATTGAACTGCAAAGAAAGTAGAGAGAAAGAGACAGAGAGAGAAGAAAGAGAGAGAGAGAAAAGAAAAGAAAACTAAAACATCCTTTCTAGGAACATATAACCCAGTTGACTGCCAGGTAGGAGCAATAGCAAGACAGCAGAACTTACCATAAGGGCCTTGAGGCCCAAAGTTCAACAGAAAAGTCTGAAATTTTCTGAGGTTCTATTGTGTTCTTATTCTGATTTTTCCCCTAAAAGGCTTAGGGAATGTGTGGGGGTTGGGGGGTGGTCATTGGTAACAGTGGTAGGTGGGTTTGGTAAGCCAAGCCTACAGTGCAAAACAGGGCACAAAGGGCAAAGAGAGAGGAGGAGGCAGGGAGCTTAGTTCCCATAAAGGCAGGGAAAGAGACAACAAACTCTGGGTTTGAGAGTGGGTGATTTGAAAATTGAGTAAGAAAAAGGAAATGGATCAGGATAGGTAGTTGGCTACGCATAAGAGTAGCAGGAGGCAGGAAGTAAACTTTGTGGTTCAGCTCCTTATATGTTAGGGAAGGCAGCTCCTCAGCAGTGAGACACAGAGATCCAAGCAAGGTCTAGAGAAGGAGGTGAGTCAGCAACATATTTCAGTACACATGGAAGACGGGTTCAGGTCCTGGTGCTGTCACCTTGGGAAAGTCCAGATTCCTCATCTGCGAAGTGAGAAAGTTGGAATAGTATGTCTCTTAAAACCCTGAGATGTCATGAGGTTAAGAGCCATCATGTTCCCCATCACCATCCAGCATAGCCCATGGACTAGACTTCTAAAAGTTATAATGATAGTCATTTGTCTGTTCAGCAAGTTATTTACTGAGTACCCATGATGTGCAAAACATCAGGCAGTGGGATTATAGCCGTGAGCAAGATAAAATCCTTTTCTCTCATGGAGCTTGCATCCCAGGAAGAGGGACAGACTACATGCAATCACATATATACATAAATGAACAAGTTAATTGGAGGTAGTGGTGATTGCTATGAAGATGGTAAAACAAGACAGTGTGGTGGAGAGAGACCACATATTTGGGGAAGAACTGTCTCCTCTCTGAGTGGGTAATGTTTAGATGAGACCTGATGTGCAGGAAGGAGCTAGCTGTGAGACAGTCTGGGGGCAAATCAAACTGGTTAGAATGAGCAGACAAGGCCCTCAGGAAGGAGTGAGTCTGATACATTCAAAAAAACAGACAGAAGACCAGTGTGGCTCAAATGAATGAACAAGGAGGAATTAGAGAGGTGAGCCAGCACCAGATTACATGGGACCTTGGGAGCAACTGTAAGGCATTTGGACTTGGTGCAGTGGAAAGCCTTTGTGGGGTTTTAAGCAAGAGAATGAAAGGATCTTCTTTACATTATAAACACATGGGTCTGGCAATTCTATAAAGAATAGATTGTAGGGGAGCAAGAGGAGAAGCAAAGAGACTAGTTAAGAGGCTGTTGAAGTAGTCAAGGTGAGAGATGGTAATGACTTTGAATCGTGGGAGTAGCCAGGGACATGTGGAATAAGTGGGTAACTATGGAATGTGTGTAGAAGTTTTGGAAGAAGGAAACATGGGGTCAGCCTCCTCTCTCCTTTCTGTCCCTGCCAACCTCATAGATCTTCATATCTAGAAGGAAATATATGATAGATTTTACTGTTGATTTGTTTATTTCTACCTTGGGAATACAGAAGGAGTAGCCTGTTGTGGTAGCAAATATGATAGTTCAGTTTTAAGTCACTGTAGAAAGGCCTAGTGGATAGAGGAATACAAATATATATATATATATATATATCAGCCCCAGTAGAATGATTGAGATCCAGGTTAGTAGCCTACAGTGTCCATCAAAGGAAGAACTACTTTCCCTTGGTCTATAGGTCTAGGGTCATGTGGCCACTCCTGAACCAAATGGTAGTTCTGGGAGTAGGAGGTAGGGGTGGTAAAATGATGGAGCAGGCACCTTTTATGTCTTGCATCCCATTACAGGACATGAAGCTGGGTCAGGAACAGTTCCCTTAGGGCAAAGGTACAGACTAACAAAAACAACGTCTATAAGGATGCCTTCATTTGGATTTCTCCAGATGCCAGAACCCCTAGGTAATTCCTGGCCAAAGGTCATAGCAGGCCTGAATTGTAGCTGTCTGAACCTCTGTCTCATTCTCGTCTTCAAAGGAACTTTTAAGACCAGAATATAAGCCTTGTATTGATTATTTTTCATTGACTTCTTTATATAGTTGATTATTTTCTAAAACTATGTAAAATAATAAAAACACTCTTAAGGTTTTGCCACAGCCTGGCTCTCAGTGTCTCCTTTAAGTGACACAGGACATCAAGTAACCCAGCACCCAATTTCTGTGTCAAGCATAGGTGATCGGAGGGCACTGTCCCTGTCAGGATGGCCCAGGTTCCCATCTACTTGACTGCATGGCAGCATAGCAGGTATCATAGAAAAACAGTGGGGCAGAGAGTTTTTGAAGCAGTGTTAGATGCAGAAGGGGATGCCCTGCTGCTCTGATTGGCAGGCTCCTTTCCCCTTTGTGTGCATACCTCAAAGCCTCAGCACACTCCTCTCTCATGGTCCTATTTTCTGGAAAGAGGACCCACAGAGGCTTTTCACCTAGAACATGTTAGGGAAGGGAGGCATTTGTCTTCGATTCCTTTGTCTCTCTCCTTCCTGTTTCCCCAACCCTTGGGGCTTGGTGCCTCCTAGCTTTGGCTGTTTATAAATCCCCAATTCCCTGCACTACCCCAGCCTTTCTCCTCTAGCTTCATGAATTCCATTCAGTTCAACCCATTTAAGGAGTGGCCCTTGCAAATAAGGCTTTAAGTATACACTCTCAAATTACCCGCCTCTTGTTCTTTCTATATTCTAAATACATCTCAGCCAGGTGATAGGAAGATGGAATTGATTTACATTACTGTGTAATGACATATTGAATTATTTATTCAATAAATACTTTTCTTTTTTTTTACTGCAAACTATAACCAACTACTCTTACAAGCACTGAGATTGGAGAGATTAAAGTTCCTGGCCTAAGGCCAGGCACAGTGGCTCACACCTGTAATCCCAGCACTTTGGGAGGCCAAGGCTGGCAGATCACCTGAAGTCCGGAGTTGAAGACCAGCCTGACCAACATGGTGAAACCCCATCTCTACTAAAAATACAAAAATTAGCCTGGTGTGGTGGTGCACACCTGTAGTCCCAGCTACTTGGGAGGCTGAGGCAGGAGAGTCTCTTGAACCCAGAAGGTAGAGGTTGCAGTGAGCTGAGATCATGCCACTGCACTCCAGCGTAGGTGACAAGAGCTAAACTCCATCTAAAAAATACTTTCCTGGCGTCCTTTTGTAAGTTATGTTCTAATCGAGGAGACAGCAATACATAAATAAATAAGTATATAATATACCAGTATAGTAGATGCTATTTTAAAGCACACAGAAAGCTTGGTGATGGGGGAGGGAAGAATATGTGTACATGGGGGTGGGGGGAGAGGAGGATGGGGATATTTTAGAAAGATTAGTCAGGAAAGATATTTCTGAGGAGAACTGATATGCCACAATGGTCAGGGGATGTGTAGGTGAAGACTTGGATTTATAGAGCAATCTCTTTTTAGTAGGATTTTCAGTTACCTGGATTTGCTATGAAAAAATAATGTGAGAAAGATTGGATGGGATTTGAAAGTGGAGGCTTCTCTAGTTTAAAGCTATAAGCCAGAGAGTGGCACCAGATGGACTCTCCTATCCCTGTGCCAGTCATTGTTAATGTCACGATTAAGACTTCCAACTTGTCTTTCTTTCCAGCTACCACTTCAACTTTCATCCTTGACTTTGATGTAGATTCTCCCATCATATTGACTCTTCAGGCTGTACTGAACAAGGATCATGTTCTCTGACTTGGAAGAGGCTCCTTATTGCCCTACTCTGTGGATAACCATGTGCTTTATCATTTAAATGGATACTTCTGAGAGCAGATGGGGCACTATCAATAATTATGCTGAGATAACAGGTGTAACTGAAACCATCCTTTGCAATCTGGATGATTGGTCACTGTAGGCATGTGGTCATTGGCTGAGCTAGCTCCAGCACACAAATGGAACCAAGACTCCCCTCCCAGCTAAACTTCTGTCTGGAGACTGGGAGGTTGGTTCCTTGTACGGTACGTCTACAGGTCAAAAGAGAGGTCATCAAACTTTAGTTATTGGTCTTGTTGCCTTACCCTCAGGCCTGATTTTCTGTTTTGTATCTTGGAGGTCCCTCAGTTCCCATCCCAGAACATGCTTGTACTAGTTTCTATTCTTCTGAAAATGAACTGAGACTTCCTAAACCCATTTTCTTAGCTGCTTCAGGCTGCTGCCAGGGATGAGATGTAGACTTTCTTCCATGTCCAGGTCTAGGAAAGCTATCTCCAGCCCCAGATGCTCTTGCAGAGGCTCTACCAGGCCTGGATGTTTACATCCTTGGAGCCAAGATGTAATCAGGGGAGCCAGAATCAAACTGATCACCCTTCTGGTCCCGGTGACACTGTCTGGATATAATCCAGAAATGCTGTTCATTGCTGCTGCTTTGTAAAGTTGTATGCTCACAGCCTTAAAAAAATTATAGGAACATGATAAACACCCATGATTTTTTAAATAAAATATTATAGATATTGAGATTAGGCCACACAATTTGGTGGAAGTAACAGCCAAAAAAAACTTCTATGATGGAATTCTACTGAATTATTTTTATCACAATAACAATGACGTGGCATTTTACTGGATTCAAATGTAGTTTGTAGTATAGGTCCACAGTCCCTTAGTCTGAAATCCTGAAGAGCTCTGAAAACTGGGGAAAAAAAAAAAAAAAAAAAAAAAAAATCCTGTTTTTCACAGGCTTATTTAACGGCAAAACCTGATTTGAATCGGCATGAAGCTTATAGTCTTTATTTATCCTATTTAGTGTGAATATTCATGTATTGTTGCAGAAATACTAATATGTTTTCTTTCTTTCCCAAACTTCAAAAGAGGCTATTCTCTAATATGTGGTATATAAACCATATCACCTATCCAAACACTTCTGACCCAAAAGTTGTCTGCGAAGGGATTTTGACTCTGCAATACTGCTTGTCCTATTACTTGCTTTTCAATTAATCATCTCCACAAATTAGATGAGCATAAGCCTTAATTTGCTATTGCTTCTGAGTGGTTTATAGTTTGGGAACTACTCAGTATTAGTTTCTAGTTCAATATTTAGTACCTTCGCTTTTGGAAGGAAAACAAAACATTGATTTGATAAAAGACTGATAAATAAATAAAAATAGTGGATACATATTGAGCCCAGATCTCCCATTCTACACTGGTATACCACGGAGAGACAAGAAAATATTCTTTGCCATCATATGAAGAAACAGAGTGGTCACACATTTCCATTTTCACTTTGTGCTGAGTCCATAAGAACTGCACTCATGTTCTCTTGGAGCATAATAGAAGCCTCCAAACACAATTTCACACCTTTTTCTGAGTGCAAGAAAGTAGTTAAATGCTTTTCACTGGTT
Source organism: Rhinopithecus roxellana (assembly GCF_007565055.1). Classification (NCBI taxonomy): domain Eukaryota; kingdom Metazoa; phylum Chordata; class Mammalia; order Primates; family Cercopithecidae; genus Rhinopithecus; species Rhinopithecus roxellana. The sequence goes on along the minus strand of NC_044556.1, from coordinate 23,263,642 downwards.
TAGAAAAAGACTTTTCTATTCTTTTCTCAAGGAACATATTGTTTCTCAAGGCCAAAGGGAGAGGAAGAATGTATTAAATATTCTGTTCTTTACTTTCTGACTGAACTGTGTGGTAGCCAGGCTCCAAGAAAGCCCTCGATGAGTCTCACTTCCTGGTATTCACATTCCAGTATAGCCCCTTCCATATCAAATAGGGTTGACCTGTATAACTAATATCAAAATGTCAGAAATATCAGAAATACCAAAATGTGACTTCTGAGGTCAGGTCATAAAAGACATTACAGTTTCTGCCTTGCCTTCTTTTGGAGCACTTACTTATAAGAGGCTAGCTGTTGTGTAATGAGAACACTTAATTAAGGAGCCCTATAGAAAGATCCATTTGGCAAGGAACTAAGGACGCCACCCAACAATCAGCACTAAATGGCCAGCCATATGAGTGAGCCACCTTGGAAGTGGATTCTCCATGCCCCAGTCAAGCCGTCAGATAACTGCAACCCCAGCCACCCACTTGATTTCAAGTTCATGAGTCACTGCAAGGCAGAATAACCCAACTAAGCCACTCCTGGGTTCCTGACCCACAGAAACTGTGAGAAACAGAATATACTTGTTGTTTTAAGCTGCTAAGTTTGGAGGTAATCTGTTACACAGAAATAGGTAACCAATATACCTGGAACTTTGATTTAAGGAAAATATGTTAGTTTCTCTTAATTATGAAAATATCACTTTCTTGTTGCAAATTTCAAACATATTCAAAGATATTCTGACCTGAAAAATGAAAATATCCTATAATATCATCCTCCATATAATTTGTGGCATGTAGTTCCTGTTCCAGATTTTTTTCCTTCTTTTTTTTTTTGAGGCAGACTATTGCTCTGTCACCCAGGCTGGGGTGCAGTGGCATGATCTCTGCTCATTGCAAACTCCGCCTCCAAGGTTCAAGCGATTCTCCTACCTCAGCCTCCTGAATAGCTGAGACTACAGGCACCCGACTAATTTTTGTATTTCTTGTAGAAAATGGATTTCACCATGTTGGCCAGGCTGATCTCGAACTCCTGACCTCAGATGATCCACCTGCCTAGGTCTCCCAGAGTGCTCGCATTACAGGTGTGAGCCACTGTGCCCAGCCCAGTTCCAGATTTTTTTTTTTTAATGCAAATGCTAATGCATAGGCCGGGTATGGTGACTTAACCCTGTAATCCTAGCACTTTGAGAGGCCAAGGTGGGTAGATTACCTGAGCCCAGAAGTTCGAGACCAGACTGGGCAACATGGCGAGAACCTGTCTATACAAAAAAATTAGCTGGACATGGTGGCCCACACCTGTGGTCACAGCTACTGGAGGCTGAGATGGGAAGATCTGGGTGTGATGGCATGTGCCTGTGGTTATAGCTACTTGGGAGTCTGAGATGGGAGGATCACCCTGAGCCCAGGGAGGTCAAGGCTGCAGTGAGCTGTGATTGCACCAAGCACTCCAGCCTGAGCAACAGAGTGAGACCTTGTCTCAAAAAAAACAAACTAACAAATACTAATGTGTGTATGTATGCACGTGAGTATTTTGTTAATTGATGCTGGATTATATTAAACCTGCTGTCTTCCAACTTGCATGATTCACTTAATGTGTCTTGGGATATCTTCCATATGAGTTCATATAGTTGTATGTCATTTGTTAACATATCTCCATATATTTTACTGTATGCACTTCTCCATTCCCTACTGGAGAATATTTGGTCTAGTTTCGGTTTCCACAGATACAAACAATGATACAGTGGGGTAATCTGTGGCATGTATTTCCAGAAGCAGAAATGCTGGATCAAAGGGAGGCACTATTTCAGGTTCTGATAGATATTTCCAGATTGCCCTCCCAAAAAGTTGTACCCAGGTATTTAACAAGGGAATGTAAATGTCTATTTCCCTATACTCTCAACAACACTGGTTATCCACTGTCACTGCCAATCAGGAAGGTGAAAATGACTCGTTTTCTGTTGTCCAGCTTGTTGGCCATCTTTTTATATGTTTATCATTATTTGTATTTCTTCTGTTTCGAGTTATCTGTCCATCTTTGCCCGTCTTGATACTAGGTTACTTGTCTCTATATTGACTGGTAAGAACTCTTTGTATATCAGCAGGTTAAATTCTTTGCCCGAAATGTAGTTTATACAAACTTCCCCCAACTTATTGTTCAAACTGATTTTAACAGTTTTTGAATCATAGGAACTTTTTTGTCATATGTGATCCCATCTGATGTGTTATATAAAGCATGAGATAGGCATTACAACTCTAAAAGTGGTTAGAATGAAAATTTAAAATAAAGAAAGCATTTCTATTTCTATAGCTGTTAACTGTTACCATGTTTAACTTTGATATCAGTGACTCAGTTGATTTGGATTCCTTCTATTTCCTTCTAGTATACCAAATACTACATTCACCGAATTCCAAGAAGCCGGGAGGTTCGGCAGTCCTGGCCCTCCACCGTTTTCACCACCTTGCACTCCATGTGGCTCTCCTTTCCCCTCATTCACCAGGTGAAGCCAGATTTGGTAAGTAAGATCATCACTAAGGAGAGGGAAAGTAACTCCCTGTAGTTCTTTCATTAGTAACAGGACATACTGTTTTCTTAAACAGCTACCATTTATCACTGTGCCAGGTCGTATACAAGACCCTGAACTGGCTGGTGCCTTGATCTTGGACTTCCCAGGCTCCAGAACTGTAAGAAATAAATATCAGTTCTTTATAAGCCACCCAGTTCATGGTATCTCATTATAGCACCTGAAATAGAGTAAGATATCATCCTTGGATTTTTTTGTGACTTTTATCACAAAGCACTCTTTCTCCTGCCTCAGCCTCCTGAGTGGCTGGGACTACAAGTGCAGTGCCACCACACCTTGCTAATTTTTGTATTTTTAAGAGAGATGGGGTTTTACCATGTTTTCCAGGCTAGTCTTGAACTCCTGACCTCAAGTAATCTGCCCGCGTCGGCCTCCAAGAGTGCTGGGATTACAGGCATGAGCCACTGTGCCTGGCCTGTGACCAGTAATCTTTGATGTTACTGTTGTAATTATTTGGGGACACTGTGAATCGTGCTTACATAAGACAGTGAACTTAATAAATGTGTGTGTTCTGACTGCGCCAACAGCCTGCTGTCCTCTCTCTCTCTGTCTCTCTCTCTCTCTCTCACACACACACACACACACACACGCATTCCTTGAGCTTCCCTGTCTATGAGACACAACAATATTGAAATTAGGCCAATTAATAACCCTGCAGTGGCCTCTCAGTGTTCAAGTGAAAGGTAGTATTTCTCATGTTTCACATTTGAAATCACAAGCTAGAAATGATTAAGCTTAGTAAGGAAGGCATTTGCAACAGACACTTAACTGAAGTTATGAATGCAAAGGAAAAGTTCTTGAAGGAAATTAAAAGTGCTACTCCAGACCAGGTGCACGCCTGTAATCCCAGCACTTTGGGAGGCCAAGGCAGGTGGATCACGAGGTCGGGAGATTGAGACCATCCTGGCTAACACGGTGAAACCCTGTCTCTACTAAAAATACAAAAAATTAGCTGGGCGTAGTGGTGGGCACCTGTAGTCCCAAGCTACTCGGGAGCCTGAGGCAGGAGAATGGCATGAACCCAGGAGGCAGAACTTGCAGTGAGCGGAGATGGCGTCACTGCACTCCAGCCTGGACGATAGAGTGAGACTCCATCTCCAAAAAAAAAAAAAAGTGCTATGGCACTGAACACACTGGTTTTATGATAAGTACATGACGTAGCCTCATTGCTGATATGGAGAAAGTTTGAGCGCTCTGGATAGAATATCAAACCAGCCACATTCCCTTAAGCCAAAACCTAATTCAGGACAAAGTCCTAATTCTCTTTAATTCTGTAGAGACTGAGAGAGGTGAGGAAGCTGCAGAAGAAAAGTTTGAAGGTAGCAAAGGTTGGTTGAGGCTTAAGGAGAGAAGCCATCTCCATAGCATAAAAGTGCAAGGTGAAGCAGCAGGTACTGATGTAGAAGCTGCAGCAATTTATCCAGAAGATCTAGTTAAGATAATTGATTAAGGTGACTACACTAATCAACATATTTTCCATATAGACAGAACTGCCTTATATTTGACAGTGTCATTCAGGACTCTCATGGCTAGAGAGGAGAAGTCAATACCTGGCTTCAAAGCTTCAAGCGACAAGCTGATTCTCTTGTTAGGGGCTCATGTAGCTGTTGACTTTAAGTTGAAGCCAGTGCTCATTTACCATTCTGAAAATTCTCAGGCCCTTAAGAATTACGCCAGATCTATTCTGCCTGTGCTCTATAAGTGGAACAACAAAGCCTTGATGACAGCACATCTGTTCACAGCATGGTTTGCTGAATATTTTAAACGCACTGTTGAGACCTGCTACTCAAGAGACAAAGCTTCCTTTCAAAATATTACTGCTCTTGATATATTGGGCTGGATGTTTTTATTTTAAAAAATACAAAATATACTGCTCGTTGACAATGTAGCCTAATTACCGAAGAGCTCTGATGGAGATATACAAGGAGATTAATATCTTTATGCCTGCTAACACAGCATCTATTCTGCAGCCCAGAAATCAAGGCATAATTTTGACTTGCAAGTTTTATTATTTAAGAAAACATTTGTAAGGCTATAGCTGCCATAGATAGTTATTCCTCTGATGGATCTGGACAAAGTCAATTGAAAACCTTCTGGAAAAGATTCACCATTCTAGATGCCATTAAGAACATTCTTGATTTATGGGAAGATGTCCATAAACAGGAGTTTGGGAGAAGTATATTCCAGCCCTCCTGCATGACTTTGAGAGGTTCAAGACTCAAGTGGAAGAAGTAATTGCAGAGGTGATGGAAGTAGCAACAGAGCTAGAATTAGAAGTAGAGCCTGAAGATGTGACTGAATTCCTAAAACCTAATGATGAAACCTGACTAGGACCCTGCTCTGTGACTGGATTTATACTGTGCACTCGAGGTATAAGAGTAAACACAGCTCTATCCGTAAGTGGCCTGAGGTGATCTGTGAAAATGGCTCGCTATTCACTTGACCTAGAAAAATCCCAGAAAAGTCATGCAGATCAAGAAGTTCAAGTCTTCATGTTCACTTTAAGAGCATCCATGAAATTGCCCATGCCAGAGAGACCTAAGTAACCAAGATGTTCTGTAACTGCAATTTTCTTTAGACATGTATTAGATTCTGCCAATATTAGCTAACTTGCTCAATTAAAAAGTTATCTAGTATTTTAAAAAATACCTTTGATGCAGCAGGTACTAAAAGGGATGAATAAAACAGCTCCTCAGGAAGCTTATACTTTAACTTCAGGGAAAATGGAGTAAAGAAACAACAGGTAGACTCAAAATACAGATTCAGTTGAAAATAGAGACCCTATTTAAATCAGAAATAGTTCTTCGTCTCTGCAGCCTACATTAAAGTACTTTTAGCTTGTTCTAGTATTCAGGATTCTCTTTATTTTATTTAAAAAAATTTAGAGGTAGGGTCTCTCCACATTGCCCAGGCTGGTCTCGAACTCCTGGGCTCAAACCATCCCTCTGCTTCAGCCTCCCAAAATGCTGGGATTACAGGTGTGAGCCACCGTGCCCAACTAGTTTCTTAAGATAGCAACTTAGGTTGTTGATTAAGATATTTCTTCTTTTCTAATACAAGCATTTAATGCTATACGTTTTCCTCTCACAACTGCTGTAGTTTCATCCTACAAATGTTGATATGTTGTATTTTCATTCACTTCTAAGTATTTTTTATGTCCTTCAAGTCTTCATCTTTGACCCATGGATTATTTGCAGTAGTTTTGTTTAATTTGCAAGTGTTGGGAAATTTTTCCTATTATCTTTCTGTTATTGATTTCTAGTTCAATTTCACTATGGTCAGAGAACATACTCTATTTTAAAATATATTGAGGTTTTTTGATCCAGGATGTGGTTTGTCTTGGTGAATATTCCATGGGCATTTGAAAAGAATGTGTATATAATTGTCTATGAGATTCTGTTGATTGATGATGCCATTGAGTTCTTCTGTATCTCTGCTGATTTTCTAATAGTTCTGTTGTTGATTGCTAAAAGAGTGATGGGACACTTTGTTAACCCTTCTAAAACCATGTTTAAATAGTCCTGTTGATCTCAACCCTTCATAATCTCTTCTGTGCTCTTCTGCTAAAGTACACACTGATCCTACATTAAAATGAATTTTAAATATTCCACGTGCGAGATGGATCCTCTTTTGTATCTTGAAGCCTAAAGATTTTTTCACAATTGTGTCTTTCATTTTTTCCTAAAAGTAGAAGTCTCTGTGTGAATCTTCAATGAGTAGGCTGATCTCATATTCTCTTGAAAATATACTCCTAAAGAGGAATTAGTTTGCTTCAATGAGAAGAGAAAAGCTAATTTGTGAGATTGCTGATTATTAAAGTAAGAGGACTGCTTATATTGGGGGAAAAATCTATAAAGTTCTTGAGGGTAAAGGCCAAGTATTTTTGCATTTTCCATGGTCCTTTCTAGAAAAGCTTCCACATATTTGAGGAATGACTTAAAAATAAATGAATGAATACTGGATAAAATGAGTCATCACAAAAACAAAGACACCCACTCCCTACACTGGTGCTCTTCTCAGGCTTTATTAAGAGTCTGAAAAACCAGGAGGGTTTCCAAAGTCCGCAATGTTTGATTACTGGCTTCATTCCACCCTGGCCATTACCAGATGAAATACTCAAGGAAAGAGCTCTGCATACAAAAATGAAACCTAATTTAATTTTTATTCAAGTAAAAAATAAATTTCAGATTCTCCATATTAACAAATTGAAAGGAAATGGACCATTTCAGCCTAATACTCTGCCTCTTTGCCTGAAGCTGCTTTAATTCACCATGACAAATTTAGATGTACTTATTACATCTACACTCACTCACGCGTTGTATGAAAGAAGGCCATTATTTTATTTAGTCATTTTTTTCCATGTTCCATACCCAGTTTGAGCTGTGAAATGTCTAAGTTCATAGCAGTAGAAAGTTGATGGCTGGGTGCGGAGGCTCACGCCTATAATTCCAGCACTTTGGGAGGCCAAAGTGGGCAGATCACTTGAAGTCAGGAGTTCGAGACCAGGCTGGCCAACATGGTGAAACCCTGTTGCTACTAAAAATACAAAAATTAGCCGAGCTTGATGGTGGGCACCTGTAATCCCAGCTACTCAGGAGGCTGAGGCAGGAGAATCACTTGAACCCAGGAGGTAGAGGTTATAGTGAGCTGAGATCACTGTACCCCAGCCTTGGGGATAGTATAAGACTGCATCTCAAAAGAAAAAAGTTGATGACACGGATGGTGGGTTATTATCTATAAGTAGGTTACTGTGATTTTTTTTTTTAATTAGGTGTTTTCTGTGGTGAGCCACAAACTAGGTGGCACCAAGATTATCACTGTTTGTATAAGTATATAAAATTTTTATTGGCCTACTAATTAACATGTGTTTGAAATATTAAGAAGAGGCAATTACCTTCTTGTTGACATGCCAGAACCCTTACGGGAACTTTTTCTTCTTAACTGTTGTTAATTTGATTCTCTTTGTATAATGACCTTCATCTGGTATTATATTTGGTGGTGATCAAAAAACTTCATAACATGTTCAAAGGAAACTTGGCTAGACAAAGAAAAGGTCCACTGTCCCAAGATGCTTATCTATCAATGGAATTAAGTGAGAGTAAGGTTTTCCAAGCCAAGTCAAATGAGAAACAATTAGACCACAGTTGTCTACTGCTTCATGTTTTCCAAGATTAATGAAATCATAATTGGAAGCCATTAGTTTAGGTTTCCTCAGTTCCTGCTCCTCTGTTGCCCAGTCCCTCTATAATGCGTTAAAACGATGCCAGCGTCACTCCTTCTCACTCTGTGTTTCCTCTCCATGTCCGCGCTGCGAATTTGGCAGCCTCCTTAAAGATACAGAAGGACTGGCCCTGCACTGTACGTGCATTTAGCAAGTCTGATGATGGTCAGAGTCCACTGCGAGAAGGGGTTTGATGTGAAAATCCTCCCAAATATGTGGTTTCTGGTGACTGACAAACTGCTTTTCCCAGCTGCATGGTGAAATGACCAGCTGTGCCACTGACACATTGGCTGAGTGACAACCTGTAGCTGCTTCCATCCATAAATGAGGTATTTAGTTTAAATGTTATAGCTTCTGTTTCACATTGAGTAAGTTCAGAACAACATCTGTGTCAAAATTAGGCTGCATATTAGCAGTTAGATTGCTTTGAGTTGTTTTTATTCGTCTCCATTTTGGGGGACTCTCAGCAGCTTGAAAATGATTTTTCTTTCTATGTTGATGATTTTTCCACTTGGCAAACATTACGTTTTTCCTGTCTGCAGAAGCCAGCGTGGCTTTGCCTGCGATTTTTGCTCCCTTGTTTTGCTTTGCCTGCATCACTCTTGAGTTGTCACTGTTCCAGCCCATCACAGGTTCATTTTGGATTCTGAGGCTGGTGGGGACTCTTCCGTTCAAGGTGAAAGCCAATGTGTTTTCCCAAGGGTAGCTGTGAGGTCACAGTTAAAACAAAAATGAAAGTTGAATGAAAAGGAATTCAGTTGTGAGAGGATAAGAAAAAGGAAAACAAAACTGTTCTTGAAGAAGGGACTGATGTGGTCATGGGCAGTGAGCTCCAGAGACCTGGCCTTATAGACGAGGGTAGTGGGAGGTGCTGGTGGCGAGGTGAGAACAGAGGGTGGGGCGAAGAGAAGGGAAGCCTTTGAAGTGACCTTAGATGCATGAGTAATTCCTAGAACCAGTCCCAGCTTCACAGACTTTCAGTGCTTATTTTAAAGGATCATGTGAAGCAGGAGCTCTATTTGTATAGCACTTGAAAATCAAGAAAGTGATGTTTCTGTTTAGAATCTTTAAAATTTCTCTTTGACCTGCGTAAAAAATAAAAGAAGGGGGCACAGACAGCACCAATAATTGAATATGTAATGGGAGAGCCTCGGAAGGGCTGCTGCCCTCCAAGTTAAGTGGGATCATTAAAGTTTTAGAGTTTATGTAACTAGAGTCAGTAGGGAAGCGTCATAGGAAGTTTTAAAAATTTGAATACAGACCGTGAACTCCTTGAGGAATGGTGAGGTGTATTACTCATCTTGGCAGTGCTAGCACCTATTCTAGAGCATGGGGCATGTAGGAGTTCAATAAATTTTGAAAGAGTAAATCTGGATAGGAGAGAGATTAGGAAAGGAGAAGTGAGAGAAGCTATTAAAAACCTGACTGATGACCATTTACAGCTTTTAGGTGGGCTGGAAAAAAATAGAATAGGAAAAAAACGTTGCATAACTGCTCCTTGGTTAACTTTTGCTCCCTCTGAATTAATCGCTGAATTTGTCCTAAGGATTTTTTTGATAACATATTTCTGAAGTGTTAAATATTCTCTTTATCAAAGCACCATAAGAAAATGGCGAAAATTTCTCATTCACCTTAACCGGAGTACACTTGCTTTATTTCTTTAATTGAAGTGAAATTCGCGTAGCATGAAAGTAGCCATTTTACAATGTACAACTCAGTGGCATTTAGTACATTCACCATGCTGTGCAACCACCACATACCTATACAGCATCGAGTTCCCAAACATTTTCATCAGCAATTGCTTTACTTTAATTTCTTGGTGTGGTAGAACCGCTTAGAGTTTTGTGGGTTTTTTGTTTTTTTTTTTCTTGAGACGAAGTTTCGCAGTTGTTGCCCGGGCTGGAGCGCAATGGTGCGATCTTGGCTCACCGCGACCTCTGCATCCTGGGTTCAAGCAATTCTCCTGCCTTGGCCTCTCGAGTAGCTGGGATTACAGGTATGCACCACCACGCCCAGCTAATTTTGTATTTTTAGTAGAGACGGGTTTCTCCATGTTGGTCACTGGAGAAAGATGCTGTGATTATAGGATTGATTCCACTGCGCCCTGCCACCATTAGGTTTTTTACTACCTTTGGGGCGAAAAACAAAAACAAAAAGATTAACTCGACAGGCTTTTTTTTGGACCTTGCTCGCCACCAAAGTCCGGAAGAAATTAAAGTAGACGCCCGCTGTCGCCCGGCTGTTTTTTTTTTTTTACTCAGACAGTGCTTTCTAATAGCCTCTAGAGATCAAAGGCCATCTTCATGGTCTTTCTTGATAATTCCTTGTTTACTCTACCCAGAAGTCATTGAGTAAATGTATTTTTTCAGTTAGCATTTACTCTTTGATGCTTTGCAATTTGGTGACTTCTTTTTCTCCTTGTATAATTTTCTTTCTTTTTTTTTTTTCTTTTTTGTGACTGAGTCTTGCTCTGTCACCCAGGCTGGAGTGCAGTGGTGTGATCTCGGCTCACTGCAACCTCCGCCTCCCAAGTTCAAGCGATTCTCCTGCCTCAGCCTCCCAAGTAGCTGGGATTACAGAGGTGTGACACCACGCCCAGCTAACTTTTGTATTTTTAGTAGAGACGGGGTTTCACCATGTTGGCCAGACCGGTCTTGAACTCCTGACCTCGTTATCTGCCCGTCTCAGCCTCCCAAAGTGCTGGGATTACAGGCATGAGCCATCGCACCCAGCCAATTTTTTCTTTTAAAGCATGAATACATTGAAGCCTGCTGGTAGTGGATTTCTTCTTTCTTTCTTTTTTTTTTTTCTTCCAAGATAGAGTCTTGTTCTGTTGCCCAGGCTGGAGTGCAGTGGTGCAGTCTCAATCTCGGCTCACTGCAACCTCCACTTCCTGGGTTCAAGTGATTCTCCTGCCTCAGCCCCCTGAGTAGCTGGGACTATAGGCACCCACCACCATACCCAGCTAATTTTTGTATTTTTGGTATAGACGGGGTTTCACCATGTTGGCCAGGCTGGTCTTGAATTCCTGACCTCAGGTGATCCAGCCGCCTCAGTCTCCCAAAGTGCTGGGATTACAGGCATGAGCCACCGCACCCGGCCATGGATCATGGATTTCTTTTTCCACTGTAAAACATATACGAAGTTAAATCAGCTGTAGAAAGCTTATTGCTGGGATTACAGGCATGTACCACTATGCCCAGCTAATTTTGTATTTTTAGTAGAGATAGGGTTTCTCCATGTTGGTCAGGCTGGTCTTGAACTCCCAATATCAGGTGATCCACCTGCCTCAGCTTCCCAAAGTGTGGGATTACAGGCTGAGCCACCACGCCTGTCCAGGTTATCGCTTCTTTACCTGTTAGCCTGCAATTTGAAATTCCACTCATACCAGGACAGCATTTTAAAGCAGATATAAGCCAATCTGCTTATCACCTTCGGTGGGGCCTTTTCCACATAGTCAAAAGGGTTAACTGATTTTCCCTAAGATACATGGGCAATTAATTATTAAAATGTTCTTCAAAAGGACCTTACAATCAAGAATGAGGATAAGTGGAATGAGTAAATACCTTACACATTTCAAATACGATTACGGCCTTACTGCAAAAGCTGTTAGCATTATTGGGTAAGGAATGTAAAAGATCCAGTCAGAAACAGGTTAGAGAGCTTGAACTGGTATTATACACGCTTAAAAATAGCAAGAAAGTCCCTGCTGATAAGACCTTCAAATTACGGAAAGAATATATTGTGACTGATAATTTTTCTAAGAAATGTGAATACCAGATTTATAAGTTTCACATGTTTACAGTATCAGACCTTCCATATTCTGCCATAAAAAATGAAATCCTGCAGTGGAATCAGCTGTCGAATTGCAAAGGGCAGCAAATTCCATTTGTTAGCAAAATACCATTTTACATTCTTGGTCTTCCTGAATTCACATTTAAGCCACTTATACAAATCTTTCACATAAGCAATTTTTAAAATATGTTTATGGCTGACAGTTTGTGAAAACAGGTTTGCTTTTGTGGGCTAAATGATTACTTTCCTCTAAAGATAGGTGTCACATGCTTAAATCAGTTGTGTCCACATCTTAAAGCTCCAGATGTTATTTTTCACAAGATTTGCTTACACAGTACAGTATTTTGTAGATAAGCCTTGTTAGTGGAGGCAGTGCCTGGATTCAGGGAACTTGGTCTGTTGCTGTTTAATTATTCCTAAGCCAATTTGCCTGTTTCAGTTTTTCAAGGAGACATGATTCATCTCTGAAGTCACACAAGGAGAGAAAAATTCCCCACTGGTCACTTCTATGAAAAAACAGAATTGGGAGGGGCTGGAGGTTGGGAGAAGGTGGGGGTGAATTTCCTGCTCTCTGTGGAAACCAGGTGCAGCTTATGTAAGGCAAACTTTCATTCTTAAGGTCATAAAAGAATTCCCCATATTGACCTCCCCTCCCTCCCTCCCTTCCTTCCTTCCCTTTTTTCTTTTTTTCTACTAATTGAGACAGAATCTTGCTCTGTCACCCAGGCTGGAGTACATTGGCATGAGCTCGGCTTACTGCAACTTCCACCTCCCAGGTTCAAGCTATTCTCTCCTGCCTCAGCCTCCCGAGTAGCCGGGATTACACCCAGCTAATTTTTTTATTTTCAGTAGAGGTGGGGTTTCACCATGTTGGCCAGGCTGGTCTCAAACTCCTGACCTGAAGTGATCTGCCCGCCTCAGCCTCCCAAAGTGCTGGGATTACAGGCCTGAGCTACTGTGCCTGGCCACCTCATATTTTCTTTATTGGTTTGATTGAGAATTCGTCCTGAATATTTGCTTCACATTTGATTTCCTATAATTTCCAAGCTACGTTTTTCTCTGGTTTGCATCCATTTTACCTCAGTTGTGATACACAAGAAAAAATACCATCCTACGAATCAGGAGGTTTTGACTTTACTCTCAGCTTTGTCAGTAGTTAGGTGTGGCGACTCAAAGCTAATCAGTTAGCTTCTCTGAGTTAGCTTCTCCTTCCTATCAAATAGAAATATGAGAAGCTCCAATAGAATGATCACAGCTGGCAGATCCACTTGCTTTTAACCAAGCCACTCCCTCTGCTGGGAAAGTGATTCCCTGCCATTCAAAACCACTTACTGCTGCTCACCTCCTGCCAGGACATACGATCCTTGGAGCTCCTGTGCCTCATTGGATTTTAGATATCATAGATCTCAAAAATATGTATATTTACTTGAATTATGATGTTGATGTGGCTGTTAGAGTCATTCTGGGGTTCCCCAGGGTTTCCTTCAGGAGCACCTATCACCCATACACATCCCAAGGGGTTTCGAGAAGGTGGTTGCCCTTCTATAGCCCTGCCTGATACATGCTCGTGGCTCTCCTCTCTCTTCTGTCTCCTTCCTTGCTTTAACTGTTCTTGCTCTTCCTTCCTCTCACCTACACCTCTACCCTCCATTGGGATCGTGTTGAAGCCCCTGTTTCATCTTATCCTTGACATTCTCTCCCACATGTTTTTGTCACAAAGACCCTAGAGGTTGGCCTGTTTACCTGCACTCCTTTCTGACTGCCCCAATCAGATTATACTGCAGGAATTCTTCCCCTAGGTCTCCCTTAGATCTACTGGGAAATGAGCTTCAATTTTCACCAGTTTGGGTATTTTTTTTTTTTCCTATCACAGTGACTCTTCATTTTAAGGGCTTTTCCTGCAATTGACTGTAGGAAGCAGATAGGTGTTAAAAACAGTTAAGCATTGCAGGAGTTAGAGGTGTAGGAACTAAGGGGTTACTGATGGACTTTATTCAGATGTGAATTGGACAAGGTCTTTCTCAATGCCTTTTGTCTGCTTCAATTAGCTCCTTTTTATTTCGAAGACCAGCACTCATCAGGGCCTCCTGCCTTCTCTTTTTTGTCAGCCAGTTCTGAAGCAAACTGATGGTCCTTGGGCCATAGCAGACGTACACACCTTGTCCGACTCATGCAGTTGGTCAGTATTTGGACCACGTATTTAGTCAAGGTATTTCACACCACGCGCACACACACACACACACACACACACACAACCTTTTGCAAAATGACAAGGGCTGGTGACTGCAGGATGGACGTTAAGTAGCCCTAAGTAGTGACTACCTGCCTGGGCTATCCTCTCTGTGGTCTCTTACCTCTGGTGGTTTCATTTTTGTAGGTTCCCTGACTGGACTGTCTTTGTGTCCATCCTTCAAGCCTTTTTCTGAGGATCTGAGTGGGCAGTAGCAGTGCTGAGAGGTGGCTTGGAGGCCCAATAGGTGTTCTTGGGGACTAAATGCATGCCATGTAAATGAAGGCAGTGGGCTTACTGCACACAGTTGTGAGATAAACCTGCTGTCACTGAACCTTCTTTAAAGTCCTGGAGCTTCCATTGCTGTTGTGGCAGAATAGTTCATATTTACCAGATTTAGATCTTGGTAGATTTCTGAATTTATATTTATATCTTGGTGGGTTTCTAAATATAAAAATCAGCATGTGTCCGCATATTCCCCTTCCTCTTTTTATTAGAGCAGTCATATTATTCAATGGACATTCTCTGATGGAGAAGCCTTTTGTACACTTAGAATTACAAACTTATACAGATGATACCTTACCAACAATTTAATTCTATACCCATTTTTTAAAGTTTAGATAATAGAACCAAAAGAAGGGAGTGCCTTGTCCAAAGTCTTAGAACTAATAGCAAAGCGTGGATAAAAAAACAGTTCTTGTCTCTCCCAGCTCCAGGTTCAGCTCTCTGACCACACAACAAATGCGACATCATAGACTTTTCTCCTCTTGAAAGGTATTAGGTAGAATACACCTACATGGAATAGAGAAAATGGGCTTGAGCAACATGCATACCAGGGTTTAAAATCTAGGTCTGCCATTCTACTATTTGGACAAATTTAGGTGAGCTGTTTATTCTCCATAAACTTCCTTTTCCTCACCTGTAGAACAGGGACCATGATATCTACTTCATAGTCTTGTGTGAACATTCATGCATAAGAAGCCCCCGTGGTAAGTTCCTGGATCTTTCTCCTCTTTTGTCATTAAGTTAAACATTATCTTCCAGAAATCAAGAGGCTAATAAGGAGTTAATAAATGTTTTAAAACTTAGACCACGGAATATCTACACAATGCCCAGTTTGGATGCTGTGGTATTCTGACTGGTTTCATGTTGATTTTCATGCCACAGTGAGCCTCTTCAGGCATGAAAACAACCAAAGATTATTTGCTTCTCTCTTCTTTGTTTTCTGGCCCTCTTATGTTTTCATCACAGACTCCATCACTTCCAAAAACAGTGTGTGAGGATTTACTAATGAATTTCAGCTCCGTCCTGCTGGACCACCATTCAAGGACATCCTTCCAAACCTGCCCCTCTCAAGAAGGGCTCATCCACATGCACCTGATTCACAAACAACCTCAGTTCCCCAGTTTGGTTCTTCATTTTCTTAAGGCTTCTTCTGAGGCTTTTTGTCTTGCACCATTACTCCATCCAGATCTTGCCCTCCTGTGAACTCCTCTTGAACTTAGAGTTTAGCATTTAATTGTTCTCTAGTCATTTAACTTCTGCTGAATTTTCTCCCTCCCCAGATTAGATTGTGAGTACTTTAAGAGCCAAAAACCAAGCTTCCTGGCTTTATTATTATCCCTGTGGAACTTAGCAGTGTGTCAGGTGCTTGGAGAGATCTTTGATTAATAAGTGAATAGTAAGGAACTGGAACACACTAGCTCTACCAGATGGAAATTAGCAGTACCCAGTCCCAGCTTTCTCCAGATCTCCATCTCTCTCGGTTAAATATCTCCTCCTCAGCTAACACCCACTGATCCCTCCTGGATTCCACTGAGAGGTGAATGGCGTTCACAAGCCCCTTGAACTGCTTCCTGGCTCACCTTTATTACCCTGACTTGCTCCCAACCTACTATCAGGTGTGTTCTGCCCTCTTTGTTATCAAAGACTGGGGACTTAGGCCTCCCCTCTTCTGAGTGCTGTGGCAAGTTTAAAACTGTATAGAGCGCTCTTCAGATTGCAAAGGATTAGGAATCGTAACGAAGGCTTAGGAACTTGGGTCTTTTTCTGCTGCCATTCCATCAACATGAGCACTTAATTCTTAAAGAAAATGCTATTCATTGAATCACTTTTTATTTTTTAAGATAGCCAGAAACTATTAATATAGAATGCCCTTCTGACGTCATTGCTCTGGGATCATAAAACCTACATGTCAAAGCTATCCTTTGAAGTTATTTAGCCATAATTTTGTTATTTTATAAGCTTTTTATTGACAAATAAAAATTATTTATAAATCAATTTGTAAATAATTGTAATTATAAGTTTACACATAATTTAATTTTTTGTAGATAATTCTAAACAAATTATTTACAAATTTGTTTTTGTTTTGCATTGAGTAACTGCTGTGAGCTGAGAATAGAGCTAGGCACCATGGGAAATGGAGAGGTCTATTTGTGCTCAGAAGAGTTTGTAGTCTAGAATCCAGCCATGGCCCCAAGTCTGACGCTAAGAAGGAAGGATGATCTGGACTGGGAACAGAATTGACCTGCCTCAGGGTTCCAGACTGAAGGATCAATGTGATTTTTCAGAGGTGTTTTAAATCACAGGCCCTCTTCTGGAGGTAAGAACAGGTTACTTAGCCACTATCCCATTATTCCAGGCTGCACAAACTACATAGTAAAGAATATGGCATGAGGCTTCAGGATGTCTGACAGAATCATTCTGGAAGTCAGGGGAAGCAAACACTCTTCAAAGGGCCCAGAACAAATAGCCCTTTAGGTCAGTTCTTAAATCACTAACAGATCAGTCACCAGAGGAGGAAGTCTGTTTCACAGCCGGACAGTGAACAATGCTGTACTGAAACCCTAAGTTCCCACAGTCTCTGGGGAGTAATTAGAACTTGTTCAGTAATCAACTAATTTGTACTTCTGAGAATGATTCTAAATACAAAATGATAAAAGTTGGGTAAAGGGTAAAGTATAGACCACTGCTTCATAATGGAATTGCATAATTCAAGTGGGGAATCATAAATTTGGACATGCTAGAAGGGTGGTTTTTTTTTTTTTTTTTTTTTTAAGAAGAAAGTGATTTAAAGGCAATGCTAATAAAATAAAAATAACCCATGACGAAAACTATATGCTGAAGCATTTGATCTCACTGCGACCTGAGAACAGTAAAATATCCAAGCTGGAGTCTAGTCTACTAGACTAGTTTAGTTTTCCTCACGAGGCCTATAAATTAATTTTGAGACTCTGAAGTAATTGTTTGACCTCTTTTGTCTACAGAGTCAGTACAGATTTGAGATGCTTTTTGTTTTAGTTGTTGTCAAAACATTGTAGATATCCATATCCTGGTTGCTGTATTTTTATTATAAAGAGCAGGAAACTGGCCAGGCACGTTGGCTCACGCCTATAATCCCAACACTTCAGGAGGCCGAGGCAGATGGATCACAAGGTCAGGGGTTTGAGACCAGCCTGGCCAATGTGATGAAACCCCATCTCTACTAAAAATACAAAAAAAATTAGCCGAGCGTGGTGGCGGGCGCCTGTAGTCCCAGCTACTCGGGAGGCTGAGGCAGGAGAATTGCTTGAACCCAGGAGGCAGAGGTTGCAGTGAGCCGAGATTGCGCCACTGCACTCCAGCCTGGGAGACAAAGCAAGACTCTGTCTCAAAAAAAAAATAAAAACAAGAACAGGAAACTTATTTCCATCAAAAGAGATGGAGGGCTAGGATACGTGAATAAACAATAGCTTATGGTTAATTTCAAATACAGCTTGTTATCCTGCACTAGAAAAATGAGACAATTCTATATTTAATTATATATAGCAACTCTAACATTTGTGATGAGAGGGAAAGATTCTTCTGGATTGTTTTTTATTGTTTCTTTCTTTCTTTCTTTCTTTTTAATTGAGACAGTCTCACTGTGGCGCAATCTTGGCTCACTGCAACCTCCACCTCCCAGTTTCAAGCAGTTCTCCTGCCTCAGCCTCCTGAGTAGCTGGGATTATAGGTGCCTGCCACCACACCCAGCTAAGTTTTTTTGTATTATTAATAGAAAAGGGGTTTCACCATGTTGGCTAGGCTGGTCTCAAACTCCCAACCTCAGATGATTCACCTTTGTCGGCCTTCCAAAGTGCTGGGATTACAGGCATGAGCCACGTGCCTAGCCTGATTTTCATTGTTTCAACAGGACAAATACAAGAAAGACTTGAATAGTATCTCATCAGATTATACTTTTCCTGTGATATCAGTTTTGAACTTACAGTTTCTTTCTAGCTTCAAGAGTCTGATTCACTGATTCTAACATGACATACTAGGAAATTCTATCAAAGCAGGGTTCCTGGAACAGGCCCCGTTGACCATGGAGCAAAGATGTTCTCAAGAAGAAACCCACATATGGTGATAGGGTATATGACTAAACTGCCTGATTTGACATACACAGCTTTCGTGACTACCAAATCTGGCATTTGTGTTTCTCTGTAGCAGATGTGGAGAATGAGTTATTACTTAATGAGCAGCAAAATCTCATTGGACTCCACTACAGTAGCACAGTAGCTCACTCTAATAAGACAAAACAACTGTAAAATAGTTTATGTGAGTTTAGTTCCGAGTCTACTTCTGACCTAGTTGGATAGTATTATTTCCCTAACCTAGAGATTTCAGGTTACTGTGACATCCACCAAAAGATCCAAATCATATTTAGTGGAAGTTCATATGACAAAATGAGAATTAAACTAAATTTGGTTAAATGTTTTGAGTTTTACTTTTGTATTAGTCCGTTTTCACGCTGCCAATACAGACATACCTGAGACTGGGTAATTTATAAAGAAAAAGAGGTTTAATGGACTCACAGTTGCATGCAGCTGGGGAGGCCTCTCAATCATGGTAGAAGGCAAAAGGCACATTTTATATGGCAGCAGACAGGACAGAATGAGAGTCAAGCCAAAGGGAAACCCCTTATAAAATCATCAGATCTCATGAGACTTAACCGCAAGAACAGTATGGGGGAAACCACCCCCTTGATTCAGTTATCTCCCACTGGGTCCCTCCCACAACACATGGGAATTATGGGAGCTACAGTTCCAAGATGAGATTTGGGTGGGGACACAGCCAAACCATATCAACTTTTCATCACTGTAAGTCATTAAAAATACAGATTAAAACACTTAGTCACATATAGTTTTTAGATTCCAGTAATAAAGAATAATGAATCTTAATCCTGTTCTATATGGGAGTCTCTGTAGGCTGCTATAACACAGTACCATGAACTTGAGTGCTTACTAACAATAGAAATTTGTTTCTCACAGTCCTGGAGGCTGGGAAGTCCAAGGTTAAGGAGTCATCCCATTTGGTATCTGGTGAGAGTCCATTCTCTGGTTCATAGACAGTGGTCTTCTCACTGTACTCTTACATGATAGAAGGGATGAGGGAACATTCTAGGGTCTCTTTTATAAGACACTAATCCTGTTCTGTGAGGGTCTCACCCTTATGACCTAATCATCTCCCAAAAGCCCATCTGCTAATATCATCACCTTGGAGGTTAGGATTTCAAGTATGAATTTTGGGAGGTCACAGACATTCAGTCCATAGCAGGAAGTAATTGGGATCTTCAGGTTTCTAGGCTAATCCAGATGCCTTCCTATTTATCATTCTTTTTTTGAGTTGACTTTCTGATTATAGCAAGGCCAGGTCAGCACACAGTATTCTCAATATATGGTCAGGATGGTTTCTTCTGACTTTATTCAATATCTTTATTTATATAATGAAGAACTTTGCTTGTTCTTATTTCTGCTATGCCCTGTTAGAATTGGAATTTTATCTTCCAAATCTTTAGAACCTTTTACTAAATATGGAATGATATTCTGGCTTTTTTTTTTTTTTTTTTCCTCTTCCAGTCAAGAACTATCTTTTCTTTGTAGAATTTAGGAATGGCAAAAGGAACTAATTCATTTTTTGTGGTGTTTTCTAAATCCAGAATACACAAATGAGTAGGCACATGGCTGATAGAAATATCAGTATACAATAGCTTATAGCTTCTTTCTCTTTTAATACAAAATATAAAGGGCATTTTCATCACCATCAAAAATTTCCTAAATTCACCCATAATCAATTTCTACAATCTCTTTTGCCATTTAGGCCAAAGTGAGGTTTTATCTTTATCATTGACAGACAACTTCATTGTGTCTATATCAATGATAAAGATGGCTGAATTTCAGCTTTATACTTTAGTGAGTGGAATATACTGGATTTTTTACTACAATACAGACTAAGATACTTGGGAGCAGAGAATGGAGGTGGTTGAGGACAAGTCTAGGCTGAGTCCTATGGTTTTGACTTGGGCAAATGAGTCAAACTTCAGCTGCGTTTGGAAGTAGGGATGTCTACTGGATGTACTGTCAGAACTCAGAGAGCAATCTGGGCTATAAACATTGATTTGGCAATAGTTGAAGAGGAAAATTATTTGAGAAGCTATAAATGTTAGGAGGAGCTTTCTTATGTAAAGTTTGTTCCATAAGATAAAGTTGAAAGGTTTGGGAGGATGAATCTAGGAGGAAGAAACACAGGACCAGTATGACAATGAGGGGACATGAGAGAATTGTTTATTAGAGGCACTAACTATAAAAAGTCTAATGAATGTTGGAGGCTCATTCATGGATCATACTTAAAACCCCAAATTTATCATTGCTATCTATAATTATTTGGGTTAAAAATTTCAAAAGCCTATTAGTCTAGAAACTATAATTCCTTTTAGCTTTTTATTTTGAAATCATGTTAAACTTACACAAAAGTTGCAAAAATAGTACAGAATTCATGTGTGCTTTTTACTCAGCTCCCACTAACGTTAACATATTATACAATCATAGGTACAGTTTATTAATGCTGGTATAATACTATTAACTAAATTACAGGCTTTATTCAGGTTTTACCAGTCTTTCCACCATTGTTCATTTTCTGTTCCACATGCAATCCAGAATCCACATTATATTTAGTTGTCAGATCTCCTTAGTCTCCTCCAACTTGTGACAATTCCTCAGTCTTGCCTTATCTTTCATGACTGTTACACTTTTGATGAATACTAATCAATTATTTTGCATACAGAGAATACAATTGTGTGATCAAATAATGGGATTTATTCTTATTCTATTTCTGAATGGAACTTTGAGTTTTCTAAAGACTGTATTTTGTGTTTGTCAAAACCCTGGTGACTGGTCAAAATCCATTTCAGCACAGCACAATTATTGTGACTTCTTTGTGTTGCTTGGAAATTCCTCCTTCCTTCGCTACAAGGAAATGATATATTCTCTGCTCTACTTACTATAGTAATCGCTCCATCTTTAATAATGATAAGTGAAATAGAGAGTGAAAAGTAAAAATTTTCAAAATGTATAGTTCCTAAATTAATAAATTTTTGTCTTATAAGTCATTTTAAATAAAACATGATTATACATAAAATATATAATATTTTATAAATATAAAAATAAAAAAATTACCATATGACCCAGCAGTTTTACTCCTAGGCATATACTCAAAAGTACTGAAAGCAGAGACTCAAACAGATACTTGTACACCAGTATTTATAGCAGCATTATTCACAACAGTCAAAAGGTAGAAACAAGTGTCCATCAACAGATGTGGAGAAACAAAATGCAGTATATATATACACAATGGAATATTAGCCATAAAAAACGCAATTCTGATACATGCCACAACATGGATGAACCCTGAAAACATCATGGTAAATGAAATAAGCCAGCGCAAAAGGACAAATATTGTCTGAGTCCACTTATTTCAGGTAGCCAGAATAGACAAATTCACAGAGATAGGAAGCAGAATAGACGTTACTGGGGCTGAAGAAGGGGGGAAATGGGAAATTATTGGTTAAGGGATACATGGCATCTGTTTGTAATCATAAAAATGTTCTGGAAATGGATAGTGGTGATAGTTACACAACCTTGTAAATGTGCTTACCATCACTGAATCGTACATGTAGAAAGTGGTTAAGAGGGTAAATTTTATATATACTTTACCACAATTTAAAAAATCCTTATACAACCATAGCTCTCCTGTCACCCACTTACTGGATCATTTAAATCCAATATATAGGGTTTTTTAATTCTACAGATTAAATTTTTTCTGAAAAACCTATTTTTCTAAGTAGTATTATTATACTAAAGCTAACCTTATAAAACTTGTATTTCACCTAATAGAAATTTGAAAAAGCTTCATCTTAAATTTATTTGAATAATTTAATTTCTGATACTTGTATTTGATTAGTTATGAAAGTCAGTAATAGAAACATAAGCTTATTCTCACTAGAGGTATATTTTATCCTGTTGGCTTGGATTTTGTGATAAATGTTCACATAAAGTTTAGCCTCTGAATAAATCTACCTGTAGCATGTACCACCCACATTCATCAACGCTCCTGATTGTATGCCTCAGATTCTCTAGAGGTAGGAAGCACTACAGATACATGCTTACTGTAGGGAATCTAGGAATTAGGGACTTATATCTCCATGAGCCCCTAGACTCATGGCACCATTTGTTAGCTTGTTCTGTTTCATGACTGACAGCTCCACCAGAATAACATGGAATGGGAAAAAAGCGATTCTCAGACGAAAGGAATACTGAGAAAAACAAAAACAGATGTCTAGCATACCAGATCATTTTATTAGTTAATTCCACTAATGTTTGTTGAGCACCTCTTATGTGTTTGGCACTATTCTAAGGGTGAGGGATACATCAGCTAACAAAACAGACAAATACGCCTGCTGTCATTTAGTTTACCTTGGAACTGGTCTGTTCAGCTGTAAAGGCACGTTGAAACTTGGGCAGCTGGCAGGTATAACATAAAGTGCTTAGACTTCCATGGCTAACCTGTCTCCCACTTCTTGAAGTCATTGCATTCAAGGAGGATAGCAAGCTAGTATTCATGTCAGAGTAACTTCCTTATACAGAGGTCTGCTATAGTTTCCATAAGTTCAAACCAGTGGATGGTATTGCTGTGGTTTTGGGGGCCCCTAGCATCTAGACTGAGATAAACTGGTACTGTTTTAGCCTGTGTAGACAACATGTTCACAATAGCCAGTCAAGTTGCTGCAGGATTTCGGTCTCAGACCAAAATGGGATGAAAAATCAGGAGCCTTGATGGAATTTTGCATTTTGGGGCTAAAGCCGAGGTTTATTAGACACGCAGGAATGCAGAGGTTTTCCAGATACATACCAGATTCAAGCTTAAGGCAGAAATACTAATTCCATTTTATAGACCAAGCCCCTGGAAAGGGTGGTGTTCCCGCCAGTCTTGGTTAGATGACTTGGGACATGGGCAGGGCACAGTCTGTTAAGAGAAAAATGTTTTCAGATGGGAAATGACCATAGGATGCTGGTAGATGGATGCTATCGGCAAATAAAAATAATTGTTAGTATTTGTTAGGCAGACCTACATTTTTTCATTTAATCCTCACAACAAAAATGAACAAAGGGGGAAAAACCCTCTTTGAGATCAGAAGTCTACTTGCAAGTATTAAAAATTCATATAGAACTTGCTCAAACAAAAAAGGAAATTTTTTAATACTGGCAATACAGTGATTATTAAGACAGACCG
The DNA here is from genome assembly GCF_007565055.1 of Rhinopithecus roxellana. Classification (NCBI taxonomy): domain Eukaryota; kingdom Metazoa; phylum Chordata; class Mammalia; order Primates; family Cercopithecidae; genus Rhinopithecus; species Rhinopithecus roxellana. The sequence goes on along the minus strand of NC_044556.1, from coordinate 23,240,207 downwards.
TCCCCACCCCCCTCCTCTGTTCTGATCTCACTGCCTGTGCAAAGGGATAATGTTTTTGCCTTTTGGAAATATTAGGAAATACAGTTACATATTTCAACTCTGGAAGCCACATTCGGTTCTAGGCATCACACTTTTAAAGGGCCTTTGACAAATTGCAGCATGTTCAGAGGAAAATGATCCAGATGGTGAGGAAATATGAAACCGAATTATATGAGAAACAGTTGGAGGAGGTGGGGAGGTTTAGCCTAAAGAAGAGAAGATTAACCAGAAAGTATTACAGAGACCACAGTTTTCAGATTCCAGAGGAGACACCACAGAGGTTAGGGATTCATCATACTCTGCCCATTGGAGCCTCCCAGAACAAAGGCCTTTGTCGGGAAGATACAGGAAGAGCATGGAAAAGAAATTGATAACAAAGCCATGCCAGAATGACTGGGCCTCACTGGAGACAGGTTCTAAGGTGGGTACTAAGCCCCACATTTCTGGAGTTATTCTAACGAAGGATATCAGTCAGCTCCTGCTCATTTCATTCTTCCTCCATGAGTCTTCCCAGATCTCCCATGGCCAATAATCTCTCTTCCTGGTTCTCCCTTTTACTTTTTACCTCTCTGAAGTGCTTTCAGGGATTCCTTTGTATTCAATTCAATTTATATATGTCTATTTCTCACTAGTCATTCTCAAACCTATTGTAATCCTTTTTATATCATGTCCTTTCCTATCCTGAATTGAAAGTCATAGTTAATGGAACCTACCTATATATAATTCCAGAAGTGCAATAAAATACTCTAATTATAATAAAAAGGAAAAATGAAAGGAATTTGTAGTCAAATTACATGTTTTGCAATATGTACATACCCAGGCATGACCAACCAGGAGGCATAATCAAGTGCATAGATTCTGAATATAGAATTACCATGAGTAGGACAGCTACAATTCAGACCGATCCAGGTTCATTGTATTGATAACTCAAAACCTGTGAGCAGCTTTGCTGCCCATGATGTAATTTTTTAAAATGGTGAACAACTTTTGTAAAGTTCCAAACAAACCAAGTATAGTCTTCCCTCAGTTTCCATGAAGGTTCTATTTAGGACAATTCAGTATAAAACCTGTAAAAAAAAAAAAAAAATTTTGTCTTTCTATGTAAAACAGAATTAGGTTTTAGGTTCAAATAGCGCTAAACAGATTTTTCACTATGTAGATGTCCAATGGGACATTGAAAGTCAAGAGGGATGTAAGACAATCCCAAGTACTGCAGAATGTCTATATCCCTGGAACCTGTCCAATAAGTGCAAATAGCACCCCTTAGTCACCATAACAAACAGAAATCCCCTCATAAGTTCACCTTATCTACTGCTCCATGAAGAACCAGACTATACAGTGAACTCTAGGAGGATGGGATCCAGTTTCATTCCTCTTTTAATTTTCTTTTTACTTGATACAAGAGATACTCAATGTTTATTCAAGTGAAGAATGCAGTAAAGAGGATGCTTAACTGCTTCTCAAGTATTTCAAACTCAGTTTTTCCAAATTGAACTAAGATACCATCTTTCTGATCCCTGTCCCCACTCCTAATCTGTCTTACCTCCTTAATTTTGAAACCTAAATGATGTAACAGTATACAAATCCAGCAACTATGGATTCTTCTCTCTCACTGCCTATGACCATAGGCAGTCATAGACCATTTTGTTTCTGGCTTAGAAACATGTCCTGACTCTGGCCTCCTCCATTACCTTACTTCTGCCTCCCTTTTCATGTTCACCTGGCTGTTATAACTGCCTTGTGTCTCTGCTTCCAGGCACCCCACCTTCAAATACACACTGCACTCTGAACATTCCATGGACGTGTCAAGCCCTCTAAATTTTGGTACATGCATTTCCTTATTTCTAGAGTAACCGTTGCCTTTTTCGTCTGAAAGACTTATCCTCATGCATCAAGACCTGGCTTCAATGTCTTTTCCTCTGTGAGGTCTTCCAAGATCGGAATTACTCTGTGTATCTCTCTCTTCGTATTCTTGTTGTGGCATTGCTTGAGTTAAACTGTATTTGTTCACATCTCTGTGGTCACTGCTAGATGGAGAGATCCTGCCAACATGGTGAAACCCCATCTCCACTAAAAATAAAAAAGTTAGCCAGGCATGGTGGCACACACCTGTAATCCCAGCTACTCACGAGGCTGAGGCAGGAGAATTGCTTGAATGCGGGAGGCGGAGGTTGCAGTGAGTCGAGATCATTCCACTGCACTCCAGCCTGGGCAACAGAGCAAGACTGTGTCTCAAAAAAAAAAGTGGGGGGAAGTGGGCAGGGTGGCTCACTCCTGTAATCCTAGCACTTTGGGAGGCCGAGGCTGATGGATCACGAGGTCAGGAGATTGAGACCATCCTGGCTAATGTGGTGAAACCCTGTCTCTACTAAAAATACAAAAAAAAAAAATTAACTGGATGTGGTGGCGGGCACCTGTAGTCCCAGCTAGTCGGGAGGCTGAGGCAGGAGAATGACGTGAACCCAGGAGGCAGAGCTTTCAGTGAGCCAAGATTGCGCCACTTCACTCCAGCCTGGGCAACAGAGCAAGACTCTGTCTCAAAAAAAAAAAAGTTAATTACCCAGGGCCAGGCACTGTGGCTCACACCTGTAATCCCAGCATTTTAGAAGACCAAGGCAGGCAGATCACCTGAGGTCAGGAGTTCGAGACCATCCTGGCCAACATGGCAAAACTTTGTCTCTGCTAAAAATACAAAAATTAGCCAGACACGGTGGCAGGCACCTGTAATCCCAGCTGCTGGGGAGGCTGAGTCATAAGAATTGCTTGAAGCCAGGAGGCAGAGGTTGCAGTGAGCCAAGATCGTGCCACTGCACTCCATCTTGCGGGACAGAGCGACATGCTATCTCAAAAAAAAAAAAAAAAGGAAGTTAATTACCCAGGCGTTGGAGTCAGCGCTGGAGTTTGGGTACTACATAATTTAGTAGTCCTCTGGTCCTGGGCAAAGCCCTTAATCTTTCAAAGCCCCGGGTTTCTTATCTGTAAAATGAGGATAATTGTGGCCACCTCATAAAGATATTGGGAATTGAATACAATGCTTACAAGATGTTTAAAACAAAGTTTGAAATATCCATTATCACTGGCTTTGTATCTATCCAACACCTCATAGTAAGCATAATAGAGAAGATAATTAACCAGCTGACTTTGAATGAAAGGACATTCAATTGCTGATATCAAATTCTGAGGTTTTGTGATTGAATCAAAAAATGGATGTTATATTTAGAAATTATAGCTAATTTTGTCATAAATAAATTTATCTATGGAAAATAATCTTAAACAAAAGTGCTATATTTTCCCCTCTTACTTTTTTGGTCCATTAAAAGGCATTCAGGTTGGGCGTAGTGGCTCATTCCTATAATCCCAACACTTTGGGAGGCCGAGGCAGGAGGATTGTTTGAGGCCAAGAGTTCAAGACCACCCTGGGCAACATAGTAAGACCCCATCTCTACAAAATATTTTAAAATTTTTAAAAATTAGCCAGGCATGACACACACTGTAGTCCCAGCTACTCAGGAGGTGGAGGCAGGAGGCTCACTTGACCCCAGGAGGTCAGAGCTGTAGTGAGTCATTATGGTGCCACTGTACTCCAGCCTGGGCAATAAAGCAAGACCCTGTCTCAAAAAAAAAAAAAAAAAAAAAAAAAAAAAAGAGCGAGGGCATTCATTCTAGAACAATAATATAAACACTCTTGAACTTTTAAAGTCCACAACCACTGTGGAAAATTATGTGCCCGCAAACCCCTGTGTTTTGGACTTTGACTTGTGTCTTCTAAAACATGAAGTATGAGGAATGTCACCCTTCTCATTAATCTGAGATGGTGAAGGACAGTGAGCAGCTCTGGTATTGTTGCGCTAAGCTCAGTAACTGCCCTGCAGTTCATTCACTTTCAGTTGAAAATAAATATGTTTATTCAGCCAATGGACCACTTGTTTCCTTGCTTTAAAAAGTTTTAAGTGCTGTTTGCAATATAAAACTGAATCCTAAATTTTAAAACTTCCATAGTTAATACTCTACTAAATGTTTAAAGCCTGACATTTAATCTCCGTGAACTGGAACGCTCTGATTTCACTGTTTTCAGCTAGTAAATGTCACTCTAAACATTGTTGCTTTCACTCACACTTAAGTGCTTTCATCTGCAGTGGGTGCTGTGTGTCAGAGAATTCTTTGTTTGCCGCTTTAGTAAGGGGAAAAAAGACTAAGCTGGGCCTTGAAAGAGAGTGAAAAACACTTCGTGGAAGGCAAAGATGACCCTGTTTTTATATGGTGTTTGTGAACACACAATCTTGAGTTCTACCAGATACTCTTAAAAAGCAATTACAGAGTCCTGCTGAGCTCATATGTGCTTGCCAGCCAAACAGTGGGAGTGGGGAAGGAGCAGTAGATAACTATCGTTGCTTTAATTCACTTTTGCCTGCAGGAGGAATCTTGTCATCTACTGGCTCCCCAAACTATTTTCAAATGGAATATTTTATTTCTGAGTTTCTGAAGGCTACTGGCACACAGGCCAGCTCTCACTTTTCATCATTTTGACATGAAATGGAAAATCCGTTTGTGGCTATTTTCATAGCATGTGATTTACTCTTGTTCTTTCATCTGTCTCCCTTTATATTTTTTGTTTGGACATATTTTTCTCTTCAGTCTTTTGCTGTCCTGGCGTTTTTATGTTCATCCTCTTTCCCCTGCCTTCCCCCAATCCCCAACCCGCTCAGCCTCCTTCCCCTGGTCCTCAGTCCCTTGCCCCGCCCCTCTTGTGCTCATCCAACTTCAGGCGAGGCTGCCTGCCTTTCTCCTTCCCGATCTGGGGCTGCTTACACTACTTCTCCCCACCTTGCAGGTTCCCCCTCAGGTACCTACAGGGCTTAATCGATATTGGCCCATGAGATAGCTGACAACAAGCAGTCATTACTGAACTCATCCCTCATCACTGTTGTAGAAAAATAGATTATCAGCAACATTCTTAGGCATACCTGTGTCTTTCAGGTACTTTGTGCCTGCAACAACCAGTGTTTCCAGTTTCCTGGCAGCCATCTTGAAGCATGAATTTACTCCTGGAAATAGTACATCGTATGAGAAGCACCAAAGTGGAAGTTTAGAAAATCATGCCTTTCTGTCAGACACAGATTCAGGGTCTCTACTCTATAGCTTATTAGCTATGTGGCCTTGGACAAATTCATTCATTCATTTAATTGAATGCCTATATTTATGCCTTGTATTTGGCTTTTAGGAAGCCAGTTGATAGCCCTCTGTCTTCTCCACTTACATTCATAACCAGTTGAGAAATAAGACATAGAAATGGCTGGGTTTGGTGGCTCACACCTGTAATCCCAGCACTTTGGGAGGCCAAGGTTGGTGGATCACTTGAGGTGTTTGAGTTCGAGACCAGCCAGGCCAACATGGTGAAACCCCATCTCTACTAAAAATACAAAAATTAGCCAGACATGGTGGTGCACACCTGAAATCCCAGCTACTCGGGAGGCTGAGACATGAGAATTGCTTGAGCCTGGGAGGCAGAGGTTGCAGTGAGCGGAGATGGCACCACTGCATTCCAGCCTGGGCTACAGAGTGAGACTCTGTCTTTAAAATTAAAAATTAAAAAAAAGAAGGCATAGAAATCAAATTATTCACTTTATCAACAATAAAAGCCATGTTGGAAGATGCTGCTTATATATGCAGCCAGCCTAGGTTTACTAATACTTCTCTCCTAAATTAGACAGCAGGCCTGCCTCTGTTTTTCCCTATCCAGCACACCAGTCGGGGTGTAGAGCATGGTCACATGTTGACAATAGACAAGCTGAAAAGAATTTAAAAAGTGAAAAAGCCCATGGGGGCTGGCTGAGCATCCTCAGTCTGTCCTTCTAAACTCACTGTTCAGGCAAGCTGCTCTTTCTCCTTAGGGAAGGATAGAATGAGAAGACTGAAAAGAAGAGACTCTACTCTTCCCACCTGGGACTTGGAAATTCCCTTCCCTCTAGGGAAACAGGAGGGTTGAGTATTACCCCCTAACTTTAAGCATTGTATTTAACCAGTGATTACCATGGTAAGCAAAATAAATATTGCAAGCCTATTTTCTCACCTTAAAATATGGATAATCATAGCTACCACCTATTGTGGCTGTGGAGACTAAAATGAAATTACAAATTATTTACAAAGAATTTGAGTGTGTGTTAACTGCCATTTTTTGATCAGGCACAGCCTGGGGCAGAATTGGTCATTCGGTAGGTAGGATATGTCTTTGTTGCCTTCTCGTCTTCTCTTTCTGAACCTTCAATTTGGTGATTTTTCTCCCTCCTCATTCCTGTTTTTCTTTTTTCTTTTTTTTTTTTTATTAATGTGGCATGTTGGTCTTACAGCTTTTGATTTCCAGTAAGTATAGGTTGAATTAACTCACACTGGCCAAATCTTTGCTAATCCTGGTTTATGTATTACAGAACTCATTAATTTGAACAAAGGAAGCATTTGGAACAATTAAGTCTGCTTTAGAATTGCACAACTGGTTGTACCTAAATGATCACCAAATACATGGCTACCAACAGGAAATATATTTCTTTTTTTTTTTTTTTCTTTTTTTTTTTTTTTGGACAGGATCTTGCTCTGTTACCCAGCCTGGAGTATAGTGCCTTGAACACGGCTCACTGCAACTTCTGCCTCTCAGGCCCAAGTAATCCTCCTGCCTCAGCCTCCTGAGTATAGCTGAGACCACAGGTGCATGCTACCCAGCTAATTTTTTTTTTTTTTTTTATAGAGACAGGGTCTCACCCTGTTGCCCAGGCTGATCTTGAACTCCTGGGCTCAAGTGATCTTCCCACCTTGGCCTCCCAAAGTGCCGGGATTACAAGCATGAGCCACCAGGCCTGGCCAGAAATATATTTCTTGATTCCTCACATTTATTGTTGTTTTAGTAACTGGAGCAATACTTATGCAGCTTCTCTATTACCATAGAAAATAATTCAGGCGAGCCTTCAAACCACAATAATGAAGAATAACAGTATAGGTAGTGAGTTTTAGGAAGGAACTAATTTTAATCCAGGATATTTGGACTTTATTTTGAAGGCAGGAAGAAGCCATTGAAGGTAAGTGATGACATGACTAGATTTGCATTTTAGGAAAAAGTCATGTAGCAGCACTGTAATGAGTGAAATGGAGCAGGAGGGATAGGGCTGGGAATGTGGGTGGAAGGGTTGGGGGAACCACGTGGGAGGAGAGATGGCCTGCACCAGGCAGGGATGGTGGAGATCAAGAGCAAGGCCCAGATTTGAGAGGCTTTCTGTGTAAAATTAACAGGATTTGGGCAAGAGAAGGAAAAGAAAGAAGTGTATCATAGTAGGAGAGCTGTTTCCTAAAGTTAATAAGATTATAAATGGCAGTGCTGCCAGAGGTCCTTTCCCAGCAGGATGAGAGGGTTTCCATGAGGAATCCAGTGTGGGAAAGACAGCTGGAGCCAAAGGAGAGATGAACTTGGCCAGTAAGAGAAGCTGGACCCGTCCCTCAGGAGGGAGCTGGAGAGGGAATCCCCTGGCAGGTTAAAACTGCAGGGAATGGGATAACACAGAGATTTGCCTTTCACTGACCTGAAGAGAGAGAGAGGGGAGGGGAAAGGAAGAGTGGAAAAGGAGTAAAGTTGGTGTATTGAGGACATTTGAGGGCTGCATGCTCTCAAGAATACCAGGATGTTATAGATACTCCTGCCTCATAATTATATCTAACCATTCTGATAAGCACTTGAAGCCTCATTTCAGGTTTTCCAAAAAAATTGGTCTAATGAAAGTTTATAATTGGATACTTAGCTAGAGGGGTTTTTTTTGTTTGTTTGTTTGTTTTTTGTTTTTAACATTGTGGACTATGTCTTTTTTGGTGGGAGTGGGGGGATTTAAATTACATTTTTCTTCTGCCTTAAATTGCCTGAATGGAGGGAATTTGACCCCTGGGACAGGCTCTCTCTTTGTAGTCTGCTTTTTATAAGGATGTTTCATAGCTTTTAAAGACTCAGGACTGGAGCATGGAGTTTTTAACTAATGACATGTTTCAAAAGTTTTTGTTCATATTTGTACAGGTATTGCATAAAACCTATGTTTGTTCTGAGATATTTTGTGATGTTAAACTGGCCAGCACCTCTAGACACCTAACAATGTATGAGTAATTTCTTCAGTCTTCCCATGAGATTTTTTTGTGTGTACCTGCTTTGTGCAAAGCATGTGATAGGGGCTGAATACAATACCATTTATTAATTGTAAGCTCTCTGATGGCTTACTCATCTTCCCAAGCCCCAAGCCAGGTAAAATGCCAGTACCACTATAATACCTTATATGTATTTAATCCTCACAGTAACCCTATGAGTTAGTTAACTGCCATGTCTATCCTCATTTTGTGAATAAGAAAACTGAGGCATTAGAAAGAAAACTGGCTTACCCAAAGTCTGAAGGCCAAGTGGCAGACAGGATTCAAACCCAGATAGCCTGAGACTACAGCATCTATACTTTATTGTTACACTATGCTGCCCTTCTGCTCAGGTCATAACTATTTAATTCATAAATATATTTTTAATAAAGTCATATAGATGAGACAACACAGAGTGATAAGCTGGTGGTACTTATTAGAATTTTAACATGGATTTTAGCACACTTGCTTATAATTAACATCACATTTAAAGTTAGTGTCCCTCCATCCTGTTTTCTTTCATACCTTCCCATTGCCAGCACTTCCCCCAACCAAAGGGAGCCTGGTTTTGTTTTCAGACCCAGCTCTCTGTTTCAAAGACTTACACCATGGTGGGCTGGCAGGGAAAACTGAATGGGGTTAGACAGCCAGTGGAGGTGGGAGTCAGGAACAACAATGGACAACTGGCATAGAAGGCTGCATGGCACTTACTCTCCCTGGAAACGCTCCGTCAGACTCAGGAAGTGTGGTTTAATCCTGGTTAAGATAATTCCATTTTATACCCTAGAATGGACTGTCTATATTCTCCAACAGAATTTTATTTTAAATCTTACCCTGAGAAGCCCTACCAGTAAATAACTTGGTGTGCATTATTTTCCCTGTTAGCTGAGCTGCACAAAATAGGGGTTTATTCTGCTACCGCCACCTCTTTTCCCCTTAAAAGGCTCTTCAAAGAGAACCTGAGAACCTGCTGCCCCAACAGAAGATGCCTGGACTGTGGCCCAGCCATGCCCTCAGTGGGATTTGGGGGAGGAGAGAAGACTGTAATTCAGTCAAAAGAGCCACTGTCGATCTTGAAAGAACATCAACCATACAGATGCCATAAAGATTCTCCTCCCTGCTTCAGTTCCAAGACACATCTTTTGGTATTTATTGTGAGGCAGTCCTATACAGAGAAACTAAAAATAAAAAAAAAGCAGCAAATGTAAGACGTGCTATGATCTAATTGCTTTGCAGATCTTACTTCACTTAATCCTCCCTATAACCCCATAAGGGAAGCACCACTCAAATCCCTGTTTTACAGATGAGGCAACTGAAATACAGAGAGGTGAAATGATTCCCCCAGAATAACACAGGCAGGAAGTGGTAGAGCCAGGATGCAATCCCAGGCAGTCAGGCTCTGGAGCCCATGCTTTCACAACTATCCCTTCCCTGGACCGTCAATGCCTCAAATACCCCATCTTGTTTGCAATTAGGCAGAAACTGTTTCAATAAACAGGGGGCTTCGTATTTGATTTAGAAAACTCAGAGGTTTAATATTCTCACCATAGTGGTTGAGAATCTCTTCCTTAACAAGATTTGGCTTTTAGTCAGGCAAAATGTCTCCAGATCAACTGCTGGATTAAAACTTGCTGCCCCTGCCCTTAAGACTACTCTGGGAGAGGGTCCACTCTGGTGCTACTGACAGACTGAACCCCACCAATGAAGCCCTACTTATTGCACCCTCACCTCCCCAAAGACCCAGGTTGTAATGTGAAGCACCTGCAGCAAGCCATTTCTCACATGCCCTTTTAGCAGGGATGGAATGGGACACCTTGGCAGGCAAGATGACTGTAAGTGGCAGGGGATATGGTGCCTTGCCACCTGCCACCTCCCTATTAATATGAATGTCTTTGTCTTTCCACTTTTGGGTGTCTTCCTTATATCCTGTCCATATTCTCTGGATACTCTCAACTACCCTTTTTTAAAGTATTAACAGCTGGGCGCGGTGGCTCACACCTATAATCCCAGCACTTTGGGAGGCCAAGGCGGGTGGATCACCTGAAGTCAGGAGTTTGAGAACAGCCTGGCCAATATGGTGAAACCCTGTCTCTACTAAAAATACAAAAATAAACTGGGCATGGTAGTGGGCGCCTATAATCCCAGCTACTCGGGAGGCTGAGGCAGGAGAATCACTTGAATACAGGAGGCGGAGGTTGCAGTGAGCCAAGATTGTGCCACTGCATTCCAGCCTGGGTGACAAGAGTAAAAAACTCCATCACAAAAAAATAAAAATAAAGTGTTAACAGATAATTAGGCAACTAACTTCTAGTCCTTTTGATAGAACTCCACTCAGGGATACCTGCCTTCTAAGAGATGACTCCAGAAGCCTAACCAACACATGGAGGGGCATTCTGGCTGAGTTCTCCAATATCTGGCAGTTCTCTCTGCTATTGGAAACCTCAGGCTCACTGAAAAGCCCCTCCCAGATGGGTTCAGCAGGGCTGCTTGCCCGTAAAGTGGTATTGAGCAGGATGAGAGAGAACGGCCTTTGATGGATCACCAGTGCCCACATCTCCTTCTTCCCACTGCTTTTCCTCTTTAACACACACAGACCCCGTCTGCCAGGTTGCATGAAGGTAGGGATACCATGCCTGAACATAGCCAACCCTGTTCCTATAGTGTAGAGCAGAGGTCCCCAATCTCCAGTGTGCACCAGAATCACCTGGAAGCTTGTTTGAAATGTGTATTCCTGGTGCCTAGGCCCAGAGATTCTGATTTAGAAAGAATCTCCATTTCTGTTAAGTACCCCTGGATGAATGTGATGTGAAAGTCTGAGAAACACTAGCATAGAGTCACTCCTCTACTTGCTTTCAGTGGGATCCTCTCTGAATAGAGCTGGGATAAACTCACTGCTTTCCTGAAGTCCTACAATGTTCTTGTCTTTTGCATGTGCAACAGGAAACAGTCATTAGTGCAGCCAAGCAGTCTTAATGTAACTCAGCTGAACTTGAAGTCAGTTTTTAAAACCTTCCAAAAACCTCCTGATTTCAACAAAGCAGTGTCATTCTGCTTCTGTAAGTTACTGATGGGTGAGGTGCATCACTGCTATGTTTTTGGGAAATGTGTGATGGACAATTAAAGGAAGCAACCTTTGAAAGCCTGAAAGCACTGACAGCGAAGGACATTTTCGTTGGAGGACCTTGATTGCTTATTCAATGTGTGGAATCCAAACTTGGCTCCAAAATATATACATTTTTTGAGACAGAGTCTCATTCTGTCACCCAGGCTGGAGTGCAATGGCGCAGTCTCAGCTCACTGCATCCTCTGCACCCCCGGGTTCAAGCAGTTGTCCTGCCTCAGCCTTCTGAGTAGCTGGGATTACAGGCACATGTCACTGTGCTCAGCTAATTTTTGTATTTTTAGTAGAGATGGGGTTTCACCATGTTGGCCAGGCTGGTCTCGAACCCCTGACCTCAAGTGATCTGCCTGCCTTGGTCTCCCAAAGTGCTGGGATTACAAGCATGAGCACCTGGCCCAAAATACCACATTCTTTAAGCACACTAGGAGTACAGAAACTTTAGGATCTCAACTTGTCATATTCTGCCTCCTTGCCTCTGTTTCATTGTCTTTGAATATACGAATGTGTCTCTTTCTGTATATCTGTATCTTTCTCTCACACACATAAACACACACACATGCTCAGAACCTTATAGAGAAGTGTTCTTACATATCCTTTGACTCAGAATTAATGAATCAGATCATCTTCTATAAAAATTCTTAAACTTATTTTTATACTGCAAAAATAGTATGCACATAAAATAAGGAACACTGTTGACCAGTTTTCAGTTCAGCAGGATAGAAATTTAATACGTAGGTATGTGTACAAAAATTGAGGAAGTATCACAGGAAAAATATCACTTACCTACTTAAGAGAGTGCCATGACTGAAGTCAGGAATTATATAATCACTTTGAATTCAAGCCAGTTCTTTGTGTTTAGGACGGATACTCCCTTTTCTTGTGAAAATGGTGAAATGGTTTTTCACTAGTTTCTCTGCTGAAAACCTTTCCTAATCCATCTTACTGTAACAATAGCATGTTATAGTCTGCTACTGATATCTCTGTTAAAGCTATATAAAATGTTAATAACAATTACCAGAATTTAACCTTTAATTAAATTCCCTGTGTCAGAACCTTTCTTAGAGCCCTCTTGCCTTAAGTCCACTTCCAGCAAAAGCTAGACCTAGTTGGCAGGCCTCAGCCAGGCCAGTATGGTTGAGAGGAGAACCCTGGCCTAATCTTCAAAAAGCATGGGTTTGAGTCTCAGCTATGTCACTAGCTAACTGTATGATCTCACGTAGACCAGTTAATTTCTCTGTACCATAGCTTCCTTGTCTAAAACAGGAGGACAGAACTTCTACCTCTCAGAGCTATTCTGAGGTTTAAATGAGGTAATTTTGCAAAATGCCACATGTAGACTCTCTACCTAGCAAGTGGTATTGTCAATGTGTTTTCCTTACTCCTCAAGCTGAAGGAAAGGGATTGACCTAAATTACTCCCTGAGGTTTCGTCTAGCTCTAGCTGTCTGTGCTTTTGAGAAGCCACTTACTTCAGGGTGTGGAGAAAACAAAAGGAAAAAATACTGGGTTAGTAGAGTTTAAAGCCCTCTGTGAAAACATTTCAGAGAGTTGAAAATACAATGAAAACAAAAAAAGATCAAGAAGCCAGGAAATCATCACCTTGGTCCAGAGAACAGGAAAACTAAAAGATTCGGTTTCCTCAACTGAAAGTAGGAGCTGCCAGGAAGGTTGGGAAAACAATGTTTGGTTAGCCTGATAACGATCTGTAGTGATGATGCTAAGCAGGCATGGCCTGCCCATTCCAACCAAAAAAATGTTTAGGTCTTTATTTATGTGTTTGTTTTTCGTGATGGAACATCAGGGCAAGGAAATGAAATACCAACCCAGTGTGGCATTGACAACCTCTGAGCTCTTTTGCCTTCCCTGCAGTTACAGTCAGGGAAGCAGTCATCAACATGCATGGAGCATGCAGACTGTATCGCCCCTTGGGTCTGTAGGATGCTACTGATATGCACTGAAACCAAAGCTGGGCATCCCTAAGTTGTAGAGGGGATGTTGGAGCCTGATGCCTGGATGTCTACACTACTTATAGCTCAGCCCAAACCCCAAAAATCAGGATGATCACAAGTAGGCTGGGAAGTCTAGTTTCCCATACAAGGGCAAAATTGACAACTCTTGTTTTGAAATGGACAAGCTCAGCCTTATTTATCATGTCATCAGACTTGTTCACTATGTCATGGCTACAGACCTTCAAGGCCATTTGGCCACGGGCTGAGAAGTATGCTACAAGGTCACTGCAGATCCCGAGTAGGGGAAGCTCAGGAATCCTTTAGGCATCCACTGTTGGTGGAAGTCCAGAAAATACTGCCCTTGGTAATCAGGCTTCTTCTATCTTTATACATGTATAAATATGTATAAATGATAAATAAACATATATTATAGAAATGTATATAAATATATAAAGATATAGAAATATCTATAAATATTTATATTTAATATTTATATATTTATGTAAAGATAGAAGGAGCCTGATATGTATATTAATATTTAAATATATTAAAATATATATTTTTATATAAAAAGAAGAAGCCCGATTGCCAAGAGCAGTATTTTCTGGGACCCTTCCTCAATTTTTGCCCTGCCCAATCTACTCCAAGTGATATATATGACTGGAAGACAAAGAGACCAAAGTGGATGGCTGGGTTACTATTATCCAGTATCCCCTGAAGGGTAGGCTGAGTCATGCCAGGTCAATGCTATGCCTGTGACAGAATAACAGGACTTGAGGACAAGATTAGCACAGCCCACATCATTTATGCGTTTCATAAGGCTCAGGTCTTTCTTCCGCACAGTACTCTTAAAGTTTGAAAAATGCCACAAGTATACTACTTTGCTCTTTGATGGATAATAATAGCGACCATTTATTGACACATTACCATGGAGCAAGCACTGTGTTAAATGCTTTACATGTGTTATCTTATTTAATCTCCCCAGCAGATACCGTTTCCCCTGTGCTACATTTGCTTCTGGTTTGGTTAGCATTCCCCATCCCTAACATTCTCCACTTTACCACTACCAATTCCCAAGAAGAGAATATGTTAGAACTGACTCTCCACCTCCCACTAAGAACTGGCAGGACCAATTCTGTCTTGCCCTGCATCTTTGTTTGGGTTATTCACTACAAGAAGTTCAGAACCCTGAGATACAGTTTCACCCTGGCATAATATTTCTATTTAGCTATAATCTGTCTCAAGCTCCCCCTCCTCTTCAGCCCCCAAACCCTTCCATTGGCCTTCAGTAACTTAGAGTCAGTCCACAAAATCTTCATTCATCATCCTCTTTACTGCCTCTTGCTCTAATCAGTATCTGATTCTGCCCAGAATACCCCTACTACTTCATCAGATACTTGCTTTTAAGTAAGTCACCTCCTCAGGAAAGTCTTTGTCTTCTATATAACCCCATTCCCTTATCCTGCTTTTCAGTGAACGACAGACAAACAATAGTGATCCTGTAAGATTATAATGGAGCTGAAAAATTCCGATCACCTGGTGACATCATAGTTGTCCTAATGTAGCACTGGTAAACAAGCCTACTACACTGCCAGTCATGTAAAAGTATAGCACATAGAATTATGTACAGTGTATAATACTTGATAATAAATTACTATGTTACTGGTTTATTTACTATACTATACTTTTTATCATTATTTTAGAGTGTACTCTTTCTACTTAGTAAAAAAAAAAAAAAAAAAAAAAAAAAAAAAAAAAAAAAAAAAAGATTAACTGTAAAACAGCTTCAGGCAGGTCCTTCAGGAGGTATTTCAGAAGAAGGCATTGTTCTCCCAGGAGATGACAGCTCTATGCATGTTAGTGGCCCTGAAGACCTTCAGTGGGACAAGATGTGGAGGTGGGTGACAGTGATGTTGATGATCTGATGCTGTGCAGGCCTAGGGTAATGTGTGTGTCTATGTCTTAGTTTTTAACAAAAAGGCTTAAAAGTTAAAAAAAAAAAGATATGGCCGGGCGCGGTGGCTCAAGCCTGTAATCCCAGCACTTTGGGAGGCCGAGACGGGCGGATCACGAGGTCAGGAGATCGAGACCATCCTGGCTAACACGGTGAAACCCCGTCTCTACTAAAAAGACAAAAAACTAGCCGGGCGAGGTGGCGGCGCCTGTAGTCCCAGCTACTCGGGAGGCTGAGTCAGGAGAATGGCGTGAACCCGGGAGGCGGAGCTTGCGGTGAGCTGAGATCTGGCCACTGCACTCCAGTCTGGGTGACAGAGCGAGACTCCATCTCAAAAAAAAAAAAAAAAAAAAAAGATATAAAAAATATTTTTGTTCAACTGTACAGTGTGTTTTAAACTAAATATTTCTACAAAAGTCAAAGTTTTTTCAAAAATTTAAAAGTTTATAAAGTAAAAAAAAGTTGTAGTAAGCTAATTTATTATTGAAGAAAGAACAAAAATTTTTAATAAACTTAGTATAGCCTAAGTGTACAGTGTTCATAAATTCTACAGTAGTGTACAGGAATGTCCTGGACCTTCACACTTACCACTCACTGACTCACCTAGGGCAACTTCCAGGCCTACAAGCTCCATTCATGGTAAGTCCCCTATACAGGTGTGCCATTTTCTGTCTTTCATACAGTATGTTTACTGTACTTTCTCTATGTTTAGATGTGTTTAGATATACAAATATTTAACCATGTGTTACAGTTGCCTACAGTATTCAGTATAGTAGCATGCTATGCAGGTTTGTGATCTAGGAGAAGTAGTAGGCTATACAATTTAGCGTAGGTGTAACATCCAGATTTTTATAAGTACACCCTGTGATGTGCACACACAGCGAAATCACCTAATAATGCATTTCGGAGAAAGTATCCCCAGTGTTAAGCAACACATGACTATGTATCTGTTATTTTCTGCCTACCCACGGTAATGTAAACCTTACAAGGGCTAGGACTTTTGTTCACTAATAAATCCCTAATGCTCAGAACAGTACCTGTCATATTATCTTTGCTCAATAAAATATTTGTTGAATGAATGAATTCACGACAGGGGAAACTGAGACATAGCATGGGTAAGTAAACTGTCCCAGGTCACATTGCTGTTAAGCAGCCAACCAGGGTCTGCCTGATTGCAAAGCTTTGGTGCATAAGCACCATGTTATTCAGCCTCTTGATGGATTATGTGAATGCACAACGAGCAGGAATATTCTGAGCAGACCAAAATAACCGATAGAGCGCGTTAGAGGGAACTTATCAATTGGGCAAGAGCCTACAGAACCAACGTTTACTGTTCTTCTCAGTTATTTATTGGATTAAATTGGAAAGTTTTTTTGAGTTCTCACCAAGCAAAATGCAAGTAACTAATATTTGAGGATGAGCCAATAAATTCAGTATCCTTAAAACATTAGTGCATTAGCCTAAATGAAAACAATTTATAACTTACTTACCTTTTTGGTATGGCTTAAAAGAAGATGAAAGCTATGCTGGATAAGGAGAAATCAGCAAGTGGCTAGATGACTGCGGTACGTTCATGCAGTGGAGAAACATGGAATGGACGTAGCTGTATACGTGGAAAAGTAGACCCCAAAATGCTGTATACACAATGATGACATCTCTGAAAATTCTGTTACCAATAGAATTGTAAGAGACCTTAGGTTCATAAATAGTCAGTGATTCGAGGGCTTAGAATTTATTTGGTGATTTAATGTTGGTCTTGATATTTAGATGTTTCTGTTTAACTGTTACTCCTCAGATAATTAAATAAACATAAAAAAGAAATACTGTGTACCATCATGTGAGCCAAGCAAATACGTCATCCCTATCTGCTGCACATCCTTTTCCTTCCTGCTGTCCACCTCCACTGATCGCTGACGTTCAGCACAGCCTTTCCCAGGCTTCAGCCCAGCCTTCCTGTCCCCTGACTATAACCTCTGCATGTTATACACCACCTGACTCCAACTACATTTTCTTCTTTACTCCCTTGATTACTCTCAGATTCTTCTCTGTCTAGTTGCCTGAGGCTTTTGTCCCACTGCTTTTGCCCTTGTATCTTAGATAAGGCCTTTTGCTTATCCTTTCCATACCCTGGAGCACTCTCCCAGTTTCTTTTTGCTGTGTAGTCATCATCCATATTTTGCCCTGTCTGACTCCTTATGCCCATGGTCCAGTACCTTTAGCCCTGCCTGAGGAAGTCCTGTGACTGCTCTGATGTGATCGGGCCCCTCTCTGTCTCTACATTTGCTGCTCTCAAATCTTTGTTCCTCCCATCTAGTTAGGATTCTTGATAGCAAACTATAGAAATCTACTCTGGCTGATTGAAACAGAAAAAGGATTTAGTGAAGGCTATTGAGACCTCTTGGAATTACCAGGAATGTTAATTAAGCAGGCTTAGAAAATATACAGGGACAAAGTGGGAGCTAAGCAGCCAAATGACTGAAATTCTATGACCAGAGAGCTGGTTTCAGGAGATGCTGCTGCTACTATTGCTGGACAGTGGGCGCTGCAGCTGGCACCACTGGTGCTGGATGCTGGACCTCTGCCAGCAGCACCTTTGCTACCAGGACAGAGTCTCCTCCAGTCCTGCCCCTCTGTACCAGTAGCTCCTGGTCAGATCTAGGCAGAAATAGCTGGGCAAGTCACTGCCCCATCTGTTAGCTGTAAGGAGGCCTAGAAAGGAGTATGTCACTTCTGCTGTGAGAAAGGGGCTCTGCCTGCAACCACAGCTCATACACTGGGAAATTGCTTAAATAAATTATAAACGGGAACAAAACAAACAAACAAAAAGACCACATGGTCCATTCCTGATCCATAATAATTGTTGTGTTAAACTTTCTACAACTTCCTTAAATCCTGGAAGCTGCTTCTTCTAACCTCTCACTCAGCAAGAACTCTGGAATGTAGTTTAATGCAAGACTAAAACTCTAGGGATCACAGATTTATACACAAAGATGTTCATAACAGTATGATTTAGAATATCAAAAAAGGAGTCAGCCTAAATTTCCAACAATAACCATTTCCATTAACAAGAGAATGGTTAAATGAGTTATGAGATATCCATAGGATTAAATATATGCAGTCATTAAAAACCATGGGTTTTTAAAAAGTATTCTAAAAACGAATATAACTAAAAGTAACTTTACTAATACTATGTATAAGCTCTCACAATTGCAAATGTGCATATGTGAACATATTTTATATTAGAATATAAATATATACAAACACAGAAGTTAGAAGAGAATACGCTAAAATGTCAAGATTGGTGAGATTAAAAGGATTGTGTTCCTTTTTGTGCTTATCTGTATTTTTCACACTAAGATGAAAAATTAATATTTAAAAGAGGGCAAACTTTCCATGCCACTATTCTTATTTTTTATCATATTCTCAGAAAGGACAACTTTTCCCAAATCAACCTCATGAACCAGATACTCTGAATACTTAACTCTTCTCCTTGAAAGAACTCACCCTTTTCTATATGATCATTTCCTCCTTCACTATCAGTTTGTTCTCATCTTTATGTTCACATGTAGATCATTCATTCCACTCTGTAAACCCTTTCCCCAGCCCTGCTTGGCCCATCCAGCTGACACCTGAGCTCCCCTCTCCCACAGCATGCTTACTTTCCCCCTGCCCTGTATTTTGGTCCAATGACTCACTGAAATAGCCATCTCTGAGGTTTCTATTACTCGTGACCAGATCTGAAGATCTTTTCTCTGTCTCTGTCTTTGTAGCTCTGCTACCTGAAAGAAATGGTACTGATCATTTCATCATCTTTGATACACTTTTGGGGATAGGCAAGGGACCTTGTGGTTTTCTTCTTATTTGTCTAACCATTCTTAAAGCATTTTCCTGACTTTGCTTCCTGTTCTTCTCTTTCTTTATCTATTGACTATTCCTACATGTCAGTGTTTTCTCCCTTCCTCATTTCCCCATCTGTCTACATAATGGAGCCAATACCCTACAAACAGAAGCATTGATTTTGACAGAACCCTTGACCTCCGTATAGGCTACCTACCCAAGCCAGCCCAGCTTTGACAGTGGGCTCCAGTTCTCTACCTTCATGCATGGCCCCAGGAGCTCAATAAAGCTTTCCCTGCAGCTGTGTTCCTACAGTTCATGACCTCTCTCCAGCCTTCACCTCAGTCAGCAAGAGGCTATCAGAAGGTCTGGGTTTGGGCCAGTGCCTTAGAGTTGGGCTCTGCTTCTCTGTCCAGTCTCTTAAAATTGAAGCCTTAATTGGACTCTTCAACTGCCTTTCAGTCTCACCTTCACACGCTCTCTCGGATCACCCTCAACTCCATGATCTCTGACCTACAAACCAACCCAGGATGCCAAAGTTCTTAGCCCATATTTGGTGGGGATGTTTTACTGGGTCAGGAGTCAAATTCAGACTATTCAAGTTAAGTATGTCTTTTCTATTTATTTATTTATTTTTCTGATCCATGAGTTTCCTGAAAATGTGTCTTTTCCTACATGCAGAATGTTATGTTTCAGCCAGTGGGACTTGACCTGTGGTGACCCAAATCTACAGAACAACAATCCTGTTGAAACTGCTCTTGATCCTTGATCTGGCTCATGTACGCTCATGACCTTGTATTTATAGTTGTCCTGTCCTCTTTCCGTTTTCTAGACCCATAGCGTATTACTTTTAGTATATGTCTTAGACTTCCTGCCCTTAGAGAAGTTTGTTTATTGATTTGTTAATCATCCAACAGACACATATTGAACCCCTACTGGTTGGTGCTGCAGATGGTCAGAGGCCAGTCAGGGAGTTGGACAAAACAAAGGGCTGTGTCAGGTAGTATGCTTCTTATTGCTAGTGACAGAAATCCTGATTCAAATTATTTAAGCAGAAGTAGAATGTATTCCCTCACCTACCTGGCAAGTCTAGGGTCAGATCTGGTTTCCTTCAGGCACAGCTGGATTCATGGATCATAAAGCTGCCTTTAGGACCTGGCCTGTCTTCATCTCACGGCTCTACTCTGCTTTGTGATGCCTTCATTCTCAAGCTCTCTACATGGTGGCAAAATGGATGTCAATAGCACCAAGGCCACATCCTCCTCAGTTCCAGAACAGTAGAAAACGTGCGGCTTTCTCAGCCCCAGCAAGTGTTCTGCTAAGTCTTGTGGTTTCTAATTGGACTGTGCTCTTCCCTGAACCAGTGACTTTCACCAGGGGAATTCGATGCTCTGATTGGTCAGACTGGAGTCATACATCCTCTCCTTATAGCTGGGTGTGGAGTCAGGTCTACACAAGCACTTAAATTGAGAGCGAGGGATACAGTGGTTCGTTCCCCTGAGGAAAAGGTGATGGATGTGGAATGGTTTAAAAAAAAAAAATGCCAGGTGCAGTGACTCATGCCTATAATCCCAGCACTTTGGGAGGCCAAGGCAGGAGGATCCAGGAGGTCAAGAGATCAAGACCATCCTGGCCAACATGGTGAAACCCTGTCTCTACTAAAAATACAAAATTAGCTGGGTGTGGTGGTGCGTGCCTGTAATCCCAGCTACTTGGGAGGCTGAGGCAGGAGAATCGCTTGAACCAGGGAGTCAGAGGTTGCAGTGAGCCAAGATTGTGCCACTGCACTACAGCCTGGTGACAGAGCAGGACTCTTTCTCAAAAACAGAAAAAAAAAGCTGTCAGTCAACCACATAAGTGTATGGTTAGAATTACACATGGTCAAGTTTGGCAAAGGGAACATTTGAATCAATACAGGGTAAGCAAAGACCCACCCCTTCTATACTCCCTTGCTTCTTCCTTTCTTTCTTCCTTTCAGCTAAATTTTGTGAATGGCTACTTTGTTCTAGGTGCAGAGTATATGCTGTCCTAGAAATGGACTCTGCCCATAAGGAGCTTACAGAGTAGTGAGGAAGAGAGATGGCCAGGGTGATGGTGTGAGACACATTCACTGATAATTTATATTTTGAGAAATGGAAGTATGAAGAGTATTTCTGTGTTTTTGTAAATTAAAAAGACAGCTTCAATCATTATATCATTTAACATCTTAGACTGTCTCAGTGAGTTCTGCTTTATTCAATGCTTGGAATAAGTCTCTCTGGTATGCTTCTCTGAATAATGAAGACTCCATAATCCACTTTTATTTTTTTGCCTAGGCTGCCGCAAAAAGAGGTAAAACCTTTGTGTAATTAAAAGTAGCTTTCCTTAGATTAGGTTTCCTTTGAGATTAGTTTGCTTTTTTTTTCAGTCCTTGATTTATGGGTTTGTGGTTTTACTGTACCAGGGAGTTTTGTAGTAAGGTGCTTCCAAATATACAGATGCAAGAGAGATAAACAAAATACCTTTAATTTATACTTTTACCTTAACAGTCTCTACTTCTGACCTGTGGCAGGTTGTTAATGCATCTCCCACCAATGCCAGTCATTTCCTTTCCCATATACAGATATCCCTATCTGTGTATACATAGTGTGTATATAGAGAGTTGACTAGAAGTTGAAATGAACACATGTAGAGTTGTACATTTTTTTAAAGAGGAACAAATGTGAAATTATTTCTGTGACATTCAAGATCCAGCAATCCTTACATTATTTTTTAGCTGTAGTTTTTGTTTTGTTCTGTATTATTGAAACAAAGACTAAGAAAAGCAACACAAATAATCCGAGGATTCGGGAGTACATTAATATAGTGGTTGTCAACTGGAGACGTTTGGCAGTGATGGGAGTCATTCTTGGTTGTCTTGATTACTGGAATCTTGTGGGTAGAGGCCAGGGATGCTACGAAGCATGCCAAGTAAGATGCACAAGACAGGCCCCCATAACTAAAATATCCAGTCCAAAATATTAATAGCGCCTGGCAATAATTGGATTTTTGGAATTCTAAACATTGAAAAGATTCAGAGCAAGTTTATAATTTAGGTTTAAGACAGATAGAGGAAAATTATAGAGTTATAGAACCCTGGAGCTGAGAGGAAAAGACATTTAGTCCAGTCTACCCATTTTCTAGTAAGGTCACTGAGGCACATAAGAAAAAAGTGACCAAAGCAACATAACTCCTTCACCTCCTAAACATGTGATCAAGCAACTTGTCACATGTTTCTGTGTGCGCCTCCCTTTTCTCCTCTGCAAAAAGGGATGATACAACTTGCTTATGCTCACTTTGGCAGCACATATACTAAAATTGGAACGATACAGAGTTATTAAAAAAAAAAGAACTTGTCTCAAATTATGATTGCTGTGAACGACTACTTAAAATGTAGTACACATAAAACGTTTAGTACAGTACTTGGCCGTAGTGTGTTGTTAATACATAGCAGTGGTGAGGGCCAAGGTAGTGATTGTTATTTATGCTGTTGCCCAGAGTCACAGAGCCAGTCTGCAGTTTGTTTCACCCTGTCCTTCTGACTCTCAGTTCCATTTTCTATTACACTGCCTTGAGGAACTATGAAGAAAGGTTATGAGGGCAACTTAGTGGAGATTAAAGACCAGTCTGGACAGCAGCTTAGTAGCTGGTAATTCAAGGGAAAGTGAACACAAATTCTCCATAAAAGACAGAAAGGGGGTTTGTGGATGGTAGGTAGAGAGCTTTGAGGAAGACATGAATGGTGTTTCAGGTGGTCACGCCTCCTGGTGGAGTCTAGACCAGGTGACCTTTTTCAAACCCTACAGCCCTGACCATGTTCACATGGAGGCAAGATGGCTCTCTTTCTGTCGGGGAGAGTCCTTGAAATGCTGGGGTGGTATAAACAATATAGACAGCACATATGGGAACCTTTCCAACTCTAAGATTCTCTGGTGCTAAGTTTTGTGGACCTTAGGCTGGTAAGATCCTGTGACATAGAGCATGCCCAGTAGATATGCGTAGACAATCACAAACCTCTTGTTTTCTGGTTTGTGGAATAAAATGCTTTATTAGATTTTACTAATTCAGTCAACATGAGCATATGATTAAGATGTTGTGTAAAATGCTTTTTCCTCTGAAAACAGGAATATCTTACCAACAATTCTCTGAAATAGATTTTCTCTTATTTTCTTTAATGGCTTATAAAAATTCGGACAGGCGCCATGGCTCATGCCTGTAATCCCAGCACTTTGGGAGGTCGAGGTGGGCAGATCACGAGGTCAGGAGATCAAGATCATCCTAGCTAACATGGTGAAACACCATCTCTACTAAAAATACAAAAAAAAATTAACCGGGCCTGGTGGTGGGCACCTGTAGTCCTGGCTACTCGGGAGGCAGAGGCAGAAGAATTGCTTGAACCCAGGCCGAAATCACGCCACTGCACTCCAGCCTGGATGACAGAGCGAGACTCTGTCTCAAAAAAAAAAAAACTTCATAGTCAATTAAAGACATTTTCTCCCAAATCAAGAATAAGTTGGTACATAAAAGAAAACAGTGAATCTCAGTTGATTTTGTTTTCTATATTTTTGGTGACATTCAAGGTCCACAGAGCAGTCAGAGAAGAGCAACACATGCCTATCTGATGAGTGCTGACTGAGCACCAGGCACCGTACTAGAAGTTAGAAGTTAAGTGATTTGCCCTGAGTCACACAGTTGGTAAGCAAGAGAGCCAAGACAACACAGCTCCGCCTGGCTTCCAAGTGCACGGGCTTGAATATGCACTGTTTGCTGCATCCTGGTTCTTGACAGAGAAGGACTTATTAGAATAATAAGCAAATCCCCTCTGAGATCAGACTGTTCTTAATGCAAAATGCCTCCCTTAGATTATTATTGTGTGTTTTCATTTGACCTTCAACTTTTTCTTTCAGGTGTTGTGTAACGGACCAGGAACATGTGTTCCTATCTGTGTATCTGCCCTTCTCCTTGGGATACTAGGAATAAAGAAAGTGATCATTGTCTACGTTGAAAGCGTCTGCCGTGTAGAAACGTTATCCCTGTCCGGAAAGATTCTGTTTCATCTCTCAGATTACTTCATTGTTCAGTGGCCAGCTCTGAAAGAAAAGTATCCCAAATCTGTGTACCTCGGGCGAATTGTTTGACAAATAGCAACTGACTTCTTTAGAATTTCGCAGTTAACAATAGTATGTACTCAAATTGGGGGGGGGAACCCTACATTTTATTGTAAAGGTGTCTGCCAGTCCTGAGAATTATTGACGGTAAGGAATAAAAGATGTACAGATGACTCAGTGAAGAAACTGACACTTCTCTTATGAAACAAACATTGATAAACAATAACTACTAAATATTTATGCCTCTGTAAACCAAATCTCTTTTCTAGATAAAAATATGCATCACTACCTGCAAATTTTCTTCTGGCTGTTTTAGTAGTATTTTTTTACAGAACTAAATATAGAGTTTGTATGATTAGTAACATTTCCTGTCCTACAGCTTTTTTTTTTTTTTTTTTTTTTTTTTTTTTTAGTAAAGTATTCTGCATTGTAAAAGAAGAGGAAAAAAAAAAGGTATTTCTGAGTTTTTGTTCAGATACAAAAGGCTTTATTTCCTGTATGGAAACAGTGATGTCCCCAGTGAATCCTTTCAGCATAAAGGAAGCAGTTATATTAAATTGGCTTCATGACAATTTGCACTCCACAAGCCTCCAGAACCTTGAGCATAAACCAGTATTATTTTTTGTACTTCAGTCTTGCTTTTTGAGTAGTTGGCCTTAATACAGAGTATCTTTTAAAATCTCTTGTTTAGGCCGGGCATGATGGCTCACACCTGTAATCCCAGCACCTTGGGAGGCTGAGGCGGCCGGATCACTGGAGGCCGGGAGTTTGACACCAGCCTGACCAACATGGTGAAACCTTGTCTCTACTAAAAATGCAAAAATTAGTCGGGTGTGTTGGCACATGCCTGTAATTCCAGCTACTTGGGAGGCTGAGGCAGGAGAATCGCTTGAACTTGGGAGGCGGAGGCTGCAGTGAGCCGAGACTGCACCATTGCACTCCAGCCTGGGTGACCAGAGCGAAACTTTGTCTCAAAACAAAACAAAACAAAACAAACAAACAAAACTCAATGATGTAGGGATTGTTATTATTCCCATTTTACAGATGACTTGTCCAAGATCACATGACTAGTAAGTAGCAAAGCCACAATTCAAGTTCAGGTAAGCCTGACTTCATAGTGGGGCCAGTTTCACGTGTGTGTGGCCTGTGCAGTCACGTGGAGTTCTGCACTTAACAGGGCCCCCACACTTGGTTTAATGTTCTGCTGTCACTGTCTTGAACTTCTGAATAATTTTTTAAACAAGGAACTTATATTTTAGACCCTTTAAATTCTGTGGCTGTTCCTGCTTAAGATTGTGTTTCTAATGGTGCCATGTCTACTATAATAGAAGTACAACAGTTAGTGCAGTGCCTGGCCCAAGGAGCTCCTCAAAAACAGGAATTCCATTTCCTTCCCTCTAAGCTCTGCTGCGTTAACAAAGCAACCAAAAAAAACAAAACAAAAAGAAGAAGAAACAGAAAAGAGAAGATCCTCTCCTGTAGTATTTCAGTTTATATATAGGTTTTTTTCCTCTTAAATCTTTTGCTTTATAAGTATGATATAAATCTAATATAAAGAAATAGTGATTAATGAAGTGATTGAATTTTAGTGAAAAGAGACATGATTATCCACAATCATGTAAAATTAAAATCCTGAGGCTGATCTAGCCTTTTTTCTTCTTCTTCTTTTTTAAAAAAAAAAAAAAACAAAAAAACAAAAAAAAACCTCCTTCTTCTCTGAATCATGTAACAGGCGCATCTGTCAGCCGGACATCTTCCTAGGTTTTTGGCCGGAGAAATGTGTGGCTGAAGATGTCTCAGAATGGTGAGAACACTTTGCTGTCTGGATTTAGTGGGCCTGGGGCAGCCAAATGATAGTTCATTCTGCTTTGATTTTAATCCTCAAATCTCAGGTACTGTATTGCTTCCACTGACCTGTAGACCTGGAGTATCAGAGAGCATATTAGTATCGTTCAACCAGGGGCTGAGGTGAAATAAGCTTTGACTTTTCTAGAGAGAAAGTGATTTTTTTCAGGGACAATGGCATCTGCACATCATTCCTGTTTAAGTCTTTCTCTGCTCTATAGTTTTTTCCTAAGTGGCACTGGGTAAATGAATGGTAAGGAAAAGTGAACTGCATTTAGTGAATGCCTCTCTGTGCTGTGGGGCAGCTTCCCTGGGCCCCCGCAGGTGATCCTGCTGCAGAGGCTTCCATCAGGTCAGAACTTACAAAGATCAGACCAGAGAGAGTTGTAGAAAAGATGCTGTCATTTTTTCCAGAAACATACGTCCAGATGTTTTGCAGAGCCTTAAGACAGTGGTTAGCCTGGAATGTCAGAGAAAGAATGTGTATGTGTTATATCACCAAAAGTTTAGAAATATTATATCTTTCATAGGTTTAGGCTGCTGTGTACTCATTCAGAGCCAAGCTGAGGCATGTGTTATTGCATCTTCCTGATCATTCAGATTACTTGGTAAACAAGTGCATGCTCTGCTGTTATGGCTAATTTGAGTCCTTGAGGTCCCATTAGCAGAGGGGGCTGGTGGCACAATTTCTCTGTTGTGCATTTCTGTGACATTCAGAAAGATAGTGCTCTAGCCTCAACTCAAACTGAAGAAGATGAGTAGCTAGCTTGTCCCTTCCAATTTCTCTTAGAACACTCTGAATGCAACTTTTACTGTAGGAGACTGTTCATGAGAAACTAATTGAATCAGTCTTCAAATGAGAGGCAGGGAAACCACACATCCTGCCCACACCTACTTCCCTGGAAGATTTCTGTCTGCAGTTCAGCTATCCGAAAAGGTCTCAGCAGCTTGCCAGGTCAGAAGGTCTAACTGTTTCAAAAACGATGCCCAAAAATCATGACAGGAAACTTTAGCCTGGAACGAAGAGTGCTATGAAACCGTGTCAACAAGAGGAGTGGTGTGCAATTGTGAGTTGAATAGCAAGACGTCCTTGCTAGGAAGGAGATGACCCAAACTTCCCCTCATAAAAGCAACTTGGAACACATTATTTTACCTTTCAAAGATACATGGTAAGTTAAAATTGAGAAACATACCCCTTTCCTATGCAGTTCCTTGGGTTGAATGAGTGCTTTATTTTTTCTGCAGAGCCCCATCCCCCAAAAGGCATTTGATAGCAATGTATTAAGCACCTTTTACCAATGATAAGAACATCATCATAAGTGTTAAAGAAAATTGTCCTTCTCCCTACAGGTCAGCGTTTGAGCCTCATGGGGTTTCTTCCCATGATTTCAGCCCTGACGCACAATGAGCAGACACCCAAATCTTGTCCGCCCTGAACATTCTTTTGTTAGGGCCCATCACTCTAGCACTCTAAAAACAAATCATCTGCAACTGTGTTCTTGCTGCCAACTCATTTTAAACATGAATTTGACGTAGCTCCTCCTTTTCCCACTGGAGTAGTTAACTAATGCTAGCCCACTGGCTTATATCAGTGTCCCTCAAGCAACAAACTTTGGAATCATTTTTGCATTTTCACTCTTTCCTTGCCCACATATAATAGGTTGCCTTTCTTATTTCATTATCCCCAGAATAATTTTCTCTTGTCTTCCTCTTCTCTCTTTGAAATTACTTTTACTGTTCCTCTTCTTTGTCATCACCTATTGATTCTGCCTTTGTCTTAGTTCATATCTACCCTTTGCTTTTCAGTCCCACGGATACAACCTAATCCATTTCTTCAACAAAAAAGTTCTTGCTTGATGAGCACATTTTATTGAGGAACTGAGGAAACACCTGTGGAAGGAACAAATGAATGATTTTGTTAATTATTTATGTTTGTCTTCAGAGACTGCAGCTCATACAAGTTTTGTATCCTTGTTCCACCTTTTTCTTTTTCTTTTTTCTTTTCTTTTTTTTTTTTTTTTTTTTCTTTTTTTGAGACAGAGTCTTTCTCCATCGTCTAGGCAGTAGTGCAGTGCTATGATCTCATCTCACTGGCTCACTGCAACCTCTGCCTCCTGGCTTCAAGTGATTCTCTTGCCTCAGCCTCCCGAGTAGCTGGGATTACAGGTGTGTGCCACCACACCTGGCTAATTTTTGTATTTTTAGTAGAGATGGGATTTTACCATGTTGGCCAGGCTGGTCTTGAACTCCCAACCTGAAGTGATCCACCCACCTTGGCCTCCCAGAGTGCTGGGATTACAGGTGTAAGCCACCACACCCAGCCCTTGTTCCACTTTTTATAATATTTACACCACAGAGAGGTTAAGTAGTTTATTAAAGATTATAGAACTAGAAAGTGGCAAAGCTGGGATTTGAACCAGGGCATTCTAGCTCCAGCCAGGCTTACCTTAATAGCTATGTTAGGTGTTTTTTTGTCTTTTGTTTTTGTTTATGTTTTTATTTTTTTGTTTAAAAAGAAAAAGTTCCTAGAAAGGAAATAAATGGGGTAACAGGGCACTATGATGGAGTAGCAGGTAGTTGGTGTTCTAGATAGGGAAATCAGGAAAGGCCTTTAAGAAAGTGGTATTTTAGCTGAGTTCCAAAGGATAATGCCTTAAATATTTGTCCTCCTTCTACTTCACTTCCAACTTAGATTTTGCCTCACCCACAAAGTCTTTGTCTTCAGC
Source organism: Rhinopithecus roxellana (assembly GCF_007565055.1). Taxonomy (NCBI): domain Eukaryota; kingdom Metazoa; phylum Chordata; class Mammalia; order Primates; family Cercopithecidae; genus Rhinopithecus; species Rhinopithecus roxellana. The sequence continues at coordinate 23,211,460 of NC_044556.1, read as the reverse complement.
CTAGTTTGAGCAAATTATCTAAATAACTCTGTGACATAGCCACCCGTACCAAAGGTTAGTACTGAGTTACATAACATCGAATTGCAGTCCTTGTACTTAGAAGCACCTGTGGAAGGAACAATGAATGATATTGCTTATTATTTATGTTTGTCTTCAGGGACTGGACCTCATGCTAATTTTGTATCCTTGTTCCACTTTGGATAGTATTTACACCACAGCTCTGTGAAAGACGTAGACACTAATTAAATACATAAATTATTTGGCTGGGTGCGGTGGCTTACACCTGTAATCCCAGCACTTTGGGAGGCCAAGGCAGTTGTATCACGGTATCAGGAGTTCAAGACCAGCCTGGCCAAGATGGTAAAACTCCATCTCTACTAAAATTACAAAAAATTTGCCAGCGTGGTGGTGGGCGCCTGTAATTCCAGCTACTTGGGAAGCTGAGGCAGAGAATTGCTTGAACCAGGGAGGTGGAGGTTGCAGTGAACTGAGATGGCACCAATGCACTCCAGCCTGGGCGACAGCGAGACTCCATCTCAAAAAATAATAATTATTATTACTATTATTATTATAGCTTCAGACTCATCTAGGCTCACTTCAGTTATATTTTTTTCTAGACCAGTGCTTCACAAACTTTTTGGTCTCAGGACCCCCTTATACTAAAAAATTATTGAAAACCAGCTGGGCACAGTGTTTCACACTTGTAATCCCAGCACTTTGGGAGGCCGAGGCGGATGGATTACTTGAGCCCAGGAGTTTGAGATCAACCTGAGCAACATGGTAAAACCCCATCTCTACAAAAAAATACAAAAATTAGCCAGGCATGGTGGTGCACACCTATAGTTCCAGCTACTTGGAAGGCTGAGGTGATAGGATCACTTGAGCCTGGGAGGCGGAGGTTGCAGATCATGGCCCTGCACTCCAGCCTGGGTGACAGAGTGAGACCCTATCTCAAAAAAAAAATCCCAATGAGCTTTTGTTTGTGTGAGCGATATTTGTCAATATTTACCATTGTAGAAATTAGAGAAAAATTTTAAACACAGGAATACAAAAGGACATATTCCATTGGCTGTCAGAACAATATCATCACACATCTTGTAGCATCTGGAAAACTATACCATCATGAGAATGACAAGGAAAAGGCAAATAACATCTTAATATTACTATGAAAATAGTTTTGACCTCATAAACCCCTAAAAACATCTTGAAGACTCCCCGGGACCTTGGACCACATTTTCAGAACTGCTGCTTTACATAATGTCACATTAATGAATTCATCTCCTCTTTTTTTTTTAAATAGAGACAGGGTTTCACTATGTTGTCCAGACTGATCTCAAGGAATCCTCCTGTCTTGGCCTTCCAAAGTGCTGGAATCACAGGCATACGGCACTGAGCCCGGCCTATCCCCTTTTAGTCAGTCAGTGATCTGTGTATTAGTTTTATTGCTGTGTAAAAAATTGTCACACATATATTTGCTTAAAACAATACATTATCTCATAGTTCTGTAGGTTAGAAATCCAGGCAAAGAAGGTTCTCTTCTCAAGATCTCAAAAGGCTGAAGGGCTGAGTTCTGATCTGCAACTCTGAATCCTCTTTCAGATACGTTCAGATGGTTGTTGGCAGAATGGCAGAATTCAGTTCCTTGCAGTTGTAGGATTTGTGGTGACCTGCTTCCTGTCTTTCAAGGACTCACATGACTGGGTCAGTATAATCTCCCTTTTGATTAATTCAAGGTCAACTGATTAGGACCATAATTACGTCCCTTGTGCCATGTTAATGTGATGTAATCAGAGGAATGGCATGTCATGATATTCATAGATCCCACCCGTACTTACAGATAGTAGATTATCCAGGGCATGAAATCAGGGGCTGGAATATTAGGGGACATCTTTTTTTTTTTTTTTTCTTTAAGACGGAGTCTCACTCTGTCACCCAGGCTGGAGTGCTGTGGTGCAATCTCAGCTCACTGCCACCTCCACCTCCCTGGTTCAAGCGATTCTCGTGCCTCAGCCTCCTGAGTAGCTGGGATTACAGGAGTGTGCCACCAGCCCGGCTAACTTTTGTATTTTTAGCAGAGACGAGGTTTCACCATGTTGGCCAGGCTGGTCTCCAATTCCTGGGCTCAAGTGATCTGCCCACCTCAGCTTCCCGAAGTGCTGGAATTACAGGCTTGAGTCACCACACCCGGTCTGGGGGCCATCTGAGACTTCTGCCAACCACAATCAGCCAGATATTTTCTGTTTTGTTTTGAAAAAAAAATAATCATAATCTTTCACTTGGGCCACCAAACTCCTAACTTAGTATCCAAGTTCTCCAATTTTTTTTTTTTTTTTTTTTTTTTTTTTTTTTTTTTTTTTTTGAGGCGGAGTCTCGCTCTGTCGCCCAGGCTGGAGTGCAGTGGCCGGATCTCAGCTCACTGCAAGCTCCGCCTCCCGGGTTCACGCCATTCTCCTGCCTCAGCCTCCCGAGTAGCTGGGACTACAGGCGCCCGCCACCTCGCCCGGCTAGTTTTTTTGTATTTTTAGTAGAGACGGGGTTTCACCATGTTAGCCAGGATGGTCTCGATCTCCTGACCTCGTGATCCGCCCGTCTCGGCCTCCCAAAGTGCTGGGATTACAGGCTTGAGCCACCGCGCCCGGCCTCCAATTTTTTTTTAATATGGGAAATCCACATCTCCCAAACTCTATCCCTTTTCTAGCAAGTTACTTGACCTTTCTGTAAAATAAGCATAATGTACCTATGTTAGAGTTGTAGTGAGCACTAAACTAGATGATGCGTGTACTGTGTTTAGCACAGAGCCTGCTAAATAGTAAGCCCTCAGTCAAATTTGTCTCTATCAGTGGTAGCTCCCTTGGTGTGTTAAGGAGGCTCTTCTTAAACTAAGCACAGCAACCCCCTAGGATGGCTATAGTCCACGAAAACCCAGAAAATACATGCTGCCAAGGATTTGGAGAAATTGGAGCCCTCCTACATTGCTGGTAGAAATGTAGAATGGTGCAGCAGCTGTGGAAAACTGAACTGTTTCACAAAAATCAAACATAAAGTTATCATATGACCCAGCAATTCTTCCCATAGGTATATACCCTGGAGAATTAAACACATATGTTTACACCAAACTTATATGTTCTCAGCAGCGTTATTCATAATAACCTAAAAGCTCACCAAAATGTGGTATATCCATACAGTGGAATATTACTCGGTCACACAAAGGAATGAAGAAGTACTCATACATGCTACAGTGTGGATGAACCTTGTAAACAGTATGCTAAGTTAAAGAAGCCAGCCACCAGATACAACAAATGCATGATTCTATTCATATGAAATGTCCAGAGTAGGCAAATCCACAGACAGAAGGTAGCTTACTGGTTTCCAGGGGCAGTGGGAAGGGGAAATGGAGGGCAACCCCTAATGGGTATGAGCCTTCTTTTGGAGGTGATGAAAATGTTCTGGAATTCAACAGTGGTGATGGTTGTACATCTCTGTGAATATACTAAAAGCCACTGAGTAGTATACTGGGTGAATTTTATGGTATCTTGTAGACATTCCAGTTGACGATCATGTCTTAGTATAGACTTTGAGTCATCTCACTCGAGGCACTAGAAATGCAAGAGGAGAAGTCTCCAGATTATTCCAGCCTTGCCATTTGAGTCACTCCAGCCTTTCTGGTCTTCCCAGCTGAGGCGCAGACATCGTGGAAGAAAGGAAAGCTCTCCTTCTGTGCCCTGTGATTTGCTGATCCACAGGGTTCATAGGCATGATTAAATGGTAGTGGTTTTCCACCACGAAGTTTTGGAGCAATTTGTCACAAAGAAACAGGTAATTAGAAAAACAACTTTTCAGAAGGAGCCAGTTTCTCCAAAGCTTGGGTACTTTAGCTTAATATTAAAAGAGGAAGAAATTTCTTGACCCCCAGGCAAAAGGCAGGAGATGTATTTCTACACCATGGATAGGAAAAGGATTTTTTTCTCCTTTCTCCTTGGCCTGCATGCAGCAGTGAAAAAGAAACCAATGGATTCTTTTAAATCTTTAACCATATGCAGATGAATAAGCAAATGGTTGGACTTGATTCCTAATCTCTTTTCCTTTCCTGTATAACTGAGATTTTTTTTCTACTCTAATAAACTTGAACATTTAAACAGAAGTCATGTGTCACATATATGACGATTAGCAGCAAGAATGTAGAAAAGGAGATAGCGGCTGAGCTTGAAGCCTTAATTAATACCCAAGCCATTCAACTGAAAATAAGAACAATGTTTCTGGCAAGGAAATGTAAAAATAAAATAAAATTCTGTTCAATTTGGAATCATTTTTTTCTCAGTCTTTTTAGGATAATGATTTAAAATTCAATAACTGTAAAGAGAACTTTTTTTTTCTTTTTGAGATGGAGTGTTGCTCTGTCACCCAGACTAGAGTGCAGTGACGTGATCTCGGCTCGCTGCAACGTCCGCATCCAGGGTTCAAGTGATTCTCCTGCCTCAGCCTCCCGAGTAGCTGGGATTACAGGCGTGCACCACTACGCCTGGCTAATTTTTATATCTTTAGTAGATACGGGATTTCGCCATGTTGGCCAGGCTGGTCTCGAACTCCTGACCTCATGATCCACCCACCATGGCCTCCCAAAGTTCTGGGATTACAGGCGTGAGCCACCGCACCCAGCCCAAGAGAACTTTTTTAAGTTTTCAGTTGAGCTCCAGTGATTGAAGTGCAGTAATCTTTGAATGACATCAAGAAGGCCCACCCTCTCCACGTCTGGGCCCCACTGGCCTGCCCGTCCCCAGAATGTACACACTGAGAGTAGGAAGGGAATACAGCCCAAGGAAAGCCAAGCAGCCGCAGGAGGGATGGCGTCTGGGGACAGTCTCTTCCCGCCTCTCAAAAAAAAAAGGGAAAAGAAGTTTCATTCTTCAAAGAAAAGGGAGAAAAACAAGACTTTTATGGAAATACCATACACAGAGTTGGCAAAAATTCAGCAAGGAATAAAAAGTATCCAAAATGTTCCCGTATTCAGTTCCAGTCTGGCAGACAAATTAGAAGAGGTTCAATTTTCAAACTGATTTGCCCTGAATTATCTGGACCTAAAACCATGCAAGGCATCTAAAAAGACTCGTGGTTTGGTCCATTGACAGCCCAGTTGAACAAGCAGAGTCTAAAGCAGTCAGACAGAAAAAGCTTAAAATGTTTTCATCAAAATCTTATAAAAAACAAAGTATTTGGGGATGAAATGATAAGAGGCCCGAGATTTGATCGAAAATCCATTGCCAGAGTGGGGCAGGAAGGAGAGTTTATAGATAAAACAGGATTAGCCATGCGTGTGGAAGCTAACTGGGCAGTGGGTACATGGGGATTCGTAAATAAGCCCATTATATTCCCTCTATTTCATATATGTTTCAGCATTTCCATAATTAAAAGCTCTAGACATATATATCATGTAAGAAATTTTCAGTTGCTAAAAAGACAAAGAATGTGTTGATTGTAGATAAATGAAACAAACTAGGTTTTTAAATGAGAACAAAAAAGGACACTTAAAAAATTACTTTTATTTCATGCTTAACTCATGAAAAAATAAATAAAAAGTGGGCCGGGCACAGTGGCTCACGCCTGTAATCCCAGCACTTTGGGAGGCTGAGGGGGGTGGATCACGAGGTCAAGAGATCAAGACCATCCTGGCCAACAAGGTGAAACCCCCGTCTCTACTAAAAATACAAAAGTTAGACGGGCGTGGTGGCACGCGCCTGTAGTCCCAGTTACTTGGGAGGTGGAGACAGGAGAATCGCTTGAACCTGGGAGGCGGAGGTTGAAGTGAGCCGAGATTGTGCCACTGCACTCCAGACTGGCGACAGAGCAAGACTGTCTCAAAAAAAGAAAAGAAAAGGGTCAGTCTGCAAATCTGAACCTGAATAGGTTTCTCTGACTTGAAATAGTCTATGTTGGGCCTTTCAATGCACTGTTATCGAGTTTGAAATGTCATCCTAATCTTTATCCACCTAAGAGCTGTGCTCCTCATTGTTTGGTAAATATTTGAGGTGTTCCAACATCAATTTGACAAAACCTTTCCAGGAGACTTAAGGAGGCTGACGAAGGATCCCTTTCTCCAAGGGTGCACTCCCCGCTCCGTGTCAAAAGCACTGTGTGTGCACTGACTCATTTAATCCTCAGACCTAGGCAACTGAGGCCCACAGTTTAAAGACATACACTTGCCACTTTCCTCCCTGTGGGGATGGAAGGGCCACACTTTTCTAGACCAAACTCTGGCTACCCAGGCCCCCCAAATTCCCTGCCTCAGTGGCCCAAGCCTGCTTCTAGGGTTTGCATGGGCCTCTTGCCCCACGGAATGCAAGTGAACTGTGCCCCAGTGCTGAGAGATGGCACAGGTGGTTTTCAGTGGGGAATGGTGTGGCAGGAGTTAGGACCCGCAAGCTGAGGTGTGCAGGGCAGGATGGAGCCAGATGGAAAGAGAAGGGAGGGGGGCTATGGCAGAGGTTTTTGTGTATACTCTTGCCAGGGGTCCTGGAAATGTTAGGGGTGGACCTAATGAAGTAAGTATTATCATTACCTCCTTTTTGGAGAAAATAAAACAGAAAGCTTGAGTAGTTTGCTTAGGGTTGCACAGCTGGCTAGTGGCAGAGCCAGGGCTTAGCCTGTCATTCTTGTGATTCCATGGCTCTTCTCTTTCATGCTCCACACGACAAAATCCACAGAATCTGCAGGTACCCAAGGCTCTCATGAGACACAGAGACAGTCCTGAAAAGCTGTCTTACATCAGTTAAGTTGCTTTTCTACTCCATACTACGTTATTAGTGCCAACTCAGAAGGTGGCAGACAGAAGTGGTGGCAAAGCCTCATCCAGAAAAAAATTACCATGGGAAGTTGATTCAACAGAAAAATATTTGATACAAGAGTATGACAGTTAATCCTAGGATTTCACTTTTTGTTCTGAACTTCTGACCTACAGCTGCTAGTCCAACCACGGAACATCTAAAAGGTACTTTAACTAGATTTTAACCCTGTGGAGCCACCATTTGGCCAATCAAATAAGTAGGTCTTTGTGTATTTCCTTTAAACTCTAAAGCCAGGAAATTACTTGGGATATGTTAAGACCCCTGTCTTCCCTCCAAGGACATCCTGAGGCAAAGAAATAAAATCTAACCAAACATATTTTCAATTACTATTCATAAGGAAACACCCATCACATTACAGGTAATTTGAAAAAGCAAATTTATGGAAAAAACTTAAAATATTACCATATTTTTAGAAGGCATAATTTGACATACTTAATACCAAGTGGTCACTTTTTGATATGTTTTGGATACTAACCTCAAACATCTAAAGTTAATAGTAATAATAGTAGCTAACAGTAGTGAGTGCTTTTGCACCAGGCACAATGCTGAGTCTTTTACATGTATTAACTCTCTAAATCCTCACAGCAGCCCTAGAGAGTAGTTGTATTAGGTTGGTGCAAAAGTAATTGTGGGTCTTGCCATACTTTTAATGGCAACCTCTCTGGACCCTGTTTGTTTCTCTGGATACAACACAGATGTAATCAGGCTTCCTGGGCCCCATGTCTGCCCTGGAGGTCAGTTGCCTGCATTGTCACATGCCAAAATCCCCTAAGTATGATTCCAAAGGCTTTGAATAGCAGTGTTGATTTTTGCTGAAGATTCAGAGGGTGTGGGGGAGGTTGGGTTGCACCATATATCACCAGCAAAACATCCTCAAAGATTTCTTGAAATACTTTTCCCCCCAAATTCCTTTTTCCTCTACCAGCTGCCCAAATTCTCTTTCTCTCTTCCTTTCCTCCTTAGAAAGGTATTTTTTCCCGTTCCTTTCTCCAGTCACACTCAAGATTTCTCCCTATTCCAAGTCTGTTTTCATTCAACAAATATATATGTATATATGTATATATAATATGTTAATGTGTGTGTGTGTGTGTCCCTGTGTGTGTGTGTGTGTATATATATATATTTGTTATCTCGCCTGGGTGACAGCAGACCCTGTCAAAAATAGTATATTTAGATATATATATATTTGAATATTATATTAACATATTTAATGTATTTTATATATATATATATTCAAATATTTGTTGAATGAAGCCACTGCACCTGGCTTCATTCAACAAATAATTTTGACCGGGGCATGGCAGTGGTAGCTCACACCTGTAATCTCAACACTTTGGGAAGCCAAGGCTGGAGGATCACTTGAATCCAGAAGTTTGAGACCAGCCTAGGCAACATAGCCTATCTCTACAAAAAAAAAATTTTTTTAATTTAAAAAGATAAAAAATTAATTTTAAAAAACTAAATATTTTTAATGCATCTACCATTTCCCAGGAATATTCCTGGTGCTGGCGGATACAACAATCAATGGACTTTACAATCCATCCCTTTCTTACATAGAGTAATCAAACTTTGTCTCATGTTTTAAATTTGCATGCAGCCAAAGGCAGGCTGTGGGGGAAATGCAGGGGATTTAAATTACCAATAATTTTTGTTTAGTGTTATAAATCCAGAGATGAGGACTTTTTTGATCTCAGAGGGCCTCTCAGTTCTATTTTTAAAAATGATTGTATTATTGTATAAAGTTTAATTCATAGCCATGTCTGCTTCCAAGACACTGATAGTCATTATAATAAGCATTTATTGGGTACTCACAGTGGCTCTTAGCATTATATTCATTGCCTTACATTTAATCCTCACAATCCTATAGGTACTATTTTCTTTTTCTCTATAAAACTGACATTTAGAGATGATATGTGACTTGCCTCAAGTCAAACAGCTGCCAGGTGGCAGATCCAACATTGAGACCCAGTCCTGCCTGACTTTGGATGCTGTGCTTTTTAGCCCCTGTGCTCACTGCACCGCCCCGACCCTCCTGTCAGCCCTTATCCAAAAGTGTTGTATCGCTGGGCTGGGAATATTAAAGTATTAGAATCAATTTTCCTGTACCATTTTTGCCATATCTTCTGAAGATTTTTGCCCTCTGCTAAAGTCAATTGGAATCTGTTTTTGAACAAATTATATTTCCACCAACCAACATCTGTGGTGCACCTGGCACTGTAACAATGCTGTTGATTCATTATGAACCTTAAGAAATTACCTGTGGCCAGGGACTGTGGCCTCACGCCTGTAATCTCAGCACTTTGGGAGTCTGAGGCAGAGGATCACTTGAGGCCAGGCGTTCAAGACCAGCCTGGGCAGCATAGCAAGACCCCATCTCTACAAGAAAATTTTTAAAAATTAGCTGAGTGTAGTGGGATGCGCATATAGTCCCAACTACGCAGGGCAGGCTGAGATAGGAGGATACCTGGAGCCCAGGAGGTTGAGGTTACAGTGAGCTATGACTGCACCACTGCACTCCAGCTTGGGTGACAGAGCGAGATTCCGTCCCCAAAAAAGAAAGAAACGAAAAAAGAAATTGACTATTTAAAGTTTTTAAGGTTGAGATAATAGAAACTCAACTTAAATTTAAAAATAATTTTGGCCGGGCGCAGTGGCTCAAGCCTGTAATCCCAGCACTTTGGGAGGCCAAGACGGGCGGATCACGAGGTCAGGAGTTCAAGACCATCCTGGCTAACACGGTGAAACCCCGTCTCTACTAAAAAATACAAAAAAAGCTAGCCGGGCGAGGTGGCTGGCGCCTGTAGTCCCAGCTACTTGGGAGGCTGAGGCAGGAGAATGGCGTAAACCCGGGAGGCAGAGCTTGCCGTGAGCTGAGATCCGGCCACTGCACTCCAGCCTGGGCGACAGAGCGAGACTCCGTCTCAAAAATAATAATAATAATAATAATAATAATAATAATTTTGATTCAGATAAACAAAGGCTAGGTCTCAACCCAATTTCAAAGCCTGATGGATTCAAGAGCTCAAATAATAAATGTCAGGGCCCTATTTTGGCCTCCTCTTTTTTCCTGGCCCTGCTCTTCTCTTCCTGTCTTCATTCTGTATGCAGGCATTCTCTAGTTGGCAAGCAAAACAATCACCAAAAGCCTCAGGTTCACATCTCCCAACTCAGCAACCCCGAAGGACAGAGAATGAACGCCTCTCTCGATACTCATTTCTCAATACCAGGGAAGTCTTTGATTAGCTCTGCCCGAGTCCCACGAACCAATCGTTATGACCAGGGAGGGCTGAGACTATGATTGATAGCCCCATTAATGCCATATGGGGTAGGGGAGAAGTTACCCAAAGAACCCAAAAGAGAAGAATAGGAAAGTGGGTGGGAGAAGCCAAATGAATAGATGCAGTCATCTACCACCTGGTCTCTGCCATCAAAGAACTTTCAATTTAGTTGAGGACATGGATACATGAACCAAAAGATAATGTGAAGAAGCATACACTTGCCCAATGGTTGGCAGCCTGCAATGCAGAAGACCCGACCTTCACTACTCCACAGAGCCTTCTGAAGTTTGCCCCCAGTGTAGGCCTTCTAGCTCCCCTGCAGTTCTTGTTTGACTTCCTTCTCATCCCCACACCATCGCTGGTACCAGTTTCCTGTGAGCATTTCCTAGTGTCAGCCCCAGTAATGATGGCAGGAACAGGAGAGAGGCCCAGTAGACAAAATGGTAAAGCTGGGAGATTCCCACTCACATGGCAGCAAATGATCTTTTCATCAGAGCAAACAGAGTAAACAGGAGCTGGCCATTTGGTGAAACACGTAGCCTAAAACCCAAGAAAGGAATAAGGAAAGAGCCAAGAGGAAAGTAGAAAAAAATGTAATTTCTACTATTTAAAAAAATTAAATCTGAAATGAAGCTGTTTATTTTTTGCTGGACATGTAGAGTAATAGTACAGCCTTTCTTTAATGGAAAAAGCTCCATTCATTATGCTTGGAGAAGTCACTTGTGTGCCTCTCAGCATGCTTTAAAGTCATGGGCTTAATAAAGCCACTCCAGACTCCTAATTGGAGTCTCCTTTCTTTTGCTTTAGTTTTCTTTTTATGTATTTCATGTTTCAAATTGTTACTACAGCCTCCTGTCGGTTATAATTTTTTTTAAACAAAGTCTTCTTAAAAGACTGCCTTTGTCTATAAACCAGTGAGAACTCCTAGAGAGATTTATAAAGAACCAGGAAAAGTTTTCTATTTCTGTCCTAAAACAGTGGAGTCAGTGGCAACATGTCTTTGGGGAGCTGCCCATACATTCTTCATATCAGCATTGGCTAGAGTGATCTGATTGGAGCAACAGAAGTCATGGAATTCTTACAAGCATCAGTGATTTTTGTGGAGGCTCTAACTTAGTGTCAATCTTGACAATTGCGATTTGGAAGGTCAGGGTTTTTATGAATTTATTTCCTCTATTGTCTAGTCACATAATTAAAGTATCCAAGGGCTACCACATGAGTCCTGGTTTTGTTAGGGACTTCTTTATTGCAAACAAAAGAAGAAGGAAAGAAAGAAAGAAAGAGTCCTGACTTATGTAAGAATGCTGAATGTATAGATTTAAGTATAAGGCAATGCATGTTAAAAGGTATATTCCTGTTCTGAAAAGGAAACGAGTCAGTTACAATGGAAGGATTTCCTTACTTTTTTCTCTGCTGTTCTGGAGAGGGGCACAGTGGTCTCAAACCCAGACTTGTTTAACCAAACCTGTTAATATTATTATCTTTTTCATAAATTTACTGGATTGTAAATAGGAGTTAATTTACTCCCTACCCAAATTATATATTAAATATTTTGGAACACTAAGGATCTGGCTTATACCATTGTTTGCTGTATAATATAGTCAGTAATCATATATCCAACATTTTTGGATCTTGTTTTTCCCAACTTCTAAGCCAGAGATTCTTAAACTGGAGTCCATGGAAATGGCTATGACTTTGGAGATTTGTGTGTATCTATGCATTTTCTGGAAGACAAGCTATAGATTTCATTAGATTCCCTGGATACCTTCCCCTCTCCCCCTGCAAAAGGATGCTAAAATATTCTGAAGCTTTTTAGAGAAGGACTCTTCCAAAAATGAAGAGTATAAAACTGTCTCTGGTGGCCGGGCACGGTGGCTCACGCCTGTAATCCCAGCACTTTGGGAGGCCGACACAGGCGGATCACAAGGTCAGGAAATCGAGACCATCCTGGCTAACATAGTGAAACCCCGTCTCTACTAAAAAAAAAAAAAAAAAAAAAAAAATTAGCAAGGCGTGGGTGGCACACGCCTGTAGTCCCAGCTACTCAGGAGGCTGAGGCAGGAGAATCGCTTGAACCCGGGAGGCAGAGGTTGCAGGGAGCCAAGATGGCACCACTGCACTCCAGCCTGGGCGACAGAACGAGGCTCCGTCTCAAAAATAAAAAACAAAAACAAACAAAACAAAAACCTGTCTCTGAGGACAGCAGAATGCCAGAAAAAAAGATAGAAAACAGGAATAGTACCTTTTTTTTTTTAAGAAAATGATTTCCTTTTTTTTTTTTTTAACAGAAATCTGCCTTGAATTTTTTTCTCTCCTGAGCCTCTTGGCCATTGTTAATTGTTATTTAGTATTCTTCACTGTGAATTACTTTGTGGGTGCCTGTAAATTACTAGATTCTATTTTAACTAAAGGAGCCAACACAGCAAATTTATGTTCTGTTATAAATTAAGTAATGTGATGACATATGCTTAGTGGTTAGACTGACATGCAAAATAAATCAGATGTAATCATGTGAATATAAGTTTGAGATACAAAATAGGCATTATGGGGTTGAAACAAAAGACAGAACCATAGGAGTAGGAGTTTGCAAAAGCACAAATAAGCTAATTCTGCTTGCACTTAGCAAAAGAAAAATAATTTAAAATGGATATTTTTCTTCTTCTTTGAGTACCAGCAAGAGAAGTTAATAACTCAGATGTGAAGCCGGGTGTGGTGGCTCACACCTGTAATCCCAGCACTTTGGGAGGCCAAGGCGGGCAGATCACCTGAGGTCAGGAGTTCAAAACCAGCCTAGCCAACACAGTGGAACCCCGTCTCTACTAAAAATACAAAAATTAGCCAGGCGTGGTGGTGCGTGCCTATGATCCCAGCTACTTGGGAGGCTGAGGCAGGAGAATCTCTTGAACACAGAAGGCGGAGGTTGCAGTGAGTCGAGATCATGCCACTGCACTCCAGCCTGGGCAACAGGCCAGGCCATCTCAAAAAAAAACAGCAGAAAAACAAAACTGAGATATGAAAACACAGAATTTAGAGATAGAAGGTCTATAAGTGGACACCCTTACTTATATGTTTAGCAGGTGAGGACACAGGACCAAAGATTCTCCAAGCCACAGGTGGCTGGTCACAAATGCCTTAACTAAAACTAAGGCATTCTAATTCTTAGGCCGACTTTCCACAGCATCTTACCCAAAGCATTAAAGAGAGAACAACTGACTTTTGAGTTATTGTGTGAAGCTATTAAAGATTACACAGAGCAAGCATGGTAGCATCTGAAGCCCAGCACTTTGAGAGGCCAAAGAATTCAAAACCACCCTGGACAATATAGTGAGACCCTATCGCTACAAAATTTTTTTAAAATGGCCAAGAGTGGTGGTGTGCACCTGTAGTCCCACCTACTCTGAAGTCTAAAGCAGGAAGATAGCTTGAGCCCAGGAGTTCAAGGCTGCAGTGAGCCATGATCATGCCACTGCACTCCAGCCTGGGCAATAGAATGAGACCCTGTCTCAAAAAAAAAAAAAAAAAATACACAATTTATAGTACCTGGAACTCAGATAACAGCTTGACTACTATGAGAGCTAAAGAGATGCTGCCTATCAATGAATAAATGATAACAAGAACACAAACTAAGGCTAAATTTTGTCATTCTGGCTTTTAGAGCAGAAGCTAATTTTTTAAATTGACTTTATTAAAATCATTTTATTCACTTAAATTTATACATACCCCGTGGAGGAGATAAAATTAGGGAAATGAAGAACATTAATTTTTTTGAACATGGGTTTCTGTATATTTGAATTTTCTCCCTGATCAGGTAATCATCTGTTATTTTTTCTTTTTTTTTTTTGAGACGTAGTCTCCCTCTGTTGCCCAGGCTGGAGTGCAATGGCACAGTCTCAGCTCACTGCAACTCCACCTCCCAGGTTCAAGTGATTCTCCTGCCACAGCCTCCCAAGTAGCTGGGATTACAGGCGTGCATCACCACACCTGGCTAATTTTTGTATTTTTGGTAGAGACGGGGTTTCACCATGTTGGTGAGGCTGCTCTCAAACTCCTGACCCCATGATCTGCCTGCCTCGGCCTCCCAAAGTGCTGGGATTACAGGTGTGAGTCACTGCGCCCAGCCTCATCTGTTATTTGCATAATTTTGATTTAAAAAAAAGACTCCTACACCTTGAGGTTTTTGTTTGATGTGCTGTGCTTCTCATCTACCAGTTTGACACTAGCAGTTGACTATTTTCTATGCTTAGCCTATCAATGGAATTCAAAAGAAAAGAAAAATGACATCATTTTATTTGTGGAGAAATTCAGTCTTATTTCCTTTCTTGTGTGATTCTCCAAGGAAAGATGGAGACCAGAAATGTGGTTAAAATAGAACTTATAACTGGAATAAATGTTGGCATCTTTGGGGCTAACCCACAACTCAAGAGGGAAGCCGACTGCTGGAGGTTAAAAAACTCCCAGGGTTAATTGCAGCTAGTAAACAAGGATGGCAGGGCTTCAATCCCTGCCTCCATTCTCCCATGTGTCCTCCCATCACCCATGGTGATTGCATTCCTGCAGTCAAGGGCATAAGTCATCCAATTTTACTTCCCATTGGTTTTCTATAGCTCCCATTGGACTGTCCCATAGAGAAGTCATTTGTTATGAGACAGTCTTGCTCTGTCACCTAGGCTGGAGTGCCTAGGTGTGATCACAGCTCACTGCAGCCTCCGCCTCCAGGGCTTAAGCAATTCTCCCACCTCAGCTTCCTGAGTGTCTGGGACCACAGGTGCACACCTCCACACCTGGCTAATTTTTGTGTTTATCGTGAAGGAGAGGTTTTGCTATATTGTCCAGGCTGGTCTTGAATTCCTGGGCTCAAGTGATCCACCCCCATGTTGGCCTCTCAAAGGGCTGGGATTACAGGTGTGAGCCACTGTGCCCGGCCATCATTTGTTTTGTCTGTGTCTCATCTCCCTCATAGATCCTGGCTAATAGTTACTGTGTGCCTACCATGTTTCAGGACACTCTACACAACATTAGCACCATTTACGTAGGGACAGTCCTGTAAGAGAGCTGCCTTTGTCCCTATTTACTATCAGAGAAAACTGAACTCAGAGAGGTTACGAAATCTGCACGAAGTCACACAGCCTGGTAGGTGGTGGGACTGAGTTCAAACCTACATATGTGAGATTCCAAAACTCACTGGAAACACTACTGGATAGAATTATATTTTACTTGCCTTTATTTTCCTGACAGGTATTAGCACATTGCTATACAAATAGTAGGTACTCAATAAATGATTTTGCAAAAAATGCACAAATCATAGATCTAATAAGAACAAAGCATAAAGGCTTTTTTATTTTTTATTTTTATTTTTTTGAGATGGAGTCTCAGTCTGTCACCCAGGCTGGAGTACAGTGGCGCAGTCTTGGCTCACTGCAGCCTCTGCCTCCCAGGTTCAAGTGATTCTCCTGCCTCAGTCCTCTGAAGTAGCTGAGATTACAGGCATGCACCACCACGCCCAGCTAATTTTTGTATTTTTAGTAGAGATGGGGGTTTCACCAGGTTGGCCACCCTGTTCTCGAACTCCTGACCTCAGGTGATCCCCCCCACCTCGGCCTCTCAAAGTGCTATGATTACAGGCGTGAGCCACCGCACCCAGCCAAAAAACTTTTTTAAATGTTATTTTTGGCCCTCCGTGGTGGCTCACACCTATAATCCCAGCACTTTGGGAGGCCGAGGCAGGTGGATACCTGAGGTCAGGAGTTCGAGACCAGCTTGGCCAATATGGTGAAACCCCGTCTCTATTAAAAATACAAAAATTAGCTGGGCGTGGTGGCGCATGCCTGTAATCACAACTACTTCAGAGGCTGAGGCAGGAGAATCACTTGAACCTGGGAGGCAGAGGTTGCAGTGAGCCTAGATTGCACCACTGCACTCCAGCCTGGGCAACAGAGCGAGACTCCATCTCAAGCAAATAAATAAATAAAATAAATGTTATTTTCAATACTTCAGGTATATTTTGTTCTACTCTTAAGGGGAAAAAAACAACCTATGCAAACTAAAATTCAGTAACCCAGTAATTCATCAAGTTTCTCTGTCATCTGAGAGGCACTATAGCAGAGTGGCTTAATACCTGTACCCTGGGGTCAGGCTGCCTGGGTTCAAATTCTGTTTTGCTTCTCACCTGGGCAGGCCACTGCACTTCACTGTGCCTCAGTTGTTTCATTTGTAAGGTGAGGATTATAGTTGTAACATCTTTATAGGGTTGTTTTGAAGATGAAGTGAGTTAATAGATGTAAAGCACATAGTAACACTCAGTAAACACTCAATAAAAAGCTTTATTAACCTAAATATGTTTCTTCATAGCCCTTGTAAAACCCTAGCCACTCTTTTGCAGTAAAGCATTTTCAAAAAGTACCATTGATCCGGGGTTATCTCTATGTTCTTCTCCTGGAGGATCCTGAGTGCGGGCTGTGTCGACGTCACATCATTAATGTCTTCTGCTCCCTGCACTGCGGTCAAAGGCTTTTCAACATAGCCTTGGATACCCTGGGTGTGCTGCAGTTCAGTGCACCTCAAAGCATGATAACAGGAACTGAAATGGCAGAAACTGAAAGCAAAATAAAATTCAGCCAGGAAACACTTAGTTATTTTTCCCTTTGCTCTGCATGGGGAAAAAAAAGGAGGAGATAAATCGAAAACCTATGAAGTCCAGCATGTATTTCAGGGTTGTTTTAATTTTCTAAATATAAATACAGTCTTCATTCCTCTCTTCAGCAAATATCTATTGAGTGTTTACTGTGGTGTGCCCTGATTCCCCCATAGACATCTGGTGGCCATCTATCCTGGATTTTCTAGAACAGTCCTAACTTTAAATGTCTTTGGTGCCTTTTCATGAAAATACATTTAAAAGGCAGTGGAAAAAGCCTTTCTCAGGCCCCATGGCCAGAGTTTTGTTTCATATTTACTTTCAGCTGTGTTTCTGCTTGCCCCAAGGTCAGGAGCCGCCTAGTAAAAAAAAAAAAAAAAAAAAAAAATCTCCAAGTCCTGAAGGGCTGCAGGAGCCGGGACAGGGAAATTACTAGCTGGTATTCTGTGTTTCTCCTCTGGAGGAAGAGTTTTAATGGTTAAAATTTTCATCTATAACCGTGGTTGTTTCTTTGGGGCTGGCAATACTGAAAACTAACTTTTTGTATTATACATTCTTATAATGTTTGGTTTTTTTACAGTTTTTAATGCGATGCATTACTGTGATAAGCAGAAAAGAAAATAAAAGTTTTAAAAACTACTCACTTAAACAAATAAAATAGACACTCTCTTTTTTAGCAACCCAATAATAAGGGGTAGTGAAAAACGATATGCTCCCTGAGGACAGGGACTGTCTGCTTTTCTCATCTTAGCATTCCCACAGAGGAGCACTGAATAAATATCCATCAAAGCAACGAACAAAGGCCTCCTTCACATGCCTTAAACCGTCTTTACTTTCCGGAAGGGAACATGGTAGCTCACCTTAACCATGCCAAAAAAACATATACTTTCTATAAGTCCAGATTTACACACAAAGTATTATTTACTTGATGAAGGGATTTACCAGATTCCTTTCTACAGCAAAATGTCCTCAGTCGATTTGAAGTGTGACTTGATTTGCTTCATTTTTCTTATGAGATAGTGGAATAAACGAAGAGAATTTTGGTAAGCCAAGAGCCCAGAGTGTGAACCCTGCCTCAGCCTCCAGATTAACTGGGATCACAGGCGTGCGCCACCATGCCTACCTCTGACGTATCGTGTGTCCTTGGACAGATTTTTTGTTTGCTTGTTTTTTACCTCTCTGTGTCTTAGTTATCTCCACTCTAAAATGAGAATAATTGGAAGGGTTTTAGGTACCACATTAAAGCCCCTGGGAGAGTGCCAGGAGCACAGATATAAATGGCAGCTGATATTCTTATTGTTGTTTATTAAATCTTTTCAAAGCATCCAACGCATGAATTGAAGTGTAATTGCAGTGATAACCACAGGTCCCAAAATGTATCATGAAGGCTCAAACCTAATTGGTTTAAAAAAAAAAAAATCAAGCTTTTTATGCTTCATCCCAGACAAGTGATTTAAATGCTTAACGCACATCGTTTCATGCTTGGAGTTCTGAGAGCACAGGGGCCTCCTTTACTTCCTTGTTTATGTGACAAGAGGGGAAATCTCACCCTTCTCCAGCCTCGCCAGGCTAATTTTTTGAGGTTCGGCTTGAAAAAAAAAAGAGAAAAGTAGCAGATATATTTGGGAGCAAGGACCGGTGAGTTTGGTTACTGGGATTGAAGCCTAGCCTAGAGGATTTACTGAAGGTCAAACCCAAAAAAGTATCTAAACCTCATTCTAAACTTTTCAATCCAGGCCAGGCATGGTGGCTCACTCCTGTTATCCCAGCACTTTGGGAGGCCAAGGCAGGCAGATCACTTGAGCCCAGGAGTTTGAGACCACCATGAACAACATAGTGAAATTCTGTCTCTACTAAAAAAAAAAAAAATGCAAAAATTAGCCGGGCATGGTGGTGCACGCCTGTGATCCCAGTTACTCTGGAGGCTGAGGTAGCAGAATCGCTTGAGCCCAGGAGGCGGAGGTTGCAGTGAGCCAAGACGGGGCCACTGCACTCCAGCCTGGGTGACAGAGTGAGACTCTGTCTAAAATAAATAAATAAATAAACAAACATTTCAATCTGATAAATAAACCGAGAGCTGCACTGTATAGTGAAAGTAGGAAGTCTCAGGGTGCACTCGTGCTGGCACTTGCTAAGATTTTTTGCAAGTTAACAAGTCAACAGGCTTCCTCCTCATGCCATGTCTGCCCTGGCCTCCTTCTAGAATCAGGGAGGGACTCTCAGGAAGGAGACCGGGCCCACAGGCCCCTGGGCTGCTGGACTACTCCCACTCTCCCCAACAAATGAGAAGATCTCCCTGTCTCCTCTTGTCCCTGTCCCAGGTCCCCTCAGTAGTAATTATGTAATTCCATTACAATTCAGAGGAAAAAGGGATTTTTAAAAAGAGATCAGAGAGGCAGATTGGCCTTCAAGGTAAGGGATCTATAAAACCAGCCCCTTCTACCAGCCATAGACAGTGTTCAGATATCCTAGACAAAGAAAGTCCAGGAGGAACACAGAGGGTTAAAGTTCCTCCTGGACTTGGGCAGGTGCAGTGGCTCACACCTGTAATCCCAGCACTGAGGTGGGAGGATTGCTTGAGCCCAGGAGTTTGAGACCAGCCTGAACAACATAGAGAGACCCAATGGGTACAAATAATTTTAAAAATTAGCTGGATGTGGTGGTGTGTGCCTGTGGTCCCAGCTACTCAGCAGGCGGAGGCAGGAGGATCGCCTAGCCCAGGAGGTCCAGGCTGCAGTAGGTGGTGACTGCACCACTGCACTCCAGCCTGGGCAACACAGTGATTCAAAAAATAAATAAATAAATAAATAAATAAATAAATAAATAAATAAATAAAAGCAGAATAGCATTATCCTTTATACACTCTCACACACACAAAGTTAGTGTACGTGGATATTATATCTTGAGTTTATTGAGATATATGAGACCACAACTTGTGCTTTTTCGAGTTCTTTACAATTCATGATGTAGTGCTATACAGCACTATACAGCAGATGCTCAGTTGATATTTGTGAATAAATGCCGGTGAAATAAATAGTCCTGGCCAGGCGTAATCCCAGCACTTTGGGAGACTGAGGAGGCTGGATCATCTGAGGTAAGGAGTTTGAGACCAGCCTGACCAACATGGTGAAACCCTGTCTGTATTAAAAATACAAAAATTAGCCGGGCGTGGTAGCAGGCGCTTGTAATTCCAGCTACTCGGGAGGCTGAGGCAGGAGAATCACTTGAACCTGGGAGGTGGAGGTTGCAGTGAGCTGAAATTGCCCCATTGCACTCTAGCCTGGGCAACAGAGCAAGACTCCATCTCAAAAAAAAAAAAGAAAAGAGTTCTAGAGTGGTAAGGGTGGGCTTCATAAAGAGGGTAGAAAGTTACCTAGATTATTCCAGGGCATTGACCAGAATGCTGGTTGTAGCAAACTTTTTCGTTGTATAGTTAGAGCCAAGAAATAATACTAATTCCCCTCCACTTCTTATAAAACATGTCAAGGGGCAGGGGAGATGTAGCTTTTGAGTGCCCCTTTTTGCTGCCAAAGGTAAGAAAGTTAATTTTACTAGTTGTTCCCTAAGGTACTGGTTTATAGCCGTCCTCTTTTCAGTCCTGTTGTTCTACCCTGCTTATAAACTTCATCATAAGAATCAAGACATGAGAGGCACAACAGTGAACACAACAGAAGTCGGACAACCTCACTCTAAAGGGCACTCACTACAAGAATAACCCATCATTTATTTCTGTTGAAAATGGAAATGTGGGGCAGGCTCCTTGGTGGTAATCTTCACTGCCTGATTCTGATTCTAGGCAGAGACAGAAATAGTTTAATAAAACCCAGGTGACCATATCCTTTCCTATGCAGACATAATGGATTACAATGTCATGATTATCCTATGTTCTCCAGGACTTTTGCAAGCAAGTCATTATATTTTGGTAGAAAGTTTGAGGTATTCAATATACCTTGAAAATAATGTCTTTACCAGGGTAGGAACAGCCTCTGAGTGAAGACAAAGGAGTGAGAAATACGACATTTCTGCATGGGTTGGCTATCAGTCTCAGCACATCTTGGTGTAAATAAAGGAAGTGTTAGCTGCTTGGGATGGTTAATTGGCTGGGCCACAGTGCCCAGATAGTGGTGAAACATTAGTCTGGATGTTTTTGTGAGGGTGCTTTTGAATTAGATTAGTATTTAAATCCATCAACTTTGAGTAAAGCAGATTGCCCTCCATGGTGTGGGTGGGTCTCATCTACTCAGTGGAAGGGGTGGATAGAACAAAGGTCTCACCTCCCCTTAGCAAGAGGAAATTGCTAGTACATGGTCTTTGGACTTGAACTGTACATCAGCTTTTCCTGGGTCTTCAGCCTGCTGACTTACCTTGCAGATTTTTGTTTGTTTGATTGTTGAGACAGAGTCTCACTTCATCATCCAGGCTAAAGTCCAGTGGCATGATCATGGCTGCCTTGACCTCCTGGGATCAAGTGAGCCTCCTGCCTCAGCCTCTCGAGTAGCTGGGACTACAGGCACATGCCACCATGCCTGGCTAACTACCTTGCAGATTTTGAACTTGCCAGCCTTCATAACTGTATGAGCCAATCCCTTACAATAAATCTCAATGAATCTCTTTCCATACATATACATAACCTATTGGTCCTATCTGTCTGGAAAACCCTGACTAATACACTGCTGTAACAAATAATCCTCCACATTTCAGTGGTTGAACACAAAGAACTTACGTCTCTCTCAAAGAGCAGCCCAAAGCCAGAGTTCCCTGTTAGGGAGGAGTTTCTCCACCATGCAGTAATTCAGACACCCCAGCTTCTTGCACTCATGATTCATTATCCTCCAGGCCCTCTGCATCCTCTATGTCCAGCCAGCAGAAAGGAAAGCAATAGAGAAGGCAAATCTGCAGTCTTAACCATGGTGGCCTGGATGTGGCCTGCCACCATTCCCACTCGCTTTCCTTTGCTGAGAATGAATCACATGACTCCATGGAGAGGAATGGTGGGGCTGGGGAAGATGGCCCTTGACTGCGGAACCATTTCCCAACAACAACTTTCTACTGCAGAAAAGGGAGCAAGCATTTGGTAGCCACCAGTCTTCTTGGTGAACACTCACTGTCTTATGTGTGTGTGTGTGTGTGTTTTTTTTTTTTTTTTTTGAGATGGAGTCTCGCTCTGTCACCCAGGCTGGAGTGCAGTGGCGCGATTTTGGCTCACTGCAAGGTCCACCCCCCGGGTTCACGCCATTCTCCTGCCTCAGCCTCCCGAGTAGCTGGGACTACAGGCACCCGCCACCACGCCCAGCTAATTTTTTTTTTGTATTTTTAGTAGAGACGGGTTTTCACCATGTTAGCCAGGATGGTCTCGATCTCCTGACCTCGTGATCCGCCCGTCTCGGCCTCCCAAAGTGCTGGGATTACAGGCGTGAGCCACCGCGCCCGGCCTCTTATGTGTGTTTTTAAGAATTATTCCACCGCAACTCTTACCTCGTTTGTGTTTTCTCTGACAAGAGTCCCCCTCCAATTTGTTTCCTTCTAACATGGCACAGAGTATATTCTGTGAATTTCCTGAGTGACTGGCCTCACATCATTAGACCTTTCACAGATTTAAAATCTAGCAAGGTAAATAAGATTAACAAAAATAAAAAGGTTAAATAATAATAGAAGGCCAGCACAGTGGCTCAAGTCTCTACTCACAGCAATTTAGGAGGCCAAAGTGGGAGGATTGCTTGAGCTCAGGAGTTCAAGACCAGACTGGGCAACAAAGCGAGACCCTGTCTCTACAAAACATTAGCCAGGTGTGGTGGTGCATATCTGGAACCCCAGCTATTCAGGTGGCTGAGACAAGAGGATGGCTTGAGCCAGGAGGTTGAGGCTGCAGTGAGTCAAAGTTGCGCCACTGCACTCCAGCCTGGGCAACAGAGACTCTATCTCAAAAAACAAAACAAAATAACAGAAGGCAGTTTATTATTACATGTGCAGAAAACAGGACAGATGGTAAGTACAATGTGTGTTCAGAAGAGGGAAAGTGGCAGGGCACCGTGGCTCATGCCTGTAATCCCAGCACTTTGGGAGGCCAAGGTGGGCAGATCACTTGAGGTCAGGAGTTCAAGACCAGCCTGGCCAACATGTTGAAACCCTGTCTCTACTAAAAATACAAAAATTAGCCAAGCATGGTTGTGCATGCCTGTAGTCCCAGCTACTCAGGAGGCTGCAGCATGAGAATCACTTGAACCCAGGAGGCAGAGGTTGCAGTGAGCTGAGATCGCATCACTGCACTCCAGCCTGGGCAACAAAGTGAGACTCCTCAAAAAAAAAAAAAAAAAAAAAAAAAAAAAAAACAAGAAAGAGAGGTTCTGTAATCGGATGAAGTGATGAAGTAAAGGTGTGCAGTTCACTATAATCTTCATTTTGTGTGCATGTGTTCTAGGTTTTCCTTTTTTCCAAAAAAGATTTTAAGTTCCTCATTAACCAGACAAATATTTGAGCATCTATATGTTGGTTGGATTATCTCTTACTAATATCTTACTCACATCTCCCTATATCACCTATGCTGGTACAGAGCATATAGTAACCACTGGACTCTCTCTAATTCTACTTTAGAAATATCTCATGTCCATTTCTCCATATGCACTCCCTATCCCTAGCCTATGAACAATGCCCTCTTCCTTCTTGCCTAGCCTACTGAAATGTACTCCCTACTGGGCTTCCTATTTCTAATCTCTGACCTTCTTAACTCATATTCGCAAGTCACCAGAGTTAATCATCCTAAAACACAGGTCAGATTGGGACAGACCTTGACAGAGAACAAATTCCATAGGCCTTCATATGCTAGCGGGCTAGTTTGTTTTATGCTCATAAATTCCCCCCATCCCAGTTTGTATGCTCCTTTGCAGTGTGACCTTGCTGTTTCTCCCTGGGAGAAACAGGTTCGTTTTTCCACCCCTTTGGATCTGGGCTGGACCTGTGACTTGTTTTGACAAATACAATGCAGCAGACATGACCTAAGCGTCCTGAAGTTTAGGCCTAACAAGCCTGGCAGCTTCTGCCTTTGTTCATTTGGAAAGCTGCCCTGAGACTCCAATGCAAGGAAGGCAGTCTGGCCTAGTGGAAGATGAGAGGCCACGTGGAGAAGAACTGAGGCTCTCTAGCCAGCAACCATTCCCCATCAACTGTCAGACGTGTGAGGGAGGGAGGCCCTCTGAGGCCTTCCAGCCCAGCTGTCACTAACTTATGCTGGCACATGAAGGAGCCCAGGGGAAACCAACAGAGGAATACCCAGGCAACCCATGGCATCATGAGAAATAATAAATCATTGTTCTAAGCCACTAAGTTTTAGGGTAGTTTTTTATTTGTATTTGTATTTATTTATTTATTTATTTATTTATTTATTTATTTATTTGAGACAGGGTCTCACTCTGTTGCCCAGGCTGGAGTGCAGTGGCATGATCTCGACTCACTGCAACCTCCACCTCCCAGACTCAAGCGATTCTCCTGCCTCAGCCTCCTGAGTAGCTGGGATTACAGGCGTGCACCACTACCACCCAGCTAATTTTTGTATTTTTGGTAGAGATGGGGTTTCACCATGTTGGCCAGGCTGGTTTCAAACTCCTGACCTCAAATGATCCACCCACCTCGGCCTCCTAAAGTGCTGGGATTACAGGCGTGAGCCACCGCACCTGGCCTAGGGTAGTTTTTTATACAGCAATGGAGAACTGAAACAGGTAGACTCGATAGGATCGGTATGAAGGTGAGGGAGAAGATGTCTAGAATGACTCCTATAAACTGAGGTTTAAGGAAATAGGCATTGATTTTCAATCAGAATGTAACCATTGAGAACATATGGGATATTCCAGTAGAGATATCCAGTGGGTAAGTGAATACATGGATCTGGGGCTGTCTGAATTGAGCCATCAGTTTCAGTAATTGAGAGTGGATTAAATCACCCAGGACCACCCAGGAAGTGAGAGGAGGCAGAAGTCAAAGGTCAGAAGACAAAACCTTGGGGAGCGCTAACATTTAAGACTGGGCAAAGGAAGGAAAGCCAGCAGCACAGGAGGCTGTTTTGCAACACAACTAAAAGTGGACAGACTATGTTTATGAGCTTTACTTTTGTTCTTTACTTTCTCAGGCCAGTCAAAAAAGGAAAAAAAGCAGTGGAAGAAGCAAAGAAGATACCTGGGATAGTAACGTAAGGAAGTCCCAAGGACCTAATTAGTCATTTTTTGGATGCAAACAAGTCCTGCAAATGCAGCGGGCCGGTGCTTTCCAAGGCCCTGGGGAATCCTTAGCCAAGAAACATAGCAAACTATGCAGAAAAGGCAACTAACCAACCTTGCTATGCATACTTGTCTTTCACCAGGATAGAGAGCTGAGGGGGACCCAAACAAATTCAGAGCAAACTAGACAAACCAGCCACTCTAGTCAATAGCAGAAGAGACAGAGATATGTGCAGAGGCAGCCAAAGAAAGGCGCAAGTCAAAATATGCCAGAACACAGACAACACAGTGAGGACAGAAATAAAGATACACGGCGAGGTGTGCCTCTTGACTGTCCTATCTCTTCTTCACCTTCATATCTCTCTCAGACACATCAGTGTAGCTTTATGGACTCCTGTCCTGTGGGAAGCTAGATGATTACATTTATATTTCAGGATATAAGTGTATAATTACACACTTATGCCAGAGTCAGAAACTCCCCATCCAAAAACCCTAACAGTTTAAATTAGCAGAGCTGTTGATGCTGTTTACAATATGCAGGGAGAAAGAAAGAGAAAGAGAGAGGGAGAGGAGAGAGAGAGAGAGAGAGAGAGAGAGAGAGAGAGAGAGAGGTGATCATTGCATATCCCCAAAAGAAACTCAGCTATCTTGGATCTAGTCCCCTAATTTTATAAGTTTTTGGATATTTTTTGACACTAAGACTGCAGCATTGTTTACAACTCTCTGTCTCTTAACTGAGGATTCAATTTAACAGACATACCTATCAGCCACATGGTGCAAGGCTCTACAAGGCACGCACAGATGTAGGCAGTAGTGTTCCGGTAAACCAGCACTCCACAGAAAGGGACTTGATTTAAAGCATTTGCTTGTTTTTCCCACTGTGGCTGATTTCAAGCTACCAGTGGTTTAATAACTGAGGCTGATTAAAATCTTGAATATTTAGCATCCCTGGGTCTAACATTTAAGAATGAGGAAATCCGGCCAGGCATGGTGGCTCACGCCTGTAATCCCAGCACTTTGGTAAGTCAAGGCAGGCAGATCATGAGGTCAGGAGATCGAGACCATCCTGGCTAACAGTGAAACCCCATATCTACTAAAAATACAAAAAATTAGCCGTGCGTGGTGGCAGGTGCCTGTAGTCCCAGCTCCTCAGGAGGCTGAGGCAGGAGAATGGTGTAAACCCGGGAGGCGGAGCTTGCAGTGAGCTGAGATTAGGTCGCTGCACTTTACCCTAGGTGACAGAGTGAGATTCCATCTCAAAAAAAAAAAAAAAAAAAAAGGAAATCTGAGGTACCCAAGACAACAAGACAACAGCCAGCACCAACTGTCAACTCTGTGTGTGAAACCATGTTGGTCCTTCCAGCCCAGCTGGCCCTCAGCCAAAGTATGCCCAGGGAAGACCAGCACCACAGTCTCCCAGCCAAATCAAGGAATCATGAGAAATGGTGGCTGTTGTTTTAAACTACTACATTTTGGGATGATTTGTTACATAGCAATGGTTAACTGATACACACATAGTACAGACTTGCCTGAGGGAGAGTCAGTTTCTAGAGAAGCAGGAGTCTTTTTTGGCCTTCTTCTGTTAAGTTCCCAGACCTAGTCACGAGCTATCTGAGAAATTTCCATCCTTCTGTTTGTTACATCAAGACTTCCTAGACACCTGGTACTAAGTACAACCACTGGCAGCTCTTATGCTCTTGCCCCTTTGAATGTGCTGCCAGTCCAACTTTTAATCAGACTGGGGGCTGAACAAAGGAAAGATCATATTTACAGGCAGTTGTTTTAGGAAATTTTGTTTTCTTGAAAATTAGGCTTGATGATTTCATCAAATGAAAGGAATAGGAAACACTGCAGGCGAGACTATCTAAGGCAGACAGAACATTTAGTAACATCCTCCTCGTCTGTTTCAGTATCTCGTCTGGATACTGACATTTCTTATCTGTCCCGCCATCAGAATTAGACTCCAAATGTCTCTAACTGATTTGTTAAATATTGACTTGACATAGTAGCAAGGAGCCAGAGTCCATTTTTTTCCCATGACACCCCATTCCTAAAGTGAGTATTTTGTGCCCGTAATACCCTCTCTTTCTGAACACTTTTTCAGAGCAAGCCCCAGCTGGACTTCTCTAGGAGATTTTCCTACTAAAGATTTCAAAAGATCAGATCTGCCTCTTTGGTCTGTGTACCTTTCTCATGTGTGAAATACTGGTGATTTCAAAGTATCAGGGACCAGGGCAACAGCAACAAAAACTCTTCAAAAAATCTATTTCCTAGAGAAAAGCTAGAAGATAATTATTACAAAAGCCAAGACAGTGTTTTCTCCTGGGAGGAAAGAGAGGGCTAATGGGGGTGAGGTGCCATGAGGGAGAAGCCTTCAGGTCATGTTCTAATTCTTACCCAGGTAGTAGGTCACATGCTATTTGGACTCTAATAATATTTTTAAGCATCGGTGCAATTTTATGCTCTTTGTGACTGTAGGCTTTATTTCACAATAAGAAAAAATAACCAATTTAAAAGTAATGCATTCTGCATTCTGATTTCTTATTGTATGAGCTGGGAGCTTGTTAGAAATGAAGACTCTTGAGCCCCCCGCAAGGCCTACTGAACCTACTGATCCCCAAGTGGTTTGTCTGCACATTAAAGATTGAGCAGCACTGACCAAGACTGAAAGACAAGTCACTAGTTCCAAGGTATTGGAAAAGTCACATTATCCTTATGCCTATGTCACATCTGTAAAATGGGCATAATAATGCAGACCTGGCCTCCTTTCCAGGCTGCTTTGAAGAGGATGTGAGATCATACATATGAGAGTACTTTGGAAAAAAACAGTAAAGCATCGTATACATTAGGTCTTAGTATTACCTTGGGATAGCGTCCTGAAAGAATCACTTGCAAAGAAGAAATTTCTGCCTCTGGTTTCCTGGCAGCTTGGTGCTTCTCGATTCTGCTGTGTCAAAACTTGCTTTCCTCCCTGCCTTGAGGGTATTACCACTTTCACAACAGATGCAAGGTCAGCCATGCCCTTTGCAAGGTCTCTGGAGCAGATTACATCTTTCAAAAGGCACTGGAGTCCCCAATTTAACTTTCTGACAAATCAAATCCATGTTTGGCTAAGCCTGTTGTATGACAACAGCATCTGACCTCACCTGGGCTGAAGCTGAGCTCCAGCAGGAACCAGGAACACCAGGCAGGCATCAGATGCTTTCAATTGTTCATGGCTCTTGGCTTTATTTTATTTTAATTTTTTTGAAGTTTAAAAAAATTATTTTATGTGCAGACAGCTAGCAGTAGTTTCTTTTGTTGAGCAGCTGTCTTGGATAATCCATTCAGGGAAGATCATTTAGCCCAACTTGATGAAGGGCTGTATCCCTTCCATTCTGATGGAAACACGGGTGGCACATATTGAGGTTATATTCCCAGATCAAACCTGCTGGTTTGACCAGACACAGCAAGAGCAAGAACCTTGGCCAAATTTTCTAGGGTAGTTCCAACAGAGCTGCTGATGACACATCTCTGAAAAGAGAGCAGTAATTCTGTGCTTTGCACATTGTAAGGACTCAAAAAAATTGATGGTGATGAATATGTGCATTATTTCAAATACGACATTCAGTTTTCTCAATTTCAAAAGATATTAAAAAAAAAAAACAAACAAAACAACAACAACAAAAAAAAAACAGGTCCAAATGGACAGGTAACTAAAACACTTATCAGTGAGGCTTGCCTAGGTTTTCTTTCATTAGGGTCCTTCTACTGAGTTTCAGGAGTTGACATGATGTTGATATTTTAAGGATGCAGTACTTAAATGGTAGACATTCAGATGTTGTGCTTCATTACTCATTCATCTCAACACATATTGGAAGGCCAGTCTGCACCGGGTTATATACCTGGTTGTATTTGTGTTCTGTCCATACAAAATGGGGAGATATAGGGGTGTGTGTGTGTGTGTGTGTGAATGTGTAATTGTTTTTGATGACCATATTTTTTAAAAAAAGAAAATAAAGAAAAGAAAAGAAAGGGAAGGTGTATGGTGAAACTGTTGAGAACTTCCCGAGTGCCTATTCTAGAGTTAGGCCCTCGTGCTCCAATCCCAGCACTACAAATTGTTAGTTGTGAGACTTTGGGTAAGCTACTTAACTCATTCACCTGGATCTAAATGTTCTCATCTGTAAAACTGTGACAAAAACAGGACCCATTTACTGTAAATATTAAAAGATTTAAACCATGTGCATGGCATGTGATAAGGGCTCCATAAATGTTAATTTCATGATAAAGAAAGGGACTAGACATCAGTTTGGGGGGAAAAAAAGAACCCCATCAAACTTGTAAATGTCACTATCATGATTATTGACACTCTGTTGATGATGTTGTGCAGAAAGTAATTAACATAGCAGGCCCAAAGTACTGCCCGTGAAAAGGCCGGCTTGCAAGGTTGGCCCTTGGCTGGTGTCTGGGAGAGAACTGAGATTTTGCGAGGGTTCCCACCATTAACTGATAAGAGTGGTTCATTGTGCCAGACTATTTGTGCAAACAATGTGGTTTGTGCTGAACACCTGCTTTCTTCTGGGAAGCCAGAATTTCATATGTGCTGGCTTGGGGCTGCCTACATGACCAGGCTCCGTTAGAAACCCTGTCTAACGAGCTCCCTTGGTTGGCAACATTTCACACTTGTTTTCACGTACAGAACTCGCACTGGGGGGTTAATTTATCCTTTGTGATTTTACTGACAGAGGAGCCTTAGAAGCTTGTGCCTGGTTTTCCCCAGACTTCACCCCAGATGCCTTTTCTCTTTGCTGATTGTGCTTGTTATCTTTTTGCTGGAATAAATCATAGCCATGAGCGTTACATGATAGTAGGCTGAGTCCTGTAAGTCCTCTTAGTGACCCATTGAACCTGGGGATGGGCTGAACTAGTTCTCTCTGAAGAAAACATACTTGTTTGGGAAAGAGTGGCATCACAGCATCATCTAATTTAATGTAGGTAAACAAACATATCATTTGCAAAAAATGACTCAGAAACGTAGGATCTGAAAAAATGTTCTTAAATGAGTGAAGGATAAAAACGCTCCAAGCAGCATTGGATCCTCAGTGACCCTTCTCTAAAATCATAAAAATGTTAAGAATCTTCAACACTGTAAAAATTATACACTGTAGGCGGGGCACGGTGGCTCACACCTGTAATCCCAGCACTTTGGGAGGCCAAGGCAGGCATATCACCTGAGGTTTGGAGTTCGAGACCAGCCTGACCAACATGGTGAAGCCCTGTCTCTACTAAAAATACAAAATTAGCCGGGCGTAGTGGCACATGCCTGTAATCCCAGCTACTCGGGAGACTGAGGCAGGAGAATCGCTTGAACCTGCGAGGCGGATGTTGCAGTGAGCTGAGATTGCACCATTGCACTCCAGCCTGGACAACAAAAGTGAAATCCGTCTCAAAAAAAAATAATAATAATAATAATAATTAAATTATACACTGTAATGTATAGATGTATAGAGCAGGGGTGTCCAGTCTTTTGGCTTCCCTGGGCCACACTGGAAGAATAATTGTCTTGGGCCACACATAAAATACACTAACACTAATGACAGAAGACGAGCTGAAAAAAAAAAAAAGGCCCAAGCATAAATCTCATAATGTTTTATGAAAGTTTACAAATGTGTGTGGGGCCATATTCAAAGCCATTATAGGCTGCATGCAGCCCGCAGGCTGCGGGTTGGACAAGCTTGGTATAAAGCGGAAGGCAGCAATGCGGTAATTTACAATTTTTAGGTCATTGTACAGTCAAAGCTCCCTGGCTTCCCCTCCTACTCCACACACCTCCCTTTCTACCCCATTCCCTCCCCAGTAGTCTTGATTTCCTTCCCGGTGTCTGTGAAGCTAATTTTGGCATTCAGTAACAAATTCTGTATGGTTTGAGAGTCAAATGTAAATGTATCACATATAGATGTTTCCGGACTATTCTTTCAGGATCAGTTTGAAATATACTCATTCAGCAAGAACTAACTGAATACCTTCTACATGCCAGGCTGACATGTAAAATTATTTGGTTTAACATGAACCCTGCAGTTTTTATTATGATACCACAGAATGCAGCTTAAAAGCCCTTGTTAGGCAAACCTCTCAAAATCCTGTGCTTTATTTTCTGTCAAAGATGATCAACAAAAGCGTGTATTGGGGTAGTGTTGTGCTGGCCTTTGTATCAAATGAACTAGTCGAGCATTATCTTTTATCCCTTTGATAGAATGGAGATTTCCCACTAAAAAAGCAAATCTTTCATTTTAAAGAGTTGGTTTTTTTTTTTTTTTTTTTGAGACAGAGTTCTTGCTCTGTCATCCAGGCATAGTGGCACAATCTTGGCTCACTGCAACCCCCGCCTCCCGGGTTCAAGAAATTCTCTCTGCCTCAGTCTCCTGAGTAGCTGGGATTACAGGCGTGCACCACCATGCCTAGTAATTTTTGTATTTTTAGTAGAGATGGGGTTTTGCCATGTTGGCCAGGCTGGTCTCAAACTCCTGAGTTCAGGTGATCCACCTGCCTTGGCCTCCCAAAGTGCTGGGATTACAGGTGTAAGCCACCACGCCCAGCCAAAAAGATTTAATAAAATGATACTTCTTTCCAGCTGGTTAAATTTAAAACACTGGGAAAAAAAAGTTTCATGCAAGACTGTTCTCCAAATCTGGGCTAGAGCAGTTTCATTTGAGAGTGAGCTGATTGCACTGGTATTTAACTCACAGCCACAAGCATTTGTCCACACAGAGGAGAGCAGCAGGCCCTTGTAGCCCTCCTGATTTGCCTGACAGCGCCATGAAGACTGCTGTTGTATTACTGCCGCTGGCCCTTCCCTCAGCGCTGACAGATTTCAGGGAAGAGCTGTGCCAAAACTGTTAGTATTTTCCTCTTCAGTTCTCAAATTAAGACATTCCTTGATCTCCTCATGACTCCACCTTCTCTGTTCTTTGAGGGAATTTGGAAGCCTACTTTCTATAACTGGCAAAAAAATGATGGAGAAAGATAGCAAATGCATCCAGCTGCAAAAGGAAGCAAAACATTAAGTCAAATCAGTATTTATTTACTGAGCATTGGTGCTACGTAAACCCTGGGTCAGGAATAAAAAAGTAAAATGTGACCCTTTTCCTCCAGGAGCATATAATGAGTTTGTATTAGACAAGACGTTTTGCTATTAGGGAACAGAAGTCCACTTGGGCTGGCTTATGCAAAGCCAGGAATTTATTATACACAAGGGAAGGACAGCTTCTGTGTCTTCATGAGGGATAGAACCCAACAACTGGATGCCAGCAGGAACCATTGTTGCTCTCCTTGTCTCTTGGAGGCCCCAAGTCTCTCACAGCTGCTTTTATTCTGAGCCTCAACTTCGTGCTCACTTCCTGGAGATCAGTTTTATCTGTGGAGATGAGCAGAGGCTGCTTGTGGTACCTGTGATGTCACTCTTCCCCTTCTTCTCTGAAAAGAGAGTATTCGCTGAACACTTGGTCACTCAGCTGACAGATGCACTTCCAAACTTCCCTTGCTGGTAATTGTAGGCATTTACTAGGCTCTAGCCAATGCAATAGGGGCAAGAAATGGTATGTACAACTTCCAGGTTACACTCTTAAATAGAAAGGAATGGGCGCCTCCTTTCCTCTTTTTCCCTCCTTGCTGCCTGGGTGTGAATAAGATGGCAGGAGTTGAAGTCATTGTCTTTAACCTAGCAATAGAATTACAGGTGGAGAATGGCAGAGCAACAAGGTGAAAGGAGCCTAGGTCCCCAGCTCCATGGAGCTAATGTGATTATTAGCCCTGACCCAACTGCTCAGCCTCAGACTCTTATATAAAAGGGAAACATGGATCTCGTCTGAGCTAGTATTATATTGGGTTTTTACTAAGGAAGCCAGAATCGGCAACCTAACTTATAAACCTGCTTTCTCTGTTTTTCTACATATAAGATGGCAAAGGACCACCCTATTTCTTCTAAATTTGTAAGACCTCAGTTGAAGTGACCAAACAAGAAATTCAACTTCAAATGCCCATGTAGGAGGATCGACTGTGACATCTTCAGACTTCTAATCAGCTAAACTTAGAGGGGAGGGTAAAAGAATACAAGCCTAGCTATGGGGGCTGCTGTGGGTGGGGGTAAAGTTGGGGGGTCATTTTCAGCAGAAGGTCATCTACTTTATTGACCATGCTTCTATATTGAAACCCAACATTCTTAGAGGTATTTGTGTAATTATTTTAGAAAGAAATTATGCTTAATGTAAAAGCCAAGCCTATGCATTAAATGGAATAGTGAGTGAAAAGAAAGTTTCAGAACTTGGAAGGGAAACTGACATCTCTCTGTCAATTAATAAAGTCTCCTGTGAGTGTGAAGGTAGACTGGCTGGCTAGGTGGTGACGATGTTTTCCCTCACAGATCTTCCAAAGCTGCTTGGTCTGTCAAAGAAGACGGCAGTCACAAATAAAGAAGAAAGGCTCTTTAGTGTTCAGAGCCGTGTTTTCCTGCTAGATCCTCAAAACAGACATAATTAGTGTGTTTATATGAGATCTGTTTCGTAGCTAAGAGAGCATTTGAGATAAAAGGAAGGTATCTTAGTCACCTTCCTGCTTTAACAAAATAAGATAGACTGGGTGCTTATCAACAACAGAAATTTATTTCTCACAGTTCTAGAGGCTGGAAATTCAAGCTTAGGATGGTTGGGTTCTGGTGAGGACCTTCTTCCTGGCTCGCAGACTGATGACTTCTTTTTGTATCCTTACAAGGTGTAGAGAAAGCAAGCTAGCTCTCCGGCCTCTTCCTATAAGGGCACTAATCCCATTCATTAATGAGGGCTCCATCCTCATGACCTAACAAGGTCCCACTTCCAAATACCACCATACTGGGGATTAGATTTCAACATATGAATTTCAGGAGGACACACAAATTTAGTTTGTCACATTCTGCCCATGGTCCTGAAAACTCATGTCCTTCTCAAATGTAAAATACTGTTGGTCATTCCATTTCAATAGCCCCCAAGCCCCACCACCAATTTTTAACTCATTCTGTCATCAACTCCAAAGTCTAAAGTCTGAAGTCTCATTGAAGTACTATCTAAATCAGATACGGGTAAGATTCCACATACAATTCATCCTGAGGTAAATTTCCTCTCCAGCTGTGAGCTTATAAAACCAAACAAGTTATGCACTTCCAAAATACAATCGTAGAACAATCATGGGGTAGATATTCTTCTTCCAAAATTCTTTCTTCTTTGGAAGAAAGATATTCTTTCTTCCAAAAATAGGGAAGAAGGAAAGGCTGACGGGTCCCAAATAATCCCAAATCTAGCAAGGCAAACTCCATCGGTTCTTAAGTCTCCTATCTCTGCACTCTGCCATCCAGGCCTGCTGCAGAAACAGTCCTGCCTTTGGGACCCCCTGTGTGGCAGTCTCACATTCTACACCCACTGAGGTTGCAGTGCCTATCCTGTGGCTCTGACAGGCAGGGTCCTGCCCCCAAGGTCTTTCCGGGTTGGAGTCAAGCCTGCACAGCTTTGAGTGAGGATCATCTGACCCGTTGAAAACAAGGTAACAACCTCATTTCAAAACTAAGGAGGCAGCCCTGAGGATCTGTGAATCGCTTTCATGGTCATTCTTCCCTTGTCTTGGAGAATAGCGCACATTTGCAGCTAAATAGCTTTAAGGTACTGTCCTGTAAAATCCAAGACTTCTGACATCCTTCCTTCATTCCTTCCCTCTCCTTCCCCTTCAAGTTAAACTGTCAGTTTATCTCTGGGGAGCTGATTAAATTCACGGTTCACACCTAATCTCCTTATTGCATGGTTTCTTGGCCGCCCACCCTGAGTGTCCCCTTCCAAACGTGCTTTTCATACTTTTTTGCAATACAGATAGTTTGAGAATTTTTCAGATAATTATGTTCTCGTTCCTTTTGCTTAAAAATTCCATCTTTAAGTCATTTCTCTCTTCTCACATTTTACTGTGAGCAGTTAGGGGGAACCAAGCCACTTCTTCAACATTTTGCTTAGATGTCTCTTCAGTGAAATATCCATTTTATCACTCACAAATTCGGTCTTCCACAAAACACTAGAACATGAAAACAATTCGGCCAAATTCTTTGCCATTTTATAATAAGGATCATCTTTTTGCCATTGTCTGATAATATGTTCCTCATTTCTATCTGAAACCTCATCAAAATGGCCCTTATCATTCTTATTTCTACCAACATTCTGTCCATGATTACTTACATATTCTTGAAGAAGACAAAAGCTTCCTCGAGAGCTCTTCTCTTACTGTTTTGAGCCTTCACCAGAATTGACTTTAAACATCCCGTCATGACAATCTTAGCTTCTTCTAGCATGCACTTTGAAATTTCTAATTCCAAAGCTGCTTTGACATTTTTAGGTATTTGTTACAGGAGCACTGTACTTCTCAGTACCAATTTCTGTCTTAGTTAGCATGGACATCACTAACAAATTACCACAGAGTGAGAAGCTCATACAACAAACATTTACTTCTCATAGTTCTGGAGGCTGGGCAGTCCAAGATCAAAGACTGGCAGATCCAGTGTCTGATGAAGGGTTTTTTTTCCTCGTTGCAGACTGCCAACTTCTTGTTGTATCCTCTTACGGAGTAACGAGGGCGGGCTAGCTCTCTTACCTCTTCTTATAAGGCACTAATCCCATTCACAGGGCACCATCTGCATGACCTAATCACGCCCCAAAGACCCTACTTCCCAATACTGTCACCTTCAGTATTAAATTTCAATGAGAATTTTGAGGGGACATAAACATTCAGACCATAACAGAAGGAATGTTAGACTGAAGACAGGCACTTCTGGGGTATTGGTGGGATAATTCCCAGTAAATGAAATAAGAGTGGTGAAGGATGCTTTTCTTGATGGGAGCAGGGGGTTCTTTGAGTTCATCCTTGTCTCTCTTCCTCTATTCTCCCTTGCAGCCAGCAAGAAGCACTAGAGTGTAATAGTTGAGTGAATGGACCCTGGAGCCCCTCTGAGTAACCTGGGCAGGTCACGCTCTCTGGGGGACCTGGGTGACCTCCATTTTCATCTATAGAAGGGATATAACATTACTCACCTCACAAGGTTATGTTAGCTTACAGGGAAATTTGTAAAAAGTGCTGAAAACACTGCCTGCACAGAGTCATGCTATCATAATTAATTAAGCCTCTAATAATGATCACTATTCTTTCATTAAGCAAACGTTTAGTGCCAGGGACAAGAGACCCAACTGAGTTAAGTAACGTGCTCAAAGCTTCACAACTAATAATTGGTGTTGCTGGGTTTGACACAAATGGGTCTGACTCTAAAAAATGGGCTCTGGGGAGAATTCTTATCAATGTCACCACACACCCTCCCTTTCTTCGTACTTTTCTTCTTTTATTACAGTCATCACAGTAATAAAAGAATTAGTCCTTAAAACTAAGAAGCATACACAGTCAATTGTAATACAGCGCATTACATTCTATTATATAGATTAAAAACTAAAAGTCATGGGAACCCAGAAGTATGTATTTACCCAGATGGAGTAGGAGGACAAAGAAGGTTTCTTGGAGAATATGACTGATGTGCTCAGTGAGAGACAGACAGATAAGACAGAAGAGGACCATAGAAAAAATGGTTTTCTGGATACAGCTGCTTTACTGAATTGCTAAAAGCAGGCCACTGACTAGAACACAGAATATGAGAGCCCTTTTTTCCAACCTAGTAGTCATTGAGACATTCTATGTGAAGAGGACTTTGTACACTTAGATGTTTGGAGTTTATTCTGGAAGCACAGGTGTGTTCCATAATAGAAAGGCAAGGCTGGTTGTGCAGCTGTCCTTGGGCACATGTGGTCCTGCATGTGGTTCTGGTTAAGTAAAAGACCTAAGAACAATCATTTTGACTTTTTCTGAGTTAGTTCAGGTAATAAAACTCAAGCAGAGAAAACCATGATTTTCAAGGCATGAACTTTGTCTGTCTTGCTGCTGCCTCCTCAGAGTCTAGAACAGAACCTGGCACACAGTAGACACTTAGTAGATATTTGCTGAATGACTAAATTGGATAAAAAGATGTGTGCATTTTAAGAGCAGCACTTGGCAAACTTTGTTCATCCTTCATGGGCTGATGTGGACTAGAATTGTATTTTTGGCTTACACCTGAAGGAGCCAACAAGTTATTAAGTTATATATTAACCAGTCTTTTGGATGGTTGTATAAATGACTCAGCAGTCCTCAGGAGGTAACATTGTAACCTTAACTTATAAATAAGTGGACACCTGCTTTGTATTCAGAACTCAGCTAGGCACCAGTAACGAACAGATATAAAATATAATCCCTATCCCATGGATTTAAGATACTATGCAACCAGGTGTGGTGACTCATACCTGTAAACCCAGCACTTTGGGAGGCCGAGGCAAAATGATCACTTGGGACCAGGAGTTAGTAATATCGCGAGACCCTGCCTCTACAAAAATATAGAGACCTCATCTTTATTAAAAAAAAAAAAATTGTCAATCGTGGTGGCTCATGCCTGTAATCCCACCACTTTGGGAGGCTGAGGTGGGAAGATCACGAGGTCAGGAGTTTGAGACCAGCTTGGCCAACATAATAAAACCCCTTCTCTACTAAAAATACAAAAATTAGTCAGGCATGGTGCATGCACCTGTAGTCCCAGCTACTCAGGAGGCTGAGGCAGGAGAATCGCTTGAACTCAGGAGGTGGAGTGCGTTGCAGTGAGCTGAGATCGCACCACTACTCTCCAGCCTGGGTGACAGCAAGACTCTGTCTCAAAAAACAAACAAACAAACAACAAAAAAAAAGAAAAGAAAAGAAAAAAAAAGAAATTAGCTGGGCATGGTGGTACATGCCTGTAGTCCCAGTTATTCGAGAGGCTGAGGAAGGAGGATTGCTAGAGCCCAGAAGTTTGGTTACAGTGAGCTCTGATTGAGTCACTGCACCCCAGCCTGAGTAACAGAGCAAGACCCTGTCTCTGAAAAAGAAGAAGAAAAAAAAAAGGTGTAAGGCCAGATGCAGTGGCTCATGCCTGTAATCCCAGCACATTGGGAGACGAAGGCAAGTGGATTGCCTGAGCTCAGGAGTTTGAGACCAGCCTGGGCAACATAGTGAAACCTCATCTCTACCAAAAATACAAAAAATTAGCCAGGTGTGGTGGCACACACCTGTGATCCCAGCTACCTGGGAGGCTGAGGTGGTAGAATCACTTGAGCCTGGGAGGCAGAGGTTGTAGTGAGCTGAGATTGTGCCAAATCACTCCAACTTGAGTGACAGAGTGAGACCACATTTTGAAAAAAAAAAGAAAAGAAGATGTAAAGATGGGAATAGCACCCATGAAAAAAAAGTGGTCATTACCAAAGTTAATCATGTGATGATAACTAATGGTGGTTTAACTCATACGTGCCAAGATAAGAATACACAAATAACTGGGGTATAAGATAAATAACTGAGAGTTAGAGTTAGTGCTATGGTTTGAATGTATCCCCCAAATTTCATGTTGGAAATTTAATTCCCAAATGTATATGTTGATGAAGGTAGGGGCCTTTGGGAGGTAATTTGGATTAAAGTTATCAGGGTGTGGCCTCTATGATGGGACTCGTGGTTTTATAAGAAGGGGAAGAGAGATGTGAGCCGACATGCATATTCTTGCTCTCTTGCCATGTGATGCCCTCTGCCATGTTATGACACAGCAAAAAGATTCTCACCAGATGCCAGCACCATGCTCTTGGACTTCTCAGCCTCTAGAACCATGAGCTAATTAAAGTCAGTCTTTCTCTTTTTTTGGAGACAGTGTCTCACTTCATCACCCAGGCTGGAGAGTGCAGTGATGTGATCTCACCTCACTGCAACCTCTGCCTTCTGGGTTCAAGTGATTCTCGTGCCTCAGCCTCCCGAGTAGCTGGGATTCCAGGTGTGTGCCAACACACCTGGCTACTTATTTTTGTATTGTTAATGGAGACAGAGTTTCACCCTGTTGGCCAGACTGATCTCGAACTCCTGATCTCAAGTGATCTGCCTGCCTCGCCCTCCCAAAGTCCTGGGATTACAGGCATGAGCCACTGTGCCCGGTGGTAAACTTCATCTTTCTGTTGCTATAACAGAATACCACAGACTGGATAAATTATGAAGCAAATACGTTTAGTTAGCTCACAGTTTTTTTAAAAGCAAGTTTAATTTCACCTTGGGAACATATATTTAGAAATAATAACATATTATCATTTAAATCCCACACAACCTTATTTTACAAATGAAACAGCTGAAGCTTACAAAGATCATATAAATAATCTACCTGAGGTCCACAGCAGACAAACTCAAGGCTGTTTTCTTAACTCCTACCCTGTACTGCCTACTTTATTTCAAAACTTTCATTAAGAATATGTTCCAGAGGACATGATGTCAGAGGGAAACAAATCATATGTACAACTGGCCCATGAACAACATGGGGATTTGGAGTGTGAACCCCCTATGCAGTTGAAAATCCATGCATCACTTTGGACTCCCCAAAACCTTAACTACTAATAGTCTAGTGTTGACCTGAAGTTCTTACCAATAATGTAGTCAATTAACATATATTCTGTATGTGATGTACATTATATACTATATTCTTACAATAAAGTAAGCTAAATAACAGAAACTGTCATTAAGAACATTATAAGGAGGAGAAGATATATTTACCATTTATTAAGTGGAAGTGGATCATGACAAAGGTCTTCATCATCTTCACACTGAGTAGGTTGGGAAGGTGGAAGAAGGGGAGTTGGTGTTACTGTCTCGAGTGGCAGAGGCAGAAGAAAATCCACATGTGTAAGTGGATGCATGCAGTTAAAAAAATCCATGTTGTTCAAGAATCAGCTGTATATATAAAACCATTATACTTTCTGAAAATAATTAAGTGGCTAGGTTTCTTGAAGTTTTTTTTTTTTTTTCCCTGTTTCTTTTTTTCCTTGTCTTAGTCCATTTATGCTACAATAACAAAATATCTGAGACTGGGTAATTGATAAACAACAGGAATTTATTTCTCCCAGTTCTGGAGGCTGGGACTCCAAAATCAAG
The DNA here is from genome assembly GCF_007565055.1 of Rhinopithecus roxellana. Classification (NCBI taxonomy): domain Eukaryota; kingdom Metazoa; phylum Chordata; class Mammalia; order Primates; family Cercopithecidae; genus Rhinopithecus; species Rhinopithecus roxellana. The sequence continues at coordinate 23,171,457 of NC_044556.1, read as the reverse complement.
TTGCCAGTGGGCTCAGTATCTATCTGGTGAAGTCTGTTCTCTGATTGCAAGATGGCAGCTTGTTGCTGTGTTCTCACATGACAGAAAAGCAGAACAGCAAAAGGGGCTGAACTCTGTGTGAAGCCACTTTTGTAAGGGCCTTAATCCTGTTCATGAGAGAGAAGCCTTCATGACCTAATCACCTCCTAAAGACCCCCACCTCTTAATACTATTGCATTGGAGATTAAGTTTCAACATGAATTTTGGAGGACACATTCAGACCACAGAATTTCTGGTAAGACAACAGTAAAACCAGGCAATTCAAAGGAAAATTTTAACAGCTGAAACTGATTTTTTTTTTTTTTTTTTTTTGGCATTTGGAATAATGCCTATAAATCACACCCATATCCTCTTCAAGCTGAGAACTGAAAGCAAAAATTACTCAAATCAGTTTACAAAGAAGTTTCTCTAAAAATCTTTTTGAAAGAAAAAAAGACTTTTAGGTGAGGCTAAAATAGATATATTTTTAAATTTGTGATCATGATCCAAACTATTTAAAATACAAAGTTGGAGACAGAAATGGAAACTAGTATAGTGGCCAATTCTAAATACACAAAAAAGAATGGAAAAATTCTTTCCTATTATGTTGACCACATTCCTTCTCTGAATCATAAAGCTCTCAGTTGAACAAGTATTATAATCAGTATTTATTTATCTAAAATGGTTAGAAAATGTGCCCACCTACGTAATTTCATTTTTCAGGTGAGTTATTAGATGCACCATTCAAGAATTTCTATTTCTAAATCACCTCAATACTGAACTAATCTGGTCTTATTTTAACCTTTAATTCAGAAAATAAAGACAGATGGGGTTTTCAGGATCACAGATCCTCATTGTTCCTCCTTTCAGGCCAAAATCCTCATAGCCCTCAAAACCCTGCTTCATCTGGTCTCTGCCTACCCTTCCCACTTCATCCTTCTCCTACTTGCTCAATGCCCCCAGCCACTTCTGTTTCTTTCTGTTTCAACCTCATTCTCTCAATACATTTGCCCTGATGACGCCCTCTGCCAGCAGTGCATTTCTCCCTTATCCTCTCAACATTCACATCTCTGCTTGAACATCACCTCCTCCCCAGACACCCTCTCTCAAGCAGCACACACACTCCCCAGCATAGTATCCATTCACTATCTTCACAGTGTTCTTGACTCCCTGAAATAATCTTCCTTATGCTATTGCTTGACTATGGCCTGTAACCCACCCCTTACTAGACCAAAAGCTCCTAAGGAGGGATTTTTTTTTTTTTTGAGACAGAGTTTCACTCTTGTTGTCCAGGCTGGAGTGCAATGGCACGATCTCGGCTCACAGCAACCTCTACCTTCCAGGTTCAAGTGATTCTCCTGCCTCAGCCTCCCGAGTAGCTGGAATTACAGACATGCACCACCACGCCCAGCTAATTTTTTGTATTTTTAGTAGAGACGGGATTTCTTCATGTTGGTGAGGCTGATCTCAGGTGATCTGCCTGACCTCAGGTGATCTGCCTGCCTCGGCCTCCCAAAGTGCTGGGATTACAGGTATGAGCCACCACACTCGGCCGGGAAGGATCTTAACCCTCTCATTTACCATTGTATTCCCAGGGCCTGGAAGAGCCCCGTGCAGGACTGGCTCTCAACAAACAGTGAATAAGTCAATTTCATGAAATAAAGTTCACCAAATGATATGCCTCTAAAGATGCTTTAGAGCATGATATGATACCGTTATAAACTTATTTTATATTCATTTAGTAGATTGTTAAAAGATACACTTAGGCACATTAAAATGTTACAGAGTTTATCTGGGGAGACAGCAGTTCATGAACTGGGCAGTACCAGGTGGCAAGGGGTTCAGCATTCCACCCAGGGAGCATGAGGTGAAACATTTATAAGGTGCTTGTGAAAGCAAGGCCAAAAAAAAAAAAAAAAAAAAAAAAATTAAAATTAGACAGGTTAAAGTGAAAAGTCCCTTTGGCCTTATTTAGAAGTTAGTTGGTGATTTCTAATTGGTTAAGTTTGTTTCTTTTTAGTGCTTACATTGAGTTGGGTTTTAGTTTGCTTGTGTGGAAACCTGAGGCACTGGTGCTCTCTCAGCGGAATGCTTCCCAATTAATTATTTTAACAAGATAAACATTTATTGAATGATTACTATGTATAAAGTGTGGGGGATACAATGTCAAGCAGAACGGTTCCTGCCCTTCTGAAGTGAATCATCTAATGGGAACTTAAAAAAAAATTATGTTACTTGAGTTTTCTGTCACTATATTAGTGTATTTATTTATTTATTTACTTACTTACTTATTTTTAGAGACAGAATCTTGCTCTATTGCCCAGGCTGGAGTAAAATGGCATGATCATAGCTCACTGTAATTGTTTGGCTAATTTTTAAAATTTTGTAGAGATAGGGTCTTGCTATGTTGCCCAGACTGGTCTTGAACTCCTGACCACAACTGATCCTCCCGCCTGGGAACCATTGCACTTGGCCAATGCTTTTAATACTATGGAAATAAATGCCTATTTTCCAAGTGTCTTCATTACCAAAATGAAGGTGCCTGTGAAAGCAAGGCCAAAGAAAAGTAAACACCTTTATTTTAAGAAACAGGTGCTAAGCAACTTTCAGCATAATCTGGAAATACTTTCCTTTGTCAGAACAGTGCTACGTGATGAAATTTAGACCATTAATAAACTTTTTTCCCACTGCCTCAAGTAGTGAAAAGGAATTGCATTTCAATAGGGTCGTTTCAGAGTGAACACTGTTTACAAAGGAATTAAACTGCATTAGTATTTTGATACCATCTTAAATTATCTAAGGTTTTTGATAAGCAACAAAGACTGGAATGTGACACTGGAATGTGAGCCATTCTGCATTTCAAAAGATTGCTGAGTTCAGATTCTTGATGTTAACCCTACTTCTTACGAATAAAAGCTTTTAAGCTGTATCCTTACCGAAATCAAGAACACAAATTATTATAAAGAAGCTAAAACTGAGCGCCTGTATTTGATAGAGGTATTATAAAAGGCAGTGGGGCCTGGAAACTTTTTGGTCCTCTTTCCCTTTGATAATAAATAAATGTAGAATCCTGTCCCCCAAAAAATGTAGGTGAGTACATACACACACAAAAATAACTGCATAAAAGTCTTGTGAAGGTTACGAACTCTAGAAAAGACAGCCCTGACTGGGCCCTCTCCTCTCTTTCAGAATTCCCTTTTGGGACTGCCAAGTCCTGTGGCTGCTGTCAAAATACTGTGTTTTATTGTTAACAACAAATTGAGAGAATCAGCAATGTCTTTGAATCTGAATGACAATAGATAAAATTAGTGAGGTATTCCCAATTGTTTCAAGCAGGAATAAGGCAAGGAGAGAGAAGAAACAACACACACACACACACACAGAGAAAGAGAGAGAGTGAGAATAAATGAATATGGGAATGAGGAGAGAAAGGATAGTTATGAGAATAAATGAATACGCGAATGAGGAGAGAAAGGACAGCTATCATGAGAAAGAGAAAGTGGCAGAAGGAGTTTTAAAGGGAGAGGTGGTCTGTCTTCCTTCCCCATGTCCAGAATGAGCAGTTCACTCCCTCAGCTCCTGCTAGCCCCTTCCACTCCCAGAACTCCCATCTCTTCAGCTCTCCTGGCCCCTGCCTTTAGTAACTATAAATTCGCCTCTGCTTCTCTCAACCCAGCTATCTACTTGTTAAGGACTGCCCCCTTCTCAGCTTCCCTCCACTGTAGATGGTTTTTCTTTCTTTCTGGTTTTTTTGAGATAGGATCTCGCTCCATTGCCCAGGTTGGAGTGGAGTGGCAGGATCACTACTCACTGCAGCCTTGACATCTTTGGCTCAAGTAATCGTGGGGACTACAGGCACACACCACCATGCCTGGCTAATTTTTGTATTTTTAGTAGAGATGGGGTTTCGCCATGTTGCCCAAGTGGGTCTCAAACTCCTAGGCTCAAGCGATCCACCTGCCTTGGCTTCCCAAAATGCTGGGATTACAGACATGAGCCACCGCCACCCGCCCTTATAGATGGTTTTCTAAATCCACTCCCTCCATTTCTTCACCGACTCTTCCCCTCCTTACCCCAAAATGTGATTTCTACTGGAGCTGTGGCCTTGAGGCTTCTCCATGAGAAGGACCATATTGAAAAATAAAAGGCTCTTTTCCTTTCTGCACTTAGCCTGTATGTTTGTTCATCTTTTTCCATAAAACTTTCTTCTTCCTTGTTTGCTGAGTTCATTTTAGTATTATTTGTACTTGTTTGTGGTTTTACTCGCTCTCTTTTTCTTTTTCTCCAAATCTCTGAACCACCCCAGAATCTAACTCTTGCTTTTCTGTGTTCTTTACGCTTCCTGGCTGAGGAAATACAGATTATAATGACATAATGTGCCAAGAAAAACACAGGTTTCAGAAGCAGAAAAAAAAACCTAAACTCTAATTCTGATCTTAGTGCTGTGTGACCTTACACAAGTCACTAACCTCTCTGAGCCTTGGTTTCTTCCTCTAAAAAAAATGAGGACAATAATATTTCCTTCTAATTGTAATTTTGAAGATTAAATGGGATAAGATTTGTAAAAATGACTAAGTGCTCATCACATTATTCATCAGACAAGCATTTGTTGAACATCAACTTTATGCCAGATTCAATATAAGATCCTAGGGAATGATGCAGTGAAGAAGGCATAGTTTTCTGCCCTAAATCTGCTCACAGACTAGAAAGGGGCATGTAAACAAATAAATTACACGACACTGTGTCAGCAGCAACAATAGGAACATTTACAAAATAGAAAGGACACGCAGAAAAGGGGCCAAATAAATCTCATGGAGGTTTGTGAGACAAGGAAGCCTTCTGGGAAAGGTGATATCTGAATTCAATTTTGAAGAATAAATGTTAACAAATAGAAGCAGAGAAAACAACGTATTCAAAGATCCCTCAGTATAAAACAGCATGGCCAATTTGGGGCTGTTTCTAGAATTAAAGCACAAGGTTGGAAGTGACAGAAGACAAGATTGGAGAGGGAGGGAGAGGCCAGATAACAGTCTTAGTAATAATCATGCTACTAACACCCAATTATTGAGAAATTACCCTGTGTCAGGCACTGTGGCATAATTAAGTACTTTGCATATATGATTTTTAAAAATCATCGTTATAGCAACTCTGTAAGTCAAAGAGCTTGGGCTTGGCATGTGGCCAAATGAGGAGCCACTAGACTTTTAAGTAAGGTAGTTATGATCCCATGCATATTTAGAAAAGCTACTGAAGCATCAGATTTTTAAAAATTGTGGTGAAATATACATAAAAATTATTATCTTAACCATTTTTCAGTGAATAGTTCAGTGGCATTAAGTATATTCACACTGTTGTGCTACCATCACCACACATCCATCCATAGAACTCTTTCCATCTTGCAAAACTGAAGCTCTGTAGCTATTAAACAGTAACTCCCCACTACCTGGACTCTTCATCCCCTAGCTGAATCGTGTAGTATTTGGAATATTACATAGTATAGTAGGATGGAATCACACCATATTTATCCTGCTATGACTGGTTTATTTCAACTAGAATAATCTCAGTGTTCACCTTTGTTACAGTATATGTCAGAATTTTTTCCTTTTTAGGGAAATAATATCCAGTTGCATGTATATACTACTTCTAGTTTTCTCTTTCATCCACTGATGGATACAGGTTGCTTCTACCTCTTGGCTACTGTGAACTCTGCTGCTGTGAACAAGGGTATACAAGCATTTCTTTCAGACCCTGCTTTCAATTAGGTTGGGTATATTCCTAGAGGTGTATGGTAATAGTATTTTTAATTTTTTAAGGAACTGCCCTGCTGTAAGGCTTTGGAGATGAATCAGAAGGAAAAGGCTAGGGCAGGATGCCATTTTCTGGCAATAAGAACCTCAGTTTCAAGCTGTTGGGAGCGGACGAAAGGCAATGTAGTCGAGCAACTGACAAGACTCGGTTCCTAAATTGATAAGAGGGAGGCAGACATTCTGAGTGACTCTCTTGTAGGATAGCTTCAGATTTTGAGGGGCCTGAAGCTTATACAAGTTTAAGAACCCTCCTTGAGAAAAATAAAAATAAAAAACAACGGATAAAAAATCAAGTGCAGGACTCTAAAAAGGCCCGTGGAAGTGAGCGGCCTTGCAATACAACAGACTGGAGAGAGAAGAGCTTTTGCAGTGGGCATCATCTTTATTTGTCCCACCAGCATCTTTTCCCTTGTTTTCCTCTGGGGTTGTGCATCTTCCCTCTCTCAGCTCCTATAGTGTTGGCCGAGCTGCCAACTTACCTCCACGCCTGCCTCAGGCACATACTCTGACCTGCCAGCAGGGCCTTCCTCCTGGTAGCTGCAGTAATTAGCATGGAAATAGGCAGGTGACCCCAAGCCCATGAGACTCAATTCTGCGACTTTTGTTAGAACTGTTGGGAAGTTTTTCACTTAGGTTAGGATGTAAGCCTGGACCTTCCAGTGGTCAATTTCTCCCCCAGTGGGTAGGGCTGAAGGAGTTAGCAGAAGAGAAAAGGTATGTGGGGACACACTGGTTTGTCAAGCCTTTGACTGAGTCCTTGAATCTAGCCACACCCAATGCTACATCTCCTTGACTTTTATGTCATATGAACCACTAAAGTCCACTTTTTGTCTAAGTCAGTTCGACTTTGTTTTCAGCTTCCATATCTGTTTACCATAAAGAACTGTGGTGGGTCCTGTTTGGGTCATGTGCCTCCTTGGGCCCAGTACTGGGCCTACCCGGGGATAAGGTAATCCCTTTGAAAAGTCTGCCACATGCTTGCCTCTGGTGGAAAAGGTGGCACACAACTGATGTACTAATAGTATCACCTGGAATAATTGGTGAGCACTCTCCAAAGGGAGGGGAAAAAGGAGCAGATGTGCCTTACAAGAGCAATTTCAGGGAGCTTCCAGATATCTGAACCCATGGAGGTTCCTGAAGTGAGGCGTGACAGAGAGGTCATGGCAGTTCTACTCCACTTCTCCCATACCTCACCCTATGCATCTCTTCTTCTATTCGGCTGCTCACATGTCTTTTGGAAAAACTGATTTCAAATGAAGATGGGCAACAACAAAGGATCACTGTCAAATCCAATACAAAGTTGTTATTATAAAGAGAAAGATGTAAAGGATAGGAGCTTTTTTTAAGACAGCCTCACTCTCCTGGAGTGCAGTCTCCCAGTCTGGAGTGCAGTGGTGCAATCTCGGCTCACTGCAATCTCTACCTCCTGGGTTCAAGCGATTCTCTCACCTCAGCCTCCTGAGTAGCTGGGACTTACAAGTGTGTGCCACCATGCAGGCTTTTTGTATTCTTAGTAGAGACGGGGTTTCACCATGTTGCCCAGGCTGGTCTTGAAGTCCTGGCCTCAAGTAATCCACCTGCCTCCCAAAGAGCTGGGATTACAGGCGTGAGTCAACTGCGCCAGACCAGGGGCATGTTTATAATAAATTCCATAAAGCATCCCCCCTTGCCCTCTCAAAAAAGGGTGACTTCAGATTCTTCAGGGGTCTGGGAAGTTGGTTTTTGAGCAATCATTCTAAACCAGGCCTGGTTTCAAATCCCAACTCTGCTCTCTATTAACTGTTTGACATTGACCGAGTTGTGTGACCCTACTAAACCTTAGTTTTTGATTATAAAGTAGGAATAGATAATATGGATTATTACAGCGTTATTGTGAGTGATGCCTGTAAGTGGGGTGACTGTGATTTAGCATCTCAACGGGACACTTTTGAGGGTGAAATGAGCACACTATGAAGGGGCTTTATCAGGACTGCCTGAAACAAAAAAATATTAATAGTGCCCTTTCACTCTCAAAAATGCCCCTATTTGGGTGATGAAATTTGATTTCACTGCCTGTTATGTGCCTCTAATAGTGCTTAGCACATAGCAGGTGCTTAAAAGTCTCTTAGCCTCTGAGCCTTTTAGGGCCCCTTCTGCCTTTACCATAACTGATCCACGCCTTTGTGGTTCTCTTTAATTCTCTGGCATTGTGGACTTGTTACAGGAACAGGGTCCTGATCCAGACCCCAAAAGAGGGTTCTTGGATTTCACACAAGAAAGAATTCAGGGTGAGTCTATAAAGTGAAAGCAAGTTTGTTAGGAGGAATAAAAAAATGGCTACTCCAGACTGAGCAGCCCCTTGGGCTGCCGGTGGCCCATATTTATAGTTATTTCTTGATGATACGCTAAACAAGGGGTGGATTATTCACACCTCCTTTTTTCAGATCATATAGGGCAACTTCCTGATGTTGCCATGGCATTTGCAAACTGTCATGGCGCTGGTGGGAGCGTAGCAGTGAGGATGACCAGAGGTCATTCTTGCCGCCATTTTGGTTTTGGTGGGTTTTGGCCCACTTCTTTACTGCAACCTGTTTTATCAGCAAAGTCTTTATGACCTGTATCTTGTGCCGACCTCCTAGCTCATTCTGTGACTTAGAATGCCTTAACTGTCTGGGAATGTAGGCCAGGAGGTCTCAGCCTCATTTCACCTAGTCCCTATTCAAGATGGAGTTGCTTTGGTTCACATGCCTCTGACAGACTTACAGGGTGTATTCTCCAAAACGCTTTATATTATTATTTTCGTGGCAAGATGTATGGCAATATGACCCACAAATTTGCCTCTATGAAAAAATACTTTTCTACAACTCTCCAACTGCTTTTAATTAATAAAAATTTGGAAAGGTTGAGTTGACCTCCGTAACAGCATTTATTTCAATTCAAAGTGTTCTGCATATTACAGAAGGTTCCAGGGAAAGTACTTAAGACTGCTGGGCCACACCCTGGTAGTTAGTTTGTAATGTGACATTTTACTTAAACTGAGCATTTGCTGACACATTCTAGTGTTAGAACTCGGTCAGGATTTTTGAAATGTATCCTAACAGTGACAAGTTAAATACCATAATAAGAAAACACACAATCCAATAAAAAGTAGGCAAAATATCTGAACAAACATTTCAGGAAAAAGATACACAGATGGCAAGTAAATACATGAAAAGATGCTCAACATCATTACGTATTAAGGGCATCAAATTAAGGGAATTCAAATTAAAACCATAATGAGATACCATACTCCACATGTATAAGAATGACTAAATTTAAAAAGACCGACCTACCAACTGTTGGTGAGGAAGCAGAGGAACTGGAACTCTCATACACACTGGTGGGAATGTAAAATGGTACAATTAGTTTGGAAAAGACCACAGCAGCTAAGTCATTCAAAAGAAGAGGGAGCGTTGATTATGTAGAATGAAGTGGGATGAAGATGCTAAGTAGGATTAGAAAAACATGATACTATTGGCCGGGCGCGGTGGCTCAAGCCTGTAATCCCAGCACTTTGGGAGGCCGAGATGGGCGGATCACGAGGTCAGGAGATCGAGACCATCCTGGCTAATACGGTGAAACCCTGTCTCTACTTAAAAAAATACAAAAAACTAGCCAGGCGACGAGGCGGGCGCCTGTAGTCCCAGCTACTCGGGAGGCTGAGGCAGGAGAATGGCGTAAACCCGGGAGGCGGAGCTTGCCGTGAGCTGAGATCCGGCCACTGCACTCCAGCCTGGGTGGCAGAGCCAGACTCCGTCTCAAACAAAAACAAACAAACAAACAAAAAAAAAAAGTGAAATATACATCTTTCACATGATCCAGCCATTCCATTGATAGGTATTTATGGGAGAGAAATGAAAGCATATGTCCATACAAAGACTTGTACATGAATGTTCATAGCAGCTTTATTTGCAATAGCCAAAATCTGGAAACAACCAAAATGTTCATTAAAAAGGGATTGGGCAAAATCACTGGTGTATCCCTACAGTTGAATACTACTCAGCAATAAAAGGAATGAACTAATGATACATGCTACAACATCAGTGAATCTCATAATAATTTTGCTGAGTGAAAGAAGTCAGACAAAACAGAGTATACAATGTGTGATTCCAATTATATAAAATTCTAATGTATAGTTAAATTTATAGTATAAATCTAATGTATACTAAAATTAATGTATAGTTACATAAAGCATATCGGGGTTGCCTGGTGGGATGGAGAGGTAAGGAAGGCTGGGAGGGAGGGGTTACATGAGGAAACTTTTGGGTGTGATGAATATGTCCTTTGTCTGTTGTGGTGATGGGTTTTGAAATAGGTGTATCTATGTGTATATGTGTGTATCAAACTGAACACTTTATACTTTGTTATATCAATTATACTTCAATAAAGCTGTTAAAATTGTCCCAAATTTTAAGCTTTTCTCATTTTATTCCATAATGTCACAGTAGGTAGTCAGATGTCAGCAGAGCAGGAGAGGGCTCCCGGCTCCCACAAGGAATGTCAGACAACCATTAGGTGGTCAGGCAGTTGTTAAACTGTCTCTCTAAAATAGTAATTGGTCACAGCTGGCACCAGGGAAAGGCAGTCTCCCAATGGATAGAAAATACCTAAAACTGGCGATCAGCAGCTTCTGGATAAGATCTTAGGATTGGGCGAGTGGGCTCACAGGTGTGCACCAAGAGGCACAATAGTGGCATTTAACTAGTACTCATATATGACCTTCCTCTAGGAACACTCGACTAGTAAGGGACGAATGCCTCAAGTGAGCATGCGTGCAACTTCAGTTAACACACTGAGCATGTGGTCCCTCCCAAGTGCTGGCAGGCCACCGCACATGCAAACAGCCCACCCCAAGGGAAGAATCAGGGGAAAAGGGACACAACCCCCTGGAAGCATGCCAATGTATAAAACCCCGAGTCAAAGGTCAAGCAACGCACTTGAATCTCTCAAGTTGCCCACTTGGCCCTCTTCCAAGTGTACATTACTTCATTTCATTCTTGCTCTAAAACTTTTTATAAACTTTCACTCCTGCTCTAAACCTTGCCTTGGTCTCTCCCTCTGCCTTAAGCCTCTCGGTAGAATTCTTTCTTTGGAGGAGGCAAGAATTGAGGTTGCTGCAGACCCATACAGCTTTGCTGCTGCTAACACACTTTGGTGAATGCGACTCAGATACGTTCCCTAGTGCTAACAACAGCATTACGTATTCCTACACAATCAGTTAAATTCGAAATGAAGGAAGCCTCTGGAGTACTGATGGAATCCAAGAGGACCAACAATATTTAAATAGTAAGTGCCAGTAGCAATGTCAGAAAGAACTTCAAGTACCTTAGGGAGGACAACAGTTGACCAAACAAACAAATGTAGAAAATTTCATGTTTACTTTAAAGCCATGTAAGTGTACGATGGCATTATACATTTACAATGTTGTGTGACCATTGTCACTACCCATCTTCAAAACTTTTTCATCATCCAAAACTGAAATCCTGTAATCCTTAAAAAATAACGCCCCATAAACAATAAAATTCATAGTTTTCAAGACAAAATACAATTCTTGAACATTTTACAAGGAATAAGCTAAAGCAGATTAAAATGACTGACTATACAACAGGAGCAGTCAGGCTTAGATTGCTGCAAAAAGGCTCTGCAGGCTGGGCACCATGATTTGTACCTCAAATCTGGCTGTTATTTCCCACACTCCTAGGTCCCAAAGAAATGTGGGTGAGGTCCTGCAGTTGACACACCATCACTGTCATACTACTGGAAAAACAGCCCAAACTGCTTGCCTCAGTGATAGTGGGTCAATTGTGTCATCTTCGTGTGGGAAGAATGCCCTAATTATCATTACTCCCTTTGGATGAAATTAGCAAGTCATTTATAAATCATTTCACTTTCCTCCCTATTTGCCTCCTCCCCTTTCCTTCAGGTTCCATCCCTCAAAGTCATTGGGAAAAGCCTTGCAAAGTTGACAGCAGTTTTGTGCACTTCCGGTTCAAGTTGCCTTACTTCTTCTTTTTTTTATTTAAAAAAACTTTGGATTTGTTTTTATAGAGACAGGATCTTGCTATGTGGCCCTGGCTGTTCCTGAACTCCAGGCCTCAAGCAATCCTCCCACCCCGGTCTCCCAAAGTGCTGGGATTACAGGCACGAGCCACCACACCTGGTTCACTTTACTCACTTTATTGCAGGACGGTTCAACTATGATGTTTTGGCTCCTCTTCTCAAGCAGGTTGCCACATCTTGTTCCATGATCTCTTCTGGTATTTGGCGAACAGTTTTCATCCTGGGATCTCAGGGATTGAAATCTGTCCTAGGTGTGCACCAGAAAGTGGTGGCAAGAGATAAAGCTTCGGAGGAGGCTGACCTCGGCCAGGATTCTTAAGTCTCAAAGTTTCAGCTTTCTCACCTCTCAACGGACATGAAATCTACCTAATAGTAACTCCAGGGAAGTAAATGAGATAATGTTTGGAAGATATCTAGTCTCCCAGGCGCTCAGGCGGGGGACGAAGGTTCTGTTTCCAACCCCTTCTCTATCAAATGCCTTTAAAACTCAGAAGAACGCGTTGGGTAGGAAATGGGACTGCGAAAAAAGTGGAGGCTGCTTCTGGCCTAAAGGATACTTATCTCTATACAAAGGGCTTCTGATTCAAAGAGGCCCCTGGATTCAAAAACACAAGCAGAGCAACACCACGTGGGGTTTGGGACTAGCTGAATTCCGGATAAAGATTCCTGTAAAGAGGAATTGATGAGAATCCAGAAAAGCACTTGAAATGGCCAGGCTTTGCCATGGCACATTCCCCAGGATTTTTTTGCACCGCATTTAGAGGTTTAGACATAGTGAGCTCGAATCAGGCCAAAAGCCTTAGGTTACTCGGTGGCGGCGGCGGGGCAGAGGTCAGACCAACAGGTGTGGGAGGCTGCGAGGTGAGGGAAGAAGCAGGTGTCGGTGGAGGCCCCCGTTCCTCCCGCCCAGAGGCTCCAAGGCTGCTGTTGGTGTTCCAGCAGCGGGTGGAGGGGTCCTGCCGGCATCTGGGCGCGCTGGGCCTGGAGCCCGGGAGGAGGCAGACGGAGGCGGCGGGTCAGACCGGGTGGGCTTCCGCTCCCCTCCGCCAGCCCGGCCTGGCCCGCCGCGTAGGATGCCTGGAGGTTGACGTGAACTGCCTGTGGCTAGGAAGCCCCCAGGCGCCCTGCCTAGCCCGGGGGCGGGGCCGCCTCGCCGCCGACCCCGGTGGTGTGAGGGCTGGGGCGGGGGCAGGAGACCGCGCGGAGACACAGCTGGAGGGAGAGCGGCCTCCGCGGCCCTTCAATTGGCCGCACCTCCCCTCGGCGCAGAGGCGGGAGGAGGCGGCCCTCCATTGGTCGGGCCCGGCGGCCAATCCCCGAAGGCCCAGGCGGAGGCGGGGGCGGCCGGTGGGGAACCGCGGTGCGGGCGGGGAGCTAGGCGGGCGGCGAGCAAGGCAGCCAGGCGCTTCGGAGCGGACCTCGAGGCTCTGCGGCACACAGTCGGACCCAGTCGACCAGGCACCGCCCGCGCCCCGCGGCCGCGACCGTCTCCTGCGCCGCCCAGAGGAGGGAGTTCCGAGCATCCCCCGCGGCGGCCACTCCTCGGGGCCAGGAGCGGGGAAGCGAAGTGCGAGAGACCCCGGACCCCAGTGCAGCCTCTTCCCGCCGTCCGAACCACCATGACCCACTTCAACAAGGGCCCTTCCTACGGGCTCTCGGCCGAGGTCAAGAACAAGGTACGCCTGGCTCGGGCGGGCGCGGGGACCCCCGGGGCGAGAGGTGCAAAGCGCGCCCGGGCTCCCTTGGGCTGGCCTGGCGCTGGGCCGTGCTTCGTTGGCCCCTCGCGCTGTGGCTCACCGTTTTCCTGGAGAGGGGACGTCGAGGCGGCGCGAGCGTCGCTGCCTGTCCCGGTCGCGTCCCGTCCCCGGGCTCGCGGGGCCGGCTCCCGGGCACCCGCCTGGCTTTGTTCCCGCGCCGTGGGACGGGACTAGTGGCTGGCGGTGGGTTCCCGGGCGCCTGGAGTCCCGCGGAGCCGGCCTTTCCGGCTGCGAGGGTCTCTGGGGCCGTTTGGTGGTTGCAGGACGCGTCCTCCGGGAAGGGGGCGCTCCTGCGTGGCCACTCGCCCTTAGGCGGAGCCCGTCCGCGCGGCCAGGGACCCGGCGAGCCGCTGCCGCAGCCCCCGCCATCTGCCCGGGCCCCGGGTGCTGGCGGACCCCGCACCTCCCCACGGGGAGAGAGACCGCCTACTGTCCCGCCGACCCCAGGGCCCTCCGAGGAACGGGAGCCGGTCCAGGACCCATCGTAGTCTCCGATCTCCGTGCCTGGGAGGCATTTGGAGGCGGATTGCTGCTGCTGCTGCCGCTGCTGCTGCTGTTGCTTTTGCGGGAAATGGAGACAAAGCCTGAGCGCGCCACTGTGCGAGTGATATCTGCTTAGGCTTGAGACTTTTTATAAAACACTGAGAAGTCTGTAGTACATTAGACTTTCACGACATAAAGGAGTATTTTTGTGGGTTGCTTTTGTTTAGGGCTTGTTTGCCGAGGCGGCTTATAGTTTGGAGCGATTGGGATTTGGTGACGCTCAGCTTTGCCACTGAGCCCAAGAATGCGTTAGATTTATCTTTGGGACTTTTGGCCTGGGAAAGAGATGAGGGGCGTCCCCCTCCCCAAATCCTCTCCTTCCTTCCTCCCTCCCTGCATTCCAAGCCCATGACATCAGGGGTTTCTAAGGGGAGAGACCAGCCAATCGGCGCGGAACTGCGCACAGAACGCTCATTGTCTGTTTTCTGCTGTTCTGGCCAAAGCGCCACAAAGGAGGGCTGCTGTGGTTTAATTCCCATTAACCTCCCGGGAGCCCAGGCATGTCAGGATTGCCACCGCACCGTCCGACCGCTGGTGGAAGGCACTGGCATTGTCAGAGCTGGAACATCCCGGGGCTGCGGGGGTAGGCGGTGTGAAGCGAGTTATGTTGAGGTAATGAAGCGCACCGTTGTCAAACCCCAAGGGAGAGTTGTGGCTCTTGTCTCCCGCTGTTAGTCTGCACATCATACCGTCTTTGAAGCAAAGGGTTGATTTTTAGTGTATGTATCTAAAGTTGAAATGTTTAGGTCCTTTACTTTTTCAAACGTCTTGCCCGTGTTGGACAACAGTTTGCTAAACAGTTTTTTTAGAGAGCAGAAAGGTGAGTGGTGTATGATTGAATGCAAACCTCACCAACTGAAAAGTTGGTAACAAGTTAACTTTTCCCTTCCTTCCAGGGTTTACAAACCGAACTTTAGGAAACTTTTTAGAGGAACGGGCATGTCCAAAATGTTGGACGTGTTGTGAGACTTTTTGGCCTGGTTGTGCACATTCATTGTAATTCCCCCCAGTGATTCTTGGCTGGCAGCAGTTGAGTCTCTTTACTACCTTTTGCATTGTAAATGAGGTACTGATAACGTTGGCAGCCCTTCAAGTGCCTGACTTTTCTTGGATGTTAATAATATTCATGCTAATTTCTTTTTTGCTGACTAATGTAGCAGCTTCTGCCGTTTTCCTGCTTAATACTGAGCAGACTCAAGGAAATGCATACACAGGCCAGATCACTGTAATTATTATAAATGTTTAAAAACAGTATAACCTGAGTTTTTAGAACATTTGGAAAGTTAGTTAGGAAGGCTGTGGATGTATCCCTTTAAGCACCAGACACATTTTTTAATAACCCGTTTCATTTTTGTGGTCCTTTCAGACAGTATTCTTTCATAGGGAGTCTTTTGATCTTAACAGCAGAGCAGTCCTGTAAGGTGAGGAGGATTGCTGGGATTATCCAACATCATTTACAGATCAGTACACTGAAGCTCAGAAAGATTTGCTCAAGGTCACAGAAGTTGGACTGTTCTAAGAATTTTAACTCTAGAAGCGATGTCTTAGTTGAGTGAAGTACTTAGGGATGTTCTACACAAGACTCTGCTGTCTGTCGCCTTCCCCTCCCCCCCCCCTTTTTTGAGATGGAGTCTTGCTCTGTCGCCCAGGCTGTAGTGCAGTGGCCCGATCTCAGCTCACTGCAACTTTCGCCTCCCGGGTTCAAGCGATTCTCCTGCCTCAGCCTCCCAAGTAACTGGGATTACAGGCAACTGCCACCACGCCCGGCTCATTTTTGTATTTTTTAGTAGAGGCAGAGTTTTGCCATGTTGGCCAGGCTGGTCTCCAACTTCTCACCTCAGGTGATTTCCCCCTGCCTTGGCCTCCCCAAATGCTGGGATAACAGGTGTGAGCCACGGTGCCCAGCCCTTCCCCCCATTTTTGCTACCCACCTGTCACTTCTTGACATTGTGATTATTTATGTGATACTGTTTCTGATCTGTTCTGGGCCTGGGAATCAAATAGTCGTGTTTGCTAGGCCTTTGTATGAGATGCTACATTTTGACGGAGGCCTCAGGACTCCCGAGTGAAAGGTGGGTATATGCAAAAGTGACATTGCGTGGTTTGACACTTTTTGATTCCTTCCTGCTTTTTCTTTATTGCATAATTGATGCATTGCTTGAATGCTAGATTTCCCCCATCCACCTCCAAATCTCATTTAACAAAGAAGTGTAGAAACATCCTGGGGAGACAATGTGGAGTGGACCTGGGAGTCTAGCATATGTGAGTTCTAGTCCCCATTCCGTCACTTCCTGCCTTCTGTGATGCTGGGCAAGCTACTTGACATCTCTCTCCTAGTTTCTCGTCTGTAGAATGGGGGAAAACAATAGTTGCCACCCCCAAACACCATGTTGTGGAAATGTGTCTGGCTTATATTCAGTACTCAGTGACTGTATTGCAGCTATTAGCTCTTAGTAACAGAAAATTAGTTATTGGTATTATATTTCTCAGATATTTATGTCCCTGCCTCTTGAAGCATTTGGTTTGTATTAATACCCTTTGGTCTTGTTATATAATATTCTAGCTGTAAAAGCAGTTCATCAGTGAATTGAGGAAGTCTCTGATTTTAAATACTTTAATCAGTAAAATTTCAGGGAAAAATCTTTAAGACATTTGATTGGTAAGATGATAATACATGGCAGAACACACAAACTTACTTTTTTTAATAGGCGAGAAGATGTGTGAAAACAGCCTTAAAAAAAAAGAAAAAGCCTAAGAATTCCAGTCTTTTCAGCATGGAATACGAACAAAGTTTCTTTAATAACAACAACAAAAAAAATGACACCAAATGATCAATAACTTGTAGTTTACAAAAACTATCAGAGAGTAAAAGGGCCAGGGAAAATGCAGACACTGGTGTATGGATGGTTTGGTGGAGGATGGAAACACTCATAAAGTAATGGGCCCTACAGGTATTCTACAGGTTGAGCCAGGCCCTTGAATGCATCTTGGGAACCAAAATGAAAAGTGAAACAACTCTGCCTCATAAACCATGAAAAAATATAACAGGTACTCAAGGGAAGCACAGCATTTCCTGGCAAAATGTTGGAGTGGGGGTAGTTTCCTGTAAATTTGGACGGGAAAAGAGGACGCAGTGAAGCATGTCTTCATCAGACTTGGAGTAAATGCCGCAGGAACCTTTCTTACAGGTCTCAGGGAAAGTGGAAAAAGTAAATTGACGAATGGGGAGCTGAAATAATCTTACCTCGGTATGTTGTTTTGGGAGGAGGCTAACTGAAATGTTAAGAAGCATGGAATTGGAATGCACATTCCAGTCTTCTGCCCCCCTGGAATGTCTGATTTGAGCAAAGCAGCTTCCCACGGGATCTTCTTGGTTACAAAATGGTATTTCTCAACACCTAAAAATCATCTTGAAAGGCTTATTACCAAAATCTTTGGTGGTTGATGTTAATCATATAGTAATAATTCGATAGGCCCAGTGTCCGCGGAGTCCTCCCAGCCTGTTTGCCGGCTGTGCTTTAGACGCACAGCTGCTCTGAGGTTACTTCTGATAAGAGTAACCCAGGGTGACCCAGCTGTCAATTATACCCGAAGGTGGTTTGCCTTGTCTTGCTGGTAGAGCACCAGAATCTTGGTAAAAATGTGTTGGTGGGCTTAGCTTTTTTCTTTTTAAACTTGAAAGTTCAGAAATTGGTTTTTAATTAAAATATTTTTTGCTTGTTTTGCTTATTATTTGTTTGCTTATTGTTTGCTTATTATCTGTCTCTTCCCACCAGAGATAAAACTGTCTTATTCACAGGTGTGTCTCAAGATCGATATTTTAGAATATAGTTTGGCACATAGCTTATGCTCAATAAATATTTGAATATTTGTTGATTTAATGAATGTATTCATCGGGAATAGATTTTGCTATCTCTAGACATAAGAAGTTAGAAATTAACTCTGTAGTCTAAATAAGATAATTCTGTAGTACAAGTGTGATGATTTTGAAGGATGTGGTTAAAAAGAAAATATTCTAAAAACTTTTATTTTTTTATCTCACTGTGTTGCCCAGGTTGGTTCTTGAACTCCTGGCCTCAAGTGATCCTACTGCCTTGGCCTGTTAAAGCACTGGGATTACAGGTGTGAGCCACCATTCCTAGCCCTGTTTTTCTTAAGTAGTTAAATAGTTAATATTACATTGAAATTTTTCATCTTTGCTGCTGATTTTGGGATTATCTCTTAAGATAGATATTTTGACTGGGCTCTTACTTAGACTTCCAAGTTAGGAATGGTAGAGGTGTCCTCTGCAAGGGTTTGCCCAGTGCCTGCATTTTCCTGAATACTGCTGGAGAAGGGACCATTCAGCCAGGCCAAGGACTTTGCTCCTGGTAGGAACCAGCCATTGCTGTTGGTCTGCTTTAGTTTTTGTTTTCCTGTCTTGACCAAAACAGAAAAATAAGATACACTTTGCTGAAGTGACAAGAGGTACTATGCTTCCTCTTTAAAATACTCAGCCTTATTTACTCTGGAGTTTTAATGAGGATTATTATCAAGCTCACTGATTTTTTACAGTCTAACATTTGTGGAAATTGTTCTTTCTCTAGCCACTCTTTTAGATTTCAGACACAATCTTGACAATGATGACATTGCTAATCACTACCATCAACAGAGGTATAGGCTTTTTTTTCCCCTATGCCTGTTTCCCTTCCAGGTTGGGACATGAGGGTTAGTGTTTCCTGCCTCCTTCCCTCCTCAACAGTGTATTCTTAAAGCCATAAAGAATCTGATCTGCAGCATAAAAATGTAAGCACAATTGGATGGTTTTGGTTTTTCACCCATCATTACCATTGTATTCAGGAGAGTGAGGAAATGCATTTTATTCTCTCTCTTTTTAATTTTTTTGAGATGGAGTCTCCCTCTGCTGCCCAGGCTGGAGTGCAGTCGTGCGATCTCAGCTCACTGCAACCTCCACCTCCCAGGTTCAAGCAATTCTTCTGGTTTAGCCTCCCGAGTAGCTGGAATTACAGGCACCTGCCACCACATCTGACTAATTTTTGTATTCTTAGTAGAGTTGGGGTTTCACCATGTTGCCAGGCTGGTCTTAAACTCCTGACCTCAAGAGATACACCTGCCTTGGTCTCCCAAAGAGCTGGGATTACAGGTGTGAGCAACTGTGCCCAGCCCTGCATTTTCTTTCTCAGTGAAACTAGGTGGTAGTTGGAGAAAGCTTGTCCTTAGAATTTGTTGGCAAGTTCCATTTAAATCTAGGCATTACCCTCCCGTAGCATATACCTTGTGCATTCGCTCTCCTTAACTCTGAACTTATTTTATAGCCCAAATGGGCTCTTAACTGTTATTCATGTGTACTTGTACCCTCAGATTTTTGTTAAGGATCCTTGGAACTCATAGGTAGATCCAGGTTGTTTGTGGGGACGAAGTTTATACAATTTTGGGGTTCTCATTATGAAAAATGTATAAATGTCTTTTAAGTTTTACAAAAACCTATGGCCATGTGAACCCTTTTGTACTTGAAGACTTCCCCACACCTGTCATACAAGGTTCTTGTCAGAGGGAAAGTAGAGCTTAGTGGTTAAGAACTTGGACTGTGGGAACTGGGTTGGATTCCTGGTTCTGCATCTTACTGTGAACTTTGTCAAGTGACTTAACCTGCCTGTCTTGTCTGTAAAATGAGGCTATCATGATGCTCATCTTTATAGGGTTGTTGGGAGAAATAAGATAGATAATCCATGTAAAGTGTTTAAAATAATGCCTGGAATCAAAAGCCCACATTATGTAAATTTTAGCCATGGTTTTTCATTTTGCTGACTGGTTCTCTGCTAATTAGTCTCAGTCTTGTGTTCTGAGCTGCTTTTCCCTTCTGGATGTTGATATTATTTCTAGAACTTTAATATTCATTCATGAATCTGTTTGTATCTGCCTGAGATTTCTGGTGGGTAGGGGACCATGACACCAAGCAATACTATTGTGTTTCATTTCTGTGTCAGGAATGTGATCTGCCCCAGAGTCCTTATCCAGGACTCCACCCCCAGGCAGCCTGTGAGGCATTTCCACAGTGAAAGCATCAGGTCTGTAGGTCTGCACCATTCTGTCCACGTTGCCCTTGGGGCTGAGGACTTCTCTGTAGAGTTGGAGGTCTTGCTTACTGGGCGTGGTTGTATTCTGCTTTTTCTAAGAGGTTGATTCCTTTTAAATAAGATACATCTTTCCTTTCTTGGTTTCAGATAGGGCTTGTATTCTTCCACAACTGGCTGGTTAACATATTTTCCTTCAAGTGTTTGAATTTGGCTTGCTTGAATCTGGAGGCTTTGAGTTGATGTGTTCTTATGAAGTCTCTAGCTAGACCTGTGTGAAGCAAGTCCTTGAGTGGAGAAGACTAATTCCTAGTGTTCCCCACAAGGTAGGGAGGGACCAGGAAAGTTCAGGGTGTGGGCGTGACTTGGGTGCTCTGTCTGCAGTGGGACGGCCAGGGACTTGGAGACATGAAGGCAGAGAAAAGAGGAGGCCTTTTGTGCTTGGAAGGACTCTTCTGGGTGAGTTGTAACCTAAGCATTTATGGTTATTTCCCCTCTCCTGGAGAATTTTCCAGGGAACTCTAGCTGTGGAGTGGCCACACTGGGCGGGTTATGGCTTCATCATTGCTTCTTCCCACCTCCACTGCCAAATGTTTGGACACTGATCTTTCTCTATTATCTGCAGCTTCTCACCCTTAATGTTACCCAGGCTCTACGAATGGATAGTGTGTGCTTCATTAGTGCACATTTCCCTGTCTCCTTTTGTTTCTTGTGGGAGGAAATAGGAGAGAAAACAATCAATACCATGTGTAGCAAGTCTCTGTCATGCTGTTGGTTAATTCAAACATGTGATTCCACTTTGAATACAAAAATAGCAACAGCAATCATGTTATGCTTCTAATCGAGTGTAGAAATTATACGTACATTAGGCATCATCTTGTGAGCTTGCTGTGGTCCTTGGCCCTTAGCAGCTGAGCTGGAATCCTAGGGCTACTCTTTGGAGTCACCTATGGATGGCTAGATGCCTTCCCCTGAATGGTCCCATTCTCTACGCTGAATACTGGGGTGCATTTGTTTCTGGATTTTCCTTATCTTTCTTCAAAGACTTGGATATTGTATTTTTAAAAAACCCCATCCCCACCTGTCACCGCTTACACACGCAAACACGCATTCTTTGCCAGCCAGATTTTCATTTCAAGGTTGCTTCCTCTCTGGGCTTTCCCCTGCTTCTTTTTCTTCTTTAATGACACCCTTTCCTGCAGTCGGTCTTACATCATCTTCAAAAACATGCCTGTGGTTAGTCTTCATATGGGCCAGTGGGAGAGTAAAAGTGTTTTTAGTCTAAAATAGCTCTGCCAAATATCTTAAGAACTTTTTTTTGTTTGACAGTCTTGCTCTGTCACCTGGGCTGGAGTACAGTGGTGCGATCTTGGCTCACTGTAACCTCTACCTCCTGGGTTCACACGATTCTCCCGCCTCAGCCTCCTGAGTAGCTGGGATTACAGGTGCACGCCACCATGCCTGGCTAATTTTTGTATTTTTAGTAGAGATGGGGTTTCGCCATCTTGCCCAAGTGGTCTCAAACTCCTGAACTTAAGTGATCCACCCATCTCAGCCTCCCAAAGTGTTGGGATTACAAGTGTGAGCCACCGCACCTGGCCTTATTATGAACTTTTGAACTGTGCTGGCAACGCCCTTTGGAACTAAGGATTCCTATGGCTTGTTTAAATCAATTCCTCCCACCCGCTGCTGACTTTTTTCTTTTTTCTTTTTCTTTTTCTTTTTTTTTTTTTTTTTTTTTTTTTGAGGCAGTCTCACTTTGTCACCTAGGCTGGAGTACCGTGGTGTGATCTTGGTTCATTGTAACCTCTGCCTCTCGGGTTCAAGTGATTCTCCTGCCTCAGCCTCCTGGATAGTTGGGACTACAGGCCTGTGCCACCCTGCCTGGCTAATTTTTTATATTTTAAGTACAGACGGGGTTTCACTATGTTGGCCAGGCTGGTCTTGAACTCCTGACCTCAGGTGATCTGCCTGCCTCAGCCTCCTAAAGTGCTGAGATTACAGGCATGAGCCACTGTGCCCAGCCCAATTAGTCCTTTCTACAGCTGGGCAATATATTCATGTGCATTAGTCTGATACGATGATATTGGTGGTGGGTACATGTGGATATATTGTCACGTCTGCATGAGTTAAAAGGACTTTATGTTAAGCCAGAGTCTAAGCATCTTCAGGCAGATAGCATAGTTGCTGTGCTAAGGCTGTGTATAGTACAGAGAGTTCCTGTCTCTCAGCTTGGTTGTGGAGTAGGGATAGGGGAGCATCCAGTGATGGAAAAGACTTAGACTTGGAGCCAGATCTGGGTCCGAATCCCTGCTGAGCCCACAACCTTGGGACAAGTCATCTCTGCATGAAGTGCCATCTTCCTTTCTTATGAGAACCACTTCTCTTTAGGCAAACAGTTCCAAAATAGAAGAGTAAATAAGTGAAAGTATCCTGTATACCTTACCCCTACCCTAACTGCTTG
Source organism: Rhinopithecus roxellana (assembly GCF_007565055.1). Lineage (NCBI taxonomy): Eukaryota > Metazoa > Chordata > Mammalia > Primates > Cercopithecidae > Rhinopithecus > Rhinopithecus roxellana. The sequence continues at coordinate 23,148,716 of NC_044556.1, read as the reverse complement.
TACTGCTTTGAATATTGTTCAACCATTTTGAAAACTGAATTATAGTCTGTGGTGTGGATTTCCACTGATTATTCACTGCTTCCCTACTGGTAGATATTTCCTTTAAAAGTACTTGTGTAGAAAAGTGTGTAACTTTTGACCTAACATTTAAATGTATTCAGGTATTACCAAATTGCTCTCCAAAAATATTAGTTCCTACCAATGGTAAGAAAGAGGAGGAGGATCTTTTGATGTTAAGAAAAAAGTAACTTGTTTTAGTTTATTACCAAGTCATGAGTCACTGACATCTGTAATTCCTAGTCCATCCCTCATCCCCAGCAGACTCAGGTGGGAGTTGGCAGTGGGATGGGATGAGGGCATCTCTTTCACAAATTATTTGATAATAGTTTTTTAAACAGGAAGCTTGGCCAGGCATTGTGGCTCACGCCTGTAACACTAACACTTTGGGAGGCTGAGGTGGGCGGATCACCTGAGGTCGGGAGTTTGAGACCAGCCTGACCAACATAGAGAAATCTCTTCTAAAAATACAAAATTATCCCGGCATGGTGGCACATGCCTGTAATCCCAGCTACTCAGGAGGCTGAGGCAGGAGAATCACTTGAACCTGGGAGGCAGAGGTTGCGGTGAGCCGAGATTGCGCCATTGCAATCCAGCCTGTGCAACAAGAGTGAAATTCCATCTCAAAAACAAACAAAAAAACCCAGGAAGCTTTAGGTAGCATTAAAATGATATCAAAATGGCTATCAAATCATGTCAAGTTAAGTGGTTTTTAATGATATATTGAATTCAGAGGAGGAGATCTTTCCAGTATCTTGATTGGAATGGCCAGCAAAGCGTAGATGGAAGGATAAGTGTTGACATTTATTGAGTTCTTACAACTTATGTGAATTAACTCGTTGATTTTTCCCAGTAACCTTCTGATGTAAGTGCTGTTAATGATCTCTGGTTGGCAGGGAAGAAAACTGAAGCAGAGGAAACTTGGTGCATGGTGGAAATGGGCTTCTAATCCAAGCATTCTGCTTCCAGAGCCCTTGCTCCTAACCATTTTAATCTGAGGCCAGAGCTCAGGGAGAATTGACATCTTTCAAGACGAGAGGGTACTGAGCCCAGAGAGGGCAGACCAGAGCAAGAAGTCCCAGGATAAAGTCCTTTAACAAGAAGCTGGAGGAGGATAGATTAGAGGGGCCTCCTGGAAAATACTAGGTGCTACAGAGAGGCCCAGAGGATGACTGGAGACAGTCATCTCCAGACATCCAGACATCCAGATGACTGGATTTGGCTACTGAGAAGTCACTGATGATCTTTTTTTTTTTTTTTTGAGACAGGATCTTCCTCTATTCCCCCCTCCCTGCAATCCCCCTCCCCCGTTTCCCCCTGGGCTGGAGTGCAGTGGCATGAACTTGGCTCACTGCAGCCTTGACCTCCTGGGCTCAAGCAATCCTTCTGCCTCAGCCTCCCAGGTAGCTGGGACTACAGGCGTGCACCACCATGCCTGGCTAATTTTTTGTATTTTTTGTAGAGACAGGGTTTTACTGTGTTGCCCAGGCTGCACTGGTGATCTTTCGAGAGATTGTTGGTAGAGCAAATTTCCAGGGGTTAGGAGAGAGTACTAAGTGAGGAAATGGGCAGGGTTGGCATGAAATAAAGGAGAAACAGGACATTGTATGAGGCTGGCAGCAGGTTCAATCAAAGATTTGCCATTTCAGGGAAGACGGGGTAGCCTGTGCCCATTGATGAACCAAGTTAAGGCAACAGCCCAAAACAGATGGTCGGTGGGGGCAAAGCAGAAGGGCAGGAGGGTCAGCGGGAAGAGAAGGGGCCCAGCTGGGAAGGGGAAGAGGAACATGAAAACACAGCACTGATGTGGAGAGGTCATGTATTCATCTGAAGTAGGGGTGTCACTTTGCTCCTGACCTTATTATGCTGGAGCCACTGATGTCCGATGGGGAAGGGAGCAGGAATAGGAAGAGATGGCCCAGGCTGAGCCCTGCCTGTGAGTGCACTGCTGACTGGGCTGGCCCTTTGGAGCTTGGGCACTGGCTCACTTTCCTCTTTCCATTGGCCCTTGATCTGGAAGGGATGGGAAGTTGGGTTTATTTTGTTAGAGCCTGGTTGTCTGTAGCAAGCCTTTACTGTGTCATCTCCAAGAGACCTTTGTGTTGGGGCATAGCACTCTGATGGAAGATGTAATGCTTTTAGGGGAACTTATTTTCCCCTTCATCCATGCTCTCAGATTGCATTACAATTATGTAAAATATGGAATTCACTTTTACTGTCGATGTGAAGGGTCCCCTGTGACCTCATCATCAGATCCTTGCAGACTTAAGGACTGGAAAGGGGAAACCATGTTCAGACTGACTTTTTTTTTAGAGGGACTCTGAATCTTGTAGTTGATTATGTCCCTCTTTGTCTTGGTGTTTAAGAAGCTTGGACTTCAGTTTGCATCCAACCTATCTTTGGGTGTTAACTGTGTAGGACTTGGTGGCATGCAGGTGTTTGAGCCTTCCCTCTGATTTCATCTTTTTTTCACACATCCTCATTAAAAGCAAAATGAACCTCATGGCTTAGGGTCTCAAAAAGTACAAAGTATCTTTGTATGCTATTTCATAAAGCACAGTGTGAATATCTTCAAAAGGAGGATATGGGACCAGCCTGGGCAACATAGGGAGACCCCATCTCTACAAAACATTTTTTAAAAGGTAGCTGTGGTGGCACATGCCTGTAGTCCCAGCTACTTGGGAGGCTGAGGCGGAAGGATCACTTGAGCCTGGGAGGTTGAGGCTTCAGTGAGCTATGATCATGCCACACTGCACTCCAGCCTGGGTGACAGAGCAAGACTGTCTCAAAAAAAAAAAAAAAAAAAGAAAGAAAGAAAAAGAAAATGGGAAATTCTATCCTGCTTTTTAATGGAAATGTCATGTTTTCTCATTTTCATTGGGGAAAAAATGGTGCTGTTTTGCACAGTTAACATATCTGTAAGATTCTATCAGCATCTATCCCATGTTTAAAATTAGATGTTTCCTTTCTGTTCATAGCTGGTTGTGTGAAGCCACCTTTCTCAAATGGATAGACTCCACTGTAGTAAGCAAAACAGCATTTGGAATCTGAGATCTAGACCTGGATCTAGACTCCAAGAGGAGTTCCAGATTTACTAAGGCTGACCCAAAGGGCTGAGATCCCTTTTCTCCTTGGCCCGTTTTCATGCCTTGTGCCAATAATAACCCTCAGTAAAGGAGCCGCGTGGTGTTTTGACTCAGTTTTGGGGTTGGCAGATGGGAGCACAGGGATGAGTGTGATCAGTGATCTGTGAGATGATCCCCAGGCTGGTTGAGACCAGTTCCTTCTCAGAACAATACAGCGAACTTTTGGGACAATGACTTTGAAGTGGATTTCATGCCTTCCTGGAATCACAGTACTGTGAGGCTCATCCTGTGGAGCGGGCTTGCTGAAGAGTTGACGAGGAGTGAGTGTACATTCTGAAACTACAGAAAAGTTGCAAACATGTCATGTGCCTTGTCGTTATGGAAAGACAAATGACAGCTCTTCAGTGTTACCCATGCTCCTGACTCAAGGGTTATTTTGGAGGCAGCTAGAGGTCCTGCTGGAGAGACAGTGCTTGACAATCTGGAGAGTGGCAAAGAGCTGATACCTACAAATGCGGGAATGAGTTTGTTAGACTCTTAAATATTCCAGCGGTGAGACAAAGAAAACAAACACTTGAGGAACATCTCTATTTTCACCTCTTTGATTTGTGGGGCTTCAGCTAAGATCCCCTTGCAGCAAAATCTCTACAGATCTCTAAAATTCAAGACCCGGCTGGCCTCCTTCCCAGTGCGAGAATGTTCTCCAACAAGCTTTCTTGGAGGTTATCTCTTCCTGCTTGTGCTTCATTGGCACTCAAAACATGGTATTTTTCCATGCCTGTGTGCTTCTTGTCCATCTCTTGGGAATTTCTGCGTGTATTTTCCTGGTCTGTCCTCTGTGTGTCACTCAGAATAAATCAACTCCCTCTTCTATATAACTTCCATCTAAATATTTAGATGGGAGCTAACCTGCCTCTCCTGAACTTCCAGGTCATAGGTAGCCACTCCTGGCTAGCCAGTTTCTCATAACAGGCTGTATTTGGTTTTTCTTTCTTTCTTTTTTTTTTTTTTTTGAGACGGAGTCTCGCTGTGTCGCCCAGGCTGGAGTGCAGTGGCCGGATCTCAGCTCACTGCAAGCTCCGCCTCCCGGGTTCACGCCATTCTCCTGCCTCAGCTTCCCGAGTAACTGGGACTACAGGCGCCCGCCACCTTGCCCAGCTAGTTTTTTGTATTTTTTTTAGTAGAGACAGAGTTTCACCGTGTTAGCCAGGATGGTCTCGATCTCCTGACCTTGTGATCCGCCCGTCTCGGCCTCCCAAAGTGCTGGGACTACAGGCTTGAGCCACCACGCCCGGCCTGTATTTGGTTTTTCGAATCTTTTCACCACCTAGTTTACTCCTTCTAGTAACTGATGCCAGCTTATCATTGTCACCTTTCAGAATGCATCACTCAGAATTGATCATAGTATTGCTACAGATATGGTTTAACCTACCAGAGTACACTGGGATTGTTTACTGACTTCCCTTGATTACAAAGCTTTAGCTCCTTCTGTTTTAACCAACAGAATCACTTGGCGAGGTAGACAGGGTAACTCTGTGTAGAAGAAAGATTCTAATCCTTGCTTCATCAAATTGACTTTTCCTGTCTATAAAGTATGGTGGTGATCACTCTGGGAGGTTTTATTTCTCACATGAACTCCAATGCGCACCCGTTTCTTATAAATAATGCTTTCCTTGGTTACCTCATGGGGCTGTTTTGATTTAAACAAATAAGCAATACTATTTTATAAAGAATTGTATAACTATGCAGACCAAGATAGTGTTGGCTTTTTAACTCACTAACTCACTGAGTAAGCATTACTAGTTCTAAAACTTTGGGGCAGGAGTTTACATAGATTTTGAATAAACTGTGTATTAATGTAAGAAAGAGCCTTCTGATTTCCAGTTTCCTTAATAAGTATGCCCAGTGGTTTCCAAATCATTAATGACCAAAACAGAAGAGAACACATCTAAATGCAAACATTGAGGTGCACATCAGCACGAGTTTCTTCTGCCGTGACATAATCAGCACAGTGGGCATGGTGTCCCTTCTGACTGTTCCCTACTTCAAGGGTTACTAAACTGGACTTCAGGAGTGCCCTAGACATAAGGAACTTTTATCAGAAAGTAAGGCAGTTATATCCCTAGTGGGCCATCTAAGATTACCAGATTGGCAGATCAAGGAGATGTGACGCCCATAAAAGGCAGTGACATTCAAATGCAGATGCCTTTCCGAAACAAGATAGGTATTTAAATCTTAGGCATTTCCCTAGCTGGTAATCCTGTCAGTGGGTGAAAAATCATGGATTGAGTGCCTACTATGTATCAGGCATGGGCATGAGGGGTACTAAAATGAACAAGAGCCTGTCCTCCCCTCAAGGAGGGGACATGGGCAGGTGTTCTTGGACATGCCTTGTGTGTCCATGCAGCCTTGGTGATGGCTGCCCTTCCCCCTGAGTGCTTGCACACTCTCTCCCCAGGAGTCCACTCTAGGAAGGGCACCTGCCAGGCTCTTCAGCCGGTAATAGATCCTCGCCCTCTGGGTGGGGATGGGGCGGGAGCAGACCTCTCCCTAGGTTCCTGTTACTACCGTTTGCCAAAGCTTCTCTCATAGTGAGCTGCTTGATATGCACTTCTTTGTTACTTCTTGTTTCTGAGTCTAGATTCTTCTGAGAATCCAGTGTCTATACTTGTTCCCTCCTTGTTTAGATTTGAACTTTCAAAAATCCACTTTATGTGTGTTCTAAGCTTTACGGTCTAAAGGTCATTTTCTAGACAGAGAAGACAAAATTGACATTCTGTTTGCTCTGCATCTTTCTACTGTTTGTTATACTCTTTGCTTTAGGCACTGGACCAGCTCCTCTTTAATTTTGTGTGTGTGTATATATATATATATATAATTTTTTTTTTTTTGAGACCGAGTTTCACTCTTGTTGCTTAAGCTGGTGTGTAGTGGCGTGATCTCGGCTCACTGCAAAAAACCTCCGCCTCCCGGGTGCAAGCAATTCTCCTGCCTCAGTAGCTGAGATGACAGGTGCTACGGGCGTGTGCCACCACGCCCAGCTAATTTTTTGTATTTTTAGTAGAAACGGGGTTTCACCATGTTAGCCAGGCTGATCTCGAACTCCTGACCTCGGGTGATCCGTCTGCCTTGGCCTCCCAAAGTGCTGGGATTACAGGCGTGAGCCGCTGCGCCTGGCTTATTTATATTTTTTTGAGACAGGGTCTCCGTCTATTGCTCAGGCTGGAGTGTAGTAGCACGATCTCAGCTCACTGCAGCCTTGACCTCCCAGGCTCAGGTGATCCTCCCACCTCAGCCTCCCAAATTGCTAGGACCACAGGTGTGTGCCATAGTGAGACAAGGTCTCACTATGTTGCCCAGGCTAGTCTCAAACTCCTGGACTCAAGTGATCCTCCAGTGTTGGTCTTCCAAATTGCTGGTGTGACCCACGGCACCCATCCTAGTTATTTTTAAAGCTTTAATTTCTTGTCAGTCTCACAGTATTTGTATATTGAGTCATAATGTTTTTGTATTTACCTGATTATAGACATTTGGAGGGAAAAAAATTTGTGCTGGTTGGTGCCATATGCTGATACCTTGATCTGAAGATACAGTTGGACCTCTGAGAGGAGGACCTGGCTTTAAAATGCTCCTGGACTTACTCCTGTTTACCTGGAGCGAGCATGATTTTCTACAGCTTTCAAATGTCTAGTTCTTCCACATCAAATCTTGAGCACGTTCATACCATGGAATGAGTCTTAGGTTCTGTGGTGACCTCAAGAAGGGCATGCATTCTATCTTGACATCACTGTCCCAAATGTAAAATGTTTTTATCTAGAAATCCAACTCCTATCCCCCATAAGATACGTGCCTGATTTTGTAAAATAGTTCCTTTATCTTTTTTGTCAGCCACAATCTGAAAAAGAATGAGAATTTGGGATGCAAACACATTCTAAGCAGAGAGAAGAGCTTTAGCAAAGACAGAGAGGCAGGAACCAGCCTCAGGAAGAGTGGTAAAGCGAGTGGACAGTGGTGAAGGCTGGCACCCCAGGTGAGCCTGTCTGCAGTGGGATTTTCTTTGCTATTGCAAACAATGGACTGAACAAGTTGCATTGGGGTTTGGTTAATAGAACGCTCCGCACCTCGAGCTGATAAAATTGGAGGGCATACATGCTGATGTGTGTCAGGTATTGCAGTGGGTTCCGTTCCTATTGAACAGGCTTCATCCTCACAGTGGCCCTGGAAGGAAAGAGTCTACCCACAAGAAATAGGGTGACCTGGGTTCATTTACTTACCGAGGTCACACTGGAATTGGGAACACAGGGTTCTGAAGTTTGACTTGAAAGTGTGTGATCTTCAGTACATGTTTCTATTCATTGACTTAGGGCAGATAAAAAATGTTGAAGCCTGTTCATTGTCCTTGTATGAGATACCAAGAATGGCAAGTGATAGAAGGAAGGAGAGGAGGAATCTTGGTATTTGAGATGGAAATCTATTTTGTTCCTATTTTAGGACCGAGGTAGCCCCCGTTGTTCTCTCTCTATTTTAAACACCCCATTTTATATATATTTTTGTGAACTCTTTAACACACTTTATTTAATATTTGTCTCTTTCTGCTAGAATGTAAGCTTGCAGGACAGGGACTTTGCCTTTGAACTGTGCCTAGTATGAACTAGCCATTTAGATGAAGGACAGAAAGAAGGATTAATGGAGAAAAAAGACAAAAGAAGAATCTAAGGAACACAGGGAACACTTGAAAAACAAAAGCTAATGTTGAATACGAATTTACTTAGAGAGTTTGGAGTAATGCAGGATTACTCTAGTGGCTCAAAACAGGGAGCCTAGTGAGAGGTCAGACACAACTGAAATTAGGGAGACTGTTGTAATCACCAGGGACAATAATCTGGAATTGTCTGCTTCCAGGTTTGAACAAGCTCTGTGATGATAATACATCATGAGAAGGAATCCATGTGAAAAACAAGCAGTCTTCACTCTTCAGTAGATTCTGGAATGTCCTGGGTGTAAGGGGGGCATCAGACAGTTCTTGTACATGAATATCATCACTCTACCTCGTAGCAGGTGCGCCCCCACCTTTTTTCCAAATTGCACTTGAGCTGAATGCTCTCAGTGTACACCAAGAAGTACCATTCAACAGCGCAGGAATCGAGCTTTTGGGTCAGCTGTGGAGGTGCTTTTTGGAGCTCTGTCTCCCTTTCTGAGGGTTCTGAGGAGGAAGCTTCTCAAATCTCAGAGCCAAGGAGGGGCATGGCTGTTTCCCAGCAGCTGGTAGGCTGGTATCTGCTCTGGTGTCTCCCTTCACTGGTAGCACGCATAGGCCCTCGGGGTTGTGTTTCTGAAGGCGGTCTTAGTCCAGAGCTCTTGGATATATGATTAATAGTGATATGTGATGCGTGTGCATGTGGGCTGGAAGGAAAATTGGCTGAAGTATAGGCCCTTCCTTCTGGGAATGGAGGGTGATTTGGGGGAGAGACACTTGTACATTTTAGTGTATCTCAGTGTTTCTTAACCTTGTTTTCATGATCACTTTCTCCAAGAGTTGTTTTAGACACTGTTCCTAGTTACCTCTATCCCCTGCCTGATTTAGTACAAAGGAGTAAGATTTTGTTGGGTACGGTTGAGCTTTGGAGAGTCCTAAGTTTTTGTATTGTCTAAGATTTTTTTCACCATCTACCACAAGAAGCACTTTTCACTCCTTTGGGACCCTGCCACCCCTGTTGAGAATGCATGTGCTACATACTTGTGTATCATTTATTTATATTTGTTTTAAAGACAGAGTCTCACTCTGCCACCCAGGCTGTAGTGCAGTGACATGATAATCAGTTACTGCATCCTGAACTCCTGACTTCAAGCTGTCCTCCTGCCTTGGCCTCCTCCCAAAGTGCTGGGATTACAGGCATGAGCCACCCACCTGGCCTAATTTTTTTTTTTTTTTTTTTTTTTTTTTTTTTAATAGAGATAGGGTCTCCCTATATTGCCCTGGCTGGTCTCAAACTCCTGGACTCAAGGGGTCCTCCTGCCTCAGCCGCCCAAAGTGCCAGGATTACAGTTGTGAGCCAATATGCCTGGCCTGGCCTAACTTAAAACAATTATTATTTTAGAATTGACTGGGCGTGGTGGCTCATGCCTGTAATCCCAGCACTTTGGGAGGCTGAGGTGGGCAGATCACCTGAAGTCAGGAGTTCAAGACCAGCCTGACCAACATTGCGAAACCCTGTCTCTACTAAAAATACAAAAATTAACTGGGCGTGGTGGTGGGCACCTGCAATCCCAACTCCTCAGGAGGTTGAGGCAGGAGAATCGCTTGAACCCGGGAGGCAGAGGTTGCAGTGAGCCGAGATCGCGCCATGGCACTCCAGCCTGGGTGACAGAGCGAGAACCGTTTCTCAAAAAAAACAAACAAACAACAACAAACCAATTAATATTTTAGAATTATAAAAGAAAGTGAGGGCTAAAGAAAGGTCATGAAAAAAGAAAGGACTGACCTGCATTTGAACTGAAGGGTGACTCCACACTGGTGCTCTTAGCTGTCCTGAGGATAGAGCCGAGGAAAGCTCTAAGGGCTGAAGCCGCCACCACCACCACCACGGGATGAACCCTGGACTCAGGCACAGGAAGATGAAGAAGAGCACATGAAGTTGTCAGAGGAGCCAGAGCAGAGCAGGTCGAGCGCTGAATGCAGGGAGAAGGATCAGCTGTACCCGATGCCCCGGGAGGCTTTTTTCTTGGTCTTCATTTTCTTCACATGTTGATTGTATCTGGCAAGAGCGATGTTGGAGAGCTTCGGGGAGGAGCCTTCAGCAGGTGTGCCCAGACAGGATTCTCATTGGCCCCTGGATCATTTGCATGTGCGCCTTGATGCCAAGAAGGCTGCCAGGCACTGCTTGGAGAATTTGTGCGTGTTTAAGAAAGGAAGAGTGGGCATATAGAGAGGGGCTGCTGTGGATTTGAAAGAGCCAGGCAGAAAGTCTGTGAAAGCAGCTTGGGAAGGCCAAGAAAATAAATCTTGAAGAAGAATAAAGAAAGGATATTTATCAACACCTTGGAAGAGTAATTTTTATTTATTTATTTTTTATTTTTGAGATGGGGTCTTGTTCTATTGCCCAGGCTGGAGTGCAGTGGCGCGATCTCGGCTCACTGCAAGCTCCGCCTCCTGGGTTCACGCCATTCTCCTGCCTCAACCTCCCGAGAAGCTGGGACTACAGGTGCCCGCCACCACGTCTGGCTAATTTTTTGTATTTTTAGTAGAGACGGGTTCTCTCGATCTCCTGACCTCATGATCCCCCCTGCGTCGCCCTCCCAAAATGCTGGGATTACAGGCGTGAGCTACCGCGCCTGGCCAGGAAGAGTAATTTTAAAGTAAATTAGAGTGAAATTTCCATGAAGTATTAATGAGGTAAGTTTAAGCAATAATTTTAAGCTAATTTGCTTTTGTTGAGAGAAAGAAAATATAAGTGGTTTTCTGCCAGATGTTCAGAAATTGAAGCTTTTTAGATGAAAATAGTAAATCATTTTTATTGGCCAAAGATTACTTTTTAAAATTGCTCTCAGTTCCTTGATTTTAAAAGATAATGCTGTTTAGCTGGCCTGACTGCATGAAGCTCACTTACTGGAAACATATTCGCAGTATTTGGATAGAAGAATCCCGTTGCTCCTTGACTGAAAGGAAACCCTTAGCCCAAACCAACAGTTATTTGATGTGGCTGCATTCCTAGTTTTAATTTTTAATGGATCATATGGGGCTTTGAGTTTTGCATACATGTACTTACGAATTTCTTTTGTGCACATGGTCATATGGTAAGTCTCAAGGACAGCATCGCCTGTCCAGAGCTCCCCCCTACAACCACTCTGGCAGAGCCAGGATTTGAACTGAGGTCCATCTGACTCCAATGCTTGATTTTTCTATCTCTTCACTTCCTTGACCAGAACTGTCAACAGAGAAGATGAAAACTTCTTACTGGGATCTACTAAGATATTTCAAGTTAGGTCTGTAATCACTTCGTGGTTTGGGGCATGGCACCAAATCTGTTGGACACATTTTTAACAAAGGACACATAAATATGCTTTTAATGTTTTTCTGCTTAAATAATAATTGGTGTCATTTGGTGTGAAAATTACCATCACCGTCCTGTGAAATACCCTAAACTACTCTAACATAATTTTTCTCTACATTTGAAGAAACAAGAGAAAAAACTTCTTCAGTTTTTTATTATTTGACAAAATTGTGTAGATAGCTGAGAGTAGGAAAGGACCTAGTGCAGTCATCCAGTTCAGACTTCCTCTTGGATCAAGAGAAGTTAGAGAAACTAACCCAGGGCCCATAGCAAAGATAGATGGAGCCAGGCGTGGCGCCAAGGCAGAACTCCTCTCACCCTAGTATATTATGGTTTTCTTCAGATTGATCAAAATATATCTCCTAGTTGAGAACACCTTCACTTTTGGGGAAAAAAAAGTCACCTTACAATTAGAATGTGCTTTCCATAGTTAATGCTTGAGGAGTACTTTTCTCCTTTTCTTCTTTGCCTGTCCCCTTTCATACCACCACCTCCAATTTATATAGCGAGAATTTATTTTTCTAGCCACCCAGAACAAGACCCCAGTGTGAAAATATAGTCAAGACTTTAAAAAAATGTGTCTACCGGCTGGACACAGTGGCTCACGACTTTAATCTCAGCACTTTGGGAGGTCGAGGCAGGCGGATCACCTGAGGTAAGGAGTTCGAGAACAGCCTTACCAACATGGTGAAACCCCGTCTCTACTAAAAATACGAAAATTAGCCAGGCGTGGTGGTGTGTGCCTGTACTCCCAGCTACTCGGGAGGCTGAGGTAGGAGAATTGCTTGAACCCGGGAGGTGGAGGTTGCAGTACGGCCGAGTTCACGCCACTACACTCCAGCCTGGGCGACAGAGCAAGACTCCATCTCAAAAATAATAAAATAAAAATGTGTCTACCAATTTAATATTTGCTTTTATTTTCTAAAAGTGCCATAAAACATGGGTTTATTTGATGTGTTGGAGGAGATATATTATCCTAGAATATTTATCTGAGGTATAATAGGAGTATTGGAGGCTGGGAGTGGTGGCTCATGCCTGTAATCTCAGCACTTTGGGAAGCTGATGCGGGAGGATCACATGAGACCAAGAGTTTGAGAGTAGCCTGGAAACAAATTGTATTTAAGACTGTCTTTTATAAACTAACCTCCAGGCCATACTTGATCCATGAAACATTGCACAGTTGGTCGTCTTAATATGAAAATATAGGCCGGGTGCGGTGGCTCAAGCCTGTAATCCCAGCACTTTGGGAGGCCGAGACGGGCGGATCACGAGGTCAGGAGATCGAGACCATCCTGGCTAATACGGTGAAACCCTGTCTCTACTTAAAAATACAAAAAACTAGCCGAGCGACGAGGCGGGCGCCTGTAGTCCCAGCTACTCCGGAGGCTGAGGCAGGAGAATGGCGTCAACCCGGGAGGCGGAGCTTGCAGTGAGCTGAGATCCGGCCACTGCACTCCAGCCTGGGTGGCAGAGCAAGACTCCGTCTCAAAAAAAAAAAAAAAAAAAAAAAAAGAAAATATAAACTTACTGGATTTTCATTTGTAATTCTGGGTAAATAAATCCACAGTTTAAATCAGTTATCCATTCTGTCAAAGCTGTAGAGCCATTTCTCCAGCTTGGGTAAAGGGTGCAAAGGATCAAGAATTGCCATCTCCCTAATGCCACCGTAATTTAGTGAAATCATTTGCCCTCTCTCAGTCAAAGCAGAAGCTTCATGTTTGGCATGGCGGGGAGGGGAAGAGAGTCCCTGAAAACAGCCCGGGAGTAGTCTGATTATGTGCCAGGGCATCCCTCAGGCTCAGGTGCACAGTGAGCCTTCAAGAGGGGGACCTGGAATGTAGACCTTTCCACTTACTTGGCCTGGAAAACAGGATGTTTTTCCTACCTTGAGAAGTTAAAGGCTGTTGTGCCTTTTGATAGACACAAAAAGGAACTGTGATCAAGTGTGACACTTGGAGTCTGTGTTTTTTAAGACTCAGCGTTGGTTTTCACTGTTGGGTGACTTACAGGTAAGCTGGCCAGGTTCGTAAATGTCTGTCCTGATCCTGGTGGTCAGGCTCTCTCTCTTGGAAAGGACCTGAATGCAGCCCACAGTCCTATATGCTCTGGCACTAGGAACCTGGGGCATTTCCCACAGTTGTGCTTGGTTCCTCCATGAGTGGTGTAGACTGAAACTTGCGGGACCCCTTTGTGACTAAAATGTCAAGATGTCATTTCATTTCTTGCTGTGATTAACCCTCCCTATGTCTTATGGACACAGCAGACATTTCTACCTTCATTCCCATTTCCAACAATGTAATTGATTCCCAAGCTTATGATCTCTATCTCCTGGGCATTTCCTATGTATCCTTGGCATTTTCACCTGTGCTGAATGAGAAGACAAATGATACTGGATCTTTCCTTCTTCCCAGCTGTGGGTTATTTTTTTGGCGGTGGGGCAGGAGACAGGGTCTCACTCTGTTGCCCAGGCTGGAGTGTGGTGGCGTGATCGTGGCTCACTGTAGGCTTGATCTCGTGGGCTCAAGTAATCTTCCTACCTTGGCCTTCCAAGTCACTGGGATGATAGGCATGCACCATCAAGCCCAGCTGAATTTTTTATTTTTAGTAGAGACGATGTCTCTCAATGGTGCTCAGGCTAGTCTCGAACTCCTGAGCTCCAGAGATCCACCCAGCTCAGTCCCCAAATGCCGAGATTACAGGTGTGAGCCACTGCGCCTGCCTGAGCTGTGTTCTCCATAACCCTGATTGACCAGCCCCTTTAAGAGGACTCCAGGACACGGAATAGCTTAAGAACTTGGGCATGTGATTTTTTTTCACAATATTTTGCTTAAATTTTATTTTTTCAATTATTTTAAATTGAGGTCTGTGGTCTTACTAAAAAGGGATCTTTCAAAACTTATGTTTAGTAGTTTTACCATGTATAATAGCATTGCATTTGTGTTGGTAAGTTGGCCTTTATTTTTGAATTCTGCAAGTAAAAAGTTAAACTTTCTTTTTGTTTTATCAGATGTTTGGGTGTCAGGTTCAATTCTAGATACTAAGAATCTGAACTAGCTGCTTTTCCTTCCTGTAAGAAGTCTAATAGAATAGAGACTACATAAACAGAATTTAAATATTGTACAGTAATTAGTACTGAGGAAAGTGTGTATGTGTGTGCGTTTAGTATGTAGTGTGTATTTGGCTGAACAGAAGGCAAATACCAGAACTTCCCAGTCAACAAAACTATTGGAATGTTATGTATTGGCGAGGTGTGAGATCCTCTGTAAAATAACTGCATGTGTCAGAATCCTCTCCCCTTCTTTTTTTGGAATACGGTGATTAATGACTTAAACTTTAAAGTTGGAGTGCCATGTTGTAACATACCATAAATCCTTGTCACTTCCTGTGGATCATGAAGGGAAATCTGATGTCTCTTGATGGATGTTCTCTCCTTGTCAGTCCCAGCCTCTCCATGTGCTGTTCAAAATTTTGTATGACACTATCTTCACCAAAAATTTGTTATGAGTTACTGAAGTTGTAACGGTTCAGTTTGCCATTGAGTTCTATTGAGTGTCATTTACTGCACTTCACAGCTGTGGTCTTAATGGATAGTGAAAGCAGAGCACGTTGTGAGTCGGCAGTTTCTGGTGCTTTCGTGAAATTCTTCTAAAGTGAGTTAACTTGTATTTCAGATTGCTTCCAAGTATGATCATCAAGCAGAAGAAGATCTTCGCAATTGGATAGAAGAGGTGACAGGCATGAGCATTGGCACCAACTTCCAGCTGGGCTTAAAGGATGGCATCATCCTCTGCGAGTGAGTTACAGCCCTCCAGAGTCTGTTTCCGCTCTTCCAGTTCTTTCCATGGCCTTCTCTCTTACTCTTCTCCTCAGCCCAGGGTGTCAGACCTTGATCTTCTACAGATATACTTAATGCTTTCCCTTACTCATGTTAAAGGAGCAACTTGATATTTCAGTCCTTGTTTTCGTGTGACTAGTGAATAAGATGTCTCTCATATTTTTCTTTTCAGACTTATAAACAAGCTACAGCCAGGCTCAGTGAAGAAGGTCAACGAGTCCTCACTGAACTGGCCTCAGGTAACAGCCAAACCAACCACCTCTGGTTCTAGTTGGTTGCATTTTATGTAGTGAAAACTTGATTTCAGGTTTGGTTTTTTGGTTTTGTGTTTTTTTTTTTTTTTTTTTTTTTTAACTTTTTGATTACAGTTTTTACATAGATGTAGCAGAAATTTGTGCATATTTAATTTTTTGCCCTTTTTTAATGGTTCCATAATTACTTATTGAACTAGTTCTGTAATTATTATGTTTAGCTTAGAAGTTTTCCTGTGTATATTTAGTCTGTGTACATTCAGAAAGGACTTGACACAGCTTACAGAGAGAAATGCAACCCAGACCTTAAGGATAAGGGGAAAAACAAGGCATTCCACATAACTAACAGTGGACTGCAGAACACTGCATCAGACAGAACCTTAGTTCATGAATGTGTATGAGTAAGGAAAATGGGATACTTACTGGTCTTGAACATGTGTTTTGAGATATGAGAGAATGAGTATTTAGTAACCACAAATTTATTCTGAAATTAAAATGAAAACACATAATGAATTATTTATTAGTATGAGTAATTATATGCCTTTTGACAAATAAAATTCCAGGCCTGGATAGCTCTGATACAGAATCCTTTTAAAATATATAAGGAAGCTCTTGCCCACAAAAACTGAAAACACGTAACTGCTGAAAAATATGAAGACCATGATGTGCCCCACAGTGAGAGGCACACTCTCTTCTTGCGCTTTCCTGTTCCAGAGAGAGCCGTGCTTAGCATGCATTTGGTTGAATCCTTGTCAAACAGCTTTCTGGGCGGCATCTTATAACTAGTTATGAAGGCTTAGAATTCTTAGAAATTATGAATGTCAATATTTAGCTCCAGAAGTTATAAAACTCTTCTTCTTTATAGTTGGAGAATATTGGCAACTTTATTAAAGCTATTCAGGCTTATGGTATGAAGCCACATGACATATTCGAAGCAAATGATCTTTTTGAGAATGGAAACATGACCCAGGTTCAGACTACTCTGGTGGCTCTAGCAGGTCTGGTACGTACATGTCTTTAATGGCTGGTGAACAGATTCCCACCACGTTGGTGATGCATTGCATCATTGCTGTTTCATGGGGGTTCAGACCAGGTGGGGCGGGGCCTGTCTCTTCTGTAATTATTAGCTTTGTGGAAAGGCTGCTGACATCAGCTGCCTCGTACTAGATAGCTTACTTAGAACAGTCACATTTCAAATGATGCAGTATATCACTGAACAGCCTGAAATATTTTTTATCTGTAGTTTGGGCCCCTTCGTCTATGACCATATCATTTCTTTGTTATTCCTTCTGTGAAACTCTGTTGGCCTTTTCAGTTAGTGTGCATGTTTCTGTCTAGGCTAAAACAAAAGGATTCCATACAACCATTGACATTGGAGTTAAGTATGCAGAAAAACAAACAAGACGTTTTGATGAAGGAAAATTAAAAGCTGGCCAAAGTGTAATTGGTCTGCAGGTAAGTAATGTGGTGTTGCTTATTCAGCTACTTATTCAATATGATTAATCCTCACCATGCAAAATACTAAGCCTCTCCTAAGTGAAGAATAGATGGAAGTACTATAGTACTTGGGGGGTGGGTATAGTTTATACAATTTATATCTATTTAAAGCCCATAAGACAATGATAATTTTTAGAGGAAACCTCAGATATGCCGCCTAACTTGACAGTTATTTCCCCAGGAAATGAAAATTTTTAATTGAATCATATTGTCTATTTTTTTAAAGAAAAATGCACTTTTAAATTTTTTTATTTTATCTTTTTTTGTTGTTGTTGAGACAGAGGCTCGCTCTGTCGCCCAGGCTGGAGTGCAGTGGCGCAATCTCGGCTCACTGCAACCTCCACCTCCTGGGTTTGAGCGATTCTCCTGCCTCAGCCTCCCAAGTAGCTGGGATTATAGGCACGAGCCATTATGCCCGGCTAAGTTTTGTATTTTTGGTAGAGATAGGGTTTCACCACGTTGGCCAAGCTGGTCTTGAACTCCTGACCTCAGATGATCTGCCCGCCTTGGCCTCCCAAAGTGCTGAGATTACAGGCATGAGCTACCACACCCAGCCAGAAATGTACTTCATAAATTCCTTAATGTTATTGCCCAAATGAGGCAATTTTACACAATCTTAGTGCCAAAGTCCCTTATTTACAGTACCAAATCTTGATATAGCAGCCAAGCCCTGTTAGAATTTGTCAGTTTAAATTCTTCTGAAATACATAGTTATGTTTTCCTTCTCTTAATTGTTCCCCTGGAGAGTGTCATGGAAACGCCATTGCTAACGCCCTAAATGCTGTTGGCTTTACTCTCCAAAAGCCACTGACCTGCTGGACACAGTGCCCCTTTCTGGACTGAGTCTATGCAAGTTAGATTTGTTTTTGCACAGTACAAAATTGTATCGGTGGCGAGAAACTGGAAACCTGTATTTCAGAATAATAGTCAGTTGGTTGAATTACAACTCCATAAAAGCAAAGTGTAATATAAAATGTTACACTAGAGTTTGAAAAGATAGGTTATGGGGAAAAAAATCAGATCATCAAATACTGTGGTCAGCATGGAGTTTTAAAATTAAAACTGCACATATTTTCATATGTATTTGTATATGTGTATGTGCATCTATAGATATATACAAAGACACGTAGGTTAAAAAGCTAAAAGGATAGTCACAAATGTTGACAGTGAATGGATGGTGGGATCACAATGATTTTTTCCCCCTCCTTTTTGCTTATATATGTTTTCTGAATTTTCTTCAATGAACAGATTTTATATTTAGTAATAAAGATTTTCTTTCATCTTTTTTTTTTTTTTGAGACGGAGTCTCGCTCTGTCGCCCAGGCTGGAGTGCAGTGGCCGGATCTCAGCTCACTGCAAGCTCCGCTTCCCGGGCTCATGCCATTCTCCTGCCTCAGCCTCCCGAGTAGCTGGGACTACAGGAGCCTGCCACCTCGCCCGGCTAGTTTTTTGTAGTTTTTAGTAGAGACAGGGTTTCACCGTGTTAGCCAGGATGGTCTTGATCTCCTGACCTCGTGATCCGCCCGTCTCGGCCTCCCAAAGTGCTGGGATTACAGGCTTGAGCCACCGCACCCGGCCCATCTTATTTTTAAAGAAAAAAGATCCAACATCAGAAAAGTGTCCCTAACCAGTGGAACAGGATGTAATGGTTGGTCCTGAAGCCATACTGTTCTCAGTGGGGAAGAAAAGTTAATTACTGTTTCCCTGAACTTTGCTGAGTTTAGATTCCTTATTCCACCTTTCTCCAGCTCTGTCCAAGGACATGGGAGTTGCAGGAATAAAATGTGGTTCCTTTCTGGCGAAAATGTTGGTGATTTTGAAACTTAAAGAAGTCCTTGTCAAGCTCCCAGAGAAAACAGCTGGCATTTGCTTTCATATTTTATGTAAAACATTCCTGGAGTGGAACAGCATATTGCTTGGCCTAGGATTGCTTCTGTTTAAATAACCAAAGCTGGTACCTCTTAATTTGGTTATCTGGGGAAACAGTAGCAGAGGAAATTATTCTGCCACTGTAATGACTTTTAGTGTGTCAGTCCACCTGTTAAAGTGTGTTTAATTATGCTATGTATGAGGTTTTATCTATAGTGAATTTCTTTAAAATTTTCTTTTGAAAGTTAGCACTTGAAATTTGTTTGTAAACACATGGAAGAGTTGGCTGGAGCCTCAGCTCAGTAACTTGTCAGTTCTGCCCCTTCTGTCTTTTTAGTAGCATGGAAAGTTTTGTTTGTATTGTGTATATTGTTGACATCTGATAATTTGTGCAATTTTACTTTTAAAAGATGGGAACCAACAAATGTGCCAGCCAGGCAGGCATGACAGCTTATGGGACTAGGAGGCATCTTTATGACCCCAAAATGCAAACTGACAAACCTTTTGACCAGACCACAATTAGTCTGCAGATGGGTACCAATAAAGGAGCCAGCCAGGTAAGCAATACCTTTTTCTACTTGTACAAGAGTACACTTACCTTATTCTTATTATCTAGAAGTTTAAAGTAGGTATTTTTTGTATAGTTTATTTAGAGTATATTCCTTCAGGAATGTGGACTTTGCTGGAAAAGCAAAAGAATCAAAAGACCTTTTCAATAGCAGCAAAAGCACGATGTGTCTCGTGGTTTTTGTTGGCAGTTAGAAGAGCTGGCCTTCTTTCTACCCAGCCAGCAGAAAAAAAGATATGTTTATTACAGTGTTCTTGCTCCAAAATCCAAGTAAAATACTGCTCATTTAAATGCTTTTTTTTTTTTTAAAGAACCCTTAATTAATAGGTAAAATTATCTGGTGTTCCACTAAGAAGGATTTAACTAGCATTCCTATTAGATGTGTCAATATAAGGAGATGGAAATGCAACGTGATGAAAATACCAGTACACCACATCCAAGATAGAAATATTTCCTTGTTAAAAATAGATCACCAGCACCTCAGAAGGAAGTTCCAACAACCATTTGAGAACAGACAGGTCTCACATCCAACATCAGCTGGGATAGGGTTTAGAAAACATTTTCTTAGTGAGTCCAAGGGAGATTGATCACTTTGCCCTTATGGAACACATCCTGCCAGGTATAGCATTATGTCTCTCATAGCTGCCACTCACGTGTACTTTTCTACCCACTCGGAACCTGGAAGTGTGTGCCTGATGTAAGTAGAGATGAAGTATGAGGTACTGTACTCTGAAAGAGAGGGGAGTGAGTGGCTGTGAAGTGGTTGGCTCTTCTGCATCTCAGCCTTTTGAAAAGACTCAAGTCCTTAAGATCTGCTCAACATAGTTTTTGTTAAATATATTATAAACTTTTGAAATGGGTAACCCGGATAATGTAGGTGGTCCTCATGGGCATTCACATGGAACTTTGTGGTGTGGAAGCAGCATGATTTCACATTCTTTATGTCTCATCCTCACTTAAATCCAAAGTAGTAATGTCTCCATTTTGCAATTTGAGAAACCTAAAGCTAAATTTACTTGTTTGAGGCCACATAGTAATTTTATAGCAGAGCAAGGACTTTGAAGAAAGGTCTCACCTAGCTCAAAAGCCAATGAATATTGCTTCGTGGAAGTGATTCAGTATCAGGATATTTTGGTTAAGCTAACTTTACCCCTGAACCAAATGAAAGTTCATGTACTGCTGTTCATATTCAGTGTGAATTCTATCATCTATAAATTATTCACAAGAGTAGATTGTAGCTGCCGTTTTAACTTTTATACTATGTTCTAATACCAGGCAGGGATGTTAGCACCAGGTACCAGAAGAGACATCTATGATCAGAAGCTAACATTACAGCCGGTGGACAACTCGACCATTTCCCTACAGATGGGTACCAACAAAGTTGCTTCCCAGAAAGGAATGAGTGTGTATGGGCTTGGGCGGCAAGTATATGATCCCAAATACTGTGCTGCTCCTACAGAACCTGTCATTCACAACGGAAGCCAAGGAACAGGAACAAATGGTTCGGAAATCAGTGATAGTGATTATCAGGCAGAATACCCCGATGAGTATCATGGCGAGTACCAGGATGACTACCCCAGAGATTACCAATATAGCGACCAAGGCATTGATTATTAGATCCACACAGAAGGAGCTCAGTATTTAGTCCATTGTTTTTATTCAGTGAGAACCAAGCTAGCCTTGAGTAATTTTTATCTTGTCTTCCTAAAACACTATTAAGCTTATTGTACTTTTAAGAAAAATTGCCTTACATACATTCCTTTTTCCTTTTTCTGCCTCTTCCCTCAATAGTTGCCTTTTAGTGCTGTAATAGTTAAATCCTACAGCATAATCAATAACTCGCATATGAAGTAAAAAGGAATACTGTGAAAGGGGAGTACTCTCGTACAGCCAGTTCTTGTATGCAAAAATCTATGCATTTTTACAATCTTATATTAAACTGGTATTTTCAAATAATAGGAAACTATTTTTTTTTTTTTTTACAGTTTAGTATATCTGGTTTCTACATGGAAGACTAAACTCATGCTTATTGCTAAATGTGGTCTTTGCCAACTAAATTTAAGATGCAGCGTTTTAGAAATTTACATATCAATGTTTCTACAGTATTGTTTGCTAATTTTTAAATAAAGTCATGATCAGTGTGCATTTGTGATTATATGTGTACTCATTCTCTTACCTAGCCGACAAGATCTTTTCAGAGTGGTGTTTCTAAAGGAGCATGTACAAAAGTGGCCTGTGGACATTTAGGCCTGGGTGATGCATTTGCTCTTCCTGTTTGTGCCAATGTATCAATGTAGAGTTGCTCTGTTTTCTTCAACTGTATTTATTGCTGCATTTCTCAGCATAAACTTATCCCATTGTATTTTTTATAAATAAATATTTTGTTTTGAACATTCATATGAACCACAGGCTGATTATTTTCTGGCTAGCTTCTAGATAGGTAGGGTCAGATTTTTTTTTTTTTTAAGTACCTTTTTCCTAGGTACTGTTACAAGGTACATTAACATTTTATTTACTCCACACAACACTGCAGTCTATGGTTAAGGAGATTGAGGCTTAGGAAACCATCTCACGTCGTAAATGACAGGATTCAAATCATTTTCTGACCCTTGCTTATTTCACTGTGACTTGGCTGGCCCAGATTCATCTTAAATTCAACTTGGAATAATCTTAAAATAATTTTTAGGAATATTGATATGAGCAGTGAGGAATTTTCCTATCTTAGGGTAAATATGAATAAGAAATATGCTAGGTCAGCCATAAGATGTGCTGCTTGATAATAAGCTAGGGTTTATAGTGAAACAGAAACCTTCAGTCCTGACAGAGGGAAGGACAAACAATAGCTAGGTGTCAGAGTGACAAAAAGGCAGTCACTAAAAGAAACTTAGTAACTCACACTTCCCGACGTTGTCTCAGCCAAGCCATGTCTTCTGATAGGATTGGCTCTATGAGGTTTGGGGGCGAAAACCGTCCAATTTTTGCGAGAGATGAGGAGTATATACACATGGTTTGACGAGCCCACAAAAGTGAAGCCTATTAGCTCATCATGTCACAAGGACTAGGTTTAATGCTTCTGGGAAACTGCTTGTAAAGGAAACTATTGGAGTCAAGCTAATTCAATGGTGGCATTTAAGAAAAAAGTCATTGCATTTAAAATAGACCTGAGTTCTCAGGCTGTCCTTGTCATCTTTGACTCTTCAAAGTTTAGGGGACGGAAGCCTTATATCACACTACCTGCCCTGCCATTTAAGTCAGATTGATTCTCATGAGGCTGCCAATCAACATGTTAAAATGTTTCTATTTGGTTAGAGTTTTAAAAAGGAAAAGCTCTTCCCCTCATTCCCATCTACATAAATCTCTGAGGTCCAGGCAGAAGTATTTTAAAAAATCTGTCTCCAGGTAATTTCTCAGGTGGGGCTGTGGTTGAAAACCACTTCTTCCAGAATGTCTGCTGTAAGTGCTTGTGTATCAGGATTTCTGAGATAAATTGTGTGTGCCATCATGGAATGTGATCTGGTGGAGAGACATAACAAAAAGAAAGTGGATTCACAGTCATATCAGAGCATAGAGGAAAAGGACAGAAGAGAGGGCAAGTAATGCTGCTCAGAGGCATTGCAGAAGCATGATGCTATCAGAGCTGGGTTTTGAAGAATAAGTAGGAGTTTGCCATTAGCAAAGCGGAGGAAGAGTATTCAGAAAAAAGGAAGAGCATGTGCACAGACTAAATCACTGGTTACACTCCTGCCTGTCCTGTACATGCCCAGTTCAGGTGGTAGTTAATGTCAGAGTTTACACTTTTGGTTTTTATTGTCACCAAATCTAAGAATTGTACTTTGAAAAGTGAATCCACTCAGCATATTTCCAGGATTGGATGAGTACGGAAGTGTCCTACTCTGTATAAGAGCGACGTTCCAAGCTGGGCATGGTGGCATGCCTGTAGTCCCAGCTGCTTGGGAGGCTGAGGCAGGAGGATCACTTGAACCTAAGAGTTGGAGGCTGCAGTGAACTATGATGGCACCTGTGTGTCACCACTATACTCCAACCTTGGGAACATAGTGAGACGCTGTCCCTTAAAAAAAAAATTCCAGAGATTTCCGCTAACAAAATCCTTAAAAAGGTTTATTTATTAGTTATGCACTTACAAACTTACCTCAGTTCTTATATAGTGTACTTTTTAAATTGACGCATATAAACATGGTTTTAAGAGAGTTTTTCTGTCCTAATTTGTACAAAAAAAAGGTGGTAAACTAATATGGTTCCAGTATTGTTACCTGGTCAAACAATAATGACAAAGACAATGAGAAAGAATAGGGTTTATTAGGTCTTTAAAAAAAAAATTCCACTAACTTTTCTCGAGGGGTCTTGTCTTCTATTCTGTAAATGGTTCTTTAGAAGGAAACGTTTTCCACCTACAAATCCCTAAATGGGTATCTATCTCGCAATGGCCTGGAGTTCTGTTCCCTCCTCATTCCTTAATGAGTGCTCGTCCTGTCGTGCCCTTGCATTGTTTAATTTGTTGCTCCTTTTTACAAAACTCTGAAAAACAAAAGAACAAGTTAGATTAGTATTAATGTGTCTGCACTGTTGATAATGTAGGGGCCAAGGGAAAACTTCTCCTTTGCCCTCTGAAGGTTTGCTGAAGAATTAACTTACAAAAGGCAGATTAACAGGAGAAATGGCATGTAAATTAGCAAGCACAGGGGAGAAGAATCACAGAGTGATTGTCTAACCACGAAATGGGGATGGGGAAGCGTGGATGATTTTTAGGGGGGTGGTAAATTACTTTAGGGGAGTTTAATTAGCTTGAAGAATACTTAATGGCCGGGGACAAAGTCTGTTGGGCCCGCAGGGCAGACAGTGGTTTGTGACAAAAGTCTGTCCAGGTATATTGACTGAAGTTAGTCTTTGTTTCTGCTATATAAGTCCGGTTAATGGAAAACTCAGGGAAGGGGCCAGAGGCTGTTTTTTTCTTTGGTGGGTCTGGACTTTAGGCAGATAAGGGAATTTCATTCAGATGACAGCTTCATCCTGCACTTTGGGAGAAGGTCAGAGTCAAAGTGCCATATTCCGGAGTATCGGTTTCTGAGTCCCAATGATAACCATTTACAAGTTCTTGGCCTTAAATTTCAGATAAATGGATCCTTAAGAAAGTTTCTTTTGTTGAAACAACTATTTTAAGGGGTAAATTTTAAGGTGGATTTTTTTTTTTTTTTTTTTTGGTAGGGAGACGGAATCGCCCTCTGTCGCCCAGGCTGGAGTGAAATGGCGCCATCTCAACTTATTGCAACCTCCACCTCCCGGGTTCAAGCGATTCTCCTGTCTCAGCCTCCCAAGTGGCTGAGATTACAGGCGCCTGCCACTGCACCTGGCTAATTTTTGTATTTTTAGTAGAGACAGGGTTTCACCATGTTGGCCAGGCTGGTCTCAAATTCCTGACGTCATGTGATACACCTGCCTCGGCTTCCCAAAGTGCTGGGATTACAGGCGTAAGCCACAGTGCCGGGACTTCAAGGTTGATTTTTAACTGGAAAAGTAAATCGGGATGGAGACCTGGCTAGCTTCATACCATCATTAACACTTTCCTTAGAGTACATACAAATAAGTCAATAAACAAGTAAAAAGTAAAAATTGTATTTTGGCTGGGTGTGGTGGCTCACAACTGTAATCCCAGCACTTTGGGAGGCTGAAGCGGGTGGATCACCTGAGGTCAGGAGTTCAAAACCAGCCTGACCAACATGGTGAAGCCCCGTCTGTTCTAAAAACACAAAATTAGCCAGTCATGGTGGTGCACACTTGTAATCCCAGCTACTTGGGAGGCTGAGGCAGGAGAATCGCTTGAACCTAGGAGGTGGAGGTTGCAGCGAGCCGAGATTGCGCCATTGCACTCAAGCCTGGGCAACAAGAGCAAAACTGTCGCAAAATAAAATAAAATAAAATAAAAATTGTATTTTTATGTTTTATATGGAGAAGGATGAGGATATATTAATTGTAAACTGTGGAAGTGGTTCTTAAAAAATTGAGTGGCTGCTGAACTAAAGAGTGCATTCAATGCTCTGTTTCAAGCTAAAAGGGCTTTAACACCTAATTTTAATGGCAACAGAATGAGAGAAATTTATGAAAATCTATAACTCAGACAAGGAAAAGAGATGAGACATGATTCAGCTGTTAAAATATCCCTGTCTACCCAGGATAAGGCAAATAGGCAACAACTGTGTTGCAAAGGCTGTTGCAAACAGCTGCCTGCTACTTCCAGATATAAACAGTATGCGCACTCCGCTGAGGGTGTGGCTTTTCTCACACTGGTGTGCCTGGGCTAATAAAGGGCCCGAGAATTGCAGATCTGTCAATACTGGCACAGAAGAGCACATAAGTGTGCTCTCTCTAATAGAGTGGGTATGAACATCATGCTTGGAGATGCAAAAATGCTTTAGAAAAAGATCAACTGTTAAACTTCTAGACCACCCAAAAGACTAGATCATGCCACGAGCACCAAAGGGACCTGAACTACTGCGTTCAGGACATCTGCCCAGGGTAAGAAGTGCTGCTGCTACTTAGGAATCCATCTGATCAGCATTCTTGTTCAGCTTCACTTCTCCAGGGAGAAGGTTCTCAGAAAGGGAGGTGGGTTCAGCCTTGGAGAGTTCAGCCCAAATCCCACTTTCAGGCTTTGGGGTAGTAGAGGCCTCAGAGCCCTCTAGAAGACACAGGCTGGGTATGAGCCTCTTTTGTGTGTGCAGCTTTACAAAACTGAGATTGCGAGCGTGGACATTGCAACTGGAAATGAAATGTTTGCTTACCAGAAATTCTTGATCCATAAAGTAGGGCTTTTCTGACGATCCATCATTTGTTTCCAGATCAACAGCAAAACACAGGAAAAGTGCATCCAGCACAGTTTCAAACACAGATAAAAAACTATGGGCTACTAAGTAGGCAAAAAAAGCTACCAATAACAGAGGGACTGCCCACACCTGGAATGCCCGATTGTAGTTAAAAGCCATGAGTCCTCCAAAAACAGTGAAACACACCACTAACACCTGTGCAAAAGAAGAGTTTGTTGAAAATCTTTATGAATCAGTTGCTTAGATGTTTCTGTCAGTTACAAGTAATGGTTTAATATATGTTCATGTGTGCAACGTGTGTGTGCACTATTGTAAAGAATGCTTGTCAGAAATTTTGGCAGAATGAAATAGAGGAAAAAATGAAAAGCTGTATCAAAAGGAAACCCAGTTAATGGTGGGTAGGAAGGTTATATGTTATTTTATCTGTGCCTAGCTTTTGTATTCATATAAATGTAATAATATCTCACAAACCTTTTATTCTGTTTTTTCACTTAACACCAAAATAAGCTTATTCACTTTAAAACTTTTTTAGAAAACCCCCCTTTCTTTTGAGACAGAGTCTCGCTCTGTCACCAGGCTGGAGTACAGTGGCGTTGATCTCAGTTCACTGCAACCTCTGCCTCCCAGGTTCAAGTGATTCTCCTGCCTCAGCCTCCCGAGTAGCTGGGATTACAGGCACCTGCCACCACGCCCAGCTAATTTTTGTATTTTCAGTAGAGATGGGGTTTTGCTATGTTGGCCAGGCTAATCTCAAACTCCTGACCTCAAGTGATCAGCCTCCCAAAATACTGGTATTACACATGTGAGCCACCTTGCCCAGTCCAGGTTTCAATACTCTTTCCATATATTCTTACTGAGAAACCCACAAACATTCATTTTCTGAGGTTAGTAGTATGTTCATTTTAGACCTGAAAAAGAATGAATCAGAATGGTAGAACTGATCACAGGTAAGAGAGTAAGACTAGGATTAAAATTCTGGCTCTACCTATTGTAGAACCCTGGAAAGGTTATTAAACCTTCGTTTTCTCTTCTGCAAAATAGGGATACCTCATGGGATTGAGGATTAAATGAGATAAGGAAGCACAGCATCCACTACAGAGTAAGTACTCAAGAAATATAGTTCCCTTTCAAACCAACTGTTGTGTGGCTTAATTTTCAGAATCCCAGGCTCCTTTATTTATTTAGTCAAGATATCTCACCTTTCCTAGAAAAATTATGAAGTCTCCAAAGCAGTTAATAGATGTAAAATGACTTGAATTCTTAGACAAGATTTTGAATGCATCTTTTGCTGATGTACAGAAATCTGTCCCATTAATAGCAGTTGTAGTATATGCATTCTGAAACAGAAGAGAATTGTTTAAAAGGTAATTCTTATAATTATATTTTTAAGGCAATATATTAATACAGAGTGTTTGCAAACTAGAGTTACAATAAACCTACTCTCTCTACCCATAAAAAGTACCATTTTCAGAGTCCTTTCCAGTCTGATTATACCCATATATATTTTCATATAGTTGCAGCAGATAGAAAAGATAAATAGGTACTTATGGTTAATATGAATATCCCACTACAAACATGTGGAAATGATGGGTAAAGCATAAGGGTTTTGTTTGCTTGTTTGTTTTGAGACAGTCTCACACTGTTGCCCAGGCTGGAGTGCAGTGGTGCCATCTCGGCTCACTGCAACCTCTGCCTCCTGCGCTCAAGCAATTCTTGTGCCTCGGCCTCCTGAGTAGCTGGGATTACAGGCGAAAGCCACCATGCCTGCAATAAGCTATTTTTTAATGCACAACAGAGTTTGAGGGCAGGAAGTTTAGGTACCAGAAAGCAAGCAGGATCTAATGGTTTGTGAGCGCTGAACCCAAAGGTGCAACAGGCATGCAATTAGGCCCTTGCTAGGGAAGCGAGCTCCTTCAACAAATTCAGGATTCATACTCAGTTCAACCTCAGTCAGCCATTCCAGGAAGATGGTACAGAAATCCACTATGTGCCTGGGACTGTTAAAATCCTAGGGTTTTGCAAAGGCAAAGCAACATCGCCACCTCCCAGGCCAGGGAATAGTGGAGTCCCACAGGTAACAACCCCTGGAGAAGAGGAGGAGCTCACAGAAAAATTTTACAGAGGACCCATGGAAATGAACAGCACAACAAACAGAATCTGTACCGTGAGAACAACCTGGAAAAAAAGTATTTAGGGAGGTACGTTTAAGGTACTAAGAAAATAGTGAAAGAAATAGTAACCATAAGGAATAAACAGAACAGTATGAAAAATGAAGAAGCAGAGTAGAAAACAAACTGAATAGAAATCCTAGAAATAGGCCAGGCGCTGTGGCTTAGGCCTGTAATCCCACCTCTTTGGGAGGCCGAGGCGGGTGGATCCCCTGAGGTCAGGAGTTCAAGACCAGCCTGAGCAACATGGAGAAACCCCTTCTCTACTAAAAATGCAAAATTAGCCAGGCGTGGTGGTGCATGCCTGTAATCCCAGGTACTCAGGAGGCTGAGGCAGGAGAATTGCTTGAACCCAGGAGGCGGAGTTTGCGGTGAGCCAAGATTGTGCCATTGCACTCCAGCCTGGGCAACAACAGCAAAACTCCGTTTCAAAAAAAAAACAAAGCTAGAAATAAAAAATATACAGTCTAACTGGTATGGTGTCATGATTATATATCTTTTTTCTTTGTATAATAAGCATTTCTATGTTACCACATGGCTTTTATAATTTTAATGCATATTCTGGGATGCACATATGTGCATGTGTACGTGCATGTGTGTAGCTGGGACATGTTGACTGTTTCAAATGTTTTGCTCTTATAAACAACTATGCGATGAACTCTTGATTTCCTGATTTTGGATACTTTCTTTTTCTTTCTTTTTTTCCGAGACGGAGTCTCACTCTGTTGCCCGGGCTGGAGTGCAGTGGCCGGATCTCAGCTCACTGCAAGCTCCGCCTCCCGGGTTTACGCCATTCTCCTGCCTCAGCCTCCCGAGTAGCTGGGACTACAGGCGCCCGCCACCTCGCCCGGCTAGTTTTTTGTATTTTTTAGTAGAGACGGGGTTTCACCATGTTAGCCAGGATGGTCTCGATCTCCCGACCTCGTGATCCCCCCATCTCGGCCTCCCAAAGTGCTGCCATGGCAAATCATGTGTGTGATTTATGTTCACATGAGATGATTTCTCAGGTCATTTTTTCCAAAATATCTTCCCCTTATGACTACATTTCAAGACCATTTATGCCTCTTGAAATCTTTAAAAATGCTACTTGCATTGCAGATTA
The DNA here is from genome assembly GCF_007565055.1 of Rhinopithecus roxellana. Taxonomy (NCBI): domain Eukaryota; kingdom Metazoa; phylum Chordata; class Mammalia; order Primates; family Cercopithecidae; genus Rhinopithecus; species Rhinopithecus roxellana. The sequence goes on along the minus strand of NC_044556.1, from coordinate 23,119,393 downwards.
CGACAAGAATTTATAACTTTCCTGGGAAAATACACGAGAATACTACCTGCTTGGGTTGTTGTCATTCCTTTTGGTTTGGATAAAGGATGAAAGCTTTTTATTTCATGATATACAAATTAACCCTTTTGTACATCCCTTCAAACACATCACAAGGTAATCAGTGTGGAGTCTACTGCAGTAATCAGCCTGCCATGGTGCGGGGCCCAATAGAGTAAGTGGAAGAGATGAAGACCACTAACGGGTATAGGATTAAGGGAGCGGAATTAGCTGACCCAGTTTACCAAACTCCCTCTTCAAGGCCAACGAGAGAAGAATGTTTAGTTCTTAAAGACAAAAGGCTGAGCTGGGTGCGGTGGCTCATGCCTGTAATCCCAGCACTTTGGGAGGCCAGGGTTGGGGGCAGATCATGAGGTCAGGAGTTCAAGACCAGCCTGACCAACATGGTGAAACCCTGTCTCTATTAAAAATAGAAAAAGAAATAGTTGGGCGTGGTGGCACACGCCTATAACCCCAGCTACTGGGAAGGCAGGGGAAACACTTGAATCCAGGAAGCAGAGGTTGCAGTGAGCCGAGATCGTGCCACTGCACTCCAGCCTGGGCGACAGAGCAAGACTCCATGTCAAAAAAAAAAAAAAAAAAAGACAAAAGGCTGGAAACCATATCCCATAAGGGCACCATGCTTGCCTTAGAGATTTTCAGTCAGACATCAGATGAATTTCCTGCAAAAATGCCTTAATAGTATTCCACAAAGAACTTTTGGTTTTGGACTTATACAGAATGTGCGTGAAATTTGCTTTGAAAATCTCAAACCAGCTGTTGCTGGAAAGCTGCTCCAGTGTGGGGGCCGGAGCCTTGTGCAGGGATGTGGAAACTCATTTACTTGTATCATTTAACTAGGCATCTTCAATCATCTTGGGTTTTCAAAGCCCTGATGACCAATCTATTCATTCATCCTCAGAGCACATCTGTAGGAAGGGTGGGTGAAGAATGGCATAATTGTTCCTTTACAGACTGGAAACCGAGATCAAGGGCATTTCCCCCAGGTCCCCTGGTGAATCCATGAGACAGAGACCTTTTTATTTTTATTTTTTTAATTCTAACCTTCTGGACATTACACTATCAATTTTCATTAGGAAAAATTGCTATTTAAAAGCATGGTGGTTACGGTAAGCACAGGCTCTGCAGCCAGACTGTCTCTGCGCTCAAAACCCAGTTCTACCACTGACTAGCTGTTGGTCTTGGACAAATGATCTAACCTCTCTAAGACCTCAATTTCCTCATCTATAAAATGACTTACAGCACCTACCGCAAAGGGATGTTGGGAGGATTAAAGAACATACTCCCTGTAAAGCACACAGAAAATGTGTAATAAAGAGTGGTTATTATCATCCAGACATCACCAAAGATGATCTCATTTACAACTGGGAACACAGAAGCAACTCTTTAAGCACCTGAGGAGGTGTGGCAGGGGCCTGTGGTTGCTTTACCTGTCGGCTTTAATCCCTCACACCCACAGGGATCCAGGAAAGGGCTTTTTCAGACCACATGCCAGTCCCCAGCATCATCTTACTTTGTTACTGCAGCTCCACCATGTGCCGCTCAGCCTCTGTCTCTGCCTCCTCTCTTCATTCAGGCCGTCTCCAGCCCACCACCCCATCGCTTCCCCGCTCTAAACTTTCTAAAGTGCTTCTTGCTTCCCACGGGGAAGCACTGTTTTTGTGGGGACTTCTTTTTCTGCAGATCGCTGCCTCGTATTTAATTTAGCACCATCTCTCATAAGCAGTAAAAACAGATTTCGCTCTTTGGCTAAAATGATTAAAAGTTAAAAAGATATTATACTTTCTCATGCATGTGTTGACTCCAAAGAGTTTTGGGGCCTGTAAGCATTTATCTTTTCTTACATATCAGGCCCACTGAAAGAGGGCATTAAAACCACTCTGATAGAGAAATTATATATGCCTTCCTGCAGGTACCACACCACTAGCATTTTACCAGATTCAACCCTGAGTGCAACAGAGAGATCTAGAACTAACATCTGAATGAATAGGGGGAGGAGGGAGGAATCACTCAAGACACAGGATATGGATTAAACATTTCTGCTGCTTCAGCATTAGCTAATTTATACTTATTCTGAATAGCTGCTTGTCAGGCAGCTGGAAGATGGATTGCACTAACATTTTCATCGTTAAGTCCTTGTTCTGAGCATTTGTATTTGCCTGGGATGACAGAACTCAGGATTAACGTGCCAAGGTAATCTGCAAACTCTAACAATATGTGGAAATGATTGGCCATAATAAGGATTAGGAAACAGGTTTTATTGGTTGTGGAAGTTAAGAGATCCTAAAGGCTAACCTTTAAACAAGTAAGCAGGAGGTAGTGGCATTCGGCTTTTGATTTATCCCCAAAATTCAGTGTGCATACTTCTTTAGTGTCACAAAACAGATGGGTGGATATTTCTGTCTTGAAATTGAAGCTATAAACACACAAGATAGATATGAGGAAGGATCCCAAGTAGGCGGTGGTAGTACCTCAATATTAGATCCCAATTCTCATTCCCTTGCTTGGGATTAAAGACTCCCTCCCGGTACAGGTGGATTAGTTTTCAGACTTTAATGGACTGATCACCTGGGACTGTCCCAAGTGGCTGAGAAGCACTGGGGGACGAACACAATGAGGATGGCCCTGTGTGGCTGTGAGGGCTTCAAAACAATGAAATACATAGCACAAGTGCACATGTGAGGGCCACAAAGAGCAGAACCACAAGCTGGAGGGAGAGGGGAAGAGAAGGCCCAGCAGGAGAGATCAGGGAAGGCTTCATGGAAGTGGCATGTGAGCTGGCCCCAATGTTGCCTGTCTCCAGCAGGGTAGGAGGCAGCAGCAGGAGCCAGCAATGTGAGCCACAGACGTGAGTGTACCAGCAGGCACTGGAGGGCCCGAGCAGAGGAGAAATGGGAAACAGGTCTGCAAGAGTCGGGGGTCAGCCCTCGGTGGGTGGGGCTGACACAGTGTGGAGCAAGGGCAGTGAAAAGAAGTTTCAGGAGGACTCATGATTTTCAGCCTATGCCTCTGGAAGCTCTCCCAGGCTGCCCTGGGGAAGTTCAGGTCAGATCTCCCTCATCACCATCTTCTGCTGAGCCACGAAGCTCTGCACCTTCCAAGGCTCATTCCTATTCAAGCCTAGGAGACTCCCCAAGCACCTTCACAATGCCTGCGGGGCTCTGCTGGAGTTGGGTAGACATGCTGTGTGGCCATGCAGCCATTGAGCACACCAACCTGCCAGCAGTCATAAGCCAGGGGCTAGGCCCGAAGACCGTGAGTTCTCCTCCCAGGCACTCTGGCCCCTCCACGCCTACCTCGGTAGTGATATATCCCAAATGCCTTGGCACAGACCTAACGGTAGCTACAACTTTCTAATTTCCATCTGTGGCCTTTATCTTTTGCAGTCAGTAGGCAGGTGTGCAACTTTTGTGTGTAAATAATAAGTAATAACGGCATTAATCTATCACATCCTATGTGCCAGGCTCTATGCTACCTCTCCCCGAACACATTCACTCATTTAGTCCTCTTAACTCCAACCGGATGAGGTAGTTAAGGAAACTAAAGCACAGAGAGGTAAAGTAGTGTGCCCCGGGTCCCACACAGGTCATAGATGTTGCGTCTGTCTTCCATGAAGTAGACCTCTAACTCGTTCAGGCCCATATGCTGGAAAACATTTACTTTGGGCTGTATCTTTGTGCTTTTTCTCCCAGAAAGTTCAAAATAACAAAGTGGTGTTCTCATGAGATGCACCATTGAAAACAGCTGAGGGTGTGGCAGGATGGCTCAGTGGAAAGAGGCTGGATTCCAGCCATGTTGCCTCCAAAGACTTGCGGAACGGCTTCCACCAAATCACAGCATTTCTCAAAGGCCCTCACTTTTGCTGCTTGGAAAAGACATCCACCAACTCCAATGTTCCATGATGCTTTATGTTTGTGCTTTGTGGCCAGCCACCCTCAGATCATCATCTCATTAGAGCTCATCTGTTTTCACCACAACTCAGTGAAACAATCACCATGGGTGGTATTATTCCCTGCCGCCTGTGTGTGTGTGTGTGTGTGTGTGTGTGTGTGTGTGTGTGTGTGTGAGGGAGTCTCACTCTGTCGCCCAGGCTGAAGTGCAATGGCGCAATTGTACTCCAGGGTTCAACTGATTCTCCTGCCTCAGCCTCCTGAGTAACTGGGACAACAGGCACCCACCACCATGCCTGGCTAATTTTTGTATTTTTAGTAGAGACGGAGTTTCACCACGTTGGCCAGGCTGGTCTCAAACTCCTGACCTCATGTGATCTGCCCGCCTCGACCTCCCAAAGTGTTGGGATTATAGGCATGAGCCACTGCACCTGGCTGGTATTATCCTTATTTTATAGACAATTCTAATTATTGAAGCAAATGAGATTTAAGTGTCCTTTTAGGTAAGAGAAAATCTAGATTACCTCTTTAAGTTACTTTGAGAGCTATCCAAGAATGTTAATTGTAGCTTTAACATAGAAAGAGCGTTTTTTTACTCCTGAAATCAAATGCTTAGCCAGCACAGCTCAGCCCTTTGTTCATCATCAGCTGAGTCTGTCCTCTCACTGAACTCAACTGCTTTCTTCTTTTGGTGGCAGAACTGTGAATCTGGGTTTCTGCCGATGCTTCAAAAAGGTAAACAGAGTTTCCCTCCGTAGTGGAGGGAAGGTATTTGCCGAAAACCATGCCATGAATAGCCAGCTTTATTTCTGGAAAGCCTTCCTCACAGAATTCCGATATTTATTCTCAAAGCAAGAACTACTAAAACAAACTTGAGAAACGGGACAGTGAATAAATAACACTGGCATTCATACTTTCCTCAGAACTAAAAAAATTACAGTGAAATCTGAGTCCAGATACATCCCCATACATCCAGGGGCCTTCCTTGGACCTACAGTAAAACTGGCAGGAACCGTCCTAGACTAGTTTCATCTTGAGCCCTGTTTTTATCACAAACATATGTGGAGTGAGGCAGTGCACAGCCTCTGGGCCTTCCAGGGCCCTGCATTCACCGTTCAGATCCCTTCAGGAATGTACCGGTCACCAGGATGCAAACAAACATCCAATGAGATGGCGAGGAGGGAAACCAGCCAGTCCCCTGGGGCTGCCGCCAGGTGGGAGGTGGGGTGGAAGAAGGAAGGACAAATATGAGAGCTGCCTATGAAGCCAGGAACAGGGCTGTGCTGTTTTGTTTGCTCTTTTAAAACTTTTCTTTTTGCTTAATTTTTAGAATGGCTTTATTATTTCCATGCTTATCATAAAAAAAGTCAAACAGCACAGAGACAAAGAAGCAAGAAAGTCACTGTGATCCCACCCCTTAGAAATAACCACTGCTAACATCGCCTGGCCCTCACCCCAGCACCCCTCTGTGAATATACACAGAGGAAGAAAGGAAGGCCGGATACACTGAGCATGCGCTACAATAATGAGCTCTCACTCTCCGTGGTACTTTAAATAAAAGGACAAATGTTCATTTGACTTCAACAAAAGAAAATGAAACTAAACTGACACTGAAGGAATACCCAAATTTCAGGCAAATTGCACCTTCACACACAAGACGTAGGTTTTAAAAAAGTTTTCTGAAACATTAGGAAGTTAGAGTACTTACTGTTTTTTTTAACATAGGGTTTTAAGTTTAGGCAGTGTAGATAAGAAAGATGAGTCCTCTCACGCTTTCTCCTGCATCCTGATTTTAGTGAGTTTCATTACTCTGACTTTGCCAGGGTTTTGAACATTTATAGGCTCTTTGATGATGAAAGTCTCTACGTCTAAGTTGTTTTTGTTTGCTTTGTTTGAGACAGGGTCTTATTCTGACACCCAGGCTGGAGTATAGTGGCTCAATCATGGCTCACTACAGCCTCAACCTCCTCCCAGGCTCAGGTGATTCTCCCACTTCAGCCTCCCGAGTAGCTGGGAATACAGGCATGCACCACGACACCTGCCAAATTTTGTGTAGTTTTTTGTACAGATGGGTTCTTGCCATATTGCCCAGGCTGGTCTCGAATTCCTGAGCTCAAGCTGTCTGCCTAACTTGACCTCCCAAAGTGCTGGCATTATAGGCATGAGTCACTGCACCCGGCCTAGTCTTTATTTCTTAATGAGGTGTATGCAGCACTGCCACCGTGCCTGCCCCTTCACACACCTGCTGTGGACCACTGCATTCACACCATCCTGGAAGGCCCCAGTGGTTCCTCCACTCCCAGATGCGGTTCTCTCTGCTGAAATGCCTTCTGATCCCTGGCCTCTCTGTGGGGCTAATATTTGTTGAATAGATAAAGAAAGATGCTCTGGCAAACCAAGAATATCTTCTGAATAATATTTTTTCCTATGAAACCCAAATTCAATTGATTGATCCCTTTGTTCTTTCAGCAGAATGTTCGGATTAAAAGGCATCCTAGATATCACCTAGAAAAATGCTCTCATTTCACCAATGAGGAATTGGCAATCTCGACCAGGTAGAGGAAGTGACAAAGATGGAACAGGAATCAGGTGCTCACAGCCAGTGCTCTTTGTGTTAGATAAGCCTTGTCCTCCCACAAATTCAGGAAAGGCCACATTAGGCAACAGCATCTTGCTGGACTTGATCTGCCAGCAAAGCTCTGCACTCTGCAGAGAAAGCCCACCAGAATGATGATTCCTAAGGTCCAAGTTAGAGGACCGTGCGGAAGTGTCACCTTCATCCCCCAAGCTCTTTCCCAGTTGGAGTGCTGCTACATCCTTTATTCCCACTTGACCTGTGCATAATCAGTGGTGGAAGGGAGCAAATCAGAAGCACGGCCTGGTTTTCTAGAAGGCAAAATTAAACAGTGGACCTGTGACATGGGAAACACAGAGGATGGGGAATGCTTGGGCTATTACTGACTTCAGGCTTTCTCAGAAGGAAGATGACATAGACGGGCTTGTCGCTATTAGTGAACGCCACTCCCTGGTTTCCTCCTCCTTACCCTTAGCCTTGGCAAGGAACTCCAGGCAGCACAGCAAAGCCAGTGGGCCATAGCTTTTGGAGTCACGAGGATGACCACATAGTAGTGCTGTCACCCTGGACATGCTGTTCATCCTCTGGGGTTCAGTTTCCTCATTTGTACAATGGGGATAATACCTACCTAATACACAGAGTCCTAGAGAAGATAAACTGAGACTGTGTATGCCAAATGTTTACCATGCTGCCCGGCATACTGGGCCAACTCAGTGGATGTCTATGGGACTTAAAGACTTTAGAAGGTTGGTTCTTTTTTTTTTTTTTTTTAGATGGAGTCTCACTCTCTCACCCAGGCTAGAATGCAGTGGTGTGATCTCGGCTCACTGCAACCTCTGCCTCCTGGGTTCAAGCGATTCTTCTGCCTCAGCCTCCTGAGTAGCTGGGAGTACAGGTACGTGCCACCATGCCCAGCTAATTTTTTTTATTTTTAGTAGAGACGAGGTTTAACTATATTGGCCAGGATGGTCTCGATCTCCTGACCTTGTGTTCCACCCGCCTCAGACTCTGAGAGTGCTGGGATTACAGGCCTGAGCCACTGCACCCAAGATTTTTTTTTTTTTTTTTTTTTTTTTTTTTGAGATGGAGTCTCACTCTGTCACCCTGGCTGGAGAGCAATAGTATGATCTTGGCTCACCACAACTTCTGCCTCCCAGGTTCAAGCTGTTCTCCTGTCTCAGCCTCCCAAGTAGCTGGGATTACAGGCATGCATCACCACGCCTGGCTAATTTTTGTATTTTTAGTAGAGATGGGGTTTCACCATGTTGGTCAGGCTGGTTTCGAACTCCTGACCTTATGATCTGCCTGCTTCAGCCTCCCAAAGTGCTGGGATTACAGGCGTGAGCCACCATGCCCGGCCGTCCTTTGCCCATTTTTAAATCGGGTTATTTTTGTTGTTGTTGTTAAATTGTAGAAGAAGTTCCTTATGTATTTTGGACAGTAACTTCTTAGCATATATAGTTTACAGTTATTTTCTCCCATTCTGTAGGATGAGTTTCACTCTCTTTTCTTGGATGTGTAGAAGTTTTTAAGTTTGATGTGGTCCCATTTGTCTACTTTTTATTGTGTTGCCTGTGCTTTTGGTGTCATATCCAAGCAATCACTGCCAAATCCAACGTTCTGACACTTTTCTCCTGTATTTTATTCTAAAAGTTGTATAGTTTTAGGTCTTTTAGGTCTTTAGTTCATTTTAATTTTCCCATATAAGGTAAGGGTCCCACTTCATTCTTTTACTTGTGGATGTCCGGTTTTCCCAAGATCATTTGTTGACGAGACTGTCCTTTCCCCATTGTGTGGTCTTGGCATCTTTGCCAAAAATCATTTGACCATATATGCAAGGCATTATTTCTGTGCTTCCTATTCTGTTCACATGGTCTATAGATCTATGTAGCACAGTATATCTATGTTTATGCCAGCACCACACCATTTTCATTACTGTGGCTTTGTAGCATGACAGATGCTTTCTTTCTGAACCTCAAAGACTATTTGTCCCTACCATTTTAGCCTCCTCTCTCCACTGGATCTTCTGCTCACGAAGTAGTTTCCCTTGCAGTCAGTTCTAAGTGTGGTTAGAGCAGGTCCAACAAGGAAGGGCAGCTCCTTTGAGCTAGTATTTATTTTTCCTTTATTACCTCCTTGTTCCTTTTGGTATATATTAAAAAGCTGTGTGAAGGCAGCATGAACCCAGGGCTGATACTGAGGCTGCTTGGGTCCTCATACTCATTCTTCAATCCACAGACACACATGGAAGGTCTGCTTTGGCCAAGCTCCAGGCTGAGGACTGGGGACAGGGCACTAAGTGAGGTCAGGAGCCTCGTGTTCTTTGAGGCCTAACCAAGTTTCTCTGTTGTTGCTTTGATGGAAGTGAGATGTGGGCATGGCACACACCCAGAGCGTCCCTCTCCACCCGCACTGGGGTGCATCCTGATGAAGTCATTCAACCTCAGCTGTCTCGTTCCTGGGATGAATGCAAGTCTAGCAAATGCTCTCTCTACCCCACCCATGCCAACTGAGGCATTCCATAGAAGGCAAGAGAGATAAGAGGAAACCACTTGAAACACTGTCAAATCTGGATCCACTTGCCAAAACTTTTGGGAACTTTATCACCCCACCTAGATAAGAAAGCTATTTGAAGCAAAATTCTCTTAGCCACTTCCTCTTCTACTTTTCACAAACTTGTTTCTCAAATGTCTGTAGAGATGGGACTCTCAGTGGAAGGAGGAATGTCCAACTACCCCTAAGACATGTATGATGGTTGGCTTCGCTCTCTTTGCTTCTGTTTCTCCCCATTGTGTATTTTCTCCTTTCTCTTCTCTTCACATTCCCCATTCAAGCAGGACTCAGGCTCTGTGCTCATTCCCCCAGTTAAGGTTAGGGGGCCAGGTGGGGAGTGGAGGCAAGAAGACATCCAGTCTTCAATTCTCACTGGCTTTTGTTTTCCAAAATTTAGGCTCTTTAAGCCCTTACCTACCAGGGGAAAAGGTGAAGAAGGACCAAACACCTTGGAGCAGCAGGCGAGTGTGCAGGTTTCCTCCAGCCTCACATTAGAAAATGACACTCTCTTGGGCTGGAGGAGGAGGAAACAAAAGTCTATGGGTCTTGTCCAGGTCTGCCCCTCACCTTTTTTTAAAACACAGTTTGGAGAAGTGGCAAGGATCTTCTATGACCACTCCCAGGTTCCTGGTTTGCCTGGGAGTGAGGGGGTACCAGAGACATGGGGCTTCTAGGTGACCAGGACAGTTGTCACCTAGTGCTAGCATATCAAGGCAGATAGGACCATGGGTGACCGTAGGTAAAACATTCCTACTTCCCAAGCAGGGCCTGAGGAGCCATAAAGATGGGAAGATGATGTCTCAAGGGCAACGTATATCTACTAATGTCTGGGGACACCTGAAACCTCATACATCCCCAAGGAGGGGATAGCTCAAGAATAACAAATTAAGTTTTCCACCCGTCCAGTGGAATGAGAGCTCAAAGTTAGAAATTAGGTTGAGAGACATGATACAATATCATCTGTACATCTGAATCTGTGGCTGCTCTTCAGAGCACGTGGAAGTCATTCAAAGATGAGACTCAGGTGGACGTGGCCTGGGGTATCATGGGAGTCCTGCTTATAGCAAGACATGACTTAGTGAATGTTAAATCAAAGTGGCATGTATTCCTTCAGTCACAGTGACTCACGTCTCCTTTCATATGCTTTTTTTCTTTTTATGAATGCATTCTCTAGTCTCTGGCCAATCATCACTTCCTTCCCCCAACAAGTCTCAATGCCTTAGGACAAATAAGAATGACAGCTGAGGAATGTGCCCACAGTCACTGCCTTGCTTAGAAGAGCATGAACTTCAAAGTGGGCAGTTAGACCCCCTCGGACAACAACTGTTCCAGATAAAGAGAAATGCCCCAAAGAATCCTGCTCTCCATCCTAAGGGAAGAGGACATTGGGGGTAGGAGCTACTTAATGGTTTCATTTCATTTTCTACGCTAAGTGAATTTGGGAAACGTTGAAGCTAATCTATCCTCTTCACATTTCTTGAGCACTGGGGGTAATGTTGACAACTTAGGTTGGAAAGTTCCCTTTTCCACTTTGAGGCACCTCCCCACCTACCCCTTGCCTAGCTGTGATCACAGATGACGGCCTGGCCCGGCATAGCCCAGGCAGCGTGGTGTCCACCGCACACACTAACCTGTGGGTGGGAGGGCATAGGAGGAGTCAGCCTGAGCTGCCAGATCCCCACATCCGAACACTGCTCATCAGAACACAGTGTATTCACATGTCACCTGCTTCCTCCTTTATGAGGAAACTGGATGTGCTGATTCAAAGGTGGATTTCTTAAAGTTAAAAACCTGGGCGGTCTCCCTCAGCATATTTCCAGTGTACCTAGAACATGTCATGACAGGAAGGCACAAAGAACATAAAGGGGTTGCTTCATGTTCCACATGGGATTCAGACTTGTGAAAGAAGGCTCAGATTTACAGAAATGGTGACTCCTTGGATCAGCTGACCTTTTAAACTAGTGTTGTTGGAAGCAGTCCCAGTTGCCCTTGCTACCATTAATAAAAGGTGAGACCCCAAAATTTCCAGGATGCAAATGTTCCTCACCCTTCTGCCGCCATGAGCATGGGCCTGTCTTCCATGCTGCCCAAGAGATGGGGGAGATCTACATAGAGTTCCGCCAAAAGGTACCCCAGGGCAGCTCATGTAGACACACTGTGTAAAGTGACACACCTGTCTGTCCTCCAGGAGGCTCAGAAGGGCAAGGGAAGAGAAGATGCAGGATAGGGAAGGGAATCAGAATGAGCTCTGCCCACCGTGTAACCTGGTTGAGGCATTCAAGCCCTCTGGACCCCAGATTCCGCTATTATGAGGGGAGGCTGTTTCATGATCTCTAAAGTTCTGGGGTTCCGAGTCCCTACCCTGTGGAAGGAGTGCCTTAGTGGACTGGTGAAAACCTGGGTTTAAATCCCAGTGTGTGCTAGTCTTGATTTCCCTGGCTTTGGGTTTCTGTGGTCAGGGACTTCCTTTAGGCTAATGCCTCTCATTTGTTTCAGGGAAGGAGGTGAACTTAAGGGACTGGGCAAATTTGGAGGGAGCAGCAGAGTGCAGGCGGGCTCAGGCCCTTCCTCACTCTCTTTCGGGAACCACCTGTCACCAGGAACCTACTTTCTCAGATCCATAGAGAGGTTCACCTTGTTGGATGGGCCTGGTAAAGGGTGGGTTGGTCATTCTGATTCAGGGGTAAAACATTAACAACCGACTTGCCTACAGCTGTTCCTGTGGTAATTTTCCAATCAGATGATTTCGTATTCAAGGTGATATTTTTAATCTTCATCTGTTTGACTCTTGCATCTCACAATTATTCAGAACTTGGACAAGGAAAATGACTTACTGGGTCTTCAAAACCTCAAGAGTCAGCTCTGTTACTTTCCTCCTGTCTAACCTAGGTCAGGTTACTACTTAAGCTCTCTGAACCAAAGTATTATCATCTATTTAAAAAATACTACACAGGCTACTTTGTGAGGCTATGGATTAGTTAAAACACGTAAAGTAGCACAGTACCCGGTATCTAGTAAGTGCCAGTGAGTGGCTGGTATTCTTGTCTTCAGGAGCTGCACACTTAGGAGGAAGTCAAAGTCATTCACACTGAGCACTCGATTGCCTTGCAGGAGTTCCTAATTGCCTGAGTGCCCTTATATAACTTTCCCTCCCTTTCTCGTGCGATAATTCATTCAACAAACATTACTTTCCTCTCCCAGAAGGCACTGAAATTTCACGTCAGGAAGCACTTCAGAGTCCAATTTAACATGGCAGCTGCTTACCGGGCCTTACCTCAAAGGATTGAGCACTAAGGCCCACTTGGAGAAGAGGGCTTTGGGCCTCACCCTCCTGAGCCCTGAGTCTTGTAACATGCCCACAGCAGGTGGGAGCTAGGCTCCAGAGAGGCTGCTCCCAGGAAAGCCACACTAAGCCATAGCCATATGCCTAGCAGCTTCTGAACCAAGCACCGGGAAACATGAGGATTCAGTTTGTTTTCTCCCAGACAGCCTGGGGCCTCTGACAAATAGATGTCTTAATTCCTTTCCATCTAAAGCCAGAGTAGTAGCATTTGCCATGCAACAGCTGGGTGTGGAGATTACCATTGTCTATAAATGGGCCTTAATGCAAACTATCATATTGACACACATGTGAGCTTCTTTCTGAAGCATGCACACATGAGGCATCTCTCCAGAGCTCTCACCATCAGCTGGCTGCCCAGAATAGCTCTAAACCAGTCAGCAGGGGTGGAGGATTCAGAACCACTGCTGTCGCTGAAAGAATGGCTGTCTGGATGCTCTGTGATGAGACTACCTATTATGGCAATGCCAGCTTCTGAAAGAACTGTTTCTTCTTAAGAACCTTTACATCATTTTCCTAATCTAGTGAGATAAACTGTACAGTATTTTTACTTTTTTTCTGAGATGTACATGCTGCTCTGGGAGAGGAGAAAAGAGGAGTCACTGGAGATCTGCCAACTGGCTTGGGATGAACCGACCAAACCTGATGTGGAAAAGTCATTGAGTGCTTTAGCTATTGATGGACTATGAGAAAGAGAGTCATTGAAACAGCTAACTGCAAGGAAAGGGGTGGGGGAAGAGAACGTTTGGAGATACTACAAAGTTGAGTCTGCTGCAAAGGCTTAGAAGACAGAGACCAACATTATGTTCACTAAAAACAGTCTTGGCAGGCAGAGCAGGTTGGGGAGAGGCACTATGAGGTAAGAAGGGGAGAGAGGTGTATATTTCCCCAGAAGCAGCAGGTTTTTCTCTGGCCTGACCTTCACAAGATTATCTGGGATCTTTCTGACCAGTATATTCGTTTGTTAGGAAGACAGGAAGCTGCTGGCATTTCTGATCAAATAGCAACAGGCAACAATCTGTACATGTACTTACTAAATCTTATCTAGAGGGATGACAAAGGAAAGTAGGCTGCACGCTTTACACACTGCATCAAAGTGCATTGGGGTCACTTGGTCCCCTTCTCAAGGGGATGCAGCACATATCCATCAGGCTCCCAGCTATCTTGCATAATAGCCCAAGGCAGAAAAGGGCCATGAAAGGCATTGGACATTACAGTACACTCCCACTGTTGAGAATGACCGAGGTGGCTGGCATTTGACCAGCATCTCATTACCAGTTATTTTATTTATTTATCACTATATATTACAGCAGCACTACCGGCAGGATTGCTGTAAGCGGATACAGATAGATGGCTCCTCTTTGTTCATTCACATTCTCAGACAACTCTACAAGATTCTGGTGCCTCAAAACTGAGGCAACATGAAACATCACTGAGTTTTGTGGTTCTAGGATAAGTCCTTACCATGGATACAAGGTATATCATGAAGAGAAATGAGCCTGTCATTTTGGAACACCACAGGAAAACAAACAGCTCATACTGTTTTCCATTCTACCCCCATTTCCCACACAAAGCATCTCATGGCTTTGGTGCAGCGAAGCGGCACTCTGCATGCCCCCAGCTCTGGGCTGGATGCCATGGCAAGGGTCAAAAAGTCACACAAGAACCTTGGGGGTCACTGAACCTAACCCTTTCATATTGCAGAAGCTCAGCAAGGTTAAGGGACTCACCCAAGTTACTCAAATAATGAAGAGGCAGAGGCAAACTGCTGCTATACCTGACTGAAGTCATTTTTACCTGGAAGCTTCTCCCAGGAGACTGGTACAGATACGGTGGTTCTCAGATTTCTGACATTAGCCCACACAGCTCACTGCCTATACCCATTCCCACTTCTGCTGGAAGAAAATCTGATTTCCAGAGACAGAGATGCCACAATGTCCCCCAGTAAGTCATTCCAATGCAAGGAAATTTCTGAAAAGGTGAATCTAAATTCCTTTTCCCACTTTATGCTCACTTTCCTTTGTCCACTGCCAAATGAGGCTGACAGTTGCTCTGATTACCATTTACAATCATCTGTATTCTTAAACATTTTCATTTCACTCTGCTTTCCAGTAGTCGACGTAGACGAGAGGTGACATTGAAGAGGAATGCAATGCTTAAAGTGATTAAAAAAAAAAAAATTGAATGGATAAACAAAAGGCCGGGTTTACACCTGTAATCCCAGCACTTTGGGAGGCCGAGGCAGGTGGATCACCTGAAGTCAGGAGTTCAAGACCAACCTAGCCAACATGGAGAAACCCTGTCTCTACTAAAAATACAAAATTAGCCAGGCATGGTGGGACATGCCTGTAATCCCAGCTACTTGGGAGGCTGAGGCAGGAGAATCGCTTAAACCCAGGAGGCAGACGTTGCGGTGAGCCGAGATCACGCCATTGCACTCCAGCCTGGGCAACGAGAGTGAAACTCTGTCTCAAAAATAAATAAACAAACAAACAAACAACCAAGAACTGAATAATCAAGAGAAGTAAAATGTCAAGACAAGAATGACTGCAACTGAACAACATGGTCAACTCAAGGCAACACTGGTGGTAGCAAAGTGTTCTTTTCCCAATTTGCAAATCCCACTGTCTGCGTGTGTACATTCACAAATTTGCAGGGTCACCAGGCATTGCCTCAGCAGCTAGATGTCTGAAAAGAATGAGTCTGAGTCCTTAAGAAACGACGTTAAGACACCAATTTGGGTTCATAAAGAACACATTTTAGTAAGCTTTAATAACACATGCTCTACTTTATTGACTGGCAAACAACTCCCTGTTGTATGCAAAAATGAAAAATCTATGGAATTCTGCTATTTGCCTATAAAGATTGAAAAAAGGATTTTCTAGAATGTTCAGATCAGTTTGGAACCATCAGGAAGAGTCCTGGGGCTCACCGGTGGGTTTCATACTTAGAGGAACATTGACCTAAAGCCAACATCATGGCTGGGACAGATGCCTGTGTCCACAATGGACAAGAGATGTGCACTGAGGGAGGCATTTTCATGAGGAACTGTGTGCAGACCCCATAAGAAACAGTAAGTACACCATTCTTGCTGAGTGCTTAGCCTGTAGTCTCACAGCGGGGTTCTTAGCCAGGCCCCTGGACAGTGCTGGGAGGGAGAGGGGAGGCTGCAATGTCCTTTTGCCTGAAAGTCTCTGAGAACAGCCAGCCAAGACTCCCAGACGCTTTGACCGCTAACTTGCCTGAGGAAAGGAGGAGGGGCCGGGCCACCCTGACCAGCCTTTTCTGGATGGATAACTGCTTGATTACAGTTATGGTGAGTTCATCATCTTCATTGCTCCTTCACCTTTCCTGTCCTCCTCCACAAATTCTGCTGTGTAACAAGATGCGCTCTGCCAGCTCTACTTGTACGGACTCTGGCTTTGCAAGGAGCAGAAAAGAACATCCCCAGGTGGTGGTCATGAGTCCTCCTCTGGCTATTTTAAAAATGCACAGTGGTTAAGGGCTTGGGCCTGGAGGCAAAACAGACTTGGATTCAAATCCTAGATCTGCCACTATGTGCCTTCTCTAAGCTTCAATCTCCCTATCTGTAAATTGGAGACACTATCTCAGAAACTAACAACTGGCCACAAATAGTGGCTCATGCCTATAATCCCAGCAGTTTGGGAGGCTGAGGCAGGTAAATTGCCTGAGGTCAGGAGTTCGAGACCAGCCTGGCCAACATGGTGAAACCCCATTTCTACTAAAAATGCAAAAACTTAGCACGTGGTGTCATGTGGTCCCAGCTACTCCGGAGGATAAGGCAGGAGAATCACTTGAACCCGGGAGGCAGAGGGTGCAGTGAGCCAAGTTTGTGCCACTGCACTCCAGCCTGGGCAATAGGAGCAAAACTCCATCTCAAAAAAACAAAACAAAAACAAAAAACCTAACAACTGATATAATGCAGGAAAAGTGCTCAGCATACCACTGGCAAAACAGTTGATTGCCAATACCCACAGCTGTTATTGCTGTCGTTAGTAGCTGGTGATCTCCAGTGGGTACTCTATACTCAGGTCCACTTCTCCTACGAAATTTCCCCTAATTACAGAGTCAAATGACCTCTCCCAAAGACCAAGATTTTCCTTTTCTGAACTTCCACAGCCCTATCCCAGTGCTTAAACATGTGCTTTTCTGTACAGTCATATGTCTCAAGCATATGCCCCTTACTGGCCCCTGCCTCCCAACAGCTAGCCTGTCAATTTCTTGGAGGCCTGGCTTTTGCACTATACAGTAATGACTCTATATCACCTCTATATCGCCATGGTCCTTGCCCTTATTATAACCATGAAGAAATAGTCTGCATACAGCATAAACACATGGTTGCTGGATGAACACATGTGTGAGGTGAACATGTAATTTTTTTCAGTATGTACACACTCAGTATTTATGATGTAGGGAGAAAAGTAAATGAGAAATTATGAGATTGAGAGTTTCATTCCCCACCTTGCAAGTGAATGCCTGTGCAGCCTTAGGCTGGGTGTTTGCAAAATGCAGCAACTGCCACCTGCCTCCCTACTAGGATTTAGTGAAGATGGATTACGCTTTTAAGAAGCAGTGGGAAAACCCAACCAGCTCCTTGATGTTAAAAAAAGATGAGCATCTGAGTTTTGATGGTGACAAATGGATATCATTCTCTTTTAGTATTTCCCAGCTCCTATTCCACAAAATGAGGAACATAAAATAGGGTTCAGCCTTTTAAAATCTGATTTCCAGAGACAGAGATGCCACAATGTCCCCCAGTAAGTCATTCCAATGCAAGGAAATTTCTGAAAAGGTGAATCTAAATTCCTTTTCTCACTTTATGCTCACTTTCCTTTGTCCACTGCCAAATGAGGCTGACAGTTGCTCTGATTACCATTTATAATCATCTTTATTCTTAAACATTTTCATTTCACTCTGCTTTCCAGTAGTCGACGTAGACCAGAGGTGACCCTTCCTTCTCCATTAATATTCACACCAATTCTTGTTTTTTCATTCTTCCTCCTCTTCCCAATCTCCTGAACCTCAGGCCTCTGAGCATCACCCACATCAACTGGCACCACCCAGTTCTACAGGAGTCACCGCAAGGAAAAGACACTATGAAGCTGGTTTAGCCACAGCCTACTGCACAGGCACCATGATTAGAATCTGAAAGACCTATCCCTGTTTGCACCACTGACTCACTACAGAAGCTGGATCAAGGCTGGCTTAGGTTTTTGGGAATCAGGGATCATTACTCCCGTCGACACATCTGTTATAAGGAGTCGTCACCTTTAGGATGGTCATTATGGTGTGGTTAACATTAATGTCACTTATGAGTTTGGAAACATTTGAATTACCAAGGGAAATGGTCCTGGATTAATTAAGGTGGTGAAATTTCAGAAGGCAGGAAAATACGTACCTCAGGATAACAGAGTAGAGAAAACAAGTGTGAAAACGGAACCAGAGGTTTTCAAATGTGTTTTAGCAGCAGAGACCTGTCCTCAAATGAAACCTTCAGTACACTCCCACACTCCCACCCCTAACCACATAAAGTGGAGTTGCTCTGGCTGCAAGGCCGGGCAGTATAGGCATGGTATGGGGCCAGGGTCCACCTTTCCTCCACCTTACCCATTTCTCTGCCCTCCTAACGTGGTGGTCCCCACAGTGTCCACAGGAGCCTCTAGGCTTCCAGGGGCCAGGATGAAAATCATGAGTGAAAGAGGGATGCAGAAAGTACCTGAATTCCCATAATACAGTGAGAGGGGATGACAGGTCAACCCTGGGGCCTCGTATGGCCATATGGCCAACATATTTGTATATCAATGGTCTCATTCATTGCTTTTGTCTTTCTAGTCTATTTATATGTTTCGTAACCTTTATTTTTCATGCATATATATTTTATCATAGTTAATACATTTTTGCAATGCCTCTCAAAATATTTATGAAGTTGGTGTCTGGATACATATACAACAGCTATAACATCTAACACCATGACAAATGTATTCAAAGGGTTTGGACTGACTTGTTATATGTACCCCCCATTCTGAAAGGTCCTATGGTATTTGATTGTGTTTTACACATGCTGGTTTATAGCAATCCAAATGAAAACTAAATACACTCTAAAATGTTCTCCAAGATTATTAAGAGCCTAAAAATAGACCTTACTATAAGAAGGCTACATTTTTCCCTGAATAATGAAAAGTATTATAAATACCACTTATAAGACATTAAACATAGATGGTCTAATTAGTCCCTTTACTTCTAAAGGTAAATTTCTTAGGGAGGGGGCAATTATAAGAAGTACTTTTCTAAGTGAGATTTCTGTGAACGTTCAAATTATAAAACAGCCTGCTAACTTACAAAAATACTGCTTTGTGTAAATTTGACTAAGGACTATTAAAATCTCCTAAATGCTCTAAAGAGAAACACAACATATTTAAATTTCCATTAATTTGAAAATTTCAGGAGAGGAAAAACATCTGAAATCCAAACAATTGCAAGATATAATTTTTATAAGTTTAAAGGCATATTTATAGCTTAAAAAGGAAAGACTGGTGAAATCTATGAAAATTAGGGAGGCAATTCTTTTCCTAGTTCAGGAAAATTATAGTTCTTAGAGAAGACACTGAAAATTAGCTCTTAGTTGATATACATTCATTTTGCTAGGGTTTCTAAATACTCCCTCTCCTCTTTATTTCTGAAAAGAGAAAAACTTTCTTTTAAAATTTGAAGCATGGTTTTAATGGCCTATGGTTCTAGGGTAGGGTCTGCAAACTACAGCCCAGGAGCCAGTTCCATCACACCGCCCGCTTTCCTCTGGCAGGAGCTAAGAACAATTTTTACAATTTTACAATGGTTGGGAAAAAATCAAAATCAAAAAAAGAATATTTCTTGACATGTAAAAATCATATGAAATTCAAATGTCAGCGTTGATAAGTTAAGGTTTATTAGAACATAGCCATACCCATTCATTGACATTTTACCTATGGCTGCTTTCCTGCCATGATGGCAGAATTGAGTGGTTGTGACAGAGAGACTGGTCTGAAAGCCTAAAATGTTTACACACTTTGGCCCCTTAGAGAAGAATTTGCCAAACCTTGACCTAAGAGATGGAGCCCACCTTTGGACACTTCTGTGTGTTCCTGAGGCAAGAGGTAGGAGACGTACCTGGTTGAGATGGAGCAGGTATTTGTCAAGACACCAGAAACAGCAGTAGCAGCATCGGAACAGGTACCTCGACAATGCACCATGCTGCTGAATCAGGTTGAGACCAAAGGAACAGAGTCAAAAACAACACAGGAAAGAAGACAAGCAGGCAGTTTCTGAGGAAACACAGTTCTTACTTATGCACCTAGGGAAACACTGGTGGCATGGGAGAAGTTCTATTTTGTGCATACTACTATTACTACTACTAATTATGGTTCTAGTATTACTGAGGAGAAACGTTTCTGTCATGTGGCCTTACGTGTTAGGGGTGCTATTAGGGAGGTTAGTCCATACTGAACAGCAAAAGAAAAGCAGGTCTTCTGGTTCCAGTTAAAAAAAACCTCTCTTCCCCCTTCATCTGCCCTTAAGTGTCTGAAATAGTACACTTTGCCTTTTCAAATCAAAGTTTATATTTATGAAAAATTCACATCCCAGAAACAAAAAAACAAATAATACACTGTAGATACTAGTTATGTGCCCACATAAATAAAGAATCAAGTTTAACTTTGGAGGACATAAATGCTGTAGTGAGATTTTTGGGGGGACTAAAGTTCGAGGGATAAATTACTCCCCTGAAATATAACTTGAACTCGTGCATAGCTCAGGAATGAATACTTTCATGAACCTCTTGGGGGAGGGGTGCTTGGCGGCATCCTACCCACTCTCCAGAGTGAACACATCCCTGAAAACAATCCTGAAATAGCCTAGGATGAGGACCCCAGGAATAACTCAGCCTTATATGGACATTTTCTCATCCCAATGTGAATTCAATTGGATGAAACTTGATCTGGACACTTTTCAGCCTGGCTGTGTTGGTGAATGAGCCTATTGAACTAGGGAAAATCACACGGTGGCTGTGTGAAACATTTAAATTGTAGACACAGTGCTGGCCAGTAAGGCTGCTGAGGAAGAAATTGTTTTTTAACCTAAGAAAGGACACATTTTCCCAATAGTGACATCACTAAAAGCAATTTTGGCCCTTGGTCCTTGTGGAATCTGGGAAGTGATAAATAACCTTTTAGACCACAGTCAGAGAGACCTTGGGCCTTCCACTGACTTCTCTTTTAGATTTATGAAAGGCTGTATCCCCAGAGAGTTTAAGATGCCTAGCTTTAGGAGGGACAGCAAGCTCCTCGCTGCTCATTAATTTATGATTATTACTAAGCACGCACAAACATATCACAAACAGACTTAAAACAAAATGCTGTCCTGTTCTTCAAGAAATCCTGCAAGTTTCCTAAGATTGAAGGATTGATTTCAAAATGCAGGAGCCAAAAGTAGTTAGTTTTGTCCTGGATATGGAAATGCCTCTTCAAGTCACCAAAATGTGGCCAAGCAAAATATTAATAGAAATACAAGAAAATATTCTACAATCGGGGCAACTGCTTAGCATGCATTTCCAGATAAGGAAGCCAGATAATTTTATGTGTTATCCAATCAATTGCTTCTAATTGATAAACTAACTTTAAACCTTGATTATAGATTTTAAAATATCAACAATTCAGATATCTTTTTAAAAAGCAAATGAAAACAATTCTAAAATATAATGTAAACCTATTGGTAAAATTTCCTGAATTTACTAAGGACACATAGCTATACCCAAAAGGTTGGAATTAGGTAAGTTTGTGAAACTGACTAAGTCACCAACTCTGAGGTGGTGACAGGGGAGAGATTAACATTGTGTGAGAAAGAAAAGTTGGGAAAAGTCCTGTCTTCCCTTGTTTGGCAGGCCAGAAATACCATGAGAACAGCTGTTTTCCTGGTGTTCCGGTTTCCACTGGCATTCATAAGCAAATGTGCATGGAAATAAAAACTAGGGAGGAGAAATCCCCCGGGCACTTCAAAGCTCTACAGTTTTCTGTCCTTTGAGCTTAGATGTAGGTCAGCTTGACCATTTCTCACTCTCAAGCGCATGTGTGCACACACATGTACACACACACACACTCTCTCATTCAAACCCTCTCCTTTTCTCCCTCCTTACTCCTCACACACACCGGGAATTTCCCATGACAGCTCTGGGAAACACAAAAGGCAGGCAATATTTTAGCATTAAAACAGAAATGAACATATATTATTCCTATCGTACGGTGTATTTTTTCACTTAAAAAGGTATGATAAATGTTCACAAAAACCTTGTTTAAATTTCACCTTAAGAGTTCATCCTGTCTGTTCGCCATTTACATAAGAAGGAAAATCAGCTAACTCAGAACTACTCCCTCCCCACACCATCTCCACTGAGTTGGAGAAAACCCAATCAACAAAACCATAAACGAAACAGAGGCTCTGGGAAAATAAAAGGTTTGCTGGGAGAGGCGGGGACGGGAGCCGAGGAGTGCAGGAGCTTTCCGCACGGCTGCTGTCACAGGTCACATTTCTGTCCTGGGACCTGCTGTAGTTTTCCAGTAATTAAGTTTCTGGCAACCCAAACACGGAACGTGCTGTGTATCAGGAGGTAGCCTTACCTGTTCTTTCAGTGCGTTTTGCATGTACATGACAATGATTCTTGGAACCCTCACCACAGGGATTAAAAATGATCCTTTCACAACGGTTCCTTGATGGTAGAAGAAGAGAACGGAGAGAGACGAAAGGATGGGACGATCAGGAGGGTCATTTTTACTTCTGGAAATAGGGAAAAGGACAGCATTTTAAAAACACTTTTTATAAAGCAGCAAAAACTCTCTGGTTCTAATCATCTGTGGCACTAACAACTTAGAAAGTGGTGACGCAATAGGCATTTGGCAAACTTTTTCTACTCCTTGGTAGCTTCAGTTAAATTGTTTCTTGTATTAATTTAATTCGTTTTGGTGCCACTCAATGCTACAAACAAAATAAAACAGAAAAACTTAAAAAAAAACTGATGAGTTAAAAAAGTTTCCCTCTTTATAATGCCTAGCCCAACCACTAACCCTTTAGCGTGTTGTTCATCTCATTTTCACTTTCAGAAGTTTAATTGTATCACAGTCTTCAAGGTTTAAATGACACAGGACTATACATAAATATTGCCAGCATTCACCTGGTGATTAAAAAATCATCACCAAATCACATGACCAGGATCCGTGGCCAGAGAGGTAACAGTGAGCTCCTGCTTACAGAAAGGGGACAGAGAGCCCTGGGTGCTTGGCTCCTGCACAGCTCTAGGCTCCCCAAATCCTGCTGGTTTCTACTCTGCTCTTTAAAGGCCACTTCAGTGTGAATCATTTACGGGACTTGTCATGACGCAGCTCCCAAGAATGTGTACAAGTCAGTTTCACAGGCAGGGGAAAAAAGTGAGAAAGAACAGAATGGGCACAGCCATCACTCTCCCCCAAACCAGAAAGATAAAAACAAAGGAGTGGGGGCTGATGCCACCCCACGGGTGACCCTCTGAATTCCCGCTGAAGCCAGTTCTAGAAAATAAGGCCTTTCTGAGAAGCAACTTCACAGATTCCAAGTGAAGCTTGGTTTCTTTATAATGGATTATTCTACAACTTGCTCTGGTTGCTAATAAGTCACTATGAATTAAGGTTTTGACAGCAGCCTAGGATTTGAGAGAGGAAAAGGAAGGCAGCCAGAAATGTTTCAAGAGTTGGCAATGGCTGCATTTTGCTGTTACTCAAATCAGCCAGGAAGAAAAAGAGAACATGAAAGTAATATTGGGAGCTGAAAAACTGCAACCCAGTTGTCCCACAAAAAGAGGGATGTGTGTTTCAGCCCAGTATCATTTAAAATAGGAAAAACCACAGAAGCTATTGCTAATAGAAATTCATTAGATCTGATAAACTAGAAGAGTAGTGTAGGCCAGGAAAATCTGACACACTTTTTTTCCCCTTCCCTCATTTTTTTTTTTTTTTTAAGGAAGAATGTTTACTTTTCCATTGAGGAGATTTATGTGCCTTAGAAATTATTATGGTGCTCAAGAGGGGAGGCAGGGAGAAGAGGACAACACCTGCTTTCCATCTGGCAGGGAAACACATGATTCATAGGCCACTGTGAATGGGGGCCCTGGGGTTAGCCCTCCAGGTATTAAAGTTTGGGGTTAGGCATCAGCTTTCTGAGGTTTCACTGTGATAGGGTTAACCACTTCAGGCAGAGGAGTGCCTGCACTGCCTCAGCTTCCCTAGTCTGTAACACATCCTGGTAATGGCTCGAGGCTCTGCCGGGCTTGGCTGGAAGAAGATGCAGAGGTTCCAAAAGCTGGGTTATCACGTGATGAGAGAGGGAACTTAAAAAGAGAGCCCTTTCAACCCAAGCCAGCCCACGGAGCCAGGAGTCACTCAATACCTACCCTCAAAACTAGAAACAGTCCTACAGAAAAAAAATGGCTAATGAAGTGGTGTGTCTCTGAGGCCCCTACCTCCTCTCAGACTCATTTCCATGTTCAAAGGTAACGTCATCCTGCCACCTCTCCCCTGCTGTGTGTGGCGCTAGTGCCTCCAGCTCTGTCTCCCTCACAACCAGCCAAACCTGCCTGCAGGAAGAGGATCTGACGCACCCAGTGATGCTAAACATAATACTTACCTCTGGACTTATTCATATTTTAAGAATTGACCTGGGGGACAACATTGCAGTGTTGAGCATATGGGGCAACCCAGCAATGAGTGTATTAGGAGGCTGGTGAGGACTGGGCCCCCAGTCAGCCTTCCTCATCTCTCTCTAGATCTTCCCACTGGGCCACATGCACCCCAATTCTGTGGGTAGTGGCAATAAGGAAGACACAGGCAGTGTTAGAGGGTAAGGAGACTCTAGCATATGCCCGACGAAGCCCAGCTTCCCCCTTCCTTTGGATGTGTGGCTGCTTTGAATGTTAATGGTGCCTGGCTCCCAGAACAATGAAGCCAGGTCCCCAAAATACCACATCAACCCAAGCTGTGGGGCAAAGGGTTTAATGGTCCCATCCATTCAAGTCCCCTAACAGCTCTGGGTCATGGTACAAAGTACTGTTTCGTAATTTCTAGTTCCATCAGACAACAGAGTGCATACAGCCAGGCAAGCCACATCATGGTCCTAGAGACAAGCTTTAGCTCTAGTTAGATCCAGCCTCATGCTCACTAAGAACTCTTCTGATATTACGGAAAATTAATTTTGTGCTGAGGCTCCTGGACTAGGTGTGGGCTGCATGGGACAAACGGCCTCCAACGTAAAGCTGGTCCCAGCAAAGGACCATATGGTCCCCTCAGAGACCATGTCCCTTCCCATATTTCTTACAACAAACTAACTGCAAGATGAGGCTCGGAAGTCTGAGAATGTTGTATGTTTCTTTCCTATTCTACAGAAAATGGAAACCTTTATTAGAAATAACAGGATTATTTAGCTGGCCTGGGTAACTCTTGCTAGGTTAGGAAATTCATCTGTCTCTACCTAAATTCCTTAGGCTCTGCTATGAATCCATTTCCACTTCTCCCTCAGCAGATCCAAAGCTGCTGGAAACCATCTTTTGTATATTTGAAAACGATGATGAAGTCACACCTCAAGTGTCCCTTCACCACCTTGAAAGGTTCTAGCTCCTTCCTATCACATCCCTAACACCACCTTTATGGCTCTCTCAGTTGATCCCTCTTCAAGCCAATGGTTACAAAAAGTAAATTCTACAGACTGACCATGTCCTGGTACCTGATGGTCTTTGTATGAACGCTTCAGCCCTCACAGTGCTTACACGAACGATAAAGATGAATGCACCCTGGCTATATTTAATCCTCACTGTGAGTGCAGGCCAGAAAAGGACATGAAGAATTGTGAACTTTGAAGATAAGGAAAAACCTTGAGGTTTCAAAATTAGGCAGAAAATCAAAAAGGAAGCAGAGCTCTTTAATAAATGGAATGTGCTAAAAATAAATCATTGTGTGTTATATTATACATTATTTTTTTAATCAAGTAATATGTAAAGTATCTTACAAAGCCAAAAAGCACTGCTAGGCTTAACAGGAAAAACAGCAGTTTTCTTCCCCCATTCACAATTCTGTCTCCCTAGAGATAATATTTTCGTTGTTATTAGAGAACTCACTTCCACACCTCAAAATTACATGTTCTTACTGCTATTTCTTGATTTTTTCCGCTTCAGATATTGTCCACTGACTTTTCTACTGTGAAAGATTCTGGTTTTATATTCTTACATAGCCTAACTCCCCCAATCCCCTCACACTCATTTTCCCATTCTTCCAATGTAATTACATCAAAGTTTTTAGTTAATGCTTAGTGTTTATTATTCATACATAGATAATATGTGCTGTAAATAATATTCACAACTGATCCAAGTAGCATATTCCAATTAGATTCCCTTCCTGTACAACTTCTTTTTTTCTGAAGTTAATTGTTTCACATTTTTTTATTAGCTTGGATTTCCATGGGCCTCACCGAATGCTTCACCAATGTGTAATGCTTTTCTTAACATGTTCGAACGCACCTGGTATTCCCTCAGTTCCATTTTCTTTTCACAGTGACATCTCTCCTGGAGTCCATTGTCTACCTTGGACTGGATGCTTTCCACGCCTGCTGCACAGCTACCCTCCTGGGAATTCCTTGCTCTGCTCTGCTCAAGCCTGTTTTCTAAAACTCATGTTTTCCTCTCTGGCTTACACATTAGTTTCAGGGGGGAACATCCCTCCTAGAAAGGATGTGGGCAGGGAAGTCTTGGGACTGCCTGTGCATGACTTTATTCTTCCTTACCCTTGACAGGTAGTAGGAATAGGCACAGAACTCTAAACTAGGTATAGACTGGCTATACAATTCTAGGTTGGAAATTATCTTTCACTAGACTCCTGTAGCCTTCCTCCATTGTTTTTCTGGTTCAGAGTTGCTGTTGAAAGTCAGATCCTATTCTGGGTCCTTGATCCTTTGCCTGTGATCTTTTTTCTCTCGGGAAGCTTCTGGGATCTTCTCTTTACTTGTGTCCTCCAGCTCTGGGAAATTTTCTTTGTTAATTCCCTCTCTTCTTTTCTTTGTTCTGTATTTCTGGAACTCACATGAGTCAGCTAGTGGGTCTCCCAAATTTATCCTCTTTTAATCCTTTCTCTCTTATTTTGTGTCTCTTTGTCTTTTTATTCTACCTTCTGAAAGAGTGCTTCCACTTTATATTTAATCCTTCAACAGAAAATGTTCACTTTTGTAATCATACTTTTAATTACTCAAGGGTCTTGTTTTCTCACTATGCCCTTCTTCTGTTGGTGGGAGGGGATTCTGGCAATATATCTTTGTTCTCTCTGATAATATTATAGCTTGTTTTGTCATTTCATTTTGCAGCCTGCATTGTCTGTGTTTTCTCTAAGCTCATTTTATTTGTACATTTTCATCTTCTTCTGTCACTTAGAGGCATTCATCATGTTTAATAATCACTGGTAAACAGTTCAAATTGAAGAGTGAGGCTCTCCAGAATGACCTGGAAGCTCTGTGTGAGGAATGTTGCTTGTTGTCTGATGAACTTCACTGTTTTGCTAGGAGTCAGGGAATCCATTTCATTGGGGGGCCCCATATGGCACTATCTGTAGGTCTTACTTTGGGTTAGGCAGTTTCTCCATAAAAGCATCCTCTAACCTCTTCCTAGGGAATATCAAACGAGCTGCCAATGTTCTGGGAGCTGAACTGTGGAATGGGGGGTGCTGGTGTGTGTGTGCATGGGGCCTCCCTTCAGAGTTTTTAGGCTTTCACTTACTCACCCTGCTTTCAGTACAGAGACTTGCCCCCAGCCTCAGCTAAACCTGATACCCCAAGTCTGGCCCTCTCTGCTTTCTCTCTCTGGAGAACAAACTTCCCCGTCTTCAGCTGGTGTGGAATTTGGGGGTCTAACTACTCCTTAGGAAGGCTTTCGGCTAATCTTCGGAAACACTTTTTATACTTGAACTCCTGAGCCTCTCTGGGATTCTGGGGCTCACTTCAGGGTGCATCTTATTTGTACCTCCTCATGCAGCCAACACACATGGACAGGCTGCTTCTGCTTTCTCCAGCGGGCTTGGGGCACCGCTCCACCTCCCTCTCTTTGGCTCTCACCATTTGGTTGGTGTTTCTTATCTGCTGTCATTGCCTCTCTGTTTCTCACTGTCCTGGTGTGTTTGTGCCTGAAAATCTTTCAAGATTTTTTGAGTGGCTGGAGAAAGGGAAGAGATTAGGAGATAAACACATATACTTCACTGGAAGTCCAAATTAGAAGTCCTCATTGAAAATGCTTTGGTTTTGTCATTCTAAGATAACACAAAATTACTGTTAGGCAAATATTACCTACCGGCAAATTTGGTTAGAATACTCTCTTTGCCCCCCTACCTGGGAGGAAGCAATACACACAACCCACCTCCGGTTGCTTGGAGGTTCTCAGTGCCAAGGGCGACAGCCCCTCTGTGGGTCCTCTGGAGCCTCTAATGATGCAGGCTCCGGAACTGCACCACTACATTAAAAACCCACAGGCCGGGGGCGGTGGCTCAAGCCTGTAATCCCAGCACTTTGGGAGGCCGAGACGGGCGGATCACGAGGTCAGGAGATCGAGACCATCCTGGCTAACACGGTGAAACCCCGTCTCTACTAAAAACTACAAAAAACTAGCCGGGCGAGGTGGCGGGCGCCTGTAGTCCCAGCTACTCGGGAGGCTGAGGCAGGAGAATGGCGTGAACCCGGGAGGCGGAGCTTGCAGTGAGCTGAGATCTGGCCGCTGCACTCCAGCCTGGGCTACAGAGCGAGAAACCCTCTCAAAAAAAAAAAAAAAAAAAAAAAAAAAAAAAAAACCCACAGTGCTGGCCGGCGCAGCGGCTCACGCCTGTAATCCCAGCACTTTGGGAGGCCGAGGTGGGTAGATCACAAGGTCAAGAGATGGAGACCATCCTGGCCAACATGGTGAAACCCCGTCTCTACTAAAAATACAAAAATTAGCCGGGCGTGGTGGTGGGCGCCTGTAGTCCCAGCTACTCGGGAGGCTGAGGCAGAAGAATCACTTGAACCCAGGAGGTGGAGCTTGCAGTGAGCCAAGATTGTGCCACTGCACTCCAGCCTGGGTGACAGAGCGAGACTCCGTGTCAACAAACAAGCAAACAAACAAACAAACAAATACCCCACAGTGCTCCTTATCATCAGGAGGAAACTGCTCAATGGCAGGAATCACCCCTGGTGGACTCTCTCCCCATGAAGCTCATGTTTCTCTATCATTTGGTCTAAGAGGCTGGAGGAAGATCAGCCCTATGAAGAGTAAACTTCTGTTTCTGAGCCCAGTCCTGCCATTGCCCTGGCTGGGTTCCTCTGTCCTGTGGGCTCTCACTGCCCCAGGGTGAGTCACACACACAGAAGAGGTAAAGCATTCAGGGGTGTGTGTGTTTGTGTGTATCCTCAATTGCTTTCATGATGTGAAAGGAATATAACCAGAGAAGCATGTAACTAATTCACTGGTTCCTAACTATAATATAAATTATATTTTGTAATTACATACAATTCCTTTAGGATTATTTTTTTTCCCCAAGCAAACATTATCTGATTTTGCAGAGGACAAAGTGAGGCTCACAGAATTTACTGAAGTATATTCAGAATAGATCAGTAATTTTGCTGTCTGAAGTCAATTAGGATGGATATTCATAGGGGAGTTCGACTCATCCTTTTTTTAATATTAAAACAATGGCAGCTGGGTGCGGTGGCTCACACCTGTAATCCCAGCACTTTGGGAGGCCGAGGCAGGTGGATCACGAGGTCAAGAGATCGAGACCATCCTGGCCAACATGGTGAAACTCCGTCTCTACTAAAAATACAAAAATTAGCCGGGCATGGTGGCAGGCGCCTATAGTCCCAGCTACTTGGGAGACTGAGGCAGGAGAATCGCTTGAACCCGGGAAGTGGAGCTTGCAGTGAGCCCAGACCGTGCCACTGCACTCCAGGCTGGATGACAGAGTGAGACCCCTTTTTATCTTTCAAGTCTAAGCAACATGATCTCTCCCCTGTTTGGCTTGTTTCTAAATTTTCTGGCTTAAAGTAAAAAGGTTGGAAATGTGACAGATTCAGGGTATACTATTTCTTCTCACCACCAAATGAGCATACGGCTCAATTTTTAGCTTAGTCTTTTATTCTTGCCAACTCCTTTTAAGGGGCTAGGTCAGCATTCCCAACTATCTTTTGAGATATCAGCATGAAGCACATAGATAAACCACACAGACAAATCAATAGAAAAAAAACACTGGACCTACCTGTTGAAATAGCAAGTAACCACTGCCCCCGCTATAGTCATTTGCTGGCACGCAAGGATGAATTCACTAGTCCAGATGAGGCCAAGTAAATGGTAGGACCACATATACCGAATGCCCGAAAAGGGCTTATATTCCACTTGGCCGCCTTCCATAACCTGGGCAGCTCCTAAAGTTTCAAACACAAACATGCTTTACACCAGTGTTGTCCTAAGCATGAACCATGGTTCAACAAGCCATGTTTCTTTATGCTTGGCCTTTGGCATTACATAAAACAAATGCCAAAGTCAAGTACCCACCATAATTTAAAATATACAGAGCAAAAAATCAAAATCAAAAACATACATTTAACTTATAAATAATACCAACGGTGATAATGACAGTGACCATTGGTGGGCAATTTCCAAGACACCTGACATATACTATAATACTCATCCCACTTTGTGGATGTGAAAACTGAGGTTTAGAAGAGGCAAGGAGGCTGGGTATGGTGGCTCATGCCTATAATCCCAGCACGTTGGGAGGCTGAGGTGGGCAGATCACCTGAGGTCAGGAGTTCAAGACCAGCCTGATCAACATGGTGAAAGTCCGCCTCTACTAAGAATACAAAAATTAGCCGAACATGGTGGCAGGCACCTGTAGTTCCAGCTACTCATAAGGCTGAGGCAGCAGAATCACTTGAACCTGGAAGGCTGGGGTTGCAGTGAGCCAAGATCACACCACTGCACTCCAGTGTGACAGAGGAAGACTCTCCAGGTAACAGAGGAAGACTCCACTCTCCAGAAAAAAAAAAAAAAAAAAAGAAGAGGCAAGTAACTTTTGTAAAGTCTCAGAGCTCAGAATTAGTAGAAGGAGAATATAAATCTGAACACATGGGACTCTAGAAATCCGTAGTTTTCCTACCACACGACTTTGTGATGCAAACCAAACTCGGCACATTGATGAAACCACACAAAGCTATTAGTATCACGTTATAGAATCCTACCTCACCAAAAATTTAAACTTTGTAAAAGAGACAAGGGTCTTTGTTATCTCAAAAGGATTTATTTCAGATTTCATTTCAAGAGCAAACTCTTAGCACATTTAAAACCTCTACTGGGCCTCAGTGTTAAACTTCCCAGGTTCAGATCCCAGCTTGACCCCTTTGTGGGTAACCCTGGACAAGTTATTTGGCTTTCTGGAGTTTTAGATTCCTTATCTGGAATAGCTGGAGGAGTTTTAGATTCCTTATCTGGAATAGCTGGAGGAGTTTTGGATTCCTTATCTAGAATACCTGTTTCCTGGTGGTATGCTGAGCATGGAGTGAGATTACTTGGAAAGCACTTGGCATAGTATCCAGACTGTAGATAGATCGCGCCGTAAGTGATCATGGTTTATTACTATCATTACATTTCAGGAGCAGAGTGCTACATTCAACTGAGGCCAGCAAGGTCACCTTAACAACTTTTTGCCATTCACGTGGCTATACCCTGCTTTCTTTTCTCTCCTCTAAAGAAGTCCTTGAATTAGCTCTGCTGGTAAATCCACTGGTAAACCCAAATTTACTCTGCTGGTAAATCTACTGGTAAATTCACTGGTAAATCCAAATCCCAGCTTCATGGCTGCATTTGATTTCCAGATCTTTTCCCACTATGGATTTCAAAACAACTACTACTGGGAAGAAGATGCGTGCTCTGGTCTTTGGTGAAAGCTATAGCTTGAAGAACATTTCGAGATTGTTTCATATTTCCTGTCATAGCTATAAATTGACTTTAGGTTCGTCATTCAGGAGTCCTTAGAAATTCATAGTAGGGTCTGTGTGAAAGAAAGGGGAGGATGTCCGTGCTGTAGATCAAAAACTGATTCTACTGACTAAGGCTGATCTTAATTCCCAAGCTCTACGTTCTGCTGAACAAGACTTACATTGTAAGAAACAGTGGAGCAGCCTGATATACAGAGAGGTTAATATTTTATGAATGCTGGGCTCACTTTGGCTTGGAGGCGATCTCTGTTTTGGGTAATGCATGGATGAATGCCTATGCTTTTCTAAAATGGAGTGATTCAGGGCATACCTCAGGAAACATTCCCAATTCCAGAGGAGGTGGCCCCTCCCAAGCAGAGTGCCTGTTAGGTAGATGAGGTCAGTGGACTTTGAGAACCACTCTGGAATTTCAGAAGTGCTCTGAGCCAGGGAAGAAGGACCTGCTCCTCCTACAAGGCCCAGCAGTATCAGCGACAGATTATGCTTTTGCAAAACTAGGTTTACAATATCACGAATAGTTTGAGGGCAGAGAACATTTCCACAGAACAGGAAGGATGATTTCTTCAGACAGACAAAGGTAAGTATGTCCTACAGGACCTGGATGCTAATGGGGGCCAGACTCTCCTCTCAGCTGCCCTGTGCTGTCAAGGGCACATATGCACACACCTCCCAACCTGGCACAGTCAGCGGTGGGAGCAGCTAAAGTGATGAGTCAAGATCCACTTGGACATTATTTGGCATTCCCCCAAAGAATGGCATTTGGCATTCCCCAAAGAAGTTGAACCCGCAAGTTATTTTTAAGTGATCACTATTGTTTCTGAACGTCCTTATCAAAGCCATCTTCTATTTGTTCCTGGGGCTGTTTAGGACTTTCCTTTAGGGCAGGGTTTGTCACCGACGTTGTGGATCAGATCTCCGCTGGGGCTGGGACTGTCCTGCTCACTGAAGGGCGTTAGCAACATGCCTCGCCTCTCTACACAGATGCCAGGACGCTCTCCCTCCCCTCCCGCAGCCACGACAACCCAAAAATGTGTCCACATATTGCCAAATGCCACATCAGGGGCAAAAGCCACTTAGTGGGGGGGGCACTTGAGAATCATTTGCTTTAGACAAATGTTCAGGGGCGCTCTGGCTTCAGGGCGAAAGCAGGGAAACAAGTTGGATGCGGCTTCCAGCCTGCGGTTGCAGGGCCTGTGGGTGGGGCAGACGTGCTTAGGCACACATGAGTGCCCTCTCCTGGATGGCTGTGTCAATGCAGGCAAGATCCCCTCATCACATGACAGTTGCTTTGTCTCTATGGACTGGGCACTACAGCTACTATCATGGATAGCTAATGGGTGTTAAACGGAAGTAGACTATGGGTAGATCCCAATATATGATGGATCTCTGGGGATGGTGGTGGGAAGAGCACTGAATTAGGAGAAGGTTTGGTTCCAGGCTCAGCTTTGAAATGTGTGACAAGCAAAGTGGGCCACAGCTCTCTGATGGTGAAGATGAGAGTAGACAAGATGAACTTGGGACAGTGATTACTGGCTTGGGCTTGAGAGTCACACAGGCTGAGAGTCACATCTCTGCACTGTGCCCTGAGCAACCTCGGGCAAATAGTGGGACTTTTTTGAAATCTGCCTCAGCACTTGAAATCAGAGGATAGTAATACCTACTTCTCACACCCTTGGTGATCTCGTCCTGTCTTGTGGCTTTTAGTGCAATACACATAGCTGTTATGAATTAAGTATAATAAACAGGTAAGGCTGTTAGAATATTAAGTGCAATAGGGTCAGCTACAGTGAGTGCCATACAGGGTTAGCTATAAATGAGATACAGGTAGATAGAATTTCCATTCTGAAATTAACTTACACATTTATTGAGCATCTACTGCATGCTGGTATTACACTGGACCTCAGTTATTGGGGGAACAATAAATGAGGCAAAAAAAAAAAAAAATCAGAGAGAGGATACTGTCTGAGTTACTATCAGAAACTTACATGCTCCCATATCGGTCCATTCATTTCCCCTTCTTCTGCACAACTGTTTTATAAATCCCCCCTTCAACCTTCAAGAGCTTCCTTCCCAACCTCACTCTCAGCCAATGATCTTACCTCCTGTTTCACTGAGCAAACTGATGCAATCAGAAAACCTCCACTAGTGCCGACCACCTCACACCTAACCTGCTATCAACACAGGTCCATAATCTGAGCCCTCTCCCAGAACATCATATTAATAAATGGTCCATGATCCTACAGCCACACTTCACCAGATCCCACTCTTTCTCACCTGTGTGAACATAACTTTTCAATAATTTTCACCCTCTTCATCAAAATCTTTCTACTGAATTATTCTCAACTATCTCTCATCTTTAAGAAAAATCTACTGTGGACTCTTCCCTCTTCCAGCTTCCTCCCCATTTCTGTTCCTTTTAACAGCGAAACTCCTTAAGATTGTCTATACTTGCTCTTGCAATTATTTTCCTCCCGCTTTCTCTTCACTTGCTCCAATCATGATCATTCAGTGGTCAATCCTCAGTTCTTCCTTTAGCGGCAGCACTTGCCACACTGCACCACGCACATCTCTGTGAAACCCTTTACTCGCATTCCAGGGCCCCACACTCCACCCTTTCTCCTTCTGCCCCCTGGTCACTCCCTGTCAGTCTTCTTTGTTTGTTCTCCCTCATCTCCTGGGCATCCTGAAGTGCCTCAAAGCACAGTCCTTGGATTTCTTCCCTTCTCTATCTACATTCATTCTAATCTCATGGTTTTAAATACTATTAATATGTTCCCAAGTTCCTAAATGTAAATCCTAGCCAGGACCTCCTCCACTAACTTCAGACTCAGATAGCTAACTGCCTACTTAACATCCCCATCTGGTGGTCTAAAAGACATCTCAATTAAAGCAACTAAAAATTAATTTCTGATCTACCCCTAAAATGCTATATTCAAATTGTTGCCCCATATATCAGTTTATGGCAAAGTTATCTTCTAGTTGCTCAGGCCAAAATCCCTCAGAGTCCTCTCCGATTCCTCTTTCTTTCATGTAACCAGAAAATCCAATTTGTTCTACCTTCAAAATAGATGCAGAATTCAATATGTCACACCACTTCCACCATTATGACCTATTCCAAGCCACCATCCTCTTCTTACTGAATCACTGCTATTAAAATGTAGTCAGGTCAAGTTTTTATTCTGCTTAAAATCCTGTAAAAACTTCCCAATTCAGGTTAGAAGCCAAAGTTCCTACAAAGGCCAGAAAGGCCCCAGGATCTGACTGTGTGCACCCTGACTTCCCCCTGAACCAAGCTCTCCCTCGCTCACTCCACTCTGGCTGAATAGGCTTCCCTTGCTGTGCCCTAGAACTCCGGCCTCTTGCCAGTCCCTGTGCCTGGGCTGTTTCCCCTTGCTTTAGATGTTCTTATGGCTCTGCACTCACCTACTTCACCTTCTCAGTGAGGCATCCCCAATCACCAAATTTAAAATGACACCCTGCCCCCTCATGCATTTCCTATTTGTCCTTTCTGCTTAATTTTTCTCCATGCCACTTATCAACTTTTAAAGTACTATAACATTGACTGATTTATTTTATTTAAGGCCTGTCTCCTTCTACCCTCCAAACTGGAAGAAAAGCTGTATCTCCAGCATTTTTAACAGGGTCTGCACACAGTAAATATTTAATAAATATTTGTTGATTGAATGAATGAATGGATATATCTTCCTCAAGTAATATATCTATTAAAGAGATTTGGAGATAATTTTCTAGAGATCTTCCTTGAGAGCATCAAAATAATCTGAAAGATATTCGTAATGCAGTTAGCTGTAAGTCGATATTATTAGCAAGCTTTAAAGCATTTCAAAAGACTAAGGTGATATAATGATTGTTGCAGATGGCAGTTCCTTAAGGAAGGCAGTCCAGCTGGTTGGGATAATTCCCCAAGGGAAGCAGGCCTAATGTGGAGGGGTTCTACTTTCTAGCACATTCTGTGCACTTGGCCTTGTCCAGCACACTGACCCAAGGGTCCTGCCAGCCCCAGTCTGCTGATACTCATCCTGCCTGTGTCTTGCACTAGCTTCAGCTTCTGCTCTGGTAGCATGAGGATTAGGAAAAAAGAGAGGAAAGTCTCATTGACAGGCAGCCTACAATATATGAGCTCTTCATGTATCCATCTCATTTCACACCCATGACACTGATGTGATGTTACTCCCTGGGTCAGCACCCCTAACTGAATCCATTCAGGTATGGAACTGAGCTAAGAGACACAGAAAGAAAAAGGCATGGTCCTGGCCCTCACATGTTCTTCCTCTTGTGGGATGACAATACATCTTGCTTTATTGTTCATCGCACTTATCACTAAGGAATGCATATTTCCTTATTCACTGCCTCTCTGCCCACCCACTAGAATGTCAGGCCTGAAGAGCAGAACCGCTGTCTTGTTCACTGCTGTATCTCAAGTACCCAGGGCATGTAGTGTGACTCCAGGGCTGACAGGGCATACAACCTCATACAACAATGAGATAAATCATTGTTGAAAGAATGAAGAATATAAAATATGCAAGGAAAAAAACGGAGGAGAAATAGATCTAAGTATGGCTGATAAATTTATAGGAGATTTTCCGAGAAGAATAATACTCAAAACCAATCTTGAAGAATGACTAGTTTGAGGAAGCAGTCTAGGGGGAGAGTTGGGGTGAGAGGTGGGCAGGGGAGGGGATTCTAGAGGAAGATCCCAACAGGAGCAAAGGTATGGGGATGTACATGAAGACTGCTTTCCTTTGCACCTTCCCAAAGGGACCAGGAACTTCTGAAATGCAGGAGCTGTTACAGCTCTCTCCTGTGCAACCTCCCTTTACTCTTTTCCTAGAACAAGACTGGGCCACTAGCAGGCTTTTGCAAAATAACTTCAATTATCTTCTAGATCTCTAATAACTTTAAAAAACAGACAATTTTCTTTTAAATTGTGTTATTGAATGTGCCAGAGAAAGCAAAGAATAAACCACAGGACTGAAGGTACTAGATGTTTCTTGGTCAACATTAATTCCTAATACAAAAAATACATATGGTTCCTTATTTGCAAAGCAAAGCTCTTGTCTCATCTCAGCCTCCTAATATCCTGTGAGGCAACCTTACATCAGTTTTCCATTGCAAAAATGGCAAAAAGGAAGCACAGAGGCAGAGCCAGCCTGGGTTCCAGGTCATTCGATGGGAAACCTATGGAAAGCCCTCTGTCTGACCCTGCTGCCTCCTTTCCAAGCCCACCCCTTTGGGTATCCCAAGTACATGGTGTATGCTGTGTGCAGCCCTGTGATTAAATCTAACTGCAGCACAGACCTGGAGGGAAGCCCCCACCCCTGCAAAAATCCAATATAGGTCTCTTCTATTGTACAGACTCTGGAGCATCCAGACCATCTTAATGACCACTGGAGGTGACCAGGTCATCTGAGCTCTTTCCAACCCACCAGATTACCAAGGTTACCACAGTTTTCACTTTTTCCTATTGGATTTTAGTAGTTCCTGTCTTATTGCTGGTAACAGACAAATCCCAATGGACTAATAAATGTCATTGTTGGGTGGTGCAGGATGGAGTCTTGATAAGATCTGCTGAACAAAAAATCCCCAAACAAGTCGGAATTTGTCAACTAGTTAAGAGAATGATTAACGGTCATTAAAAAAATAGTACATCTGGGCAAAAATGATCAACTCAAGTTTGCTCCTATCTCTCTTTTTTTTTTTTCTAATGCAGCAAAAAACAGTATTCATTCAGCCATCTGACACAACTTAACTATTTGTATGGCTCACACCTATAATCCCAACATCTTGGGAGGCCAAAGAGGGTGGACTGCTTGAGCCCAGGATTTCTAGACCAGCCTGGGCAACATGGCAAAATCCTGTCTCTACAAAAAAAGTACAAAAATTAGCTAGGCACAGTGGCACGTGCAGCCCCAGCTACTGGAGAGGCTGAGGTGGGAGGATCACTTGAGCCTGGAGGTTGATGCTACACTTGAGCCTGAGCAACAGATTGAGGCTCTGTCTCAAGAAAAACAAACAAAACCAACAAAAACAACCATTTCCACACTGAGGACGCCCACACACAAAACCAGGCGCTAACTGAAGAGTGTGTCTGTTCCCCTGAAGCTGCTTGTGGGAGGTGGATTGAGACAATTGGGCACTGTGCAGCGGGCTCGCCACCCGACCACCTGGCGCCTCTTCACAACAGGTGAAAGCGGCTCAGAGTCCCTCTCAAGTGTTAGCTGGGGCATCTTCTGAAGATCAAAAAGTGATGCAGCTGCTGATCTGCCCAGCTGCAGAACCAGGCTCTCTGGCACTGGTGAAAAGGCCTCTGAGAACAAAGGGGACCCTGTGCACCTGGGTCGGCCACAGGCAGGTGGAAGGAGGGGACAGGTGATTTGGTTTCTATGATGCCTGACCCCAACGGGGTTGGGGGGGGGGGGTGGCTCTGCGTGGCACCTTCTCTCCTGAAAAGCCTAAAATCGACCTGCTCATAGATGCCTCCCATAGGTCCGGGACACCCAGTTTCCTTTCCGGCCCCTCGACTGTTCTTGCTGTTTGCTGCTTGCACTGACAGTGAATTGTCACACTTCACTGCGTGATCCTGAGAGGTGGCTGCAGAATGACACACTACCTTCAGCCCTGAAGAATAACCTCCAGGTCTCTCTGCAGTAGAGGCCACTAAGCCCTGGGCCCAACCTAGGCCTAGGCAGGGGCACAGGCTGGCAGTTAAGGGGCACAGGCTGACAGTTCACGCCCAAGCCGGCCTTAGGGCTTGTTCCTCTCTAATTTCACTGGCCTGGGCTCTTCCCTTGACCCCTGTGGCCAGATCCTCTCCTTGTGCTGTCTTGACCCCCGCTGCATCCCCCTTTGTCTCTTTCTGTATTTTCTGACCTGGCAATTTCCAGCCTGCCTTCTGAGAAGCCCTCCCTGACTCGCAGCGTGGGTTACAGCCTTGTTCCGGTGCTCCCGCAGCTCCCCAGATTTCTCTCATCATCATATCCATCAACCTTCGCTGCAATCACACGTTTCATTGTTGGACCATCCTGCTCGACTGTAAGTACTGAGGGCAGAGAGACGACCTCAATCTTGTTCCCTACCTCCCACTAGTGCCGTGCTCAGCACCTCATCCCCACAGTGCCCACCAAATACTTCTCAATTAAATTAAAACCATCCCTGCTCCAAAACATCATGGGGTCTAGCCATAGACACAGTTCCTCTTACCCAGATTCACAGCCAACAGGAGCCCCCTGGCTGGACTGGCTGCACCGAAGCAGGCAGGAAGAGGAGGGTCCTTCACTGGTCCTGAGCCATATTTCCTAAGAATTCACTGTTTCTCTGGTGATTCTCTAGAGGCGAAGGTACAAGCCCTACAGTGCCGCTGCCCAGGGCCACTGCCACCACCTCTATCACACCTCATCCCCAGCTCGCTCTGGCTGTCAACCTCGAGCCCCAGACACATTATGGGTACAGCTCACATCCACCAGCCAACTGCTATGGTCCCCAGTGAAGCTCAGCTTCATCCTGAGCAAATTTGAAGAGGCCTATTTTTATTTCCTAGCTTTCAATCTCAGATGCAAGGGAGGTGTAAGGTAGTGGAAAGAGCACAGGCTCTGTTCCAAAGCTCTGGAGTCACAGCACGTCATGCCTCCCAGCTGTATGACCTCGGACACATGACTTCCTCAGAACCTCAATTTTCTCGTCCGTAACTTGAGCATAACAATACCCACGTCACATGGGAACTGTGATGCCTGGCGGACAGTACATAAGAAAGCATCCATACAGAGATTAGAGTCTGCGACATTTTCAACAAAGGTTTGTTTCACTTCATGCACCGGGGCCATTGCTCTTCCCTTCTGACCAGGGCTGAGCCCACTTCAAGCTCCCTTGAGGAAGACCATCCAGTGCTGAGACTTAACCTGTCTCATGATATCTATTCTCCCCTCTTTTCTTGGTAATGGAACCTCTGATTTTTAAACGGTGCATGGCTGCTGAAAATGAAACTACATTTCCTGGTGTCCCTTGCAGACAAGTGCTGCTATGTAACTGGGACCTGGCTGGTGAGGTGTGGGTGGAAGCGCCACCTGTGACTTCTGGGAGGGGCATGCTCGCTTTCCTCCCTGCCACCCTCAAGGTCGGAATAAGGCATGGCAGTGGGAGCCTGAGCAGCCGTTCACTATGAGGTGGAAGCAAGGGTAGAGGCTGCAAAAGAAGAAAGTGGGTGCCTGAGTCCTTGAGCTCTAGGGAACTAGGCTGGAATGGATCCTCTCCGCGTGGACTTCATCTGTGTGACAGAGAAATTACCTTACATCCTACTTTAGCCACTGTTGTTTTGAGTTTTCTTTCATTCCCAGATAAACCTCATTCTGATGGATTATACTCCTTTGACCAACGTTCCTCCCTGGGTAATTATCAGAAGTTCACTGCAGGCCTTCAGCGAGCTTCCAGGGAGCCCCCAGCAGAAGAATGCCCCTATGCATCTCTGAAGGTGGAAACATAGGCCTCCAAGGGCTGCATCTTCCAGGGAGCCTGCTGACTGTCTTGGCACTGTGGCCTCAGTTAGCTCCAGAGGAGAAGGAAGGGGACTGAGTTACTAAGAATCTATTACATAGCAGCTGTTCTTACTTATATAACTGGAGCCGATAAAGGACAAGATAAACTTGAGAAAACATTAAGGAACTGCATCAGCCTTGCTGCTTTGACATCAGCTGTGGCCCTTATCTGTCTGGTAACAGTCTCAGGAAGCCACTTACTCTTTTGTACTTGCATCCATGTGTACTGAATTTGGGTCTTAAGGAAATCAAAGAGGAGTTAGAAGAGATCTAGACAGTGCCACTCTAAGTGTGGTCCACAGACAAGCTGTCTGACCTCACATTGTTAGTGAGATAAACAGCTTGTGCCAGAATGTAGATCAACTGCATCACTAAGCACGTTGTTTCTCAGCTGACATTGTTTTTTCCATAGCAAGACTTTCTCAATGAAGGAAGCAATGGATTGACGTCCATTCTAACTAAGCTCCTTATCTGGCTTCAGACTGCACTCTGAATAGTGCTGCTTTAAAATATGGTTGCCCTGTTATGGAGCTTTACAAAAACATATACTAGGTCCCACCCCAAACCACGTGAATCAGAATCTCTGAGGCTGGGGCCCAGATAACTGCATTTTAATAAAGCACCAAAGCCGATTCTGAGGAATAGCCCAGGTGAAGAACGACTGTGTGGATATGAAAAAAGGATGGAGGAGAGAATCTTGTCTTTTCAGGACCAAGGCATGTGAACTATGAGTTTGCTTTAAATGTACAATGGCTCTGCTGGGCATAACACTTTTTTTTTTTTTTTTTTTTTTTTTTTTGAGATGGAGTCTTGCTCTGTCACCCAAGCTGGAGGGCAGTGGCATGATCGTGCCTCACTGCAACCTCCACCTCCCAGGTTCAAGCAATTATCCTGCCTCAGCCTCTCAAGCAGCTGGGACTACGGATGCACGCCACCATGCCCAGCTAATTTTTGTATTTTTAGTACAGACAGGGTTTCACCATGTTGGTCAGGATGGTCTCGAACTCCTGACCTCATGATCTACCCACCTCAGCCTCCCAAAGTGCTGGGATTACAGGCATGAGCCACAGCACCTGGCCGCATAACACATTTTTAATAGAGTCTTTCCTGGGCTCTTCTTTATCACCTACTGCTTTGATAGGGGTTGGCAAATTACCTTGGATAAAATTTATAACTGGAGACATCTAGTAACATTCTTACTATTGGCCTTTGTTCATATTGCAGTTTTTCCTAGAGCTTTCAGTCCTTACTGAATTTATTCTCTCATGAAACACAAACCCAGCTTCTTTAAAACCAATACAAAAGAGGTAAAAGAACTTCCCACTTTCTCCCATGACAGAGCCCCTAACACCATCACTGCTGTCATCAGACACCTCTGGCTGAATGAGGGGTTTGGTGCCTACAGAAACAGGCTAATGGTTCCAAAATGGTCTTCTGTGTATGACTCCAAGGTGATGGAACCCACATCCACTGTCCCTTACCTGCAGTTCCCAGGCTCAGCAGCACAGCCACCCAGAGGACCCAGAAGAAAATGAGGATGGCAAATGTCCACAGTGGCTGGAACAGCAGGAAGGGAGCACTGCTGATGGCTTTATTTGTGATTTGGAAAAGCTCAACTGTCAATTTTATTCTCTTTCTGAGAACAAAAATCAAGACGAGCAGGACTGCCTGGTGAGAAAGGGGTTTCAGTAAATTACTTTCAAATAATGGAGAACTGGGTAGAGCTTAAAGCAATCCCTATTATTATTATGACATCTCAGCAAACAGCTCTTTTAAGATAGTTACTCACTACTTTGTTACAATTTTACAGGTGCATTCGCAAACACTAATTGAGCATCTAGTAAGTGCCGGCCCCTGGAATAGATCTTAATAGATATAATAGTGAACAAGACACAGTTCCTCCGTAAAAGGCCTTGTAGTCTGGTCAGAGAAAAATATAAAATGAGAATAAGGTCTTCTAATGTCAAGGAACTGTCTTATATCCTCCCCTCCACATCCCACAGAACCCAAGATATTGCAAAAGGCAAGTGAATATGAGTATGAGGCAAAAAGACTCAAAGCCACCTTCTGTGCCTTCTTCTAGCATTCCCTCCCTGCATATAAACATTTACAAATCTCATATTAATGAAACAAACCATTCTGCACTCCTCCAACCCCATCCAGCCACTGCCATCTCTTACTCCT
This sequence comes from Rhinopithecus roxellana, assembly GCF_007565055.1. Lineage (NCBI taxonomy): Eukaryota > Metazoa > Chordata > Mammalia > Primates > Cercopithecidae > Rhinopithecus > Rhinopithecus roxellana. The sequence continues at coordinate 23,077,180 of NC_044556.1, read as the reverse complement.
TTCATGGCCGAGCTTCTTGGCTTGTCTACACCCATCATCTGTACTTCCATACTCCAACTCATTCTTCAACCACCTGCAAACATCCAGACCCCAACATACTTTTGAAATGGCTCTCCCTGAAGTCACTTCATGTGACCTCCTGAGTGTTAAATGCCATAGAAACATTCCAGGTCTTGTTTGACTTCAGCATGGCATCAGATCCCTTGTCCACTCCTCTTTTCTCAAAACTTTTTCCTCCCTTGGCTTCCATGATCTTTCTTTTAGCTCTCCTACTTCTTTAATTGCTGCTTCTTGAGATCTTCTAGGGGTATCTCCTATTCCTCTGTGCTTTTAGCATCCTTCCTAGATGCTGACAACCTCCAAATAAAAACATCCAGCCTCACTTTTCTCTAGGTGCTGGAAGAATAAGCACATCAGTTATTGACAAGGCCATGGGTGTCCTACAGTATGTCAAACTCAATTTATCCTGAATCAAATTCATTATCTTCACACTAGAACCTCCTCTTCCCCCTGTATTCTTTATCTCCACTGGCCCTAATTTTTCTGGACTCTCCAAGAGTAAGTTAGGTTCCCCTCTTGTGTGCTCCCACTTTATTCCACACTTACCCTATTGTACTATTTAACATATTCTATAAATGTTTTCTCATCTGAATCTCCCATTAGATTAGGCTCCTAGAGAGCAGGGCCTTTCTTATTGTCAAGGACTGGCAAAGTACCCAGCACAATCCCAATTACCTCTGGTTCAGTTTCCTCAATACTTCTCATGCCATCCTTTCCTCTCTATTTCCACTGCTGATGCCATAGCTCGAGTCTCAGCCTCTTTCTTCTAGACCCCAATAACCTCATTAGCTTTCTGCATTTAACCTCCCTGACCCCACCCACCCCCCAACTCAATCCCTCTTCTACTTCACAGTGAAGGAGACCTTTGGAAAGTGCAAAGACAAAAGACGGTGTTTCCCAGCTCAAAATCCATCCACGGTGCCCCATTGCCTCTGGAGAAAGAACAAACCTATCATCATTGCAGATCAGGACCTTCCTGACATGACCCTCCCTGCACCTGCATCTCAGGCTTCCATCAAGGGAACTTCCTGCAAGTCATTCCCCTGCCCATGTGTCCTCATGCATGCTGTGCCCTTGGCCTGAGATGCTCTTTCTCTTCCAGCTGTGCTGGAGCATTTCTGCCCTCAACAGTCAAGTGGAGGAAAGATAGTCAGATGACAGTGGGATAAACTGTGCAGAAGCTGCTCCAGGATCTGGGAGCACAGCCTCCTGACCACGCACGGAGGGGTGTCAGGAGAGGCCCTGCGAGACACCTAGAGAAGACCCTTCAGTTGTAAAGGCTGAGGAGGAACTCCCATTTGGGCTTTTCTGAGGATGAGTGGACTAGCTCATCCAGCAACCGGGAATTGGTAAGAACTCATGACAAATGAACAGGAGGTAAGTTGGGACTCAATTCTGCCTTCTGGAGCAGCCCCTGTGCAGAACTCACGGACACAGGTGAAAACAGCCTCTCTGCTCACACGGCCTCCCCTCTCCCTAACCTTGCCCTGGCCCTGAGAGCTGGGTGGCATAAATGGTGCAGTGTGTAAACCCAAAGGGAGCCCTATGGAGGATAGATGGAGGAACTGGACCCTTCCCAGCTCCCAGGCCTGCTCCTCTTCCCCCATGCCCAGCCTGGGGAATGCGGAAGCCTTTTCATCTCTAGCCTCCTTTGCAGACTCTGTTGAGTGTCCAGCCTGGTCCCCGCCTGAGGCAAGAGCAACCAAGTGCTTTACTTTATTGTACCCTTGCTCCCTGGCAGATTTTATGTGAAGATCACAAACCCAAAACCTCACCATGGAAAGGAGAAAATGTGAAAACTACCAAATATGGGAATAGAAGGATTTCCTATGAGAGAATTTTGTTGGTGTGAGAATCTGCGTTTGCTGCAAGATTCAGTGTGTTTGTGGAAACCCCTGGCTGCAGCTGTTCCACAGAACAGTCAGTAACCAACACACCAGCAACGACGACTCTGGGTGACCTGAAGCCAGTGCAGGGCCTGCCCCAGGGCCTTGTGATTGTAGCCTTCCTAATGGCCCCTGGAGAGGGTCCTGAATGACATTTGGTTGCCAACCACTCACCGCCAGTAACTAATACCTGCTCCCTCAATATTCTAAGTTGGCCTGTTTTCAACTAGAGAGTTCACTGAGGAGGCAGCAGGTTCTTTGAACACCAAAATAACCCAGTGGCCAGTGGGTTTGGAAACAAAGGGCTCTGTGTGCTAGAGGGCAGTAGGAGCTGAGCATACACTGGCAAAAGGAAACCGCTCCTCACAAACAGGGAATGGGAACCGCCGTAAGCCTGCCTCCGCCCATCCACCATGCCCACCTTGTAGCCCCTCAGGGCTAAGAACAGTGCAACAACAGGGATAATACAGCAGTCTCTGGGAGGTGGCAGAAATGACTTGGGAAGAACTAAAACCTTTTTTTCTTATTTTTGGAGGGTTTTGATTTATTCCTATACAGTTATCTCAAATCCAAAGAAGGCACATTCTGAATCAAAAGAAAAACAAATTCTAGTTGTTTTTGACTAGAATTCAATGATTTGGATTTCAGAGTTCTGGCTGGCTACCTGACCTACTGCTGGAAGAGCATTTCTTACCGTGATGCCTGTAGATACGATAGCAAACCCCAGCACACACTTCATATTTTCCCTTTCTGTGTCCAATTCTATGCTGAGGTCATTGGTATAGTCATAATACAGCCACCATAAGACACCGCAGACAACTAGAAAAGAGAACAGTAGCAGAGCTCAGGGCACGTGCTGTAAGATAACTTTTCCCCAGCACTCAGAATCATTCAGGGAAGTCCAGCCACTGCCCACTGGCTGTGTGGCGCTGCTCTGGCACAGGGTCCCAAATACTCAGACCCAACAGGCAACTGCTGCCCTCTGAAGAAGCTGGGCAGAGCCAGGGCAACCCATAGAGGACCCACAAGTTCCGGGATGATGCTTGTTTTGGGAGACCCAGGATGGTGACCCCAGAACACAGGCGCCTAACCCACAGGTTGGGTCTGGACACGAGCAGGAGGAAAACCCCATGGACAGGATGGTGAGAGGGACAATGCTAGAGCTCACTGTCTAAATGTTTTAAGCAAGCTCTGCTGGTGATAACTCCTGTGGGAGCCTGGATGCTGGCTGCTCACCCACAAAACCGGGCGAATTTACATGGCCTGTGGGAATCACGGAAGTCAGAAGCTCATTTGGAAGATGCCCTGATGTTGCAAGTACTCCACATTTAGGTAAGAAATACCACCTTATGCCATATCCACAGTAACTATAGGAAGGTTGGAGTGGACAGGAAGAAACCTCCCTCAGAAGTCATTGTGCCTGTCCTCCAACACAGGGCTACAGGGCTCCAAGTTGCTGAGGGCAGAGCTGACGACTCAGGGGAATGGAACATGACAATCACGTCAGTTTTTAAAAATTAAAATATAGTCATCACTGCATGATGATATTTGGATCAACAATGGACTGCATATATGATGGTGGTCCATGAGATTAATAATACTGTACTTTTCTGTGTTTAGATGTGTTTAGATACACAAATATTGACCATTCTGTTACAGCTGCCAACAGTATTCTGTACAGTTTAGCACACTGTGCAGGTTGGTAGCCTAGGAGTAATAGGTTATGCCATGTGCCCGGGTGTGTAGTAGGCTCTACCATCCAGGTTTGTGTAAGTGCACTCTATGATGTTCACACAATGAGGAAATTGCTGAGTGATGCATTTCTCAGAACACATCCCTCCCCATCATTGACACCTTACTGTATGCCACACCAATTGGTAAATGGCTGCTGCCTTGAGCCTCCTGTGTGCCCTTGTCCCTCAGACCTCTTTCCCAACAACTGCTGGTGAGATCCACAATCCAGCAATCAGGAGCGAAATATGAGCACAGTACAGAGTCTCTAGGACTCTGCTTCCATGCTGGCCTGTGTGTCTTCTGGCTGGTCAGAGCATTTGCATGACAACCGTGGGCACCCATTTGCCAATGGGTGAGGTGCACATTCAGAAGAAATCCTTTAAAATACTCCCAATGGGTACTGGGATTCTCTTTTAACGTTATGGATACAGGCTCACGCTATTGGAAAGTTCATCTCAGGGGCAGCATAGCACAGCAGAAAAGACAACAGATTTGGCTGGATGTGCCACGCCTGTAATCCCAGCACTTTGGGAGGCCAAGGTGGGTGGATCGCTTGAGCTCAGGAGTTGGAGACCAGCCTGGGCAACATGGCAAAACGCCATCTCTACAAAAAAATACAAAAATTAGCTGGGTGTAGTGGCATGTGCCTGCAGTCCCAGCTACTTGGGGGGCTGAGACACGGGGATTACTTGAGCCCAGGAGGTTGAGGCTACAGTGAGCCGCGTTCACGCCATAGCATTCCAGCCTGGGCAACAAAGCGAGAGCCTGCCAAGAAAAAAAAGAAAAGAAAAGAAAAGAAAAGAAAGAGAAAGAAAGGAAGGAAGGAAGGAAGGAAGGAAGGAAGGAAGGAAGGAAGGAAGGAAGGAAGGAAGGAAGGAAGGAAGGAGAGAAAGAAAGAGAGAAAGAGAAAGAAAGAGAAAGACAGAAAAAAAAAGAAAAGAAAAAAGATTGGTCATTAACTTTGCACTGCCTGTGAGACATAGCAACTCCCGTTGTCCTCCCTGGGGCCGAGATTTCTCATTTGTCAAGTGACAGGGCTAGATACTCTTTAAGACTCCATGTAGCTTAAAAATGCCAATGTTTAAGTTCTATACTTAATGGAAAAGCTTTTCATTTAATCAAAAAGAAATCAGTCAAGTAGAGAAATACTTACACAACAATCCCAAAATAACCAATGAAATGAAAATGTTAACCAGAAGGGTGGTGATGAATCTGAAGATAAACATCATGGCCAAAGACAAGGCTGAAAAATTAAGCAAAACACATAAACCTCAATAGCAACAAAGGGTAGGGGAGATGATGGTAGCACTGCAATGACAAAACCCTCCAGAACAGAACAGTGATGGCTGAGGATTTTATTCAAACCCTAAATATCTTGGGATATCTACTAAACACTAAATAAAAATAACAAGGTATATGTGGGGCAGTCTCTGACGCACCATTCAATCAAGTGTGGTAAGCCAGTCTCTGGAAGTCCTAGTATTCTTCTTAAAAATAAAAAAATTTTGGCTGGGCATGGTGGCTCATGCCTATAATCCCAGCACTTTGGGAGGCTGAGGCGGGTGGATCACCTGAGGTCAGGAATTTGAGAACAGCCTGGCCAACATGGTGAAACCCTGTCTCTACCAAAAATACAAAAAATTAGCCAGGCTTGGTGGCGGGCAACTGTAAGCCCAGCTACTCGGGAGGCTGAGACACGAGAATCACTTGAACCCGGGAGGCGGAGCTTACAGTGAGCCAAGATGGTGCCACTGCACGCCAGCCTGGGTGACAGAGCAAGACTCTGTCTCAGTAAAAAGAAAGAAAAAGAAAAAAAAATTATAGCAATATTATTCTCAAATGCCCAAATCTTTTTTTCCTACAAGTTCAAATGAACCATTTAAAATTCTTATCACATGGGTGCGGCACACCAACATGGCACATGTATACATATGTAACAAACCTGCACGTTGTGCACATACATGTACCCTAGAACTTAAAGTTAAAAAAAAAAAAAAAAAAAAAAAAATTCTTATCACACTTAAATCTTTTGACTTTACTGGGCTTATGTAAAGTTCTGACTTTACATGTTCTAAGGTACTCTTATTAAATATGAAAGATTAATGTCTTTAAAATGAAGAATTTAAGATCCTAACCATGAAATAAGCTGTATGTACTTTTTTTGACATAGGAAATTAGGATTGCATCTAGATTGGAGTTATGTTTAGTAAGGTGGGTTTTGGGATCACACAGATCTGGGTTTGAGTCTTAGTTCTGCCACCTCTTCTCCTAGGTGTGCAATACCGGCCAAGTTCTAAACCTCTCTACGCCTCAGTTTCCTCTCCTACGAGTGGTACTGGGATTCTGAGGTTTTAATGAGTGAAGAATAAGTACAATGCCTGGCACAGTAAACGACAGCTGTTAATACCATTATGAATCTAATAAGTACATGACTATGTCCTTGCAGGGACGTTAGGTCATTCTATAAGATATCAGGAATAACCTGAGGTTTTTTTGTTATATATTGTAACCAAGCCAGTATGTGGGAGTCAAAGCATCTTGTTTGAGTCAACTGAAGTCATTTTCAGCCTAAATAAGAAGTCTGAAAGTCATAATGGTGACTAGTTAAATATCCCCAAGCATTTAGGAATTAGGAACCTTTTAGTAACGAAACTGTGGAAAACTCAATTTGTTAACTGTTAGAAATATGTTAATGTCTGACCAAAGAGTTTCTCTCAACCAACAGGTTGGGGGGCTGCCACTGGAAAGCAAGGAGACAACAGGCTCTTACCACTGACTAAAGGAGCAGAGTGTATTAACCTGTTCAAAGAGAAAGTTGGCTCTTGATTTCAGCCAACTGAAACATAGAAAATGGGAACTCAAACGGTTAAGAGTGGGTAGCTGCTTCCAGAAATGTGCAGAGAAGGCTCGAGGCCTTGATCTGTCCACAACCCAAAGCAGGTATGTCTCTTAGAGGAGCAAGATACAGCAGGCCCTTGCAGTCTGACTCCATTTAACATGGATGCACACATGTCCTTGCCCTGCTCACCAAGCAGCCTTCCGATCTGGTTCACCTACAGGTGGAGGCATGTTTGGCTAGAAGACATGGTTTCTGGTCACCCTGACCGTTGTATTTTTCATGTCCCATTCACAAATTAGCAATCTGCTTTATATACCCATCCCCAGTGAGGAGCAGACACTAGAGCATGGTCAGTATATCAAGGCAACCCCACCCACTGAGGCTTACTGCCAGAGGGCCAGCTGTTCCTCTATTCTTATTGCCCCATCCCCCTTAAATCTGAAACACCGAAAATATCTATAAAAAAATACAAAGTTTTGTATTTAAATCAAGAGGCTAATTTTCATTGTACAACGTACAAAAGTGCTAGGAACTTTGGCATTCCGTAAACAATTACTAAAATTAACTTAACTGAGAATTACCTAATGTGAGGATACACAGGCCAAGGATTGTATCTCTTCCCGACATGATTCCACTTAGAATTCGGTGGAGGGTGTCAACATCATTTATCCAAACAGATGCAAACAGGGAATAGCACTCAGGTGTTTGAGGGATGCATCGGTTAAATAAGGGAAACGACTTGCTAAAAATAGAAAAAAAAATGGCAAAAATATTTATTTAATATTTATCTTTAAAAGATGTTTATTTAACATTCTCAATAACCAAAAATGCTTAAGAACTATAGTAATAGAGCAAATCATGCCATTTGCAGAGCACACCTTAGAAAACCAGGCAGGTGTACTCTGCTGCATCGATTAGTTGATGTTCTGAATAGGAAGTTGATTATGGGGACCCACAGAAACCAAAAACCTAAACTTGGGGAGCAACATTTTTAAAAATAAAAATTGCATATCTTTAAGGTATACAAGGTGATGTTTTGATATATATAAACTTTGTGCAATGATTGCTACAGTTAAGCTAATGAACGTATCCATCAATTCCCATAGTTATCGTATTTTGAGAACACTGAAGATCTGTTGTATCAAATTTCAAATATACAATACAGTATTATGAACTATAGTCACCATGCTCTACTTTATGTATCTAGAATTTATTCACCCTATGTAACAGAAATTTGTATCCTTTGATCAACATCTCTCATTTCCCCTGCCCGCATCCCTGATAACCACCATTCTATTCTCTGTTTCCACGAATCTGACTTTTTTATATTCCACATACAACTAGGATCATGCATGGGATTTGCCCTTATGTACCTGATTTATTTCATTTAACATAATATCCTCTGCTTCATCCATGTTGTTGCAAATAGCAGGATTTCTTCTTTTTTAAGGCTAAATACTACTCTGTAGTATGTATACATGTACTACATTTTATTTATGGGGAACCACTTTTTTTTTTTCTTTCTTTCTTTCTTTCTTTCTTTTTTTTTTGAGACAGGGTCTGGCTCTGTCGCCCACTCCGGAGTACAGTGGCTTGATCACGGGCCAGTGCAACCTCTGCCTCCAGGGCCCAAGCTATTCTCCCCCCTCAGCTTCTTGAGTAGCTGAGACTACAGGCATGTGCCATCACACCCAGCTAATTTTTGCATTTTTTGTAGAGAGACAGAGTTCCACCATGTTACCCAGGCTGGGGGCAACATGAGCTCAAATGATCCACCCACCTTGACGTCCCAAAGTGTTGGGATTACAGGCGTGAGCCACTGTGCCCAGCGGGAACCACATTTTTTACTCTCGTCTTAGCCCTTCTTAGAAACAAACTACCAACTCCAACAAAAGAACTTTATTTCTGTAAGGAACTATTAGGGATGTGAACTGGATGAGACAGAAGCCATGTTAATGACACTATTAGCTTAATTCTGTCCTGTTTAGGAAGGCATATGAGACTTGAGAGTCTTGCTATGAACAGTGGGTGCTCAATAAATGAATAGTAAATGTGTGATTGATGCTGCAGTTAACTGCCTTGGGTAGATGAGAAAGTTGGCCTTTTTTAGCCCCTTCCTGAAATGTAAAATAGCCGAAGAATATGCATTCTAATGAATCTTCATAAGGCCACTAATACCTTCACCGGATCCTGTTCTTTCCATGAACCCCAAAGGGTGGAAACAATCCCAACCAAAGAAGTGTCAAATTATCTAAAAAGCTGCTAAAAACCCAATCACCAATCATTTTGTGCAATGTATAAGCATGAAACAAAGGAGAACCCAAATGTTAACAAGATTTCATTGCCCTGAAGAAAAGAAATGACTTTCCAAACGTCTAATGAAGCACAACATAGAACACATGGAAGAATCTTTCTCCAGAAGTCTCAATGTTACAGAAACAGTTTCTGAGTCACTGGATACTGGTTCAAGAGAAGAGTAACACAAAGGGTATTTTTTTAAATTATAGTTTTGAAGGGGTAATACATTCACATGGCTTAAATTCCAAAAGGTACAAAAGAGCAAACAGCAAGAAATTGCCTTTCCTTGTCCCTGAGCTACTGAAGTACATTTCCTCACAGTCACCTATTGTTTTTGGTGTCCTGCAAACCATTCTAGAGACTTTTATTAGCATATGTAAGTATCATAGGAAGTTTAAATGGAATTTGCAGCTGAGCTCAAATATAATAAATATTATACTCCAAAATGAGATGCCAGACTCCACCATTCAGGGCGTGCCAAAAAAGAGGTGGGAGAAAAGTGATTAGATTGTTCTTAAACCCACATCCATCCTGAGAGCATAAAAGAGTTGGAAGTTGATAAGAAGAGCATTTTTAAAAATAAACTTTTAATTTCTGAATAATTTTAGAGTTACAAAAGAATTGCAACAATAGTAGAGGGTTCTTCTGTGTATTCTTCACTCACCTTCCCCTAACGTGAATGTCTTACCTAACCACAGTATATTTGTGAAAATTAAGATTTAACATTGGCACTAAACTACTAACTAAACTACAGCCTTTATTTGGATTTTACCATAACATCCTTTTTCCATTCCAGGATCCAATTCAGGATAGCACATGGCATTTAATTGTCATGTCTCCTCTTTGGTCATGAAAGTTTATATTTTTTGTAGAGACAGAGTCTTGCTATGTTGCCCAAACCAGTCTTGAACTCCTGAGTTCAAGCCATCCTCCCACCTCTGCTCCCAAAGTGTTAGGATTACAGGTGTGAACCACTATGCCTGGACTGTGCCAAGTTTCTTAGTTTTTCCTTGTTTCTCGTGACCTTGACATTTCTGAAGATTCATAGTCAGGTATTTTGTAAAATGTCCCTAAATTTGTAGAATTTCTCTCATGTTTTCTCATGATTAGACTACAGTCAACAGGTTTTTGGGAGACTGCCACAGAGGTGAAGTGCCTTTCTCACCCTATCAGGGAACATGACTACACTGGTGAAGTTGATCTTGATCACTTGGTTAAGGTGGTACCTGCCAGGTTTCTCCATGTAAAGTTGTTATTTTTCTCTTTTCCCTCTCTATTTCTTGGAAATGAGTCACTAAGCCTAGCCCACTCTCAAAGGGAGGGAAATTCCACCTCTGGGAGGAAGAAGTAAAGATTTATCCCTTTCACCGGGCGCAGTGGCTCACACCTGTAATCCTAGCACTTTGGGAGGCCAAGGCGAGTGGATCACTTGAGGTCAGGATTTTGAGATGAGCCTGGCCAACATGGTGAAATCCCGTCTCTACTAAAAATACAAAAATTAGCTGGGCATGTTAGCGGGCGCCTGTAATCCCAGCTACTCAGGAGGCTGAGGCAGGAGAATCGCTTGAACCCGGGAGGTATAGGTTGCAGTGAGCCGAGATCACGCCACTGCACTCCAGCCCGGAAAACAGAGCGAGACTCTGTTTCAAAAAAAAAAAGATTTATCCCTTTCCCCCATTTATTTATTTATTCAATTATTTATTTATATCAGTATGGCCTCATGGACGTTTATTCTTTTCTTTGGGTTATAATCTGTAATTGTGTTATTCAATCTATTCCAGTTTTGGCCACTACGAGGCATCTGTGTCCTTTTGACAAGACCCATTCTTTTTCTTTCTTGAGCACTTTCTGACTTTCTGATGCTAGAGGATGATACCAGGCGTAGCTGGTGTTTTCCTTATCCAGGTCCTACAGCCTGACATTTCTCCAAAGAACCCTTGAAGACTGACGATTAGAAACCATGATCTGGGTATTGGGTATGGTAGGATGTTACTGATTCTAGGTCTTATAATCGATTCTTGTATGTAGTTTCAGAATTGCTAACCATTATACTCTACTGTTTAGGGAATTTTTAAAAAATGAAAACAATTGTTACCCAGTAGCTATGTGATAAACAAGTGTACTATCTGACGTACAATGTTTATGTACAGTTCCTTTTGTTTTTAGCTTACAGTATCTAGTCACAAAGCTGTTTTCCAAAATTACTCACATCAGCTCCTTCTTTGTAATTTGTCACCCTCTACACTCTTATCCTAAGATCTCCAGACATCTTGATTTTAATTTTTATTTGCATATAGTAAAATCCACTCTGCACAGGTGATGACAAGTGCAGAGAATCATTAGAAGAGTAATTTTGAAGAGTTGAAATTTTTTTTTTTTACTAGACTTGTCATGTGACTCCATCCCCATTCCCAAGGGGAAGAGGGTGAAGGGTACTACTCCTAAGTCAGATGAGAAGGGTTTCATAGAAAACTCACAGAGCTTAGGGAATCCCCTGGCTTAAGGTCTGAGCCACCCCAAGAAATCTGGAGGGTGAGCAGCTTTAATAACAGAGCAGAGAGCTACAGCCGGGCAGTTAAGAGCCTCAGGGCATTTGTCAGGGCAAAGGGTGTAGAGGGCTTCCTGGGGTCAAGTTGTGGGCTGCATGTGCACAAGTCCCAGTGACGGGACTTCTACAGGGCTAAGACAGCCCTCTGAGAAAGGCTCTCACATGACCAGCCAGAGCACAGATGCACTGGACTACATGAAAGGCACTGCAGCTGAAGGAGCCCCAAAGAACCCAAAACACGGTCATGAGGGAAAGAGCTGGCCAGGACATCTACCAAGCCCAGAGAATGCTGGTGCTAGTATCAGACAACTAAATGTGTTCCTGCTACTCTTTTCTTATCTTCACTTTTGCTGCACCAGCCCCTTAGACAAAACCTGTTTTAGCAAGCTGGGAGAGGAGGGGAGGAATAAACAGAGGAGAAGAGCAGCTGACTACAACCTCCTTCCTGGACTGTGGCCTTCCCACTTGCTCCACGGCCAAGCATGCAGGGGACAGAAGTTTGAACCTCCAATCAAGTGAGAACTTTATCACATCAGGCTGAATATTTTTTAATTTTTAAAAAAAATTTTGAGAAAGGGTCTTGCTCTGTCACCAAGGCTGGAGTGCAGTGGCATTGTCACAGCTCACTACAACCTCAAACTCCTGGGTTCAAGAGATCCTCCCACCTCAGCTTCAGCTAGGACTACAGTCATGTTCTACTATGCCAATCTAATTTTTAAATTTTTTGTAGAGACAAGGTCTCGTTATGTTGTCCAGGCTGGTCTTGAACTCCTGACCTCAAGCAATCCTACAGCCCTGGCCTCCCAAAATGTTGGGATTGCAGGCATGAGGCACTGTGCCTGGTCTGGGCTGAACATTTTAATTATTGAATTGAAAGCGTCTGTTACAACTTAAAGTGACTCAGTATATATTACCTAAAAGTTACCAGAGAAGCCTTGGAAATTGCCTGTTTATTCAGGGGCAGAAAAAACTAGTCCCACTGAATAAATTTAAAGAGACAGAGAAAGACAAAAATTAAATTGCCTTCTGACTACATCCTGTAAGTCATGCTTGATGTAATGGTTATACAAGCAAATATATACCTATATGTATATATTTAGATGTTTATATATACTTATATTTTCCACTTTTTATGCAAAAGACAGTATACTGCACACTGTTCTATTATTTGCTTTTTTTTTTTTTAAACTTAATACACTTCAGAATGTAAGGAATTCCTCTTATTTTTACTGAGGCAAAATTTAGATACAATGAAATGCACTGATCTTAAACATAAAATTAGAGACTTTGATAAACATATACATCTATGCAACTACCACTCCTTTCGAGATTTAAAATATTTCATTAGCTGGGCTAGGGATGCATCTTTTTTTTTAGATGGAATTTTGCTCTTGTCGCCCAGACTGGAGTGCAATGGCGTGGTCTTAGCTCACTGCAACCTCCACCTTCCAGGTTCAAGTGATTCTCCCGCCTCAGCCTCCCCAAGTAGCTGGGATTTCAGGTGCCTGCCACCACGCCCAGCTAATTGTTGTATTGTTAGTAGAGACAGGGTTTCATCATTGTTGGCCAAGCTGGTCCTGACCTCAGGTGATCTGCCCGCCTTGCCCTCCCAAAGTGCTGGGGTTACAGATGTGAGCCACCATGTCCGGCTCACAGGGATGCATCTTTAGGCCATGGTCTGAGGTTTCTTCACTACTTCTGCTTTTCTTCTTCCCATTAGCAAAGCCACTCAAACTTGCAGGAAGTCATTGGGCAAGCTGCCTGTATATTTAGATCACCATGTATATGGAATTCAGCTGAGCAAACCATGCAGTGACATGCGTGGGCACCTATGTGGGAGGGTAGAACTAGAATGTACTGGGGGGAAAATATCCATGCCTTTTAGATTTGGAATACATGGGGGACTAAAACTACATTACCATGTTGAACACCAAAGTGAAAAAAGATCTATTTGCTTGTTATCTTCTGCAGTGCTTTTTCACTGCTCTTAAAAGCTCATACCTAGGTCCACAAACTTCTTGATATTTAGCCATTACTCTAAAAGGGTACGTTATACCTCACATGATCAACAGAGGAGGAAGAAACAATCAGTTCAGTCAAAAAGAGGTATTTAGAAAATATTCTTTGGCCCTATAGCCACCCTTCTCATGTTTTCCAGCTTTTCAGTCTTGGCACTGCTATTCCATGATAAATATGATCATTTTCACCTTAAACAAACACTTGCTTGTTCAGGAAAGGGGAATGGAGCCCTTGAGGCTATTTCTCTCCCTCTTTCATTCTGTCTAAAAAAGGCCACTCAGTCAAGGGTTTTGTCTTTACTCGAAAAGTTAGTATTGGAAACACTTGCATTTAGGGTGAAAAGGACTAGGGCCGGCTTGAGAGTGAGAAGAAATGGTGCTATTATGACACAGGGTACGGGGACTGTTTCTCCCAGCTTGATGTGAGTCTAGGAAGGCCACTCACCAGTCAAAATAAAACCAAGTTTTGACTCAAACATAAGGCGCTGCTTGGGTTTGAATGCCAGCTTTCCCATTTGCTGGGTGTATGACCTTAAACCTCTCTGCATCAGTTTTCTCAGTTGTAAGATACGGATGAAAACAATACCTACAATGTAGATGTTTTCTGGGGCCCAAATGATGTTAAGGATTTAGAAAAGTATCAAAAGCTCAATAAGTGTTTGCTATTATCATCGTAAGTATCAAGATAGAAGCTTCCTGTGGAATTATGGTTGCCATCCCATTTATAGTAAGAGGAGAGTGTCCAACTCTGGTTAAATTACAACCTTAAAAATTCCATTCTCTTTCAATGCCATCTGTAGTTACATCTACAGTTACAAATTGTGTTCTTAAAAAAGTCCTCCTCTCCAAGTGCTAGAGAATTTTCCTTCCACCTACTACTAAAACATTCTAGTTTTTTTTTTAATTGGGTACAGTATGTTTCATTAAGATGTGTTTATGATGCTTATATTTTACCAGAATGTAAAGTATCATAAACACATTTACAATTACCAGAATTTTAAAATAAGATATTATAGGCCAGGCGCGGTGGCTCATGCCTGTAATCCCAGCACTTTGGGAGGCCGAGGCAGGCGGATCATGAGGTCAAGACATCAAGACCAGCCTGGCCAACATGGAGAAACCCCATCTCCACTAAAAATACAAAAATTAGCTGGGCGTGGTGGCATGTGCCTGTAGTCCCAGCTACTTGGGAGGCTGAGGCAGGAGAATCGCTTCAACCTGGGAGATGGAGGTTGCAGTGAGCTGAGATCGCACCATTGCACTCCAGCCTGGGTGACAAGAGCAAGACTGTCTCAAAAAAAAAAAAAAAATTACAGAAAAATGAAATGGGTATTCTCCTCAGCAAATAGTTCTCTCCTCCTTCAATTACTTACAACATGGAGTATTTATTTTAGAAAAGAATATCACAAAATGGCTATTTTCTGCCTTTGATGTGATTAAAACCTACTCAAGTCTTTTTGCGTTTGTGTGAGCACCTGCTAGATGAGCATTTTTCAAGCTTCACTTGCAACCAGTTAGAAGACTATGAAATACATTATTTTTAAAAAGGCAACAGAATAGTAACTAAGGGTGTGAATCATATGTAATAAGGGTAAAGGTTGCTTTGTGAGATTTCTCATATTGTTTTATATACATAAGGAGATATGAAGGTATGTGCATACAGGAGTTGGGATGTAATGAATCTCTTACTGTAAGTCCCAAACAAGAGTTCAATAAACACCATCCTAGAGGATTGGAATAATGCTTTGTTTTAATTAAATCATCATTATTTGTCAGGGATTTTTCAGAGAGGTCTCGTCTCCTACATTGTAAACATACTCACATCTTTCAAAAGAATGACAATTCAAAATCAGTACAAGTTTTCCTTTAGTACATGTCAGCATCATGATGGTGGCAATAAATACTCACTGTATCTTTCCCTTCTCAAAGGTATAAACATGTGCCATTCGCCATGGCAATGTAACCACTGCTCCATCATTACAACTTTATTCTACAAATATTTGTAAGGTGCCTACCATGTGTCAGGTAGTACACTAATTTATAGGGGTGAATAAGACCTTGCAAGGAGCCCACTAAGTGTACTCTTGACAAGGACCTGTGCTTTCTGTTTTCACTGAGAAGAAAGGTGTGGTGCTCACTTGGCCTTGTCTATCTGGTCTGTTTCTTATGAAGATATCTAGAGCAATAAAAACTAACAAAGTCTGATTGTGATAAAAAGCCAAAAGTAAATTCTTTCTTTCTTTTTTTTGAGACAGAGCCTCGCTCTGTCACCAGGCTGGAGTGTAGTGGCGTGATCTCGGCTCACTGCAACCTCCACTTCCCGAGTTCAAGCGATTCTTCTGCCTCAGCCTCCCAAGTAGCTGGGACTACAGGCACGTGCCACCACGCCCAGCTAATTTTTGTATTTTTAGTAAAGATGGGGATTCACTATGTTGGCCAGGATGGTCTCCATCTTCTGACCTCGTGATCTGCCTGCCTCCGTCTCCCAAAGTGCTGGGATTACAGGCATGAGCCACCATGCCCAGCCAAAGTAAATGATTTCCACTTTGCAATAAATAGTTGGAGTAGAAAAAAATACACACTAATTTATAAAATCACCCTGTTAGTAATAGTTCATATGTTACTTCTTGCTAGCTCTAGTGTTCTTTGAAGACTACGTGTATTTTTATTGTTTGCTGAGTTTTCTCCTTATTTAGCCTGATTTCTAATCCACTGTCCACAGGCATACTGCAAATAGTCCTGCCATGTTTTTATCCCTGGCTTCCATAGATTGTAAGCTCCCTGCAGGCAGGGGCTCTTCTGATCTCTCCTTCTCACAATGCCTATAAGAGTAACAGATGCACACCAAGTACCCAGTAACTTTTGTTGAGGGTTAAGGAAAAAGTATGGAAGCTTTTACCTTGGAGGAACTGGTAGCCTAGGGCACAGTGAGTCTGCTTTTGGACTGTGGGTATAGTTGAAGGAATTCAAACTATAAACACATAGGAAAGACCCTGGAAGCAGAACACATAGACATTATACCATCTTCCCAGGTGAGTCAGTAAGGAAATCGCAGTCATGTTACCAAACCAGAAAGGAGAAAGAATCAGCTACAAGGTCTATGGGTGACAGAAACACAAAAAGAATAGTCATACAATCTGAGGTCTAGTGAAGGCCTCTCTTCCTTACTTTCTCTTCAAAACCCCAAATTCAAAACTAAAAGTTATATGATTGGTCCTAAAATAATCTGAAGCGTATTTGAAAACAATTTCTTGTAGAAGCTTGATAGTTTAAACCTGGCTTTGCAAATAATTTCTAAAAATCTGGCAAACCATTTTTCAGGCAGATAAAATTCTAAACAGTGGACCCAGTACAAGGCATTTCAGTTATACAAATGCTTTTGGTACAACTTGTGGTATCTCACTGCTCAGTGGAAGTATCTTTTAGCTCCGACAATCTCATGAAAAGACCTATTTGTCGGCAATTCAACCCGCACCCTGCCCGTACATCTCTAGGACTGGATGTGCCCATGTGCATGGAGCTCTTTGACTTCCTTCTGACCCTGCCTTTGGTCCCAAATGTGGGCTGTGTCCTCTATCTGTGGACAACCATTCCCCCACAGTGGCAGGGAGCATACATGGAACAGCTAGGGTGTCAGATAAATCCATACAGAACAAAAATAACCTGAACAAGCTCAAGAGAACATGCTTACGGCCTTTTCCACACAAGAGGCACTCACAAGGAAGTAAACCTTCCAGCTTTCCAGAGAAAGCAGGGTTAGGATAAATGATCTCATCTAAGTTCCCATAGCTTACCCTACCATGGGGAAAAGAATGAACCAGGCCTCAGTACCTACCACTGGTGTTTGCAAACAGCTGGACCTCTTCCAGGGAGTCAAGCTGCTCTTCAGGGCAGCTGGATACACAGAGGGCCGTGCGGTCGAGCTGCATACCTTTGACTTTCAGGTTGCAGGAATTCATAAAGAACACGTGTCTAGGAAATAGATGAAACAGAAGAATGTGTTAGAGCATTGCCTCTTCACTGGGCTTAATTGTGGGCCTTAAAAAATATCCACATGCTATCAAATGCAGGGATCACCCAGGCACACATTCATAATTGTTTCAGCGTAATTGAACACTTATTATGCCTACTGGTGGTCATCCGTGAGGCTGTGCAGCTTGGAAATGATCCAAAAATGTTAACAAAACTTTATTTCTCCAGATTTAGTGTTTTCTGGGGGATAACACTAGGAGTTACCTGAGAAAATCTGAGGAAAAGAAGCGATTGATTAAACTGTCCATTGATCACTAGATCAGGCCAATGCACAAACTATTCAGTGGACTCCGTACCTAAGAGTGTTCAAATATGCTTCAGAGAATGACTGAACACAGGGAAGTGAGAATTGAAAAGGAGGGGCCAAGGCTGGGAACTAAAGGCTTGTCTTTCCCCCTTTCTCCCAGGTTGAGAGCCAGGACACTCAGGAGATCCCTTCTAGAGCTCCCCAAGGGCAGGGTAGAGCAGGGACAAGAACGAAACTGGTGTTGCCATCAGCAGGTTATACGCTAGCAGCCACAGCTTCCAGACCTTTGTGCACCACTTATCCAGGCTCCGAGACCCCAGGAATGGCAGAGGAAGACCCTGTAGGCTGTCCTCTATGGGAGAGACCTTGAGAAGCGGTCCCAGAAGGTTTTTTTCCCCCCTGTTGGGGATGGGAGAAAGGTGGCTGCAAGAGGAGATGAGGAACAGATTTCCTGGGCATGTGATGTATATATTTTTGAAAAAGTTTAAAAATTGTGTTAAAATATACATAAAATATACCATCTGAATCCCTTTTTTCTTTTCTTTTTCTTTTTTTTTTTTTTTGAGACAGAGTCTCGCTCTGTCGCCCAGGCTGGAGTGCAATGGCCCAATCTTGGCTCACTGCAAGCTCCGCCTCCCAGGTTCAAGTGATTCTCCTGTGTCAGCCTTTGAGTAGCTGGGACTACAGGTGCCCACCACCAAGCCTGGCTAATTTTTGTATTTCTAGTAGAGACGGGGTTTCACCATATTGGCCAGGTTGGTCTTGAACTCCTGACCTTGTGATCCATCCACCTTGGTGTTCCAAAGTGTTGGGATTACAGGCATGAGCCACCGCACCTAGCCCCATCTGAATCTTTCTAAGTGTAGAGTGACATTAGTACATTCACGTTGGGCTATCATCACCACCATTCATTCACAGAACTCATCTTCCCAAACTGAAATCTGTACCCATTAAACAAAAGGTTCCCACCCTCCTTTCTTCCAGCCCTTTGCAATCGCCATTTTACTTTCCATTTCTAGGAATCTGACTACTTTACATATCTCCTATAAGTGGAATCATACAATGTTTGTATTTTTGTGACTGGTTTATTTCACTTGGCATGACATCCTCAAGGTTCATCCGTGTTGTAGTATGTGTCAGAATTTCCTTCCTTTTTAATAATTCATTGTAATGTACATATCACATTTTGATTATCCATGCAACCATTGATGGACACTTGAGTTGCTTCTACCTTTTCGCTTTTGAGAATAATGGAATGTATACTCACTTCAACCAGGAATGACTGTTTCTCGACACTGCATTATGAACACAATGTGAAAAGGGAGCACATGGGCATCTAAGTTGCCCTTCCTCCTCCTGTCTTCTTTGTAAGTGGCTCTACAAGTGCAGGAGAAAATGCCCCCTCATCAGTCCGTGTCCAGAAATAGCAAGAGCCCCCTTAGGAGGCACACACAGGAGGATAAGAGGCCTAGTCTGAGATTTGTATTTGGTGACTCCAAACTTATATTCAGGATTTATTTAGATCCTTAGGATTTCTCTTCTAGGAGCGACTTTTATTATTGAGTCTTAAAAATCCTTTTTTTGGCTGGGTGTGGTGGCTCACAGCTGTAATCCCAGCACTTTGGGAGGCCGAGGTGGGAAGATCACAAGGTCAGGGGATGGAGACCATCCTGGCTAACACAGTGAAACTCCATCTCTACTAAAAATACAAAAATTAGCCAGCCATGGTGGCGGGCACCTGTAGTCCCAGTTACTTGGGAGGCTGAGGCAAGAGAATCGCTTGAACCCGGGAAGTGGAGGTTGCAGTGAGCCGAGATCACACCACTGAACTCCAACCCAGGTGACAGACTCTGTCTCAAAAAAATAAAAAGTAAAAATAAATAATCATTTTTTTGTTCCTAGGCGACAGACTCTGTCTCAAAAAAATAAAAAGTAAAAATAAATAAAAAATCATTTGTTTGTTCCATCATGTGAAGCAAGAGCTAAAATCTTAAAAATTCTTACAAGGCAGTCTCCATCTTAGAAGGTCATGGTCGGGGATTTCTCTCCCCTCCAGAGGATTCCCATCTCCTCTCTCCCCTTTCTGTTTCCCTGTGGGAGCTGGGGTAGCGGGGTGCGGGGAAGAATGCAACACCGTAGTGCCATAGCTGGGGCAGGAGTGGGACACAGGTCCCCAGCGTTCCAGGTGGCATTCAGGTGTTTCCACATAGAAAAAATGTGTGGATGATGTAGGGTTCAAACATATACGATTGGTAACATGATTCTAATTCCTTATGGAGAATAATAGCAGCAATTAACGTTTATCACACCTTAGCTCATGCAGTGTCTCATGGATCCTTAAAACAACCTTGTGAGGCAGGTATAATAACTAGTTTAGAGAGAGGCAAACTAGGCTTTGAGAGGTTAAGTATTCTGCCCAAGATCACACAGCTGAAAAGTAGCATGGGCTGAATTTGAACTCAGGACTGCTAATTCTAAAACTTGTACTCTTACTTGTACTATACACACAACCTTCCTTTTTATGAAAGAGGCTGACAGAGTTTTGAATGGGAACAGTTTCCAGGCTCTAAGTGATGAATTTATACAAAGTTTTGAGGTTCAGCTCCTTACAGACTGGGGACTTACTTAGATACTTACTTTTTTAGGGTCATGTCCTGCCCTGAAAGAGGGGCCCCTTCCACAGGGGAGTTCTTCTTGCCACACACGTTGCCAAAGCTGTCATAGCCGAAGAGGAGTCTCCCCGCGGCTCCAGCCACCACCGAGTAGCCCATGATAAACACCTGGCAAAACCGGGGGCATAAAACCAGGGGCATATGAGAGCCTGGCCAAAGGGCTGAGCACACAGTGCCCCACACCCCTGCAGATGCTGATATAAAATGGAGCCTGGTGGAACGAGAAGCTCTCCAGAATCACAGCCCTTCGTCTGTCAGCAAGGGTCAACAACTCCAGTCTATCAGCATCCTGCTTTTCTGCTATTTGTAAATTTAGGTAGAGAGAGAATCTAATCCACTGAAACAGATTTCTCTCCATTTTCTTACCTCTTTGTGCTTTTTACACTTTTCCTTAAGAGTCTATCATTTTTCTTTTTGGTCTAACTTGACTGGTACAACTCAATTTTTCTTCCCTTGAGGTTCTTGGTTTATTTAAGTGCTTCAGGGCTATGCTAATTCTTTCCCTGAGGTTTTTTCTTTTTTTTCCCCCCACTAATTTTTGTTTTTTTCTCTTCTTACTTTTAGGGGATTCTGCAGAAGCAACACAGTTGATATGTGTCAAAATACTGTTCACAAATCTGCAAATAGTGTTTTGGAATAACTGCTTAAGATGTACAAAATAAAGAACCACAGGAATTCTGTTGGATAAGAACATCTTGCAATCTATCATCATTTCTATCCAGTCTCATAGTGAATGTGGAATATTTGAAATTTCCGTTCAAAACTGTGCCATTAAACTGACAGGCTCTCTGCCAAGATTGAATATGTATCTTCCCATAATGCAAACTTAGTAAATTTCTCACTACTGTATACAATATATAGGATACCATTTAATACTCTATATTGACAAGTTCATTCCAGGAGAGCAGATATAATACACCATTCATTAATATATAGTATTGATACCTTATGCTGCAAAGGTACATTGTGCTAAATTCAAATACCTTCTAGATATTCTGCATTTATTACTAATTTAGAAATCAAAATAACAAACATTCTTCAAGTGCCCAGTGTGTGCTTGAGACTTCGTTACTGGGAGACACAGGAATGACCAGAACCTACTCCTTGCCCTCCAGGAACCCACCCTAGAAGGCAAGCAGGACTTACGGGCTGCAGACCTCCTGGGGAAGGAGGCTCCCTGTCCTTCCCCACTCTCCAAGATCCTCCTAAGTCTAACTGGTGAGATTCTAGAATGAATGGGTCACCTTTGCTAGTAGTGTGTGTCACTCACCCTTTACCTAAAGGCTGTGGAGTAGGTGTGACTCTGTTTGCCAATGTGGCTGGCACGGCAAGCTGACTGTGCCTTGACATGCTTGTCCCATCCTTTCGAGTTGGAGTGTAGTAAGGTCTTGACTGTGTCTGGACTTAGAGGGAAGAAAGGGGTCATGTGCTTCTCCCCAGCTCACCAGTAATCTAATAACAAAGTGATGTTTTCCATGTACCATCATTCTTTCCTTTGGAAACCTGTGTTGAAGAATGGAAAGTTTTTCTGGGTAGGAGAGGTGGGAGTGGTTTTTGAGTATTCCTGAGTCCCTGCTAATAAAACTACAACTTTATGATTATTATTTTTTATTTTTATGTTTTGTAGAGATAGGGTCTCGCTTTATTGCCCAGGCTGGTCTTGAACTCCTGGCTTCAAGGGATCTTCCTGCCTCAGCCTTCCAAAAAACTACTACTATAAACTTTCATTGTCCTAATTTCAAACATGCAATTGTGATTCTATATGAGAGGTGATATAGGAGGTGTGTACACTGGTCTAGTGGGGCCACCAAGGTGGTCACTGTCAACCGTGCCTGCAAAATCAGGAAAATGGAATCCTGAGGGTTGAATAGGAAAAGGCAGGGTGGGAGAGGATACTGGAGGGGTAAGTAGAGGCAGAGACAGTCCACACTTTGAGACTTTGTTCCTTGTGTTTAATGCAAATATAAACACAGGCTGGTGCTGCATTTGCAAGAACCATCTCTGCTTATAATTGTGGCTCCTTCCCCCAAGTCTTTGTCCAGTCCTAACTCAGGGCAGCACCATCAATAATAATCCTGTTGGGCATATCACCAGTCATGACATCTGTCACAAGACCTGAAAGCTGAGCAATGGAGACAGGAAAAAAACAAAACAAAACAAAACAAAACAAAACCCTAAAACAAAACAAAACCCTAAAACAAAACACTCCTTGCTCTGCTTTAAATACCTCCAACTAAAAAATGTTGCAAAAGATACTAAGAGCCAGGGAGCTAAGAAAGGACTCTGACTCTTTTTTTTTTTTTTTTGAGACGGAGTCTCACTCTGCCACCCAGGCTGGAGTGCAGTGGCCAGATCTCAGCTCACTGCAAACTCCACCTCCCGGGTTCACGCCATTCTCCTGCCTCAGCCTCCGGAGTAGCTGGGACTACAGGCGCCCGCCACCTCGCCTGGTTAGTTTTTTTTTGTATTTTTTTAGTAGAGACGGGGTTTCACCGTGTTAGCCAGGATGGTCTCGATCTCCTGACCTCGTGATCCGCCTGCCTCGGCCTCCCAAAGTGCTGGGATTACAGGCTTGAGCCACCGCGCCCGGCCAGGACTCTGACTCTTAAAACAGAAAGCCGTAATGAGAACTTGGACATATTAAAAACTTCAGACTTATTTTACAAATGAAATGTAACTTTAAAGCAGTTTCCAGCTCCGTGCCACCTCTCAGATGGTTCACAATTCTTCAGGCTGTGATAGGTCATCTACAAAGCCTTTCTCCAGGAATCTCAGCTGCTGGGCTGAGAGTTTGGTAGTGAGGTCCTAGGTTGAAGCTGTGGTGGGGCTAAGGCAGATCATTAAATCACAATAACAGCTTGAGGTCAAAGCTGCCAGGCACAAGGCAGGCCAGTCCCTGCCTGCGTTTATACAGCAGCAGTCTCAGATAAAAACACCAACCATCTGTGAAGTTAGGCAGAAGGTATTGTAGGTGCACTGTCTCTCCCAGCTCCTAGAGGAGAGTTCCAACACAAGCAGCAAAAAGTCTGATTATGTGTTTCAGACCTAACCTTCCACTGTGCCTGTAACCAAACCTGTCTAGGTGAAACGGATCACAAGTGAACAAATGCCTGAAGTCAACAAGTGAACAAATGCCTTTCTTACTTGGAAAGAAGAACAAACATGACATTTTAGGGCCTATTCAGATGGAATTCTTTTCTACAAAGGTAATTACTCTCTGGTAGTTATTACCCTGCTCTATAAATTAATCATTTACCATGCAGCAAATAGCATGCCTTAGCCTGGCATGGATGATTTCGTGAAAGTGGCCTTTGAAAACGTCGGGTGAGACGTTTTCTGCTGTTACCTACAACTCTAAAATCAGTACTTCCAACAGACTCAGGATTATAACTGCACAGCCTGATGGGGTTTACCAGCAATCATACATACCTGGAAACTACAGTAGGAAAAATCATTCCTTGTTAGCTATGGTTAACAGTATTGGCTGCTAAACACAACATATCTTGTGTGTGTGTGTGTGTGCGTGCGTGTGTGATGTTCAGCTAAAGGAAATGCAATTTATTGCTAGGCTTACCCTGGCTTTTCTTTTGTTAAAGGTGCACCAAAAGCTTAGGAATATTTGATTTGGGGGTGTGGTAGGTAGTAAAAGAACTTCTGTTTAGTAAGTTCGGATAGTAAGAGGAGACACATTGGCCTTACTAAATAGCAATCACGTTGCAAACTGTTAATTCCCATTTCCTAATGGAGTCACCCCTTAGAAAATGGCCTGTAGCAAAAAGACAGCCTTTCTAGCGAGTCTAGGACAAGAATTATCCCGAGTACTAACTGATGTTTATTGTGGGTTAATGGCAGAAGTCTCTCACTGCAGCACCAACTACGATTTACATTTGGGACAGAGTTATTTCTAGACGCGCCACACACACTCTGGCTTCTTTCCTCCCAAGCACCCACACTTACCAAACCAGTCCAAAAGAGAAAGAACAGGAATAACCATGCCGTATCTGTGCATTTCCTATAAATCTGGGGTCGCCACTCCCTTTGCCTAGGGGCTCCTTCTGCAGAAACCTTCCAGAAAAAGGGAGAGTTGAGAAAAAGAAGATAAACAAGTGGACTCAACCTGGAAACCGAACCCAAATCTACTCGAAGAGTGGTCAAAGTAACCAATCTTTTTCTAAATTTTAAAAATTATTATTATTATTATTTTTTACGTGGCCACCGGAAGCTCTTTCACGCAGCCTTTGAAACACCTGCCCTGTGCGGAGCGGATGTTCAGCCCCCTGCCGACAAGTGCTTACCTGGAGGTGCACCTGAGGGCGGCCCCAAGTTTGCGCCCCGCGGCCCGCGTCTCCCCAGCCTCCACCCCGGCCCTGGAGCAGGGTCCAGGGTCCTCCCCGCCAGGTGGCCCCAAGGTACTAAGTGGGGGCGGGATCCCCGAGGCGCTGGAAAGGCGGAAGCGTCCGGCGGGGCAGGTGAGTGCCGGAGGGCGACCCGACCCTCCCCCGAGGGCCGACCTTGTGGGCGCTTACCAGGTACTCGGCGCCCAGGCAGTGCATCGTGCGCTGGCCAGCTGGGGCCGGTGAGTGGGAGCCTCCGCCGCCTCCGGTACGCGGAGACTCAGCGCCCGCGAGCCGGGGCTGGGGCTGAAGCCGGGGCCGGGCCGGGGAGGGGCCGGCAGGGCGCAGCGCCGCCTCCCGTTCGCCTCTGCGCCTGGTCCGGCGACTGCGGGCGCCGCGGTCCACTGGGTCCGCCTCTTCCCGGCAGGGGTTTCTGCCCAGCTTACCCGCTGTCAGCTGGGGTCCTGCTCTGGTGGGAGGAAAAGGCTGAGACGCTTCCCTGCCCTGTTGCCTCAACCACCTCGCGGCAGCGGCTCCCAGGATATGCACTTTGACGACTGAAGCTGAGCCTGCGCCGCCACGACCTTGGGGGGGTGGTCGGCCTCTGCTCTGAGCAGGAAGTAGAAAGTCTCAGCAGACCCTACCTGAGGGCCGAGCAACAGTGTATTCTACATAGCAAACAGGTAAGCAGCATTTACTGTGTGCCGGATTCTGTTCTCACTGCTATTGTTATTCCTAATCTACGGAGGAGGGAAACTGAGGCACAGCCAGCGGTGATGCAATTTGTTCAAGGAGACACAGTAAGCTGTGGAGGCAGGAGTCGAACCCAGACACTCCAGGAGACCGGCGCTCTTGAGGTGGTTTACTCAGACTTCTCTCCCACCTTGCCTTAGGACAATCATTGCCTGACTTCACAATTGAAATGGTAGTGTCCAACCGAAGCGACTGGTGGGGTAGTTTTCCAGGTAATATCAGACCAGCACAAAAGCACTGTTGGGGTGAGGAATTTAAAAAACGAAAACCGGCCGGGCGCGGTGGCTCAAGCCTGTAATCCCAGCACTTTGGGAGGCCGAGACGGGCGGATCACGAGGTCAGGAGATCGAGACCATCCTGGCTAACACGGTGAAACCCCGTCTCTACTAAAAATACAAAAAACTAGCCGGGTGAGGTGGCGGCGCCTGTAGTCCCAGCTACTCGGGAGGCTGAGGCAGGAGAATGGCGTGAACCCGGGAGGCGGAGCTTGCAGTGAGCTGAGATCTGGCCACTGCACTCCAGCCTGGGTGACAGAGCGAGACTCCGTCTCAAAAAAAAAAAAAAAAAAAAAAAAAAAAAAAAAAAAAAAAAAAACGAAAACCAAAAATACTGCAGACTGACCTCCCCCCACCTCCTCCCAATCGAGCCTCTACCTTCCCCCGCCACCCTCAGGGTTGCTAGGTTAATTGCTTCCTTTAGGTGCTGCTTCTCCCTAAGGGTAGAAACCTGACTGGAGGAAAGATCTGGGAAAGTGGCAGAAACTGGGAGTGACAGACAGTGCCAGCGATTTCCTTCTGGGCTCACACCACTCTCCCACTCCAAACTCACTGGGCCTTCCTTGTTTATCAGACAGAGTTGGTGAAACCCCAGGGTAACATGAATTCACAGGACAAAGAATTCGAAACTGGAGGAGTGCAACTACTGTTAAAAGATCACAGTTGAATAACATACGCCATCTGAAACTGATCAGTAGAGCAGATGGACCAAGATTTTTAAATAAGCATGATAAATTTATTTAAAATGAGTTATGACATTAGTAATATGAATCAGGAAAAAATATGAAACTAAAACAGAGATATTATGCATAAAAATAATAATTAGAATGAATATTGATGCTACGTATTAGTAATGTGCAATAGTCTAAAAGATGCAGCTGACGATAAATTAGTAATTGGAAGAGCACTTTCAGCAACCCTCCAGAGGCAGTAGAAAAAGTTTTAATAAACAAGTTAGCTTATTTGTAAATTTTCTAGCTTATACCGAGGATAAAACTAGAATAGAAAGGAAGAAATATAAAAACGGAGAGGAGGAAATATTTGAAGATATAATGGAGATAAATTTCAAGGTAGAAAAAACCCTTCAGATTGAAAAGGTTTATCTCAAGTGAAATATTTCTATGTGTAAATATTTAAAAGCATAACTTTGAACTTACGTTCTATTAAGCCATATTGTCATTAGAATATGAGAATGTATTAATAATACAAATATTCTTATGGAAGATTCATTTGAATGACATTCTTGGAGGAAGTAATCAAACAAGAAGATAAACAAATTAAGGAGATGATACAATATATAAAACATGAGAGTGGCCAAATATTTAGGCTGAATTTATTGTTGTGTTAGAAAAAAGGCCAGGAACCACCCAAGTGTCCAGAAACTGGTGGGTGGCTATGCATAACTGTGATGCATCCATACAATGAAATACAATTAAGCATTAAGAAGGAACAAACTTCTGACATATACAAAAACATGGATGATCTCAAATGCATGTTAAGTGAAAAAAAGCCAGATATAATAAGCTACTCTATGATTCCATTTATGTGACATTCTGGAAAAGGCAGAAAATAGATCAACGGTTGTCAGGTGCTGGGGGTGAAGGGAATCTGAAGAAACTTTTTGAAGTGATAGAAATATTCCATTATCTTGAGAATGGTACTGATGACCCAATGGTATCTATTTGTCAAAATCTGTCGAACTGTACACTAGAAAAGGTGAATTTTACTGTATGCAAACTATATTTCATTAAACCTGACTTATAAAAACTCTTTTCAAAAGTCTAGAAACAAAGAACAATATATGTATAATTTCTCAAACCTAAAATTATAGACAATATCAACATTTTGAGGGGTTTGGGGCTCAGGAATGAGAGGCCAAAATGACAGGATAGTGGATCTAAAATAATGCCATTCAAAGGGTGGTTCACAAAAAATTAATGGTTCTCAAAGAGATAAGGAGCTTGTACCAGAATGCATATCAGCTATGTTATAAGCAAACTCTTTGATTCAACTGACACTTCCATAGCAAAACTTTCTCAATGAAGGAAGCTGTGTGTTGATTTACATTCAGGCTCAAATCTCATCCTGGAATGGATAAGTAACCCAGTACTACTTAGAGTACTTAGAGTAGTACTGGGTTAAATTACTACCATACGGGAGGAAGATGAAAAAAACTGTTAACTTTAATAAATCAATAAGGATAAATATTTGTGAATGTAGGTCTTAAGGGTAACTACCATTAAAAAAGAATAAAACATATAAATTTTAAAGCAGTGGAAGAAAATATTATCGAATGAAAGGCAAGAGAGCAGAGGAAAAAGGAATTAAAAGAAAGTGCAATAATTAGAATATATGAAATTCGATAGCAGAAATAAAATTACTAATAATAACTTTTACTTTCAGAGCACCTAATATATTCCAGATACTTTTCTGGGTGTTTCTTATTTGATCCTCATAATAACCTTATGAGGAAAGTACTATTACTTTCATCATCCTCATTTTATAGATGAAGAAACTGAGATTAATTAACTTGCTAGAAAGTGGCAGAACCAAGGCCTGAACCCAAGTGGTCTGGATCTAGAACCCATACTTAGAACCGTACTTAGAGCTATTCCATGCTGCCTCCTAAATAGAGCAGCAATTACAATAAATGTAAGTGGCTTAAACCAACCAATTAAAAAAACAGTCTTTCAAATTGAATGAAAACAAGGGATTCAGCAATATGTTTTCTACAAGAAACTTGTTTAAAACAAATAGACACTAAAAGGTTAAAAGGCTTGAAAAGGATACAGTGCAAACATGAACCAAAGAAAGCTCATGTAGTAATTTTAAAACCTGACAAAAGTTAAGACAGGAAGTTCATAAGGGAGGTCATAAATGTGCCCAACAATACAACTTTAATATTTATTAAGCAGCAGCTAACAGAAGTTTAGGCAGAAACAGATAAATCAGAATTGTAGTTGGAGATTTCTAACTAGCTCCTCTCAGTAGCCAATAGATCAAGTAGATAGTAGATACTTTCTCTCTCCTCTCCCAACACACGTACACACAGAAAACAAATATGCAAGGTCTGGACAATTTAATTAATAAACTTGAGCCATTAGATATTTACAACTCATATACATTTCCATCAAACAGTGAATACATGTTCTTTCTCTTTTCAGGTACATGTGAAACAGTAAAGTAAAAACAAACCATGTATTAGATCTTAAAGGAAGGCTCAATAAATTTCACAGTACAGTAAAATTAGAAGTAATGAATAACGATATGTGTGGTGGACAGATTTTAAGGCCCCTATGATTTCCACCTCCTGGTGTTTACACCCTTATGTAGTTCCCTTCTTTGGCTATGGATGGGGTCTGTACCTTCCAACCGATTATGATGGTTAATTTTATGTATCATTTTGAATAGGTGAGTCATAGGGTATCCAGATACTTGGTCAAACATTATTCTGGGTATTTCTGTGAGTGTGTTTCTGGATGAAATTAGCATTTAAATTGGTGGACTGAGTAAAGCAGCTTTCCCTCCCTAATGTGTGTGCCTCATCCAATCAGTTGAAGGCCTGAATAGAACAAAAGGCTGACTCCATCCCCCTTGTAAGAGGATTCTTCTGCCTGATGGCCTTGGAACTGGGATATTGGCTGTCTGTCTACAGCATCCTACTGGTCTTTGGACTTGAACTGGAACATTGACATTTCCTGGTTCTGCAACAGCTTCTAGCCTTTGGACTTAAATTGGAACACTGGTTTTGGAGATTTTGGACTTGCCAGCCTCCATAATCCCTTGAGAGTCAATTCACTTTAATAAATCTCTTTATAATATCTATCTGTCTATCTATCTATCTATCTATCTATCTATCTGTCTGTCTGTCTGTCTGTCTGTCTATCTATCTATCTATCTATCATCCATCCATCCATCCTATTGGTTCTGCTTCTCTGGAGACCCCTAATACACCAAAAAATACGATAAATGTGATGGAAAGTCCTTCCCATGAGTACATGACGTTAAAAAAGAAAGAGAACCCAGTTAGACTGTGCCCAGACTCCTTACCAACAGAAACTATAAGATAATAAATGTGTGTTGTTTTAAGTCACTACATATGTGACAATTTTTCATGTACAACAAATAATACAGCAGATGTATTAGTTCATTCTTGCATTACTATAAAGAAATACCCGAGACTGGGTAATTCATAAAGAAAAGAGTTTTAATTGGCTCACGGTTCTGCACACTATACAGGAAGTTTAGTGGCTTCTGCTTTTGGGGAGGCCTCAGGAAACTTACAATCATGGTGGAAGGCAAAGAGGAAGCAGGCATGTCTCACATGACGGGAGCAGGAGAGAGACATGGGGGAGGTGCAACACAGTTTTAAACAACCAGATCCCACAATAACTCACTATTAAGAGAACAGCACTGAGGGGATGGTGCTAACCCATTCATGAGAACTCGACCCTTATGATCCAATCACCTCCCACCAAGCCCAGCTTTCAATACTGGGGATTATAATTTGACATGAAATTTGGGTGGAGACACAGACCCAAACCATATCAGCAGAATAGCAAAAAACAAACAAAAACCCACAAACAAACAGAAACCAAAAAAATACCCCAAACCTCATTTGGAAACTAAATAACATCTTACTAGATAACATCCTTGAGTCATAAAGGAAATTAAGAAGTATTTAAAATTGAAGGTTAATAAAAATTCTACATGTCAAATTGAGACACAGCTAAAGTGCCAGTTAGATGGAAATGTATGGTTATATCCATCAGGAAACAAAAGGTTAAAAATAAAGTAGCTAAGCATTCAACACAATAAGCAACGGCATACACAGTGAAACAGGAAGAAAGGCGATATGGGCAGAAATCAGTGACAGAGAAAAGTAGAGAAGATGTACAAAACAGAAGTCAGTCCCATGGAAAAGATTAAGAAGACCAAACTTTGGCAAGACTGATCAGGAAAAAAGAGAAAAGACTCAAAATAAGACAGAATAATGAAGGAAATAACAAAAGATATTAAAACATTTAAAAAGTGTTATGAACCCTAATATATGTAAACCTAGATAAAATGGATATGTTCCTAAAAATATAAAATGCAGCAATTGGTATAAGAAGAAATAGAGAATTTGAATAAACCACTAAGTGTTTAGTAAATTGAAATGGCAGTTAAATATCTCTCCTAAACTCGCCCCACCCCAACTCAGATCTAGAGGCTTTTAAGGGACTTTTAAGAAACAGTTAATTTCTATAATACACAAGTTGCTCCAGAAATAGAAATAGAGCAAAAGTTGCTCAGGTCATTTTATGAGGCCAGCATCAACCTAATACCAAAACCAAATAAAGATTGTACTGGAGAAAAACAAAAGGAAGAAAGAACTGTTATTACACTTGTGAACTAAGATGTCATTTCAAATAAATTTATTATTTACTTTAAAAAGATCCAGTTTTAGGAATTCCCTAAAAATCTATTCGAGCAATAGCCCGACAATTGGATAATAGCTGTCATCAGGATAATATGTAGATCACTCAACTGGGTTACCACACAACTGTGCCCTTCAAAAATCACTTCAACTCCCTACCCTTCATTGTGCCCACCAGTTCTCAACTTACTATGTAACAAACTGGCCAATTAAATCAGCATCCCTGCCTTGAAAAACCCATCTTATGCCAGACCCTAAAACCCTTATAAGTATCCCATCCTTGAAATACATTGAATATGTCTATGTTCATAAGTTCTCAATAATACTAAATGAAAATAAATCCTTAATGATTGCCTCTAGAAAATTCTAGGGACCAACTCATTTCAAAAACTTAAAGGGAAAGAATCAAACACATATTCTGCCTCTCTTATATGAACTTAAGGGTAATCAAATAATTGATGAGGGAGGTTTCTCTTAATAGACTTATTGTGGCTTATAGAAGCAGAAGGAATAAAAGAATTAAGATATCACAGTTTTCCAAACATTGTAAAAGAGGGACAGACAGCCATCAGCCTCCTCCCAGGGAAGAACATATTGCTTCCTGTGAAATTTGTCATGCCAGAAAAATCCAATGGAATCTGACTACCAACTTAACAACAAATATAGGAAATAGAGGAACAAGTCAAATGACATCCCAGGAATGCCACTGGCAAAATCAAGAATGGGAAAGATGATATTGACATTATGTTTTGACAACAACCTCCAGCACAACAGCAAAAAGATAACAAGAAAGAAAAGAGGATGTGGAAAACCTATAGATTAAAATAAACAAATATTTTAACTAATTACAATGTGTGGATATTGTTTAGATCCAGATTAAACCAAGTGAAGAAATGAAAGATCATTTAGAGGACACTGTGGGAAATGTAAGCACTGATTGGATGTTTGATGATATTAACTAATTTATATTAAAGAATTTGGGGGTCTGATGATGGCACTGGGGCTAAGTCTAAAAAAAGGGAGTCTTTATCTTTTAGATTTACATACCAAAAATGATATGCTCTCTGGGATTTGCTTTTTAAAAAATCCAGGGCAAAGGAGAATGGTTGGAGGTATGGGGAAAGAAGATTGACTATCCACTGATAATTGCTGAAGTTCATTAAACTTCATTAAATTGCTGGGGATTCATTAAACTATTTTCTCTACTTGTGTTATTTTTCAAAGTTTACACACACACATACACACACACACACGATGACTGTAGGGACCGACCTGCAGACCCTGACCCAGCGACGGACGAGTGAGAGACATACACTAACACAGATATTTTGCCTGTCAGTCCAGCTGAGGGGCTCTGTTATGAGTCTGGAGCATTGCCCCATAAGCTGGCAAAATTCGCATTTATTTAGTACAGATTAAATGACAAAGGTCTTGAGTAAACACCAGTAGAGGGTAATTAACATTGACGACCCCCCAAGCAGAGAGCAGTTATGCAACTGAGGTTGATCAAAGTTTGGTCTTAGGACTACATGAGTAAACAAGCTATTTAGATAAACTCCCCACATTCCCTGGTTATTTGCTATCAAATGAAGGTAAAGAGGATTAGGCTGCCTTCAGCCAAATCTGTTACTGAAGCTATGCAACCCCCCCAGCCTTCCAAGAAGGTTTGTATTTATTTTCTATAACTCTCTTTATAAATTTTCCTCTACAATTTTTCCCACCACCCTGACTGAACTCCCACAGATGACGACAATGCATGCCACCTCCTGAGCTTCCACTTGGGAAGTAGACACGCTTAACACTTATGTATGGAGGCACCTGCTCTTGAACATACCTACCTTGTTTCTTTTGTTTCTGCCTTTTTTTACTCCCCTCTGCCCCCCACAACTTGGGCACTCATGCCTGACCCTCTCTACTCCTCACTGAGGCAACATCATTGCTTAGCCTTAGGATCATTGTATTTCCAGATCTGTTGGCCCAGCTAAGGTGCCAAGCTCGCACAGTTTCCCACCCTCAGTCTCTTCACTCCAACCCCATGCAGGCCCCTAGAGCTTCTGTAGCACTTTGGCCTTAACAATTTTTCCTCTTCTCTGTGTGTTTCTTCATTCCATACCTCACATTCCCCTCCTGTCCATCTGTTCCTAACTTTCTCATGATTTTCATGTTTGTCTTATATTCTAATCTGCATCTCTTCCAAAGGCCTTTGGCACCTCTTTTTTAAACTTCTAGATGCTCTCTGAAGATGCTGGGATCTTGCTTCTGTCCCAATCTGGTCACACAAAGATATAGTTAGGGCCACTCAGGTTGCCTGCTTTGGTTTCAAAGTGTATGACTATTACTTCTTTGGGGCAGGTTTCCCAAATGCAGACTGAAGCTTGACCTAAGCTTCAGCCTGTGTATCTCATTGACACTACTTTGGGGCCAGCACCTAAGAAAGGCCAGACTTCCCACCCTTCATCCCACTTTTCCCAGGCTTCCTTCCCCTCCTCATCAGCTCCTGTGGCTGAGTTCCCACCATGCTTTGGGCCTGATGCCCTCTGGATAAAATACCATGATGTTAGACTCTGATAGAACAGTTTCTCTTCCCAGACTAAGAAGGGGCTCACCTTACAAGAGTCAGTTATCAGAGGCTCCAGTGGGTGCAGGATCACTGCCTCAGAAGGACCAGATCCTTCCCCATCTTGCCTTTCCTGTCAGCCATGGGGCTTATCCCTCAGACCGGAAGCCAGAGATGAGATGAAGGATGCAAGAGGTCTTGGGTCTTTGTAGTTGGTCCAGAAATGGCCCAAGATGTACTGGATAGATAAGGAGGTATTGGGGAGCATTTGACTAAGAGATAGGGAGGGAGGTGGGGGGAAGGGAACCAAGCAAGGTGT
Organism: Rhinopithecus roxellana; assembly: GCF_007565055.1. NCBI lineage: Eukaryota > Metazoa > Chordata > Mammalia > Primates > Cercopithecidae > Rhinopithecus > Rhinopithecus roxellana. The sequence goes on along the minus strand of NC_044556.1, from coordinate 23,043,189 downwards.
GTGTGCGAGGGACTCCCAGCTCTTTAAATCTGGCTCCTGGTCATTTCAGGATGAGGAATTTTCAGCCTCAGAAGTCCTTCTTTTCTCCTTGAAATCTTTGGATTAGAAATCTAGTCTCTGGGGGAACCTTGATTAATTTTAGCCTGTCTTCATTTGACAGGGATTGACTCAGCACTTGCTTTGTGCCAGGACTGGGGCCAACTCAAGGGGCACAAACACCAAGAAGGAATATTTGCCCACTCCAGCGAGGTCAAGCTTAGTTGAGGGTTAATGATGAGGCAGGCTGATGCGGGTTCTTTGCCCAGTTCCATGGTTCCAGGAAGCCTTCCTGGGAGAGGGGGCCTGAGTTGAATGGTGCAAGATGAACAAGAAATGGCAAGACAGAGAAAGGTGGGAAGGGCTTCCCAGGCAGAAGAAACAGCATGGCTAAAGGGCTAGGTGCACGGAGCAGCAGGGGACCCCCAGCCATGTAGTATCACTGGAGGATGAACATGAGGGGAGAAGGAGGGCAGCCATTAGGGCCCAGCATGCCACACTAAGAAGCTGTTTGCCTTTCTATGACTGTATCTTTCTCATTTGCTCTCACTTTGTAAAACAGTTTTTAGAAAATGCTACCCTGTCTTGGTTGTGCTCAGAGGACTGGAATGAGAGGGGCTTGTGTTCCCCTTGTACCTCTGAAGAGCAGGGAGCAAGGGTAGGCTTGGTGGGGGCAGCAAGATTCCAACAGGAAAATTATTATTATTATTATTATTAATTATTATTTTTGAGATGGAGTTTTGCTCCCAAGTAGCTGGGATTACAGGTGTGCACCACCACATCTGGCTAATTTTTGTATTTTTAGTAGAGATGGGGTTTGTTATGTTGGCCAGGCTGGTCTCAAACTCCTGACCTCAGATGATCCACCTGCTTTGGTCCCCCAAAGTGCTGGGATTACAGGTGTGAGCCACCATGCCCAGCCCCAGCAGGGAAATTCTTATGGGGAGGTGAGGTGAGAGAACAGTATAGCCACCAGCATCCCTTCTTAAATGTATTCCTTGGAACTCAGTCTCTCCTTTAGCCCTGAGGGACTTTCAGTTTGGTTAAATTTTTTTTTTTTTTTAGTTAGAAAAGATTATGTATGTCACATTATATTATTTATGTTAGTATATTCTTTTGCATATATCAGACGTTGCATAATAAAAACTGTATGTTTCAATCTCAGAGGTATGCTTTTCAATCTCAGAGGTAACCGCTGCTCTGAGTTTTGTTTATCCCCTTGCTTAAACATCCTTTTTATTTTTTATTTTTTTTTGAAATAGAGTCTCACTCTGTCACCCAGGCTGGAGTGCAGGGGTGCGATCTCGGCTCACTGCAACCTCTGCCTCCCAGGTTCAAGCGATTCTCCTGCCTCAGCCTCCTGAGTAGCTGGGATTACAGGCACGCGCCACTATGCCCAACTAATTTTTGTATTTTTAGTAGAGATGGGGTTTTGCTGTGTTGGCTAGGCTGGTTTCAAACTCCTGACCTCAGGTGATCTGCCCGCCTTGGCCTCCCAAAGTGCTGGGATTACAGGCGTGAGCCACCGCACCCGGCCTGCTTAAACATGCTTATTATTTTAGATTATTTCACTCCTTAAATAACATAATTTAGTTTGTTTTTTAGGGCATATTACAAAAACTGATGCTGTATGGTAGGGAGTCATTTGGAACTTTTTAACTCTACAGTGTTTTTTTATGTGTGGTTTTAAAGTTGAGGTTGGCTAAACATTTGGAACTCATGGACATAAAGAAACAATAGAAACTGGGGACGACTAGGGGAGTGAATGAGGAGAGCAAGGATTAGAAAACTTTGGTTATTATGCTTATTACCTGAATAATGGGGTAATTTGTACCTCAAACCTCAGCATCATGCAATATACCCAGGTGACAAACCTGCACATGTGCCCCCTCAATCTAAAATAAAAGTTTTAAAAAAAAGGCCGGGTTCAGTGGCTAATGCCTGTAATACCAGCCTTGTGGGAGGCTGAGAGGGAGGATTGCTTAAGGCCAGGAATGTAAGACCAGCCTGGGCAGCATAGCAAGACCCTCTCTCTCTCTCTCTCTCTCTCTTTTTAAGTTTAAAAAAATAAAATAAAATAGAATAAAATTGAGGTTAGTTCTTTATAGACTAAACCAAACAATCTAACCATAGACTTTCTGACCATAGTATAGAAGGACAGAACGGTCAGACTGCTAAGTCCTTGGATTCTATTGAAGATAAGATGTATGAACTGCTGGGGACTGGTTGGTCTAATTTGTTGTCTTTCTTTTGTTTCACCATTTCCATTTAGTTGGATATTAGTGGTGTTTGTATGTTAATCACATCTATCATCTCCTACATTTCTGCATTTGTGCAGGGCAGAGCCCTCCTATGAACAATCTCAAGAAATTTCCTACTTACCTTCACTAAGTATTTCTACCTGTGTCTGGGATACCTCTTGCTGAAGCACTTGCTGGCACTCTGAGACACTCTGAGTACCAGTCTTGAGAGACCATTTTCTTCTTTCTCTATCTTTTAATGAGTAATAAGAGTTCTAGCAGGAAGGCATTTAGAATTATTCTTTTATGGTGTTGGAGACTGAACGGAAGGGAGATTATGACCTGGTCTCTCTTGTGTGTTCTGAGGAACATTAGACCTGGAGGCGCTACTTGAAGAAAATATCCTGTGGTTAGATATAGTTTAGAAATATTGTTCTGTGTCCCATTTATTGCAGTGTTCATCAGTATACTAGAGATTTGACCAAAGTACCCGTGTGTGTGTGTATGTGTGTGTGTGTACCAAGTATTAACACTGGCATAACAAAAAACAAAGCAAACAGCAGTTTTGGGTAGTGCTGTTAAAGACTACATTTTTTGAGGACATGGGGAACTTAATTTGCTTTGAAATATGCAGGGTCTTAGGTAGAGTGGGTGGAATGATTGTCAAGGCATTTGAAAAGCCCTCCTCTATCATGCCTACCCTACCTGATTAATGTATCTAAAATGCTATCTTAATGTATCTAAAATATGTCTTTAACACACATTGAAGAAAAAATTAAAATACAAATAGCCCTGGGAGAGAGCATTTGAGTAATAAATTCATAATAAGATATAAATGACTAATGCCAGATTCTTTTCTTATCACAGGTTTTTAGAGGAAGAGAGCTACACTGCAAGGCTACCAGGGCTTCTGAAGGCTGAGAGCAGTGAGAGCAGTGTCATGAAAGGCAGGGCAGGGGCCCACAGGTCAAACAGCAACCTCTTTTTAACCTTTCCAGAGCCAGTTTACTGCAACATTCAGTAAAATTTATGACCTGCAATGCTCATTTGTTTAACTGGAAATGTAAAACTACATTTGCATTTTTTTTCTTTTTTTGAGACGGAGTCTCACTCTGTCGCCCAGTCTGGAGTGCAGTGGCACAATCTTGGCTCACTGCAACCTCCACCTCCCGGGTTCAAGCGATTCTCCTGCCTCAGTCTCCTGAGTAGCTGGGATTACAGGTGCCCACCAGCATATCCGGCTAATTTTGTATTTTTACTAGAGATGGTATCACCACGTTGGCCAAGCTGATCTTGAACTCCTGACCTTGTGATCCACCCACCTCAGCCTCCCAAGGTGCTGGGATTATAGGCATGAGCCACCACACCTGGCCTACGTTTACATTTTGATTGCCAAGATACCATCTATTTTTGTTTTTTGCCAAATATCTGAAATAAATATCAACAATTTTTTTTTTTGAGACGGAGTCTCGCTCTGTCCCCAGGTTGGAGTGCAGTGGCACAATCTTGACTCACTGCAATCTCCACCTCCCGGGTTCAAGTGATTCCCCTGCCTCAGCCTCCCGAGTAGCTGGGACTACCGGCGTGCACCACCATGCCTGGCTAATTTTTTTGTAGTTTAGTAGAGATGGGGTTTCACCACGTTGGCCAGGATGGTCTCAATCTCCAGACCTAGTGATCTGCCTGCCTCAGCCTCCCAAAGTGCTGGGATTACAGGCGTGAGCCACCGCGCCCAGCCGAATATCAGCATTTTTAATAGATACAAGTATAAGCTTCTAAAAGGCAGGTTGAATTTTGTTTTCTAAAATTTGTTTGCATTTGGTAACCTGTCTATTTGGAGTACATGTGTAATGTTGTAAAACAGGAAAACCGCTAACATCCAGCACAAATGTACAAAATTTGATGCCCTATGATTTTAAATTTAGACCTTTTAAGGGGGAAGTTTGCCTATTTATCCTGAATTTTATCAGTCCATCTGTTACCAACCATGGGTTCTTGGGCTTTTAATGCAATAGAAATTGACCTGAGGCCAAAAGAGTTTTCCTAAACAAGGCTTGAGAGAGAGAGAGAGAGTCTGGCTGGCCCTGGAGGAGTTAGAGAGGCAGTTTTAAAGGGGCCATGGCGGGAAAGTGATGTTTAGGCATGTAGAGGTGGGGAACTTTTAGCCCCTGTGCAGTTCATAACATGCTTCTTCACGTGTCACATGTCTCATTAGCATGTTCAATCTTCACCCTGGGTGTGATTTTTCGTATCATAATGAAGCTAAGGTTAAGGATTACTCCATTCTTCTGGCCTTGTGGGCATGCAGAAGATGGTGTTAACTCCCTTGAGTAGGACTCATGGTGGGAGCTGCTTATTTCAGCTTCTTCAAGGTCCCCCAATCAGTGGGTATGGCGCCTTGAGCAAGATTTATGGTGCAAGGTCTGAATGATCTGATTGGGGTCCCCACCAGCTTGCAGTAAAGGTCCTTGGTGGGGCACGGGGCAGGGAGGCCCAGTCCCATCCCTACACTGTCTCACAACAATGCTATCTTTTTCTCTTCGAGTGAGGGAAAGCAGAAAAGGAAAGGACGGAGGGAAAGTAGAGGGAGGAGGGGAACATGGTATGAATGGGAGAGGAGCAATTACTCATCTGTGTGGAAAAGAGGCGCCAGCTGTAGGACATATGGCAAATTTCCTCTCTCTCTGGGCCTCTTTGTAAAAGGAGAGGAGAGAGCCAGGTTTTTCTCCATCTCCTTCCAGCTCTGAAATTCTAGGATTTAAAATCACATGACATATGCATAGAAACTAATCATCCAAAGTAAGTAGAGGGAAGAAACGCTAACAGAAATGAGTGAAATAGAAAACAAAAACACAGTACAGATGATTAATAAAAATAAAAGCTTATTCTTTGAAAAGACTGGAAAAATAAAAAAGGCAAGCCCCTGGTAAGACAGATCGACAAAATTGGTTGTAGATAAAATGTGCAAAATACCTGGTAGGTAATAAGAGGTAGTCTTCTAATGACACAGATAATGACACCACCTCCCTATTTTATTTTTATTTTTCTCTTCTATCTTCTTTATTTTTCTTCCTCTTATCTTTTACTTTTGTTTGTATCTCTCCCTTTATTCCATATCCATGACTTGGACACTGGCACTCTGAGACACCTGGGTAATGAAGAGGTTATTAGGCCTCCTGCCCCGGTAAAACCCTGGCATTGAGGGCTACTGTAGTTGCCACTTCGTTACAGCAGATGGCACTGCAGGCCAGCGGCTGTGTTGTCAAACAAGACAAATTGTGTGCTTTTCTTCATTGATTCTAAGGTATTTTCTCTCATCTTTATTTTAATTAATTATTTTTTTGAGACAAGGACGTGCTCTGTTGCCTAGGCTAGAGTGCAGTGGTGTGATCATAGCTCACTGTACCTTTGAACTCCTGGCTCAAGTACACCTCCTGCCTCAACTTCCTGAGTATCTAGGACTACAGGTGTGCACCACCATGGTCAGCTAATTTTTTAATTTTATTTTTTGTAGAAAAGTGGTCTTGCTATGTTGCCCAGGCTGTTCTTGAACTCTTGGGCTCAAGCAATCCTCCTGCCTTGGCCTCCCAAAGCTCTGGGATTACAGGTGTGAGCCACTGTACCCAGCCAACCATCTTTATGTTTTATTTTTTGCATTTAATATTTCCAAATAGTGAGACATTTATATTGAACATATATATTTATTGTGGTGTTTTATGCTCCCCCAAAGCTATTATTAAATTGATGTCCTCATTAAATCTTACAATTGTCTTAAAATGAAGGACATTCAATATTGTTATGCATCTTAGCCTTGCCTGGAACAAATTGATATCCTGTATAGACTAAAAGCACTGACTACAAGTTCTTACTGAAGAATTTTAAATGGTGCATTATTTAGTTGTCTGGAAATCACTGGACCTTTGGAGTTGGGCTGACTCAGGGTTTGAAACTAGGTTCAGACAGTTGCCAACTGTGTGATCTTGGGAAAATTATTTATTCTCTGTAAGCCTCCGTTTCCTCATATTTAAAATGGTGATAACAATGGCTAATTTGGAAAATTGTTATTGTTTTCCTACCCTATAACTTGGCCCCAAACCAACTTATTGGTTTGGTTATTATTATTATTATTTTTTGAGACAGACTCTTGCTCTGTCACCAAGGCTGAAGTGCAGTGGCACAATCTCAACTCACTGCAACCCCTGCCTCCTGGGTTCAAGTGATTCTCCTGCCTCAGCCTCCCAAGTAGCTGGGATTACAGGCATGTGCCACCATGCTTAGCTAATTTTTGTGTTTTTGGTAGAGACAGGGTTTTACCATGTTGGCCATGCTGGTCTCGAACTCCTGACCTCAAGTGATCTGCCTGCCTTGGCCTCCCAAAGTGCTGGGATTATAGGCGGGAGCCACCGCTGGTTTGGTTATAGGTTCAAAAACCCATAGCTAGTGTTACATAAATTTTAAAAGCCTAGGTTAACGATGAAATAGGAAACAGTCCTGTTTAATTTGTAGCAAATTAGGAGAATGTACTTGTGCAACTCAATGCATCAGCTGATTTGACTCAAAGTCCTTCAGCTGATTGACTTGGGAGCTGTGGGTCTTGGGCCCTTGTTTGGTGCACAGCCCAGATGGCACTGTTTTATCACTGCTAGCAGTGTGGATCCCAAGGCAGAATCTCCTGGGGCGTTTCTGACACAGGCAGATCCTGGGCCCACCCAGACTAGATTAAGATCTCTAAAGGCAGGGCACAGAATCTGTCTGAAACAAGTTATATATATCATTTATAGGAACACAAAAAAGCAGTAACTCTGACCTAGAATATGAATTCCTATAGACTAGTGCTGCAGATATGGTAATATTAATTTGCTTATTGGATAGTGGGAAAACGAAACAATCAGGCAGCTCTGGCTCTTTTTGTCCTTTCTGCTCCCTGCCCACCCCGTGTTGTGCATCTTTCACAAGTTGTTGCACCTGCAGGAGCTTCTACCACAGTCATGAACGGGTCTGGCATGACAACGATGCCAGAGAAGCAGTGCCAACTCCATTGTGTGAGGCTGTCCGAAAATGAGATTCTAGATTAGTGAGCAAGAAGAGTTCTAGATAACTGAGGTTAACTTTTTTTTTTTTTTTTTTTTTTTTTTTTTTTTTTTTTTTGAGATGGAGTCTCGCTCTGTCACCCAGGCTGGAGTGCTGTGGCCGGATCTCAGCTCACTGCAAGCTCCGCCTCCCGGGTTCACGCCATTCTCCCGCCTCAGCCTCCCGGGTAGCTGGGACTACAGGCGCCCGCCACCACGCCCGGCTAGTTTTTTGTAGTTTTTAGTAGAGACGGGGTTTCACCGTGTTAGCCAGGATGGTCTCGATCTCCTGACCTCGTGATCCGCCCGTCTCGGCCTCCCAAAGTGCTGGGATTACAGGCTTGAGCCACCGCGCCCGGCCGAGGTTAACTTTTTAAAAGTTCACATTTGTTATGGGCTGAATTATGTCCCCCCAAATTCACATGTTGAAGTCCTAACCCCTAGTACCTCAGATTTATGATGCAAGGTCTGGAGGGTCTGATTGGGATCCCCATAGATGGATCAGCTTGCGGTAAAGGTCCTTGGTGGGGCATGGGGGAGGGAGGTCAAGTCCCATCGCTACTCTGTCTCACAACAAATACTGTCTTTTTCTGTTCCGAGTGAGGGAAAGCAGAAAAGGAAACGGGGCCTGTAAAGAGGTAACTAAGTTAAAATGGAGTGGTTAGGTTGGGCCCTAATCCAGTTTGACTGGATGACCATGGGAGCACCCTTCACAGAAAGCTTGTATGTGTAGAGGGCTGATCCAGGCACAGTTGTTTTCTAGGACACAAATTAAATGACGGGCAACAAGGCCATGGTGGGGTAAACCACGGAGAGTGCTGGATATCGTCTCAGGACGGGACAGGAGAGGGCTCCATGGCTGACAGCACTGACAGATGTGAGTTCATGCTCACTGCCAAGAAGTGCAGCTGTTGTCACAGGGCTTACAGCGGCACTTGGAGCATGAAGAATGTAAACCACCGTGTCTTTTATGGGTTGATATGTCTGTTTACTTTTACAACATATGATTTCAGAGACAAATAACATTATAGTGAAATAGATCGGTATGGCTGCTTTAAGTGGGGGGACTATGTGTGCCTCAACTTTCTCAAGAGCATACAGTCATTATTAGTAACAAAAATGATTGTACTAAGTGCTAATTTTGAGGATTATTGTGAGCAGTTTGTGTGGGGTGGTGGTGGGCAGGCCTGTTTGCCCCACACTGAATGTCCCAGCCCTGCCTGCTGCCTCAGATCTGTCCCAGGGTCTTATTGTGTGTGGGCCTCTCACTGCTCCTGCCACATTTCTGCTTTCCGATGTTCTCTTCCCTCTTATTTGCTCCTCAACCTTGCTTTTCTTTTCTTTTTCCTTTTGTCTCTCATTCTAAATTTTATAGTCTTAGATTCTGTTTTTAGAGCCATTTCTAACTAATGAGAATATCCCTCATTTTGTTAACTAAGACAGTTAAATAAATTTCTCTTACCCAACCCTCTTCTACATCTTTGGAAGATTTACTGAGTATTCATTTCAAAAAAATAAAACTAAAGAATGTTTTTAATACTCACAAATTAAAGATATTGGAACACTACTAAGTGTAAATAGCATGAAACCAAAAATATTTTACTCTCTGCATTTGAACAGTATGGAAAGACTGTAGAATCAACCATCACATCTATCTAAACCCCCCTCCCATATAGGTTTTATAATAATGCTTTTTATTATAGCTGCTTTCATCTGCTCATATTCAGCTCTTCTTGGATTTTTAAAAAACAAGCTCTTGTGCTTGAAGCCTTTCAGAGCAGGCTTCAAGGGCAGGGGTGGTGGTGGTTCTGGACAGTTAAGGGCAGTTAGGGTGGCATAGGCCAGAGGGAGGTCATGACCCATGGACCAATAACACAGTTCAGACAAAGTGCTTCTCAAATGGAAATGGTTTGACTTCATGGATTCCGTAAGAGCATTTAGATGGTGTCAGGCTGTCAGTCTGTTCTAGCCTGTAGATGCCTCTTGCTACCCAAACACAAAAATGACCTAGGAAGCAAGAGTGGGGCCCATTAGCCAGGCTGGGCCAAGTGGACGGTGACAGCAGCTCCCATTGTGCAGCCCCAGGGCAGAGCTCTGGGGGAAACAGTGGCTCCCTCTCCCAACCGCTTGCCAGATGCCAGCTGGCTCACAGCAGCTGGTTCCCTGGGGCAGGCTGGGACCCGGTAAGATGGACAAGGCATCAGGGGACCCGAGAGCAGACGCTTCCTTAAATCTGGATCCTAGATGCCCAACTCACCTCACCCCAGTCTCAGCCCTGCTCTGGCAGCTTTCAAATGCCCTTACTCCAAGTACTCAAAATTCAAACCAGAAGATGGAGCCAAGTAACTTGAAAGAGAGCACAGGGCTCTCAAGTGGTTATTAACCGGATAAAACAAATGACTTGGAGAACTCTGCCCTTCTAGGTAGAGCACGGGCCTCTTAGGCAATGCTTCTGTTAACTAATTGTTTAGTAAAATGAAAACTGATTTAGGATTTCTCATCTACCTTAAATAAAAGTCCTATTGCATTATGTGTGGCTGTTCATTCTGTAAGGAAATGGGAAGATACAAAGTGAAACTAAAGTGGGAGCAGAATGGGAAACAAATGTAACAGATAGAAATAAAGCCACAAATTTTAATGAGCAACGCAAAAGAAGGCTGGAATAAACAGAAGGCCCATCATGTCAAGAAAGGAAAACATTGTGAAGATGGGACTTGTTTCAAAGTTAATTTTTACACTTAATGCTATGTCAAACTAAATCCACTGGGATTATTTCATGCGGTAGAAGGCTTGGCAAAGTATTCTTAAAATTTACTTAAGTGTATATTCAGGCAATTTATCAAATTCAAAAGGAGACTGGGTCATTATGGGAGTACTTGTGTTTTCAGCACACGTGATAGGGTTACAGTGACAGAAGGATGACTTCTCTGGAGCACACTGAGTGGCCTAAAGATACTGCATATTACATACACTGTGCAAGAATTCACTACGTGTTACAGAGAGAAAGACTACATAAATAATAATGAATAAATAAAATTCTTGTTGGAACAAAGCTACACATAAATAAATGAATAAAATAATAAACAGTAATAATAAAAAGAAAGTGTATAGGTTCTCAATTCACATCATGGCTTGAAATACATTCCTGATGAATGAGAATTAAACAGACATTGTATCACAGAAAAACTTCACAGATGTAGCTGTTACTATTTGTCAAGTTTCTAGAAGATGAAGGACCAAGTTTTCAAGTAATAGAAAATCATATTGGAAAACACTTGACTACAGACATAAATGAATGTAAAATGACAGGAATTCAAAACTAGGGATTGTTGTATCTACTGCAGATAGTTTCTACAAACCTTGTATCTTTATTCTAAGTTAGGATCATAAAAAATTTTAGGGGAAAACAACAGCAAAATGGGCAAATTTTTCCCCTAAAAAATTTTTTAGGGGAAAACAACAGCAAAATGGGCAAAAATGTTGGCCAATTTACAAAGGAAGATGTGCATAAATTAGCATATGAAAAATGTACAACTCCTGCTATTAAAATGAAAACAACAGTGATATAGCATTCACTGACTTAAATGTCTTAAGTACCATATACATATTAAAAATAAAATGATCCAAATGTTGGAGAGAGTGCAATGAAATAGCATGCTCACACCCAAAAGAAATTGGTTTGTGTTTAACATGTGAATACCACAAATCTTTACATTTTCCTCTCGCACTGCATAGATCACTGGAAAGTGGAGTCTTATTTTGGCTTAGCCCTAATAAATGTACTATACGTCCCCATGTGAAGTGTAGTACAATGACTGAGAGCTCAAATTCCAGACTTTGAGTATCTGATTTGTCTCTTACTAGTTTTGTGAATTTTAGCAAGTTACTAACTTTCTAGGCCTCCATTTTCTTTTTCTTTTTTTTCTTTTTCTTTTTTTTGAGACAGAGTCTCGCTGCATCACCTAGGCTGGAGTACAGTGGCGTGATCTTGGCTCACTGCAACCTCCACCTCCTTGATTCAAGCGATTCTCCTGCCTCAGCTTCCCAGGTAGCTGGACTACAGGCACCCGCCACCACACAAAGCTAATTTTTGTATTTTTAGTGGAGACGGGGTTTCACCATGTTGGCCAGGCTGATCTTGAACTCCTGACCTCAGGTGATCTGCCGGCCTTGGCCTCCCAAAGTGCTGGGATTACTGGCATGAGCCACCACACCTGGCCTAGTTCTCCATATTCTTATCTATAAAATGGGCATAATAATATTTACTTCTTTGCTGCAGGAATTAAATGAAATTATATAGGATGAATTTAACGCAGTGCTAATACGCAATAAGTATTCAATAAATGCTGGTTGTTTCTTTTCTTATTTTTCCCTTTTTCCTTGATTTTTCCACTTAACCAAATTACTTAACTGTGTTTGCTTTTGTAAACTGCTTCAAATCCTTTTTGGAACTTGGCTGCACATAAATTAAACCATATTACCGGTGCTTTCTTAAAGAAGTATACCAATTTATGATGCCAATTCCAATGGAATTAGATAACAGGGTCAGTTGTAATAGAGAGTAGTTTGATAACACGTCAGTTGTAATACAGTAACAACTATCCTAAGACTTAAAAAGCTCATGACCTTTGATAGAGTAATTCCATTTTTTGGATTCTACACATGTTAAAAAAAAAACTTACATACATAAAAAGATTAAAGTTTTCAAACAAAATTTGTATAAAATTTATTTATAGTTCTGTTTATAATAGCTAAAATAATTAGAATGTTCCTTAAAAGAGAAATAATTAAATTATTCACTCAAGAACACTTTACACGGTTATTAAAATGTTTTTGAAAATTATATGATAGCATGGTGCATGCTTTTCGTATAATATCAAGTGAAAAAAGTGATTTACTTAATTGTGTCTATAAATTGTCTGAAGCAATGTAAGATAACACTACAAAGAAAACGACTGAAAGGAAATAAGTTAGTGTGTTAATAATGTACTTTGAGAAACAATAGATGATTTCTAAATCCTTTTTTCCGTGCATTTCTGTAATTCCCCATTTTCTTTAATAATGAGTCTCCCCACCCACACACAATGCCATTTAAGGTCCCTGTTTTTAACTCATGGACACAAAGGACAACTCAGTTTGAAGTGTTCTTTGGACATGATGTCATCATCATTTCATAAGAAATGCAATAATCTAAGGTATGATACTGAGACAGAGTGTCGCTTTCAGGCCTGTATAATGGGACAATTTAATACAGATTTTTGCTAATGGACTCGACTGATAGAGTGAGAGAAAGCAGAAAACCTTTTACAGAAGGAGATTGGAAAGCAAAATCTTTGTACCAGTCTCTGAAGTTACAGAAAAAATTCCAAAATCAGAGAAACGAAATTTCAGGGCAGAGTTCATTGCCTGATTGGGCAAAAGTCCCTCAAACTGAATTTCTTGAAAGAAGTAAGCACAATCCAAATAGAACATGTTGTTATTGTCATTCTGTCTAAGTATTGTTTTTTTAACCTAAAATAATCAAAATAGAGACACTTTAGAACCCTAAGAGAAAATTATATACTTTTAATTTTTATGCTATCTTGTCTTTTTCTGATTATAAAATTTAAATATACGAAATGTATAAAGAAGGAAATGAAATTTGCTTGTAATCCGAGCACCCAGAGAATGGCCACTGTTAAGATTTTCTGATACGAAATCGCTCATTCTCTCTCTGGTATAGATAGAACTAGTATTTCTTTTGTGCTTACCAAATGCTTGACACTGCTTGGAGAATGTTACCTGTATTAACTCAGTTCATTCTCACAACAATCTTCTGAGGTAAGTACAAGGATAATCTTGTGAAGTTCAGTTTTTTGACCAAGCTGGTGTAACTGGGAAGTTGCAGAGCCAGGATGTGGGAACCCAGGAGGTCATGCTTTGCCTGTACGCCTAACTTCTCTTTTCCATGGCTTTGATTTATTATAAATACAGTATACATTTCCCAAAATGAGATTATGCTGTGCCTAATGTTTTGTACTGTAACCTGCTTTTTCTTTTGATGTATCTGAACATCATTCCAAATCAATAGATATCAATCAATTTTATTATTCTTAATGGCTGCATTGTATTTTGTTTCATGGATAATGTATTTAACTGTAATTCATATGGTTGGATATTTTGATGTTTTCACTGTTAAAGACAGCAATGAAACGTATATCTTTACATGCAAATGTGCATTTGAAAGGTTATTTCAAAAGAATAAATTCTTAGAAGAGTAAACACCCAGGTCAAAGTGAAGCTTTTCAAGGCTGTTACCAAAGGGCCCTCAAGAAAAATTGTGCCAATTACATTCCCACTAGCAGCCCAGGAGAATGTGCTTTTCGCAACATTCTAGAGTGTTTTTCAAATCTTTTGACTCACTGGAAGACATATGTTTTGTCTAGTGACCCACTTACACACACACACACACACACACGTGTAATTGAAATAAATTTTAATATTTTCCTGACTAGTCGCAATAAACTTTCTCTCTTTTCCCCTCTTCCTTTTGTTTTCAAAAACATTTTTTTAAAAATACCAGATACGGTGGGGTTAACTTCATGATCCATGAATAGGTAGTAACTCGTGGTTTGAAAAAAACACTATGTTAATGCTTGGATAGTAGGATTCTTTTTAGTATTTGCCTATTTGACAATATGAGATAATGACAAGTTATTATCTTATTCTTTAATCACTAGAGAGACTGAGTATTTTGGAAAATTATATTTTTGGAGAGAGTAAACTAGAGTTCATTGTTTCTCAACCTTCAGTGCATATTAGAATTTTTAAAAGGAATCCTTTAATTAATTTCTGGACCAAATAATCTCTAGATTATTTGGCTCAGGTATCAAAATTTGTGGCTAAGGCTGAGAACACATGCCACAGATTACTAAAATTCTTTTAACTGTTCAAATAGACTCTGTTTTTGCCTTTTTAACACCACATATTTTAAAAACATCATAGTCATCTGAAGGTTAATTCAGGGTTAAGTATGGAGTTAGGGAAGGATTCTAATTTTGGCTTATGAACTGTTAGCTGCATAAATCACAGTTTTTAAAATCCAGTGCATATTTGGGTCTTATTCAGTGGTAAATTATGGTGAAGACATTCACATTATGGGAGACAGTTTCGATTCTCATGAATATAATTATACTGTGGGAGAACCAAGGTGCTATTTAGTATTTCAGAGTTCCATCAGATAGAGAGTTCCAGTTGCTTACTGGAAATTCTACCTAGATGGTCCTCTGAAACCCCAAATTTAATGTGTCTTGCCAATAGAGTTCTTAGCTCCCTCCTACCTCTTCCCAAACCCATCTTCCTTCCTCCGTTTATGGCCCAGTGGACAATAATATGCTTTGCAATAAGACAGAGGTTTCTTTACATTGTGGATACTGGAAACATACCATTTGGTGGCCCAAACCAGCCTGCAGTAATGCGGATGGGGGTGAGGCAGTGGTCTGTTGGCTTGAGCCCTGACCACTGGGATTTCAGCTCTGAAAGCTTGAGAACGCCAGCGTGGGACAGCCCTCCCTCCCTCTTCCTATTTTCTTTCTTTTCTTTTCGTATAGACTCTTGCTCTGTTGCCCAGGCTGGCGTAAAGTGGCATAATTATAGTTCACTGCAGCCTCAAACTCCTGGGGTTCAGTGATCCTCCTGCCTCAGCCTGGAACTACAGATGCATGCCACCACACCTAGCTATATTTTTTTTTTTTTTCTGTAAAGACCCTGGCCTCAAGTGGTTCTCCTGCCTCAGCCTCACAAAGTGCTAGGATTATAGGCATGAGCCACTGTGCCCCGCCCCTCTTCCTGTTTTTTTGTTTCTCTCTTGTGCATGGAGAGGACCGCAGGATAGAACGGACACTCACAGGTGGTTCTTAGAGAACCAGCCTCTGGTACACAGGACTGCAGTGGGGACATAAAGATAGCAGAGTAGTGAGTCTATAGCAGATGTTATCTGGATAACTGGCAGAGGTGAGAGATTTAAATGACTTCTCAAAGGGCTGGACAAATTGATGCATGGCAGGTGACTAAGAGGAGCTGGGGTTGAGTCAAAGGGGACCATTCTGGTCTTTCCACAGCATTTGTCCTTGGTGTGCTATTGGTCATACTGGCAATTCCCAAGTCTCCAGGTTTCTCTATTACTGCCCCTTTAGAAGAGTGCCAGAGTAGAAAAAGCTTTAACCTTGAGCAAGTTATCTAACCTTTCTATTTCATCTATAAAATGGAGTAATAATATACTGTTGGATCTGTGAAGTCCCAGCACAGGGCCAGGCCCTTGCTGGGACTTAATAAACGACAGTCCTTTAGAAGAAGCCAGCTGCGATGGTCAGGATCAGATCTTCTCCATGCATCCAACTAGGCAAGTGCCCGAGATCTCAGATGGTCAAGCAAAGTGCCCGGCAAGGGGACTGGAGAGTAGTGGGGTGGTGGGTGGGCTGTGAGTCAGCCCATGGTCCCTGTCATCTTCTCCTGCAGTGTCAAGTGCTCCCCACTAGAGCAGCACAGCTCTGCAGAGACACAGGAGAACAGTTATGGATCCAGTCAGATGATGGATCAGCTGTTCGGCTTTTACCTGCTATTCACCCAAGCTCACCTACTTAGAAAGAGAAGACTACCAGCAACCTAGAGAAAGAATAGAAAGTCCAGCCATCTTCCAGGCTTTGAGTCTCAGATGACGGGACTGTGGATTTTCCTCTGGTTATCCATAGTCACTAGAGGTCAATGATCAAGTCATCCAACCCAGACATCAGTTATTTAGTGCTGGAAAACAGAAAACAAGAGAGCACTACATCCTGTTGGGTCACATCCTGTTCACGATGACAGGAAGCAGGGCAGCAGAACAAGACGGGTAGAAAAACATGACGCTTATGAGGCATTTGCACGCTAGATGTGCACGTGTGTTTTGGTATACAGTTTTTAAAGACACTGTGAATCAATGCCCATAATTATGCTTTTGGAAGTTCTCAAGTTTCTTGTCAAATAAAATTGGCTAAAAGCCAAGTCTTTATTATCTGACTATGCTGGGCCTAAAACCATGCCAATTTAAGAAAGAAAAATATCCTATTTGCCATATGAAAACTGATCACAAAGGCACTGAGTGTTTCCCCCAGGAATAGGAATGCAATGCTGGGAATTTCTCAGTTACACTCCTAGTGAGTATGAGATTGTGAGTGTTGCCTGGAAACGGGAAGGTTGTCGCCTCTCTCAAAGGGAAGGGATGGACTATCCCAGCCGTGGACACCCCATAGTACATTGCCTGAGAGGCATCAGGCTGGTGTGGAATTGCAGCCACACAACCCTCCTTGCCTGAAACATACGTGTCTTTCCTTCATTCAGCTTTTTAGACTCAGGATGGCAGAAGTCTCTTCCGACCCTTCCCCTTCACCTCCACTGCTCTCGTTCATTTTCCCTTTCTTCTTCTCTCCCCTTCTCTTCTGTGTGTTTTGGGAAAGATAAGGGCTGCATAAGGGCTCCCAGGCTGCTTTTTATGGGATTGAGATTAAGGAGAAAGTGCCGTCTCTTGGGTTTTAGGTTGATAATTAGCATCCTTCAGGAATTTCTATGAGAAACCCCCTCCAGTTCTGGACTTTCTACTAATTCAGTTCTGCAGTGCTTCTAAGATATGTCAAGCGTTCAGGATGGTGGTTCTCAAACTTTTGGATTATTGATCCCAATAACCTGTCTTTAAGGTTTAAAAACCATGTACTTTGCAATTTGTTCTCAATGGCCTGCTGGCTTTCTTCTTGGGTTTCTTTTCATTCATGGTAAGTAATTGTGCTAGGAATGGGCCACAGTCACTAGGAAATTCTCTCTTAGGGTCATCCATGCCTCATGGGACTGGATGGGAGGGAACCTTGTAGGTAGGTAGGTCTGCTGAAGTCCTTGCCTGTCATTCAGCAATGTGAGATGTTACTACTTAGAAAAGGAGATAGAAAAGAATAATATTGACTACTAAGATCTACACATGGGGAGTAGGACTTTTATTCTAAAAATTTTAAATTATTAAAATCCAGCACAAATATGATGCATACTTTTTATCCCAAAATAAAATTGTGTTTTCATTTGTGCATGTCACCTGCTAGTTCTTGTGATATGGACTTTTAAAATACCTATTTAGAGTATTATCATGAATATTTTAAATTTTCACCTAAATTTGTGTATCAGAGATTAAAAAAAAAAAAGAAAGAAAGAAAGAAAATGGGCTGGGCGTGGTGGCTCACGCCTATAATCCCAGCACTCTGGGAGGCCGAGGCAGGCAGATTACCTGAGGTCAGGAGTTCGAGACCAGTCTGGCCAAAATGGTGAAACCCCATCTCTACTAAAAATACAAAAAATTAGCCAGGTGTGGTGGTGCATGCCTATAATCCCAGCTACTTGGGAGGCTGAGACAGGAGAATAACTTGAACCCAGGAGGCAGAGGTTACAGCGAGCTGAGATCATGCCACTGCACTCTAGCCTGGGAGACAGAGTGAGACTCCATCTCAAAAAAAAAAAAAAAAAAAAAAAAAGAGAGAAAATAACAATTAGACCTACTGTTGGTGCTGATGGATCGAGCAGTAGAACGACGACAGTAAGCAGTGGCCTTCCTGCCTGGCTTTGCCTTTGGGGCCTTCAACATTTAGTATTTCAGCTTGACCTCTAAAAAATGGGAGCTTATAAATCGCTACCTTACAAATATGTTAGGTGGAAAAATGATTGGTGTGTGATTTGGGGGCCACCAAGATGCAAAGATGTGGTATCAAATGCATCAATCCTGACAAAGGGTTCCAATATCTGGGCAGGCCACCAGACAGAACTGCCTCCTTCAGTTGTTTATGTCATTCACTTCTTTCTTTTCTTTTTTCCCTCAGTTTTCAGCCATTCCTTCCTCAAAATCCTGTGCAAGTCTAAGAGCAAGGATCCTGCTTGCTAACTGCCGTGTGCTAGGCAGGGTGCTAAGCACTTTACTCATGTATCTCATTTAGTCCTACTACGCCATGAGAGAGATACCAT
Organism: Rhinopithecus roxellana; assembly: GCF_007565055.1. Taxonomy (NCBI): domain Eukaryota; kingdom Metazoa; phylum Chordata; class Mammalia; order Primates; family Cercopithecidae; genus Rhinopithecus; species Rhinopithecus roxellana. Next base: position 23,024,831 of record NC_044556.1, on the reverse strand, counting down.
CATCCACACTTTACAGATGAGCAAATGGAACCGCTAGTTAAGAATCTTGCTCAAGGTCACATCAGTAGTAAGGGATGGAGCCAGTGTTCTCACACAGATCTTTGCAGTTAGCCCTTTCTAATTACAGATCAGGCTCTTTTGCAACACTGCACTGGTTTTCAATGTGGAGGCTGGGAGAGAAATGACAGAAAAAGATGTGTTAGAGTGGACTGTTTATTCTTTGAATGATCTCTGTCTCTCTTTCTGTTTATTTTTCTTTTGTTTTTGAAGCTTGAATTTACTGTCACCGCCTACAAACTGGGGACATTCATTATTGGACATAAGGAAAGGCATTTCAGAAATGTAAACTGCAGGAACAGAAACACAGCGAAGTTCCAGATGTCTGGGTTCCTTTTTTTTCCTTTTGTAAATGATTTGGTTGGTTCTGTTTGGAATGAAAGTTAACTGCCTAGAGGATAAAAATATCCTCTTTTTTAGTTTTTACCTCGAACAGCAACAACAACATATTATGTGTTTTCATGGAAAGATCTATTTTTAGAAAGAATGCAAGCCACCCTCAGCCCTGTGAGTAATAACTGTTTGGCACGATGATACTTACAATAGATAATCACTCTAAGTCCTTCTTTGAGAGCCTTATGAATTGTTTTTATTACATAATTTGTATGTGTTATTTTTTGATACATGAAACCTCATTTAATTAAAAAATCCCCAAAGGATATATGTCTAGAGCTTTGGGAATTCCTTTTACTTCCTGTATAATGATTCACAATTTAAATATACCACATTGGGTGGAGGAAGCACCTATTATGGTCTTATGAAAATAAAAACTGTGAACCAGGAACAGAAACTGTAGATTGCTATATGCTCATCAGTCCTCCTGTAGGTGGTAAGTGGCCTGCATGCACATTATGTGAAGGCCACAAAATGAAATGACTGCTGAATGGTCAATGGGATGATCCTTGGGAGAGGGAATGGGCTCTTTTCTCTCAGGTGCTTAAATTAATGACATTTATTTTTTATTTTTGGCATATTCTTCCCCAGATTCAGAAGTTTAGCCATCTAGCTTTAAAAAGCCAGAATTGATTCCCTATTCTCTGAAGTATTCAAATGGCTAAACAAAATAGAAAAAGTGACTAACCTATAGAATTCTGGACTCAGAGAGTCACAGTTTCCTAGAATTATATAGATGAACGCGAGAGATATCGTAGAGATGATTCCTGGGTTAGGTGGGTGGTCTTCAACTCTGAGATTCTGTCATTCGATGACTTTTACTCTGCTAGATCTGGTAAGTTTCTTCTGGGAGACAATTTTTCTGCCATTCAGAATCTCAGAGAGGCTTTAACCAAAATAGTTTCTCAATAAAAGCCCCATGTCAGATACTCTCCTTTGTAGGGAATCAGTGCCAACAGTAGCTGGAAGAACTGAGTGGCCTCAAACGAAAAGAAAAGTAAAGCAAGTTTGAAAGATATAACTGTCATTATTTCCTTTAGAGAGATAATTATCTTGACATAAAAGTTACATTTCGTGTATAACTCACCATTTGTAAATAGAGTCATGGATCTGCTGCTAGTAGATGTGGGCAACGAACACTTGCCAGAATTGTGCTTGTGTTTTGCTCTGAATTTCGTTGCACAAACTGGTAGGCATAGTTTGGTTCAGATTTCATCCAGTTGTATTATTTGGAGTGATAATTTCATCAGTGATTCAAGTAAGTTGAAATTTATAGATTTAGAAAGAGATCATAAGCATGATTTGACTTGGGTTATATGTTTTGTGAAAATTTTAAAATATCTTTTAAACCACCCACAGAACTTTCCAAGTATGAAGAAAGAAAGATGTTCAGTGTGGCCAAATGGGCCAGTTAGTTTTACCTAGGATTTTGAGATTCTCGAACTCAGTCATTGGGTGGCTCTGGATCTGGAAGGGTCACAGAACAGGCTGCAGACAGTAGCTTTGCAATAAATTTAATTTCATCTCTGAATTAATAAGAGTTAATTAGAAATTAGAAGTCTTGTGATGAATTTCTCTGTCTTTAAAATTCAGTGATCTTGGCTCCAAGTAATCATTGCTATAGATTTGGAAGATGGTACATAGAAGATGGAATAGTACCTGCACCTCATGATGTCTGTGTATTCTTTTCTTCTGACTCAGTGACTGAGCCCTCCCCAGGTGAGATAATCAGAAGGCAGCAAAGGTTTTGAAGGAGAGGCATGCAACAGAAACTTCTGTGCTTTCAAAATAAACTACAAGTTGAGGAAGGCAAGTGGAAAGCTTTTGTCCAAATTGATTTTCATATTAGCAAGGATGATTTATGCCTAGGGAAAATTAAAGCTCATGAAATCAGTATGAATTTAAGTCTACAAACTCAAGTATGCAAGAATTAGCTCCGTTTTAAAAAATAATTGTATTGGGGTTTAATTTATTAGGTTGTTGCAAAAGTAATTGCAGTTTTGTCATTGAAAGTAATGGAGATACATATATATATATATATATATATATATATATATTTTGTACAACTCATCCATTGTAACCGCATAGTTGATTCTTAGTAAATTTCCAGATTTGCTGCCATAACTGCAATCCAGTTTTAGACCACTTCTATCACCTCCGAAAGGTTTCTCTATGTCTGTTTGCAGTCAGTCCCGCTGCCCACCCTCAGCCTCAGGCAACCACTGATCTGTTTCCTGTCTTCATGGCTTTGCCTTTTCTGGAAGTTTCATGTAACTGAAGTCAAGCAATATATTATATTTTGTGTCTGGCGTCTTTCACTTAATAATATTTTGAGTTTTACCCATGCTGTTGCACATATTAGTAGTTTGTTCCTTCCCATTGTTTAGTAGTTTTCCATTATGGATAAGCAACAATATGCTTATTCATTCATTCATTGATGGACATTTAAATTGTTTCTAGTTTTGGGTTATTGTGAATCCTGCTGCTATGAACATGCGCATACGAGTTTTTCTGTGAACATAGGTTTTCGTTTCTCATGACTGGACACCTGGAAGCGAAATTGCTGGGTCATGTAGTAAGTGTATATTTAACATGTTGAGAAACTGCAAAAATGTTTCCCAATGTTGCTGTACCATTTTATTTTCCCACCAACAATCTCTGACTTAGTAAGGTCAGTCTTTTCTATTATAGTCATTCTAGTGGATGTGGCATTAATTTGCATTTCCCTAATGACTACTAATGTTGGGAATCCTTTTGTGTGCTTATTAGTCATGTGTGTTTCCTTTTTTGATAAAATATCTATTTACATTATTGCCCATTTTAAAAACTGAGTTGTCTTTTTATTTTTTTTCTTTTTTTGAGACAGTGTCTTGCTCTGTTGCCCAGGCTGGAGTGCAGTGGCGGGGCAATTTCGGCTCACCACAATCTCCACCTCCCAGGTTAAAGCAATTCTTATGTTTCAGCCTCCCAAGTAGCTGGGACTACAGGCGCCTGCCACCACACCCGGCTAATTTTTATATTTTTAGTAGAGACAGGGTTCCGCCATATTGGCCAGGCTGGTCTTAAACTCCTGACCTCAGGTGATCCACCCACCTTGGCCTCCTAAAATGCTGAGATTACAGGCGTGAGCCACTGTGCCTGACCAGAGTTGTCTTTTTAAACTGATAAATAGATGTATCTATTTTGGGGGTATATGAGATACCTGAATATCTCAGATATCACTTATACTGTGTAAAGATAAAATCAGGGTAATTGGGATATCCCTCACCATTACCATTTATCGTTTCTTGATGGCTTGGAACATTCAATTTATTCTCTTCCAGCTGTTTTGAAATGTATAATAGATTATTGCTAACTATATTCACTCTACTGTTCTATTGAACATGAAGTCTTGTTTATTCTATCTAACTCTGTATTTGTACCCATTAACCAAGCTCTCTTCATTCCTCCCTCCCCTCTATCCTTCCCAGACTCTAGTAACCACCAGTCTACTCTTTGTCTTTGTGAGAGCCACCTTTTTAGCTACCACATATAGGTGAGAATATGTGATGTTTGCCTTTCTATGCATGGCTTATTTCACTTAACATAATGATCTCCAATTCCATCCATGTTGCTGCAAATGACAGGATTTCATTGTTTTTTAATGGCCAAATAATATTCCACTGTGTATATACACCACATTTGATCCATAGACCTATTGATGGGCACTTAGGTTGAGTCTGTATCTTGGCTGTTTTGAATAGTGCTGCAATAAACACGGGAGTGCAGATATCTCTTTGACACATTGATTTCCTTTCTTTTGGATATGTACTGAGTAGTGGGATTTCTGGATCACATGGTAGTTCTATTTTTAGTTTTTTGAGGCACCTCCATACTGTTTTCCGTAGTGGCTGCACTAATTTACATTCCCACCAACAGTGTATGAGGGTTCCCCTTTCTCTACATCCTCACCAGCATCTTTTTGATAAAAGCCATTTTAACTGGGATGAGATGGTATCTCATTGTAGTTTTGATTTGCATTTCTCTGATAATTAGTGATGGTGAGCATTTTTTTTCATTTACCTCTTCACCACTTGTATGCCATCTTTTGAGAAATGTCTATTAGATCTTTTGCTTGTTTCAAAATTAGATTTTTAAAAAACAATTGCATTGAATTCCTTATGTATTCTAGTTATTCACCTTTTATCAGATGGATAGTTTGCAAGTATTTTGTCCTATTCATGGGTTGTCTCTACACTCTGTTGATTGTTTCTTTTGCTGTGCAAAAAGCCTTTTAGCTTGATGTAATCCCATTTGTCTATTTTTGCTTTTGTTGCCTGTGATTTTGAGGTCTTACACAAAATAATCTGCCCAGACCGATATCCTGAAGCATTTCCCCAATGTTTTCTTCTAGTAGTTTCATAGTTTCAGGTCTCAGATTTAAATCTTTAATCCCTTTTGACTTTATTTTTGTATGTAGGAGAGATAGGAGTCTAATTTCATTCTTCATGTTTGTCTTATATTAAAGTTGTAAGAGTTCTGCAAACAAGTCTTTTATCAGAAATGCGATTTGCGAATATTTTCTTCTAGATGGTGGCTTCTCTTTTAATTTTCTTAGTGATGTCATTTGAAAAGTAAACACTTAATTTTGATAAATTCCAGTGTAATTTTTTTTCTTTTATGGATCTTGCTTTGTGTCATATCTAACAAATGTTTGCTTAACCCAGGATCACAAAGATTCTCAGTTTTTTTTTTTTTTTTTTCCAGAAGTTTTATAGACTTAGGACTTACATTTTAACCTATGACCCATTTTGAGTTATGTATGGTGTTGGATGAGGGTCAATATTTTTAATTTTTGTGTTTTTTTCATATGAATATGTAATTGTAACAGTACCATTTATTGAAAAGACTGTCTTTTCCCTCATTGAATTGCTTTGTCACCTTTGTCAAAATCAATTGACTATAAGTATGAGGATTTATTTCTGGACTCTATTCTGTTTGATCAATATGTCTGTCCATACACAAATAGCATACTGTCTTGATTACTGTAGATTTATAGTAAATTTTGTTTAAGTCCTCCAACTTTGTTCTTCTTGTCCAGTTTTTTTTTTTTTTTTTTTTTTTGGGGGGGGGGGTGTTCTCAGTCCTTTGAATTTTTGCATAAATTTTACAATCAGTTTGTTAATTTCTACAAAAGCAGGATTTCTGGATCATATATATGATAAGAGTATGTTTAGTTTGGTAAGAAACTGTCAAACTGACTTCCAAAGTGGTTATACTATTTTGCATTCTTTTTTTTTTTTTTTTTTTTTTTTGAGACGGAGTCTCGCTCTGTAGCCCAGGCTGGAGTGCAGTGGCCGGATCTCAGCTCACGGCAAGCTCCGCCTCCCGGGTTTACGCCATTCTACTGCCTCAGCCTCCCGAGTAGCTGGGACTACAGGCGCCCGCCACCTCGCCCGGCTAGCTTTTTTTGTATTTTTTAGTAGAGACGGGGTTTCACCGTGTTAGCCAGGATGGGCTCGAACTCCTGACCTCGTGATCCGCCCGTCTCCGCCTCCCAAAGTGCTGGGATTACAGGCTTGAGCTATTTTGCATTCTTAACAGAAGTGAATGACAGTTCCTGTTGCTCCACATCTTTACCAGTATTTGGTGATGTCACTGTTTTGTCCATTCTGATGCATGTGTAATTGTATCTCATTATTTTAGTTAGCAATTCTTTAATGACATATGATGTGGAATATCATATGTCCAATATCTAATTTTGAAACAAGCAAAAGATCTAATAGACATTTCTCAAAAGATGGCATACAAGTGGTGAAGAGGTAAATGAAAAAAAATGCTCACCATCACTAATTATCAGAGAAATGCAAATCAAAACTACAATGAGATACCATCTCATCCCAGTTAAAATGGCTTTTATCAAAAAGATGCTTTTATCAAAAAGATATACAGAATTTACCATCTGTATATCTTCTTTGGTGAGGTATCTGTTTAGGTCTTTTGCCCATTTTTAAATCAGGTTCTTCATTTTGTTATTACTGATTTCTATGAATTCTTTGCATATTTTGGGTAATAGTCTTTTATCAGATACGTCTTTTGCAAATATTTTCTCCAAGTCTGTGGCTTGTGTTTTAATTCTCCTAAAGGGTCTTTTGAGTTTTTAATTTTGGTGAAGTCCAGCCTATTAATTCGTTTTCATGGATTATGACTTTGCTGTCATATCTAAAAAGTAATTGCCAAACCCAAGGTTATCTAGATTTTCTCCTATGTTATTTTCTAGGAGTTTTATAGTTTCATGCTTTAAATTCAGGTTTATGAGCTGTTTTGAGTTAATTTTTGTGTTTAGATTTTTATATTTGCCACATGGATGTCCATTCATTCCAGCACCATTGTTGAAAAGATCATCTTTTTTCCAGTTTGTTGCCTTTGCACCTTTGTAAAAAATCAGTTGACTATATTAATGTGGGTTTATTTCTGGTCTTTGTATTCTATTCCATTTATCTGTCTATTCCTTCACTATGCCACATTATCCTGACTATGATAGCTTTATAGTAAGTATTGAAGTCAGGTAGTATTAGTCCTCTGTCTTTTTCTTCTCCTTCAATATTTTGTTGGTTATTCTGGGTCTTTTGGCTCTCCATATAAACTTTACAATTAATTTGTTGATATTCATAACTTGCTGGGATTTTGATTTGTATTACATTGAATCTATAGGTCAAGCTGGGAAGAGCTGACATCTTCACAATATTGAGTCCTTCTATCAATACACATGAAATATCTATTTGTTTAGTTCTTCTTTGATTTATTTCACCAGAATTTTGTAGTTTCCTTCATATAGATATCGCACATTTAAAACAAAACTGATACCTAAGTATTTCATTTTTGGAGATGGTAATGTAGATAATATTGTGTTTCAAAGTTCAAATTTTACTTATTCATTGCTGGTACATAGAAAAGCAATTGACTTTTTATATGCTGACCTTGTATACTGCAAACTTGCTATAATGGCTGATTAATTCCAGGGTATTTTTGTTGATTGTTTTGGATTTTCTACATAGGCAATCATGGTTATCTGTGAACAAGGACAGATTTATTTATTCCTTCTCAGTCTTTATACATTTTATTTCTTTAAAAAATCATATTACATTAGTTAGGACTTCCAGTGCAATGTTGAAAAGGAGTGGTGAGAGGAGACATTCTTGCCTTGTACCTGATCTTAGTGGAAAAGCTTGTAGTTTCTCACCATTGGGTATTATATTATAGATTTTTTTGTAGATATGTTTATCAACTTGAGGAAGTTTCCCTCTATTTCGAGTTTGCTGAGTGTTTTTTTAATCATGATGGAGTGTTGGAAGGCCCTTAAATTTTTGTTAGATTTATTTCCTAACATGTGACACACAAATGTCTTACCAATAAGTCTAGTATAATTGCTACTCTTTGCTCACTAGGTGTAATCAGCATTCATCAATGTAATGATCCAGTGGTCTTATGGAAAGGAAGGATGATCAAGTCCCTGCAGACTGTAATATAACATATAGGTCTGAAGGGTTGATATACCCCAATGTAAGGCAGTTAAGGTGTATTACTGGCTTTGCCAACTGAAGGGAAATCAATTCTGGTGATCTTTATTAATAGGTATTGAGAAAAAGGCATTTGTCAGACCAGTAGCTGCATACTGGTAATAGGGCATGTGTTAATTTGCTCAAGCAATGAAGCCTTATCTGACAGACCAGCTGAAATTCAGGTCACCACCTGATTAAGCTTATAATCCACTGTCATTCTCCAGTACCCATCTGTCTTCTGTACATGCCAAATAGGCAAGTCGAATGAGGATGTGGAGGGAATTACCACCCATGCATCCTCCAATCCTTGATAGTAGCACCATTCTCTAGAATCCCTCCATGAATGCAGTATTGCTTTTGGTTTACTATTTTCCTGGGTAGAGACTGTTCTAGTGGCCGACACTTGGTCTTTCCTGTTATAATGACCCTCACTCCACAAGTCAGAGAACAAGCATGGGGATCCTGCCAGTTGCTGAATATGTCTATTCTAGTTATTTACTCTGAAATCAGAGAAATGACCTCTGAATGGGTTTGGAGACCCATTGGACCCACTGTGACTTGAGCTAAAACTTCACTAATTACCTGAGTTTCATAAGTTCCGACTCTAGGCCGGGCATGTTGGCTCATGCCTGTAATCCCAGCACTTTGGGAGAGTGAAGGGGGTTAATTTCTCGAGCTCAGGAGTTCAAGACCAGCTTGGGCAACATGGTGAAACCTGGTCTCTACTAAAAATACAAAAAAATTAACTGGGTGCGGTGGCATGAGCCTGTAGTCCCAGCTACTTGGGAGGCTGAAGTGGGAAAATTACCTCAGCCAGGGGACGTTGAGGTGACAGTGAGCTGAAATCACGCCACTGCACTCCAGCCTGGGCAATCAGAGTAAGACTATGTCCCTAAATAAGTAAATAAATAAAGTTTATATTCTGACTGATAGACCACAGTGATGGTTTGGGTCTCCTAAGATTAGTGTCAGTAAGCCAGTGTCCAATAATCACCTAAAAGTCTGATTATTGTTATTATTATTATTATTATTATTGAGATGAAGTCTCTCTCTGTCACCCAGGCTGGAGTGCAGTGGCACCATCTTGGCCCACTGCAAGCTCCGCCTCCCAGGTTCACGCCATTCTCCCACCTCAGCCTCCCAAGTAGCTGGGACTACAGGCGTCTGCCACCATGCCCAGCTAATTTTTTTGTATTTTTAGTAGGGATGGAGTTTCACCATGTTAGTCAGGATGATCTTGATCTCCTGACCTTGTAATCCACCCACCTCGGCCTCCCAAAGTGCTGGGATTACAGGCATGAGCCACTGTGCTCAACCCAAGTCTGATTATTTTATTTTCCCTAATGCACAGTCACCCTGGCAAAAGGCCATAGGTCCTTTGGGGAAGGCTGAGAGAAAGATTAACAGTATAAACTTATGGCAGTGTAATGGGGTACTTCTTCAAGGAGCTCAAACCTCCCCTTCTTTCAAGGCATTTGGGATCTGTAAACTGGCTCAAATCTAGGAATTGATTGCAGAAACTATGACTTTGTTTTTGTGATTCAAATTAGAGTAAGTTCATATTGCCTAGAACTCTTCGGCTTAAATAGTGCAAATAAGAATGTAGTAGACCGGGTGTGTTAGCCTCTTCTTGCATTGGTATAAAGGAATACCTGAGACGGAGCCATTTATAAGAAAAGAGGTTTAATTGACTCACAGTTCTGCAGGCTGTACAGGAAGCATGGCAGCATCTGCTTCTGGGGAGGCCTCCGGGAGCTTTTACTCATATGGCAGAAGGCAAAGTGGGAGCAGGCACTTAACATGGCGAAAGCAGGAGCAAGAGATATGAGGAGGTGACACACACTTTTAAATGACCAGATCTCAAGAACTTACTCACTATTGCGAGGACAATACCAAGGAGATGACACTAAACCATTCATGAAAAATCCTCCTGCCATGATCCAGTCACCTCCTACCATGCCCTACCTCCAACATTGGGGATTATATTTTGACATGAGATTTGGGTTCATCCAAACTATATTACCAGGCCAGCCCAGTGCTCACACCTGTAATCCTAGTGTTTTGGGATGTTGAGGCAGGAAGATTGCTTGAGGCCAAAAGTTCAAGACCAGCCTGGACAATATACCAAGACCCCATCTCTCTAAAAAAAATTAGCCAGGTGTGGGAGTGCATGCCTGTGTTCCTAGCTACTCAGGAGGCTGAGGTGGGGTATCCCTTGAGTCCAGGAGTTTGAGGCTGCAGTGAGCTATTATCATGCCACTGTACTCCAGTGTGGACAACAGAGTGAGACCTTGCCTCTAAAAAAAAACCAGAATATAGTAGACTGACTATTTCACTTTTAGGGATACCCTGGTCAACTAGCCAATGCCATAGATCTCTATGAGTCATATGATTTTGATAACTGCTTTGACTCTGTTGTATACTGTGGTAGCCACACCCACATCTTTGGTGATTAAGTGCCACTTCTTGGTCCCTGCCACCCTGGGACTTAATTATCCCCACTGCATTTAATGATTGCAGTTTACTGGTAGCAGTTACCATGGTAATTCCTGATCTATAGAGAAGAGCAACCACAGACCCATCAGGTTTATTCCGTATAGTCAGGGTGAAAGATGCATCATCCTCTGGATGTTTCTAGGGTGTGTGAGCAGGTCTTAAGTGACAAATTTACTCTAACATTTCAATCTCTGTAAGGCTGTGGATACCTTCTATTGCAGTATTCCCAGAGAGTTCTAACATTTCATCTTCCTTTGGTATAGACCACTATTTGGTCCATATTTCAGCCAAACAACCCAGCAGTTAGGCCCCTTTCTAGTCCCTCAAGTTACAACATTAAATCCATATCTCCTGCTTAGTGGAACACATCAATACATTTGACCTGATGCAACTTTGTGTTTCTTTCACCATTATCACACATGCTTACTGTTCATTAACACACACATTCTCCAGACCGCTGTCTGTGTAAATTGGAAAAGTCACGTACTTCTTTCACATCATGTGGCACACTTTGTACTTCATCTTTTGGAGCCTGCTGGGACTTGAGTCTTGTAGGTTTAGAAGCCGAGAGAAGTGGCAGGGGATGGGTCCTGAGAATCAGTGTTGTCTTGCAAGCCAACCACCTCAGAGTTTCCTCAGGCAATGCAGGGTTAATCTCCTTAGATGGGGTGGAAGGGCTGTATATACTGACAAATAATACTGTTTTTGAGTGCCCATTTTCCTTGCCTAGCAGGAAATTCCAACCCAGTGGTTTTGAGGACTCTGTCTTGTCCCAGGGTTTTAGGTACTAAGGTAGTAGGGAGGTCCCTCCCGCCCTAAGTTGTCTGCAATTGACAGGAACTATCTGTTGGCACAGGTGGCTGGGTGGTAATTCTCTCTCTTCCCCTCAGGGCCAAGCTCAGCTCCAGGAATCTGTAACCACTTAGCAGCTCCTCTCTAAAACCTTGCCACCTTCTTTCCAGTTTCTAGGAATCTCCATTTCCTACCTTGCTGCTCCTTAAAGACATTCCTCCTGCCTTGGCCCCTGACTTCCGTTGCTCTGGGATTGATGTCTGCTGTCTGTTTTCCACTTTATCAGAATCCCCTTACAAGAAATCACGAAACTTTGTTTCCTGATTGAAATAAGAGGTCAGGGAAAAGACAGGGAGCATTCCCACAGTTGAAAATTCCAGCCTAGGCCGGACGCGGTGGCTCACGCCTGTAGTCCCAGCACTTTGGGAGGCCAAGGCGGGCAGATCACAAGGTCAGGAGATCGAGACCATCTTGGCTAACACGGTGAAACCCTGTCTCTACTAAAATACAAAAAAAAAAAAAAAAAAAAAAAAAAAAAAAAAAAAAAATTAGCTGGGCGTGGTGGCGGGCGCCTGTAGTCCCAGCTACTCGGGAGGCTGAGGCAGGAGAATGGCGTGAACCCGGGAGGCGGAGCTTGCAGTGAGCTGAGATCACTCCACTGCACTCCAGCCTGGGCGACAGAGCGGGACTCCGTCTCAGCAAAAAAAGAAAAAAAGAAAAAATGCCAGCCTGTTACCCTGTTGTAGTCATCATATACCAAAGTTGTTGAAGATACGGAGAAAGACTTCCTAACATTTCTAGGGAACTTAAATGTTCTCTAAACATATAAGGCATGATAGATGTTCCCCATAACTGGATGCTATTCCTCCTGTCCTATCCTCCTGCCCTAGCCTGAAGGCTTGTGTTTAGGAAGTTTGTTATTACTACAGCCTGTATGACTTACTTTCTGGTGATAAATCTTGTGTGTGAATTGCAGGGAAGGCCGGCATCCAAAGTAAATAGCGACTGTTGTGGTGGAGGCTGGCGGGCCGGCCTGGCTGGCTGCACTTCAGCTCCTTGGCTGCTCCTACAGTGGTTGCTGCCCTGGAGCTGACTGCGGCTTCCCTAGGGCTCTGCTGAAAGGGCCTCCCAGCTCTGGGGAGGCTCTGCCCTCTCATCTCCTTCAGCTAGGACCTTGGCAACTCTGCTCTTCCCCCTGGCAATAGGCATCTGGAATGGCTGAGTGGTGAATTCCAGGCAGCAAAAAGAGTGCCAGAGTCCAGGGCACTTCCTTCTCTAGAATCTCTCTATCAGCCCAGCACACCCCAGGTTGTGTTTTCTGAGCAGAACAAGGTGACTCTCTGCAATGTACTAGAGAAAAGGAAGGACCAGGATGCACTGCATGCAGCTGTCTCAACTCACCTTGCTCCTTTCTTCCTCCGTACCTTTGCTTTGAACATTTTCTCTGCCTGGAATGCCTTACCTTATTCTCTGTCTTTCTCCTGGTGAAATCCCTACTTATCCTCTAAGGCTCAATGAAAACACTGTCTCTTTTGCGAAGCCACCACCCTCTCCCTCAAACCCTTTTCTCCCACAGCTTTTTGTTCCTAGCTCTGTTGTAATACTTACCATATTGTATTATAGTGAGTTGTCTGCCTGCCTGAGTGCAATAACTTTTTTTTTTCTCTAACTCTTTGGCCCTAGGATCCAGGATGGTGCCTGACACATATCCATGATAGTGATGATTATAATAACAATTATTATTCATTATATGCTTAGCATTTGCGAGGCACAGTGCTAAGAGCTCCATAACATTTAATCTCCACCACAATTCTAAGGGTAGCTATTACTGTTATCCTAGTTTTTGGATGAAGTGGCGGGTTTAGGGAGGTTCTGCAACTTACTTAAAGTCCCATGTCTTTTAAAGGATGGAGCTAAGTTTTGAACCCAGGTTTGTGCAGCAAAAAGGTCAGTGTTTTAACTTTTTTTGGTTAGGTTTTGATAGGTTTTTTGATAGGTTTTGATACCTATCACTGTTTTAATAGGTGGTTTTTGAATGCATGAATGAATGAACGATTCTAGAGGTGCCCAAGTACTCCCTCGATTCCCATCTGAGTGCTGCATCTAGGGCGGGGGCTATTGTATTCCTCAGGCACTGGACTGCATTATGGTACCTTTGGCCCAGGCTCCTCACTTGATAGTGTCTTGCCTTTCCTTTTGGTGGGCAAGGGAGATTAAAAGGCTCTAATGATGGGAGATGCTCGTGATCTGCTTATAAATATACTGATCCTAATGTCAAGCCAGCATCCTATTCATGGTCACAGCTCATGGTCTGTCATCAAACTCTGTGACTGGTGGTATGAACAGGCTGGTTTGCATTTTCTCCAGAGCATTAACAGCCCATAATCTCTCCTTCCTCTGCCTTCCCTCTGTGTTTATACAGTGTAGGGCTTGGAAGGGTTGGGGACAGGGAATATGTGGGGAGCTATGTGTGCTCCTTTCTCTCTTTCCCTATCACAGACAAGAGAGGGCAACTGGTCTTATGCACTGATGTCACTGAAGGACAGAGGCAAATTGCCAAAGTATATGCCTGCAAGGAAGTAAGCAAGTAGATGCCACTAATGGTATTTGTCTGATTTCTCCTAGCTCCTGGCATATAACCGATGCTCAATTAATATTTATTTGTTGAAAAAAATTACACCACATTCACAAATGCCTTACATTTCTATAGCACCTTATGAACTCTTTACAGCTCTATGGTAGCTATTGTTTCTACTGAGTCTTGTATACATGTTAAGGAGGAGGATATTAAAGCTTAGAAGGGTTTGATGACTTGGTGAAGATTACTAGACTTATCAGAGGCAATGTCAAGGACAAAGCCAACACCTGTGACTTTGAATTCTAAAGGAGTGAAGAACGTGCAATCTCAAAATATGCCAAATTGGTATATTGATTATTTTGAGTTACAAACATTGATGAAATTGTAGTTTCAGAAAGAGCCAGTTGTCCTGTCTTCCCCTGCATGCAGCAAGCCATAAAACTTCCTCTTGGAGGGGGACTCCCTGTACTAGGGCAAGAAAATAGTCCTTATTACCAGAGACTGGGAAGTTAGAGTTGCAGTGGACCTAAATAAATATTTACCGAAGTAACCCCTATCATCCACTAGTTTTATGTCCCCTCATATGGCTTCTATGACTCCCTTAAAATTTACTGCCCCTAGCCAGATCCCCTTTACCTTTTCATTTCTTCTCAAATTCATTGTTCTTTGTCTAAAAAGTATAAAGACATCTTGCTTTGGGCACTTCTTTGGATTTCACTCTCTTGTGAAGATCCCATGTGCACAATAGTTGCATCTGATGGCACTGACTTAGTCATACCCTGAGAATGACCCTATACGGCAGATGCACCTGCCAGCAATGACTTAAGAAATGAAGGTTGCCACATGGAGGTTGTTGGGAGGAGGGTGCTAAGTGAAGGTGCTATATAAACTACATGCTTTTTTCAAGCAGTTACAGTTTCCTGTTCAGTCTTCCACCACTGGACTGTTCCTGTATGTAATTTCTCCCTAATAAAACCCTGTGTCTCGTTATGTTGGCTCTGGATCTTTTGTTTGGCCTCTCAAACATGGTGCCATTCCTGTTGGAGTCAATAGGGGTCTGGCATGACACCTACGTTCATTAAAACTAATACATTTAGTATGTTTTTATCTTGTTAATTTGCCTGGTGTCCATTTGGTTTCTAGTTCTAGCCAAAGATACCACATTGCTTAAGGGTGTTGGGGGTGCTCGCTGACTCTCCTACAATCGTGTGCTCATAAAACAATGAAACAGAAATCTCAGATATTCAATACCTAAATGTTTATCTTAAAGCAAATTCTACTCATATGGTTTCATTCTTTGCTTGACTGGTAACCTATCCCATTTCACTCTATTTTTTAAAATCTCGTTTCTCTCATTTTCTGTATTAAAACCATTCACAGTAACTTGTATAACCCCTCATTTGGAAGAGAACATGGACTTTTTCTTTTCCAAATCATTTTAAATCAACAGCTCCTCAGTGAGTGCCTCCTAACTTAAGATTAAGGCATGACCCCTGCCTTCATGGTGCTTACTTTATGTGGCTGTAGGGACAGACAGGAACCCCATGGCATATGAGATTGCAGATACTCCCAACAGAGATTTTGGTGAGCACATCAGAGCATCAGTTGCTTCTAAGCTAGCGTAAGGATGAGTAGAAATTATTTTTAGACACCCATTAGGCGGAGATGGGGAAAATAATTTTAGTTTAAAAGAATAGCAGTGGCAAAGGTGGGGAGGTATGGCCTGTTTAGGGCTGGATGAGTAGTCCCAGGAGGGGATGCAAGGAGAGAAATGAGGCTGAAAAGATGAGCTGGTATCATATTGTGGAGGTTCTCAGATGCCCTAAGGTGTTGCATTTTTTTTCAGTAGGCAGTAAGGAGCCATCAGTAGTTTGTAAGGAGGGCAATGTGATCTCAGCTACGGAGGAGAAACCCATGAGCAGCCATATCAGTGACCTAGGAGAGGCTCAGGGATTCATCCCTTATCTCCCAATTCCCTACTGAGGGTGAGGCACCATGCTGGGCTGGGGTTTCGAGATGAGCATGAGCGGCACAGAGCCAGGCCTGCAGGCATTGGCAATCAGGCGAGCAGGCCATGTATAGCTGTAAGTCACCATCATAAATGTCTCTATCTAATTCGACGAGTGAACAAAGAAAGGGGCGTATAGGGTCCCTGGCGAAGGTGGGCATCAGGAAAGCTTTCTGGTGGATATGATGCTTGAGCTGAAATTATTTACAGGGTGAGGAAGGCGACGAAAGGGAGAGAGGAGGGAGAAGGCATTCGCAGAAACAAAGCATCAGCAGCGTGACCAGTTAGCCGAACCTGCTGTGTGTGTGTGTGTGTGTTTAATAGAATTGTTTTGCTTATTTAAGTAATATGTGTTTGTTGAATAAAATGTGTCAAATAGAGAAAAACTAAAAGAATAAATCTATAATCCCACTACTTGGAGATAATCATTTAAAAAATTCGGTGAATATCTTTCCATTTTTATGTGAGTATGTATGTGTTTGAATAAGAATAAATGTGTGTGTGTGTGTATATATATATATATATAAATGTATCAATGAGTAGAAAATATGTGTATGTGTTAATATAGATTCATCTTCTCTTTGTGTTGAATATCCTGCTTCATCAGCTATAGGGATAAAATAAGGTTACATTTCTTTAATATTCAAATAATACTGACTTTGAACATCCACCAGCCCAGCCTGACAGGCAGTCTAGTCTTCCCTGGAGGGTCTCAAGTAATCTCTAAGAATGTGTAAGAAACTGCTATTTATTCCTCAGCCTGTCTTAATAGTGGCTGTTCCCATCTGCCCACTGACAATATGTCTAAGATTTAAGTAGGAAAGGGAAATATGGGTAGAGTAGTCTTTCCAGCTAGAGTGAAAACACCTCCTGGGTCAGGAACCATGTCTTTCCTGTCCACTGCTGTACCCCCAGTGCTTCAGATAAATACCCACCACATAGCAGATATTCAATAAATGCACTGAATGAATGAATGGATTCAAACCTCCACTTGTTCAGGCAATGAACATTTACTGAAGATTTTTGATGTGCTGAGTTCTGTGCTGGGGATTTGAAGTATACATGTAAACAAAATACAACTTTCATCTTTGATGGGCATAAAGATAAGCATTTAAAAAAAACAAACTCAGCCTCCAGGGGAGTCAGTGAGATTCCTAGCATCTGAGGTGTTCAAGCACACAACAAAGACTACTGACCAAGGCTGTAGAAGGGATTCTTGCTTGGGAGAAATGCTGGACTAAATGACCATTAATGACCCCTCCAAATGTAAATTCCTGTGATTGAATGAATTTTAGCTAATTGTTCCTAACTTATTAGTCATAACCAAACAGATCACAGAAGGACTCCAAAGGAAATACAATTACAAATGAAAAACAAATGTTCTGATGGGATCCAAATATTTGTTGATAACAAATGAGATTTCTTGAGAAGCCTGCAGGATGTTGCTCTCAATAGGAGACATAATTTTTTAAATAGTAGAAATTAGAGAAGTAATACATTTCAGAATGTGTTTAAACATATTTTCTTTAATTCAATCCATTTATTATATTCAGAACTCATATTCACAAGCAAAAATAACTAAGAACTGATTAAGACAACTAAAACAAGCTTTTGATAGGTCTTTTCAGAGGAAACCCAAAGGTCTCGACTTTGATCACTGTTTGGAAAATCTGAGCACAACACTTTAAGACAAAAATTTCCGTATGTTGGTCTTATTAGAATTCAAAATTCATTCATCTACTCCTTCATTCAAGAAATACATAGTGGGGAGATAAAAGAAAGACATAGTGAAAATCCACTAAGTGTAATATACTGTAGACTTTGCAATATGAATAATTCTAAAAGGTAAATGAGATCATCTATCACACATTTAAACAGTCTTTTAAAAAATTGATTTTATTACAAAGTAATAATCATCCATTAAATAAAAAACTTAAAAAATGGTAATAGTAAAAAGAATACCCATAATTATATCATTTAATAAATACCTACTGTTTATGTTTTTGTGATTTCCTTTTAGTGTTTCTATGCATGTAATTTTTATATCATTGTAATACTGCTGTGGAAACCATTTTGAGCTGAACATACGGTTGTGGCCATTAGCCTTATTAGCACACCTAGTCCCTACTATCACTAAATAACTATTTGGCCACTGTTTGTTTAATGACCAACTCCCCTGTTAGACTCTAAACACTGTCTAGTTCACAGCAATATCTCTAGTGCATGGTTTATTACCTGCTGCAGGCTTGGTTCTTAGTAGACATAACTGCAGTAAGTGAATGAATGACTCATTTACTGGGAAGGGTGGTTTGGGGGTAGTTCATCTATCTATCCATCCATCCACCCACCCATCCACCTACCCATCCATCCATCCATCCATCCATCCACCCACCCACCCACCCACTTCTTCATTCATCTATCATCAGATATCTTAGGGAATACTTGCCACGTGATAAGCACTGTGCCTTGCACCAAAGACACAGGGTAAAGCAGTGATGACGCTGCTCTGGATGGAAAAGCTCGCTCTCTGGGTGGGGAAGGAGTGAGACCCTCCACTGAGGTCTTCAGATACCTCTTCTGCAGATCTCTTGCCCAGCATTTACAACCCTAGAACTGTAAAAACTGGTCCTTTTATTAGGGCACTGTTTTTATAAATCACAAATATGCTTTGGGGTGGGCTTTCCAGTCATTAACAACTTAGAGTGAACTAGTTTCTCAGATTTAGGAGGGGAGGGAGAGAAAGCAGGCCATATGGCTATGGAAAGGACACTCTCAAGTAATTGGTTTCTCCCTTTTCTATAGTAGGAGGCCCTGGGTCATGGGAAGGCAGCAATGTAGCAGAAACATGCCCAATTGGCTTGAGTCTGTCACTACCTAGCTGTGCCATGACAGGCAGCTTGGCCAACTCTGAGCCTCAGGCTCCTTACCTTCCTGGAAGGTGATGCAGAACAAATGCTGCTGTAGACATGAAAGGGTCCTGTGAATCACATGACTACATGCCCTACCCCTTGCCAGGGAAGGGGTGAATTTTTCAGACCTGACAGCCATGCACACACGTGCTGCTCTGCAGATGGCCCCTTCTGTGCAGCTTCCTTTTTAGAGGAAAGCCCTTCAAGCTTCTTGTATCAGGTGCCACACAGACATTAGTTGCATCTTCATTGTCCTCTCCTGTGAAGGCAGAGCCTCGTGCTGAGTCCCAAGCATTCCCAGGTAGGAGGGAGGCTGTGCAGGAGAGAAGTCAGACCTGGGAAAAGAGGCAGGGCATGAACCAAACTCTCCTTTATTGGCAAAAGCTCCCCTAGGCCAGCCCTCCTGGTGCTCCACAGCTCCAGGGTGCACCACATAGCTGCACCCCAGTGCCAGCTTGTCCTGGCCCTTGGGAGCACAAACCTCCTGGGAAGGGCCCTCAGAGGACTGAGAGGCTCTGTCCTATCCAGCAGGGCCTTCTTCTACGCCACTTTGTCACATGAGCTTGAGGACAAGGAAACTCTTTCCCTGACCTGGAGGTGAGTGCATCAAAACCAGGCCTACATTTGGGGCATCCCCAATGTCAATCACATTCTCTTTGTAATTCTCACAGTACCTCATGGTCGGGTCTCTGAGAAGGAAACTCTCTGACCTCAGGGAAGAGGGAGGGAGAAAGGAGAGGTGACCTTCCTGTGCTGTGTTCCCAAAGAAAGCATGCATCTCAGTCCATTAGTTTTACCCTTTAGCTGCGCTACTGTCTTTGAAAAAATGGCATATATATATATATGTGTGTGTGTGTGTGTGTGTGTGTGTGTGTGTGTGCATGTGTGTGTGTATATATATATATATATATAATGACAAATGAGAGTTGGGATTGTTGAGAAATGAGTTCTGATTGTTGAATATAAATCTGAACTCAAGGAAATAACCACTATTAAAAGAATTTTAAACAAACAAAATTCAGCAGAGTTTAATTGAGCAAAGAAGAATTCATGAATTGGGCATCCCTAGAACCAGGACAGATGTAGTGAGGCTCCAGGGACTGCCACACAGCTGGATATTTACAGACAGAAAAAGGGAAGTCAAATATAGAAAGCAGAAGAAGGGGAAAGTGAGGTACAGTGCTAGCCCCATGGTTAAAGCTGGAGTTTGGCTTATTTGAACTTGGTTTGAACGTGGGTTGTCTGTGGTTGACCTAGGTTCAGCTGCTGTGATTGGCTGAGATTGGGCCACTTGTTACAAGAGTAAGTTACAGTCTGATTACACATCAAGTTAGGTTACAGCTCACTATGTACGGAGAAACCGTTAGGCCAAACTTAAGATATGTATGGAGACAATATTAGGCCAAGCTTAATTCAAATCAACTCTGCTTATTTCTGTAAAACCTTTTTACAGGAAAAAAAAAGCTTTCAATGTTAATTTTACCTGGTATTTTGAAAAGAGAAAGTGCTTGATCGTTGATCTTCACATTAAGATTAGAACAAGTAGGCAAAGTGTTACTCCACTTTTGATAAGGAGGAGACAGGGGCTTCATGAAAGCCATAGGACCTCCCCATGGGAGCATCTTGATCCTTTGCTCCTTGCTCAATGTGAGGGCCGTGGTAAACTGCCTCAGGTCTGAGCACAGCACAGTCCCTGATATACAGTGTGTTCTTCATAAATGCCAGCCAACCAGGCCCTTCACATTTATGTAACCATGTGTAGGTGTCCTGTACTTTTACTTTATAATATTAATGACAACCTCTAATGATATATTTATTAATCATCTCATGTCAGTCCCTGGCACACCCACTATATGACAGCAGGGATTGAGTCGGTCTTGTTCACCACCTGCATGCCTAGCAAAGTGCCTGGCAGACTGGAGGCACCTGCCAAACAAGTGCAAGGTTGGGGAATGAAAAGCTGGCCCTATCATAGCAATTCTGCACCATCGCGACACTTGGCCATGAAACTTTGCTGCCTCTGTTACCTAATGAATCTAATGGGAGTAACAATCCTCTCTCAAGGACCAGTTCCCTCTAAGTTAGGAAACGCCATTGCTCAGAAAATGCTCTTCTTCCCATAGAGGCTTCAAACTGCTGTGGACTGGGAGTACTCTTCAAGGTGCTCTCTCATGCCATGGCCAATTTGTGCTTTTTTCTATGAATTAGAAGCAGGATGTTACTTCGGACAATATCCAATAAAATTGTTCATTTGATTATTGATGATTTGTCTGACATATTGTGTTGAGCTCTTTTGTTGCCACACACTGAATCAGGCACTTGGGGCCCACTCAGACACTGCTCTGAGGGAAAGCCCTGGCCGATGATGGTAACAAGGGCAGGGGGTGCATGGGCCATGGAAGGCAGGCCAGGTGCTCAGGGAGATGCCTTCCGATCTCCAGTGAATCTTGAAGGGCAGTCACAAATTAGCCAGCAAAAGACGACGTTCTAGTTGGAAAGGTCAGGATGACGAAAGCCTGCAGGGCGTGAGAACTCCCAGCATGTGTAGGATCCATCTCTGCATGTTTTCTCACGGTGTGTATGGTTTAATGATTACTCTTTCTTCCTAATCAGAGCAATGTTTAGGTGACTTCTGTTCCAGGTGGGAATGGGCTTTCTCTGCCCCTTTGGGAGCTTTCTCACCTTAGAGTATCTGCAAAGGCTGTCACCCAGTATGTTTCTGAGAAACCACACTCCTGACAGCTGACACCAGTGTGGGGATGAGAAGGCATCCTGTTTCCCACTACTTCCTGTAACAGGGATCCCAAGAGAGCACTGTGACTTATGATTCACTTCAGGGTCTTTCCATTTTTTGGAAATGGAAAGACCTCTTGCCAAGGCCCTGCCAACAGAGGTGGGAACAGGCGTGGGTGCCCATGATCTGGGAGAGGTAAATAGGCTGAACTTTGGGGGCACCCAGAATCTCTAATTGAAAGGGGTTGAAATGAGCAGGTTGCCGGCCTCCTGCAGATATCGGTGTCTGAAACCTCCATAGAAAAGTCTGGTTGGGTGCACATTTGCCCCCAGCTGTCTGTGGAGGAATAAGGTCTTAGCCAGTTGGGGTGGTTTATCTTTAGGGTGGACTGCTGGGCAGCAGGCATGGGAGAGGCACACCCCAGTTTAGCCTGTTCCTCAGTACAGCAGCCTGCCTTGTTTTCCCTCAAGGCGGGTCTGCTTATGTTGACATTGATTCCCCTTGCAAAGTGATGTGTAGACAGAGCTTCATTTACAGGTGATTATCAGTAAGTCCTGGGTTTCCATGAGATCATTTTGCTTTCTCCTGGGAGGTAAAGCCTCTTTCCTAACTCAGGCTGTCTCAGTGTTTTGCAGCCCTTTGTCACAACAAACTCATCAGTGGCTATTTCCTTACGAAGGCTTCTGATAGGTTCACATGCCAGAGTTTCCAACCTTCACCAGCAGCTCAGATTTATGCCCCAGTGAATGAATGTACTCAGTACTAGTTCCTTCCTATCAGCTTAGGAAAGTGTGTAGTTCAAGGATTTAAATCATTTAAACAAACCTAATTGGGAAATGTAGACACTTAAACTTTCTACCTGATGACCCCTTTGGTCCAGCCTAGCCGCCTCAGGATTTATGGTGCAGTGAGTATTACTCTGTTATTTTATCTCACATCTTTTCACGTTTCCTTTTTTCTTCTTAACCGAGACCACAAATTAGAAAGGACCTTCAGATTCACTCCCTGCATTATACGCTTGAGCACACAGGCCTAGGGACATTGATTGCCATACTTGAGATCATGCAGCTATTAAGGGGAGGGGATGAGCCAAGGACCCAGGTTCTTCTGATGCCCAGCTTAGGGCTCAATCCACACTGGCTCCATCTTTACATCTAGCCCTGGGTGTTCTTTTTTTAATAATTTATTTTTTATGTTTTTCGAGTCTCGCTCTGTCTCCCAGGCTGGAGTGCAATGGTGCGATCTCAACTCACTGCAACCTCTGCCTCCAGGGTTCAAGCAATTCTCCTGCCTCAGCCTCCTGAATAGCTGGGCCTACAGATATGCACCACCACACCTGGCTAATTTTTGTACTTTTTGTAGAGACAGGGTTTTGCCATGTTGGCCAGCCTGCTCTCATACTCCTGACCTCAGGTGATCAACCCATGTTGGCCTCACAAAGTGCTGTTCTTACAGGCATGAGCCACTGTGCCCGGCCTGGCCTTGGATGTTTTACTGCATCCATTTCCCCAACCATTCATGGCTTTGTAACTAGAGCACAGTGTTCTTTCCGTAGAAGGTACTTGAGGAAAGTGTTGCCTAACTTTTTATTTGCTTGGGGTTGCAATGTCAGCTTGCAGGAAATGCACTAGAAATGTGTGGGGAAACTCTGCTTAGCACCCTCCATGACTCTCTCATTTGGTTTTCAAGGACTGACGTAGTGATGTCATTCATTCTTGAACAGGAAGAACTAGCCAAGCTTGTTTTCAGAGTCTAGCACACCACTTTGAATAGAGGCTAGAATTCTCATGCTAACCATCACGCTATGTACAAAGCATAGCCAATAACTTGCTGAATTTCTGCATCTCTTGGTCTTTAATGGAAAAGCATCTTCTCCAACCTAGGGAATAAAGTATAGGCTTTGTCATTTTATGTAAGGAAAACTCAATACTAGCTACTCTTTCTGGCATGCTTACTATGTGCCACATATATGGTGCCTCTATTATGCTGTACAAATGTTAATTTATTCAATCCTTGGCCCTAACTGGTAAAATGTATATTATTCTGAATTTTATAAATGAAAAGAGTGGGGCTCAGTTGCTTTTCCAAAGTTGCACAGCTAGAAAGTGGCAAAGTATGGAGTCAAATTGACTAACTATAAGTCCTGCAGACCAGAAAAGGTGACACTTTGCCTTTGAAGACACAACAAGAGGGCTTTCCTGGATGTCTGCCAGAAACTGCTGTCTTCTGGCAGGTGCTGGGCCTCTGTTCTCCATGTTCAGACTCCTAAAGAGAACATTTGTTTATTTCTCTCTTCTGGTCCCACTTTTACATCCTATCCCCATGGGAGGGTAAAAAAGCAGAGGAGGCCCATCCACCTCCACTTCTCCTCTTGATGTTTGCACCAGCGGCCACAGAGATGGGGACAGACTGGACTCTGGTGCCATGGACTGGCACATGGTCTCAAGTTTCTGGCCCTGGGGTTGGAATACAGTGCCACTTGCTCTGTAGGAGATCAGGGGAATGCTATTTACAAACATTGAGTATCTGAACTCATTTCAGTGGATTTGGGAAAATCACTCTCCATGGGAATAAAAGTTATCGAGAAAGAATTTTTAAATACTCTATATATACATAGGTCGAATTTATTATTTCCAAATACAACAGATATAATTATCCTCTCCCATGATCTTAAACAGATGTATCCCAGAAACATTTTGTCTGTGTCTTTAAAAGACTGCTTTGCTTTTTCTGATATTAGGTCAGTAGAGAAATGTATCACCCTGCTGGTAAAAGCCAGTTTTTGAGCAATATCTGCATAACTGTTAGGTGTATTATTATTATTTTTTGTCTAACTTTCATCCTGCACTCCTCAGCAGAACTGAAGATACTCCCTGTTCCAAGGAAGCTCATAATCTAATGATGCCATTGGAAAGTCACCGGTTATTGTTGTGGGCCTTTTGCAAATACCCTCCAAAAAAAGCTTAATGTGAGTTTTAATCCAGATAAATAAACCTATTAAGAAGGAAAAGGAGAAGGAATAAGTGGCATGAAGATTTACTACTCTTAGAGTTTGTTTTCTTCTCTGTAAGGAAGAGTTGTTCCCCATTGCTTCAATCACAAAAAACCATTATACACGGTCCAAGAAGAGGGGAAAAAACATGGTAGAAGATCACTTTATAAGGGACAATAAGTACTTGAAAATTAGCAAACATTCCTTTAAATTTGGGAACTCTTTAAGTGCTCAGGGTGAATACATGAGAGGTAGTAAAGAGTGAAGTGTGCAAACTCCATTTTACAGTCAATCTGGCAGCAGAATTCTCAGTGTGTCAAGGAAGTAAGCAAATGTTAGAGAGGTAAACAGATTCCAGATTAACTTACCTAGAAGAGTCTCCAAAAGCAGCTGGGAAGCAGAAGAATGCAGCTCCTTTCTTGCCATCTGTATTGACTGGAAATCCCCTGGTCTAGTGGTTCCACTGGCATGGGGGCATCACACTCCTCCCCCCAAACCCTTCAGAATTTCCAAGGAAGCCTGTCAAGCTCAATTAAGACTCACTGTGTCCCCCAGGGTCCTTTTTTGCCACATGGAAGAAGACAGAATATGTCTTATCTTGATGATTTTCTTCTAATCAATTTGAGTGTCAACAGCTAAATTTGAAAAATAGAATGCAAAGTGAAGACTAGATTTATCATTGTTAAGCTGGGAAACCAAGAGTCTGCATTTCTGTATTCTAGGGTGAAAATGAGAATTCACCTGTGGAACTCACTGGCCATTGTGGAAGAAACAGTAAGATGACCCTCCCTTCATTATTCTGGCCGATACAGTATCAGATCACTTTGTGTTTCCACTTCAGAACTTTGTGGGTGGCTTTTGTTCACTGCTGTATCCCCAGCACCTAGAGCAGTGGCTCATGCAAAATAGAGTGTCAATAAGTATTTGTGGGAATGAATGAATGTTTGATCAAAAGAGGTAATTCTCTCATGCTGCCAAGATGAATGTGGGGTCTGAGAAATGTGTTCCTAGAATCCTGCATTGGAGCTTGAAACTCAATTGAAGTTTTCCTATGGAAGCAATGTTATGTAAAGTGATTGGGAGTTATTGAAATAATGCTCTTGACACCATGACTGCTGTAGGCACTTGTGGCTTGGCCTGATGCCTTTGTTACAGTCTATGTCACTGTTTCCATGGGAAAATACATTCTGGGTCCCAGGACTTGGCTTATAAGTGACTTTGAAAATACAAACCAGTCTTAGTTGAGACCTGCCTGAAACTTTGGTTTGACTGTGGCTGTCTTGGAATGTGTCCAAAATAAGACATTGCTAGGAAACCTGAGTGGCCTTTGTTCTTGTGGCTGGTTCCTACCAGGAAGGGTGGTGTCATGTCAGGAATGTAGACTTGAAGTCTGTGGACCATACCATGCTAGCTATGACCCTTCCTTAAGTGGCCTAAAAAGACTAGAGGATTTTTAATGGACTGGGGAAAGGTCCTTCCAGATATGTTAATATCTCAAACAATTTAGCTACATAGAATGTGGCCCAGAAACATCACAGTGGGTCACGAGCAACCATGACGTTCAGTGAGGTTCAGAGATAATCAGGGTATTACCCCAGAAGATTACAATGTTGGGCATAATATTTGTGGCATAATTGTTGTTTAATCAGCTCTGGGATATGGCTGGGCTATCTTACAGAACAAACAGCCTCATGCACACTGATGCACATTTGAAGGAATATCCTCCATGTAGACTCATTCAGACATCCCAACCTGCTTTTCTGCAGATTGGGGTTGCTGTGAGCAGCCAGCAGTCTCAGATAGCATTGGTATTGAGGCCATGGATATCCAGGGAGTAGCCTGGCACCTTGTTCATTGGCATGAAGACCGTGGGGCCTCAAGGGAAGGTGGAAAGTCTAAGCCTCTCTGGTCATAAGATAGGGTCACCTGGTGATGGAAGGGCTGCTATTGGTCTTGAGAGGGTTCCTGACTGACCACACAGATGTACTTGCTGGGACATGAAGAGGTGTCTCTGCCATGAGGCTGGTGGGTCTTGGCAGGGGACAGGGGGGAGAGTTGGAAACAGAAATCTAACACAATGGTGGGAGAGTGATTTTAAGTTGTTGGAGGAGTTAAGAGATTCTAGCCAGGGTGTGGGGAATGAAGTAGGGGTGAAGGACAGCACTGACCTCTTGAATAAGGACAGTATCAGTAGACTCTGTGTCACTGTGTCTGCATCAGGGGCCCCTCTGGCAGTGAATGAGGCTAATACAGCATGTTTCTGCTCAGGCTTGTTAATGCCTTTCATTGCTTTCTCTCTGCCCACATCCGAGACTGCTGGTGTTAGCCTCATTTTCAGTAGGCTCTACTCAACTGTGGCAATCATGGGCACCTGTAGGCTCTACTCAACTGTGGCAATCATGGGCACCTGTAATACCAAGCTCATATCTCACTAAGTTTGCTATGAAAGAGGACCAAGGAAAGTTCCAAGGCTGATGCTTTGCAGCCCAGAATGGATAATGATTATTACCTTGATTGGCCAGGCCTGGGACAGGTAACCGCTCTCAAGCCCTTGGACTGAGACTGGGGGAAATGTGGTTCCCCAAGAAAAACTGAGTTCCTATTATCTAAAGAAAACATGGATATTCAGCAGAAAAACACCACATTTCCACACTTTTAAACTCTGAAATATGTGACTGGGTATAAGTCAAAGCCAGAAATTAAATGAGGGAATGGTTCTCTAAGGCCTTCACATAGCTGCTGATGTTCCTAGAAAGTGAAGGGGTTTTCCCTGATTTGTTCTATAACGTATTTTAAGTAAAGTATGCTCAAGTTCTTGTCCTGGAAAATCATCACGTGATTAACAGCACATAGACTGGAAAATTGGGGAAGGGCAGGAGGAAGACTAAGAGAGAACTCTTGTACCCTTTCAACAGATAGGCAGAATCACTTAGCATGAAGGAGGAAATGAAGCAATAATTGAAACCATGAAGTGGGTGTCTTTGTATGTGTGCATGTGATGAAAAAAGTGCATCATCTATGTTAACATATAGCCAGATGAAAACCCAAGTCATTTCCTTTACTGTAATATTATTAGATAACAGTGATACTTATTATTTCTTCATCACTTTCTAAGTTATGGGTTAATTTAATCTTGCAATCAGATTCTTCTTCATCAGGTAAAGTTCCTCTTATTCTTCAATGATACCTCTTCAAAGAGTCTTTCCAGATTCATGTAGGGAGGGATCTTTTTTTCTTCTTCTTGGTAGCTGCTCACTGCTTTTTGTGTATACCAGTATGGTAGCACTTGTCATGTTGCACTGTGATTTTTTATTTGTTCAAAAGGCTCTATCAGGCAAGAGCTATGGGCTTTGAGGTGCATCACTTGACTTCTCTGTAACACAAACGGAGAATAACAGTTCATCCCTCTTAGGGATGTCACAAGAATTAAATTAAATGAGCTGATGCATGAAAAGCACTTAGCATAATACCTGGCGTATAGTGGGAGCCCAGTAAATATTGGCAGTTAGCATTTTAGTGTTCATTCTCATTAAAATAATAATGATTATAATAATTATCATCGCTGTGTCCTCTACTAGATGGGGAAGTGCTTGAGGGCAGGGACTGTTCTGAGATCATAGTAGGTACTCTATGTGGAAAAAAAGGAGGGATGAGGGAAATAAAAAATGGAAAAAAACAAAGAGGGTAGCAATACCAGGTTGGCCTAGAAGTGACAGCTCTGGGTAACCAGAAACAGCCTCTCCAGCTAGGAGGGATCTCATGACCTTTGGTTTTATAGACAAGGAAATGTAGGGGTCAAGAAAGATTAAGGAGCATGTTTAGGATCACAGCGTTGGCAGCAGTGGCCTGGAATCCAGGCTTTCTCCTGGGTTACCCTTCATAGCCCCTGCTTTATTGGCATCGCCACTTTCCTTATATGTATACATATGGCTTGATAAACCTTGGTTGATGTCTGCCACTGAGAGAATAGGGCATTTCCTATGTATCCCCAGATGGAGACTGAGGAAAACATGGATATTTGATGGGAATGTAATGTATTCGTTATCTTTTCACTGTCTTTCTTGTAAAACCCGAAAGGCAGCCATTAAAAAACAGTATGATCCTGGTCTTAATCCAGCAGGCTCCAAGCAGCCTCAGCCATTATGAGAGTTACTGACTCTAATTGCAAATTATGAGACAGTTAAATAAATACAGCATATGTCCTTCTTTAATATAGATTTAAACCTTCTTTAATATAGGATTGAACTGAACTGTCTACAAGGATTACTGCCTTCCTTGGGAAATAGGCAAGAACTGAGCTGACATAGGAGCCAAAACAGGGTCTCTGGAACTCATACTGGCAGGAATATCAGAAAGGAAACCCGTTCGTGTGTTGGACTGGATGGGGCTCCTCAGAAGTGAGAGAAAAGTAATAGTGAGATTGACAGAGTGCTTGAAAGGGGAGGTGAGAATGAACTAAATGTAAGAAAGCCAGGTTGGGTATAATACTGTCTGTAATTAAATATACTTAATCACAAGGATAATGATCTCATGTGTGTATTATGGCTTACATTATACCCTAGGTACAGTCATTTGCCCATATTGGGAATTTGCACCCTAGGGTGGAGAGCCAGCATTCTAATTAGGAAGCCTGTAGTCCAGAAGCAGCTACTACAAGAGCTCCCATGACCTTTATCTATGATCAACAGTAGAGGCTTTGCTAGCTGGCATATTTAATGTTAGAAATAGGTTTCCATTGATGAAATCCATGGCTTCTTAGCATAATGGATGCTCCAAACAGATTTTCATTCATGAACTTACTAGTGGTAAAGATAAGTGAATTGTCTACAATATTTTAGAGCAGCTTCCTGCTCTTGCTTAAAAAGAGTATAAACATCTAGCCAGTCCTGTAGCTCTTAGTGATGCAATCCTGGATCAAGATTTGGATTCAGAAGATACTAGTGTCTTGATGCCAACTATGCAGATTAATTGAATTCTGTATCCAAAATATTGTCGTATTTACCTGAAATGATGATGTGCTATCAGGAGCTAAAAAAGCCACGCTTTAACTATGAAGGAATAAACCCAAGGATGACATGCAGAGTATGTTATTTATCCAATGCTCTCTGACAAATTACTCCAAAATGTAGTGGCTTAAAACAACAATAATAATAATCTCCCATGGTTTCTGTGAGTCAGGAATTTGAGAGCAGTTCTGGCTTGGAGATTTCTCATGAAGTTGCAATCACATGTTGGCTGGAGCTGTAACTATCTGAAGGCTTGACTGGGGCTGAAGGACTCACTTCCAAGATAGCTCATTCCATGGTTGACAAGCCGATGCTCCCTGCTGGAGGGAGGCCTTAGTTTTTCTCTATGTTGACTCCTTCTTGTATCCTGGATTTCCTCACAACATGGTGGTTGAGTTCCAGAGGCAGGCATCTGAAAACAGAGAGCCAGCTAGAAGCTGTATCCTTTCTGTGATCTACCCTCAAAAGTCACAAAGCATCACTTCTGTCCTACTCCATTGATTGGGACAGTCACAATCCCCTGCCTAGATTTGAGAAGAGAGAATACAGACCCTTCCCTTAATGGGAGGAGTGTCAGTTGCCAGTCACATTTTGTGAAGAGTATGTGCTATGAGATAAATATTTAGGTGTGGCAATTTTTGAGAAATACAACATGCTACAGTAAGTAAGGATGGCAGTGAGAAAAGGTAAGAAAACAAAAACAACAAAAACAAAACCCACCTAGGGCCTTGATACCATCACTGGGCTACTGAAATAATCAACCATGAAAACACCTACCTCAGAATATCTTGTTTTGTAAGATAGTACTTTATCTTCATTGTTTTATTTGGGTATTCTATTATTGTAGCTGAAACTATTTTAATGGATATTACTTGGTAGAAAAGCTAGAGCAAAAGACCTGGATTCAAATTCTCCCATGGCTCCCTAGATGATATGACTTCAATGAAAGCATTTATCACCATTCATGTATTCAACAAATGTTTATAAATGAACTTCTATGTGCCAACCAGGTACTGCTTAAGACAGTAAGAAGGCAACAGTGATTAAAACCGGCCGAGATCCCTGTCCTCATGGAGCTAACAATCGACTATGTGTTCTGTGGGACTGTCTGTGTGTGAGGGAGGTGGTGGCTATGGAGTGGCAAGAAATAAACCAGATAAATAATTAAGATGACGTTGAGTGGTGAGGAGTGCTATGGAGGAAGGTAAAGCAGGAAAGGGTGACAGTGTGACGAGGGAGGTCCTCATGCACAAGGTGACATTTGAGTAAGGACTTGAAGGAGACCCAGTGTGTATTAGTAACACTTCCAGTGGGACCTAAGAGAGAGGATAGTAGGAAGTGAGGACAGAGGTTTTAGGGGGTGGGAGCAAATTGTATAGTGAAATGGGAAGCTGTTGAGCTTTTGATTAGAGGATTATAGAATCTGATTTACTTTTTTTTTCTTTTTTTTAGTTATACTTTAAGTTCTAGGGTACATGTGTACAATGTGCAGGTTTGTTACATATGTATACATGTGCCATGTTGGTTTGCTGCACCCATTAACTCATCATTTACATTAGGTACTTCTCCTAATGCTATCCCTCCCCCTACCCCCCACCCCATGACAGACCCCAGTGTCTGATGTTCCCCACCAGTGTCCAAGTGTTCTCATTGTTCAATTCCTACCTATGAGTGAGAACATGTGGTGTTTGGTTTTCTGTCCTTGTGATAGTTTGCCCAGAATGATGGTTTCTAGCTTCATCCATGTCCCTGCAAAGGACATGAACTTATCCTTTTCTTTTCTTTTCTTTTTTTTTTTTTTGAGACGGAGTCTTGCTCTGTCACCCAGGCTGGAGTGCAGTGGCCGGATCTCAGCTCACTGCAAGCTCCGCCTCCTGGGTTTACGCCATTCTCCTGCCTCAGCCTCCCGAGTAGCTGGGACTACAGGCGCCCGCCACCTCGCCCGGCTAGTTTTTTGTATTTTTTTTTTTTAGTAGAGACGGGGTTTCACCGTGTTAGCCAGGATGGTCTCGATCTCCTGACCTCGTGATCTGCCCATCTCGGCCTCCCAAAGTGCTGGGATTACAGGCTTGAGCCACCGCGCCCGGCCGAACTTATCCTTTTCTATGGCTGCATAGTATTCTATGGTGTATATGTGCCACATTTTCTTTATCCAGTCTATCACTGATGGACATCTGGGTTGGTTCCAAGTTTTTGCTATTGTGAATAGTGAAACAAAAAGCATACGTGTGCATGTGTCTTTAGAGTAGCATGATTTATGGTCCTTTGGGTATATACAAAGTAGTGGGATCACTGGGTCAAATGGTATTTCTAGTTCTAGATCCTTGAGGAATCGCCACACTGTCTTCCACAATGGTTGAACTAGTTTACACTCCCACCAATAGTGTAAAAGCGTTCCTATTTCTCCACATCCTCTCTATCATCTGTTGTTTCCTGACTTTTTAATGATCGCCATTCTAACTCGTGTGAAATGGTATCTCATTGTGGTTTTCATTTGCATATCTCTGATGACCAGTGATGATGAGTATTTCTTCATGTATCTGTTGGCTGCATAAATGTCTTCTTTTGAGATGTGTCAGTTCATATCCTTTGCCCAATTTTGATGGGGTTTTTTCTTGTAAATTTGTTTAAGTTCTTTGTAGATTCTGGATATTAGCCCTTTGTCAGATGGGTAGATTGTAAAAATTTTCTCCCATTCTGTAGGTTTCCTGTTCACTCTGATGGTAATTTCTTTTGCTGTGCAGAAGTTCTTTAGTTTGATTAGATCCCATTGTCTATTTTGGCTTTTGTTGCCTTTGCTTTTGGTGTTTTAGTCATGAAGTCCTTGCCCATGCCTATGTCCTGAATGGTATTGCTTAGGTTTTCTTCTAGGGTTTTTATGGTTTTAGATCTAACATTTAAGTCTTTAATCCATCTTGAATTAATTTTTGTATAAAGTGTAAGGAAGGAATCCAGTTTCAGCTCTCTACATATGGCTAGCCAGTTTTCCCAGCATTTATTAAATAGGGAATCCTTTCCCCATTTCTTGTTTTTGTCAGGTTTGTCAAAGATCAGATGATTTTAGATGTGTGGTGTTATTTCTGAGGCCTCTGTTCTGTTCCATTGGTCTGTATCTCTGTTTTGGTACCAGTACCATGCTGTTTTGGTTACTGTAGCCTTGTAGTGTAGTTTGAAGTCAGGTAGCATGATGTCTCCAGCTTTGTTCTTTTTGCTTAGGGTTGTCTTGGCAATCCGGGCTATTTTTTGGTTCCATATGAACTTTAACGTAGTTTTTTCCAATTCTGTGAAGAAAGTCATTGGTAGCTTGATGGGGATGGCATTGAATCTATAAATTATCTTGGGCAGTATGGCCATTTTCCTGATATTGATTCTTCCTATCCATGAGCATGGAATGTTCTTCCATTTGCTTGTGTCCTCTTTTATTTTGTTGAGCAGTAGTTTGTAGTTCTCCTTGAGAAGGTCCTTCACATCCCTTGTAAGTTGGATTCCTAGATATTTTATTCTCTTTGTAGCAATTGTGAATGGAATTTCACTCATGATTTGGCTTTCTGTCTATCATTGGTGTATAGGAATGCTTGTGATTTTTGCACATTGATTTTGTATCCTGAGACTTTGTTGAAGTTGCTTATCAGCTTAAGGAGATTTTGGGCTGAAACGATGGGGTTTTCTAAATATACAGTCATGTTATCTGCAAACATGGACAGTTTGACTTCTTCTTTTCCCAATTGAATACCCTTTATTTCTTTCTCCCGCCTGATTCCCCTGGCCAGAACTTCCAACACTATGTTGAATAGGAGTGGTGAGAGAGGGCATTCCTGTCTTGTGCCAGTTTTCAAAGGGAATGCTTCCAGTTTTTGCCCATTCAGTATGATATTGGTTGTGGGTTTGTCATAAATAGCTCTTATTATTTTGAGATACAGTCCATCAATACTGAGTTTATTAAGAGTTTTTAGCATGAAGTACTGATGAATTTTGTAGAAGGCCTTTTCTGCATCTATGTAGATTATCATGTGGTTTTTGTCATTGGTTCCGTTTATATGATGGATTACGTTTATTGATTTGCAGATGTTGAACTAGCCTTGCATCCCAGGGATGAAGCCAACTTGATCATGGTGGATAAGCTTTTTGATGTGCTGGATTTGGTTTGCCAGTATTTCATTGAGGATTTTCGCATCGATATTCATCAGGGATATTGGTCTAAAATTCTCTTTTTTTGTTGTGTCCCTGCCAGGATGATGCTGGCCTCATAAAACGAGTTAGGGAGGATTCCCTCTTTTTCTATTGGTTGCAATAGTTTCAAAAGGAATGGTACCAGCTCTTCTTTGTACCTCTGGTAGAATTCGGCTGTGAATCTGTCTGGTTCTGGACTTTTTTTGGTTGGTAGACTATTAATTATTGCCTCAATTTCAGAGCCTGTTTTTGGTCTATTCAGAGATTCAACTTCCTGATTTAGTCTTGGGAGGGTGCATGTGTCCAGGAATTTATCCATTTCTTTAGATTTTCTAGTTTATTCACGTAGAGGTGTTTATAGTATTCTCTGATGGCAGTTTGTATTTCTGTGGGATTGGTGGTGATATCCCCTTTATCATTTTTTATTTCATCTATTTGATTCTTCTCTCTTTTCTTCTTCATTAGTCTTGCTAGCAGTCTATCAATTTTGTTGATCTTTTCAAAAAACCAGCTCCTGGATTCATTGATTTTTTTGAAGGGTTTTTTGTGTCTCTATCTCCTTCAGTTCTGCTCTGATCTTAGTTATTTCTTGCCTTCTGCTAGCTTTTGAATGTGTTTGCTCTAGCTTTTCTAGTTCTTTTAATTGTGATGTTAGGGTGTCAATTTTAGATCTTGCCTGCTTTCTCTTGTGGACATTTAGTGCTATAAATTTCCCTCTACACACTGCTTTAAATGTGTACCAGAATTTCTGGTATGTTGTGTCTTTGTTCTCATTGGTTTCGAAGAACATCTTTATTTCTGCCTTTATTTCGTTATTTACCCAGTATTCATTCAGGAGCAGGTTGTTCAGTTTCCATGTAGTTGAGCGGTTTTGAGTGAGTTTCTTAATCCTGAGTTCTAATTTGATTGCACTGTTGTCTCAGAGACAGTTTGTTGTGATTCTGTTCTTTTACATTTGCTAAGGAGTGCTTTACTTCCAACTATGTGGTCAGTTTTGGAATAAGCACAATGTGATGCTGAGAAGAATGTATATTTTGTTGACTTGGGGTGGAGGGTTCTGTAGATGTCTATTAGGTCCACTTGGTGCAGAGCTGAGTTCAAGTATTGGATATCCTTGTCAATTTTCTGTCTCATTGATCTGTCTAATATTGACAGTGGGGTGTTAAAGTCTCCCATTATTATGATGTGGGAGTCTAAGTCTCTTTGTAGGTCTCTAAGGACTTGCTTTGTGAATCTGGGTGCTCCCATATTGGGTGCATATATATTTAGGATAGCTAGTTCTTCTTGTTGAATTGATCCCTTTACCGTTATATAATGGCCTTCCTTGTCTCTTTTGATCTTTGTTGGTTTAAAGTCCGTTTTATCAGAGACTAGGATTGCAACCTCTGCTTTTTTTGTTGTTTGTTTTCCATTTGCTTGGTAGATCTTCCTCCATCGCTTTATTTTGAGCCTATGTGTGTCTCTGCATATGATGTGGGTCTCCTGAATACAGCACACTGATGGGTCTTGACTCTTTATCCAATTTGCCAGTCTGTGTCTTTTAATTGGAGCATTTAGCCCATTTACATTTAAGGTTAATATTGTTATGTATGAATTTGATCCTGTCATTATGATGTTAGCTGGTTATTTTGCCCGTTAGTTGATGCAGTTGCTTCCTAGCATTGATGGTCTTTACAGTTAGGCATGTTTTTGCAGTGGCTGGTACCAGCTGTTCCTTTCCATGTTTAGTACTTCCTTCAGGAGCTCTTGTAAGGCAGGCCTGGTGGTGACAAAATCTCTCAGCATTTGCTTGTCTGTAAAGGATTTTTATTTCTCCTTCACTTATGAAGCTTCATTTGGCTGGATATGAAATTCTGGGTTGAAAATTCTTTTCTTTTAAAATGTTGAATATTGGCCCCCACTCTCTTCTGGCTTATAGAGTTTCTGCCAAGAGATCTGCTGTTAGTCTTATGGGCTCCCCTTTGTGGGTAACCCGATCTTTCTCTCTGGCTGCCCTTAACATTTTTTCCTTCATTTCAACTTTGGTGAATCTGACAATTATGTGTCTTGGAGTAGCTCTTCTTGAGGAGTGTCTTTGCAGCATTCTCTGTATTTCCTGAATTTGAATATTGGCCTGCCTTGCCAGGTTGGGGAAGTTCTCCTGGATAATATCCTGAAGAGTGTTTTCCAACTTGGTTTCATTCTCCCCGTCACTTTCTGGTACACCAATCAAACTTAGATTTGGTCTTTTCACATAGTCCCATATTTCTTGGAGGCTTTGTTTGCTTGTTTTTACTATTTTTTCTCTAAACTTCTCCTCTCACTTTATTTCATTAACTTGATCTTCAATCACTGATACCCTTTCTTCCACTTGATCAAATCGGCTACTGAAGCTTGTGCATGTGTCACATAGTTCCTGTGCCATGGTTTTCAGCTCCATCTGGTCATTTAAGGTCTTCTCTACACTGTTTATTCTAGTTACCCATTCGTCTAGTCTTTTTTCAAGGTTTTAACTTCCTTGCGATGGGATCAAACATCCTCCTTTAGCTCAGAGAAATTTGTTATTACTGATCGTCTGAAGCCTACTTCTGCCAGCTCATCAAAGTCATTCTCTGTCCACCTTTGTTCTGTTGCTGGTGAGGAGCTGCTATCCTTTGGAGGAGAAGAGGCACCCTGGTGTTTAGAATTTTCAGCTTTTCTGCTCTGGTTTCTCCCCACCTTTGTGGTTTTATCTACCTTTGGTCTTTGATGCTGGTTACCTATAGATGGGGTTTTGGTGTGGATGTCCTTTTTGTTGATGTTGACACTATTCCTTTCTGTTTGTTAGTTTTCTTTCTAAGAGTCAGGTCCCTTAGCTGCAGGTCTGTTGGAGTTTGCTGGAGGTCCACTCCAGACCCTGTTTGCCTGGGTATCACCAGTGGAGGCTGCAGAACAGCAAGTATTGCAGCACAGCAAATATTGCTGCCTGATCCTTCCTCTGGAAGCTTTGTCCCAGAGGGGCACCCGCCTGTATGAGGTGCCAGTCAGCCCCTACTGGGAGCACCTACTAGCTATGACCTTTCTGGGGCTGCCTGGCTTCTTCACAACACAGTGACTGCAATCCAGGGGTCCAAGATTCCAAGGGTGGGTGGCCCCAGAAAGACAGGGAGCCGGACAGAAGCTGTGTCAATGTTTACAACCCAGCCTTGAAAGCCTTCCTTAGTTCAGCCACATTCTATTAATCAGGCAGTTATAAATTTCTGCAAAAATTCAAGGAGAGGGAAATAGACTCCATCTCTTGATGGGCAGGGCAGAGCTGTTAGCTTTGGTCACTTCTGGACCGCTAAGATACTATCTTGGTACCCCTTACAAAATAGGTACTTAATAAATGAGGGTAAACAAAAATTAGCAACAAAGAGATACTATGTAAATAAAATGCCCTTAAAACGGCAGCTATAAGTTTGAGGAAATAGTCAATTCTTGTTATTCCTGGTAGTTACCTTCTAGAAAGTTGCTGTGAATATTGAGTTAGTGGATACTGAACTATTGCTCCTAGGGGAAATACAGAATTAGATTCCTGCCAGCCTCTGGTCACATTTTTGTTAACTTATCACTACATGACCTTGTATATGTTCCTGTTTAAAGACACATTATTTGCTACATAGTGTTGATTCAGTAACATTGAACTCAGCCAGCGGCACTAACTTGTACCTGAATGAAACTTACCTAACACATATTTTCTCCATAAGGCACATCTCAGCCTTCCTGTGCTTAGGAACATTAGATAGCACTTTAGTACTACACTTGAGGACCATTTTATTTTATGTTATTTTTTATTTAAAAATATTTAATTGACAAATAAAGATAGAATAAATTCAAAGTGTATAATGTAAAGATATGGCATATGTATAATTATGTAACGATTACCAAAATAAAATTAACACATCCCTCATTACCTATGCTGTACATTGAATCCACAGAACTTACTTCTTCATCTTATAACTAAAAATCTGTGCTGTTTCACCAATGTCTTCTCATTTGCCCTGTTCCCTGTCCCCCACCCCTGGCAATTACCATTTTATTCTCTGTTGCTTTAGGCTTTTTTTTTTTTCTTTTTTCTTCTTTTTTTGGAGACACTTTTAAACAGCAAAATCACCAAGAAAAAGCACAGAAACATGAAAAAACTTGCACTAAATAGACTGTGAAAAGGATCCCAGTTTACAATATGACAGCTGAAAGAAGAAGACAGAGAATTGTCTTAAGATCAACTAGGAAGGAGTGCGTTGGGTAACTCAAATTTTTTACTGCTTGGTGTGTGTCTGTCTGCTAATGACCTTGAAAGGACCACAAGTATTGATATTGGGATTGCAAATGAATTTTAGAGAGTAGGAAAGTTTGCAATAAGTAAACAATATGTAAATAATGAGTCTCTAATGTATCTAATTTGCTTTAAACTGAATGCAAAGGGCCAAAGAACAAGGGTTTTAGAGCTTTTTCTCTGTACATCCATGTGCAAGGGACCATCATTTCTATATATTTTAACTTCATTTTAATTTTATTTATTTTTTGAGACAGAGTCTTACTCTAGTAGCCTAGGCTAGAGTGTAGTGGCATGATCTTGACTCATTGCAACCTCTGCCTCCTGGATTCAAGCGATCCTTGTGCCTCAGCTTCCTGAGTAGCTGGGACTACAGGTGTGCATGCCTGGCTAACTTTTGTATTTTTAGTAGAGATGGAGTTTTGCCATGTTGCCCAGGCTGGTCTTGAACTCCTGAGCTCAAGTGATCTGCCAGCTCCGGCC
Organism: Rhinopithecus roxellana; assembly: GCF_007565055.1. Lineage (NCBI taxonomy): Eukaryota > Metazoa > Chordata > Mammalia > Primates > Cercopithecidae > Rhinopithecus > Rhinopithecus roxellana. The sequence continues at coordinate 22,986,396 of NC_044556.1, read as the reverse complement.
TCCCAAAGTGCTGGGATTACAGGCGTGAGCCACTGCATGCAGCTGGGTATATTATAACTTTAAAGATGTCATCAATGCTTTGGATCTAAATCCTTTATACAAGTGAACTGTGAAGTCACTTGAGGTTGGTTGGTTTTGATCTTATTAGTTTGAAATGAGATTTTATTACTTTGAAAACAGCTTAACATTTCTGAGGCTATCCTCTTTGGTCGGCATCTTCTTTTTATATTCCTATAAATTAGATTCTCTGAGCAGGTGTTTCTCTTTTGTTTTGTTTATGGAGATTGAGACAAAGTAGCACTGAGATGCCAGTGCAAGGTGACCACTTCTCTCCATGGAGATGCTCTGAGCTTCCTGTGAAAGAAAACAGACTAGGTTTGGTTTTGGTTTTGAAGGAGGAAAATATCTTGACCTTTTGGTTTTAAAAAGCAATTTCCTAAATAGTTAAATTTAAGAAAAAAATTTTAAAATATAAAATAAAATGAACAGAAATGTGAGCCCCAGGGTCCTTTAAAAATGCCTTTATAATTTTCCATGGAACATATTTTTGCTGTTGTTTATTACTCATCTTTTCAGGCAGCCTCATACAATTTGGTCTGTAGTTTCTAAAGGAGTCATGTAGTTCATTGAATAGTAACCAGCTGCCCCCTCAAACACCATTGCCCTTCTTGGAACTGGGAAATGCCTCTGGGGGAGGCTTGTGAGATGCATAGGCTCAAGGAGCCCCCCAGGGAATAGCTCCGTCCAGCCTGGTGGACATTGCTAAGTGAGTCCAAGATAAGCAGAGAGCCACTGGCAGACAGAGCAGGGCCAATCTTACCATTAGGCTGATCAGCTTTCCTCTGCCTAGTCTCCTTCCCTAAACTGTTGAGTTTTCCTGCCAAGATAATGTCCCGGCTTGTGCAGATGCAAACAAGGCAAAAAGCCTTGTTTGTTTTGTCTGGAAGTTAACCTTGAACTCTCAAAGGAGCACTTAATGTCATATGGAAGCAACACTCTCCAAAGACAGCAGCCCCACTTTTTTGGGGACCAGACTAACCTCAGCCTCCCCAACCACAGATGATTTCAGAAAAGGTCTTTGAGGAAAAGACTGGTGACAAAGCCCAGTTACTTTTCTCAGGCCAGCAGACCCAGGCAAATTAAAGAGGGAGTCTCTGGGGCTTATGGACACTGCTTGGGATACTAGCTTTGAAGGAGCACTCAAACCACAGTGGAATAAACTGGAAATGCAATGTCAGTTAACTCAGATTTCTGTCTAGAGCTGTTCCTGTGCAAGTAAGCAGTTCCTTACTGTCAACTTTCTTGGTGTCAGGGTTCTCATGGAAGCATTCCTATTTGTGACACTTCCAAACAAATAATGGGGCACAACTGCAGGCAGAGCCTCAGCCCCGAGACCTGCATCCACACCAGAGACTAGAGTCACATTGTGGCCTGCTGACAGGTGACACTGAATACGCATGGTGCCATGCTGCTTGTGGGAAGGAGGGGTTTCCTTTCCCTTTTATTATCTAAACAATAAGCTCTTTAACATGCGTTAATAAACATAGAATGGCTTAGAAAATTGCCCATGATAAATGTATGCAACTATTCTCTTGTTTTGAATATAAAGAAAATACATGATTTTTACTCATAGAAGTTTTTTACCCCCGCTAGTGTTAAACAAATATGCCTTAAAGAAGAGCTGCATTATTAATTGTCTTAGAGAGCCCCTGTGTCTCTGGCCTTGCAGAGAGAGGCCTGGACTTATCCAGTTTGACTTGCTTGGGAAAGGGCCTCCTTTCCCATCCTTAACAGATAGGAATGGACCACTGGAGAGGATCACAGGATCTATAAAAGCCAAGGGTTCTAGCCTAGTGCTTTCCAGCTTTCAAGCGAGGATGATCAACTCTCAGCTTTTACTCGTGTTTCATAGTGCTAACGCCTGGAAAGTCCTGGGACCAGCTGGTCATTGTATCTCAGGCTAATTGTACATAGGGAGGCAGCAGAGTGGAGGGCTTACCTCTGTGGGCTTGGGGGCCCAAGGGCCTGGGTTAGAGCCTGTCTCCATTATTTAATTTGCAACCTTGGGCAAGTAACTTAACCTCACTGCTTTTCGGTTTTCTCATCTGGAAACTGGTGGGGAAAATAATACCTACCTTTTGGGGATACTGTGAAGCAAAAATGAAACAATATATGTAGAGTAACTCTTAGTGTTCTGGGTACATAGAAAGTGCTCATAAATGTTGGCTATTATTATTGTGGTAATTTTTATTTGAGGGCACAATGATTTTTACCTCTCCAATAGTGGGATGGGCAATCCTGTACGAAAGACAACAATTAATATCTCTGATGTCAGCCTGGATCTATCAAGAAGAGGTCTTAAGAAGGTGAGGAATTGTGGGATTATATCCCTTTTGGAATCTATTTTATCAAAATAGATTTTACTTTTAAAAATTTGGGTGTCTGTAGGGGCAAGTCTCGATGATCTAGAAAATCTAGGCAGACAGAATTCTTGGAAAAGTAACATAGGGTCAAGTTTCGATGATCTGGAAAGTCTAGGCAGACAAAATTCTTGGAAAAGGGAGGCACAGCTCTGTATACATGCTCAGGGATCTGCAGGCTTTGCAAGTGCCCTTGCTGGGGCACCAGACACCCGGAGAGCCTGTGGTATATCAGCCTCTCCTAGAGACCCAGTATCAGGCTGCAGTCGGTTGGTTGGTATGTGCTGTAAAAAATCTCCCCAGCTCCAGCACTGGGCCTCCAGGCACATGTGTTTTAGATCAGTGGTAATGGAGGGTGCTTTTGAAGTTCTGATTTCCTGTTATTTGGCCTGCAAAGTTTTGCTGAGTCATTTGATCTCATGGATCTTCTGAAATAGTAGTCACATGACCAGAGGAAACTGTGTAGACCCACAGTTTGCCTACAGATACGTATGTTTTTTCAAACTTGATTCAACCAGCATTCACAGATCACGTACTGTCTGCCATACATTACATTAGGGACCTGCAGCTTACTGGGAGGTATAGGGCCCAGCTTTGTCCACAAAGAGCTTGCTTTCTAGTGAAGAGGACAGGCCCATATCTAAGGACTACATGTCCTACCTTAAAAAATTCGATTAACTCTTTTTTGAGACACAGTCTTACTGTGTCGCCCAGGCTGGAGTGCAATGGCACAATCTTGACTCACTGCAAGCTCCGCCTCCCAGGTTCAAGTGATTCTCCTGCCTCAGCCTCCTGAGGAGCTGGGATTACAGGTGCATGCCACCATGCCTGGCTAATTTTTGTATTTTTAGAAGAGACAGAGTTTCACCATGTTGGTCAGGCTGGTCTCAAACTCCTGACCTCATGATGCACCTGCCTCAGCCTTTCAAAGTGCTGGGATTACAGGCGTGAGCCACCGGGCCCAGCCAAAAATTTGCTTAACTCTTAAAAGAAGTATACACTCTGTGACCAAGGAAGTACAGAGTGATTCATTCTGAGAGGGGAGAATCACAGAGGGAGAAACATAGAGCCAGGCTTTGGAAGAGAAGTAGAATAATGAAAGTCAGCAGAGGGCAAATGGAAACAGAGCACCGTGTGCAGGTTCACTGTGTCCTGTCTGTCAGTCAGCATGCTTGATTGGACCATAGGAAGCACAAAGGTAGAGTAGTGGGAGATTAATTGGACCAGTTGATGCAGAAGGTGGGGTGAATGCAAGACTACAGAGCTCAGACTTCATTTTATATGCAAGAGGGAACGGTTTTGAGCAAGGGAATGTTATAATCATGACTAGGCATTAGAAAAATGAATTGGTGAAGGAGGGCATCTTTGTCAGCAGTCCTATGGAGTATGCAGGAAGACAGGAGAGAGCAGAGGTGTTAGTTATAAAACACGGGCAAGAGTTCATGAGCACTTGAAGTTTGGAAGTGACAGAGAGAATGGAAGGGAGGGCAGAGAAGTGACTAAAGACATTTGGGAGGAGGAAAGAGATTTATCAACATTCTGTTTTAATGTGGGAATCAAGCAGGATGCAAGCAGCAGGGAATGGAAGAGCAAACTGGATTCCAGTCTGGGTCAAGCCAAAAGGACGATGAAGGGTGAAGGCCAAGAAATGGGGTTATTTAGCCTAGGAAACAAAGGGTTAAACAGCACCTTAATGATAGCTTATATGTATATGAGAGACCAATAACAACTGTTTTCTGATTTTCTGAGAAAAAAAAAAAACTGGAGTTAAGGTCTGTAGAGTTTAGATAAAATGTAAGAAAAAATTTCCAAATGGGGAAATTTTGAGACATTTTATCTTCCGGATGGGTTTTGTTTCCAAGTGTAAATCTTTGCCTCAATGTCTCAAGATAGGAAGAGATGCCTCCTTCCCTCCCTCTTACTGGAAATCCAGCTCAGCTCATCCTCCGTCAGTGGTTTCTGCTCTGACAAGAAAAGACAGCATTGCTGTTACTTTAAGGAAAAACAGAAGCAGTTGATGTGGATTCGCCATTGGAAATGGCTGTACTAAATTCACAAAGAAATTCTGAATAATTAAAATAAGCATAAATATAAAATAAGCATACTGAAAATAGCAGGTATACGTTGGTTTGTGGTCATGTAACTATTAAAATTAAATCTCTTGAGGTGGCTCGTAACAGAATGCCACAACAGCTTTGGCAGGAAAGAAAGGATGTTTGGAAGGGATTAGGGGAATCTCAGGCCACCCAAGATAGAGGGAGACTGAGATGTGCCCGGAGTCTTAAGAGTGACATTTGTTTCCTGCGCTGCTTCTCCCTGAGTCGGCTGTCCTCTCTCCCTGCATGCTGACCTTCACCAGGTCAGCCACCCGACAGTGCCTGCATGGCCTGTGTGCAGGGCAAGGGGCCAAGAGACAGCCAGATCATGGCTCTACCCCAATTCCAAATTCCTGGGGAAGAGACTCTGGCCCAGCTCAGAGAACAAGATCATATAGCTGAAGCATAGGTACTGAAAGGTGCATGCTGCTGTGGACAGAGCAGGCAGTTTTCAGAGGAGGGTATTATGAGCTGGGCAGTCACTTCCTAAAGGCACTTAACTGCAGTCTCTTAAAAAATTGACAGACTTTATCCACAAAGAGCTTGCTTTCTAGTGAATAGGACAGGCCCATATTTAAGGACTACATGTCTGACCTTAAAAAATTCAATTAACTCTTAAAAGAAATATACACTATGTGACCAAGGAAGCACAAAGTGATATATTCTGAGAGGGGAGAATCACAAAGGAAGGAACATAGAACCAGGCTTTGGAAGAGAAGTAGAATAATGAAAGTCAGCAGAGGGCAAATGGAAACAGAGCACTGTGTGCAGATTCACTGTGTCCTGTCTGTCAGTCAGCATGCTTCATTGGACCAAAGCTCTCCATCTCTTCTAAGTATATGGCAGAATATTTGAAATGTAGAGCATAAAGAACATCTAGCACAAAATCATTTTGAAAAGTCACCATCCTGGCCGGGTGCTGTGGCTCACGCCTGTAGTCTCAGCAGTTTGGGAGGCTGAGGCGGGTGGATCACGAGGTCAGGAGATCGAGGCCATCCTAGCTAACACCATGAAACCCCATCTCTACTAAAAATACAAAAAATTAGCCGGGTGTGGTGGCATGTGCCTGTAGTCCTAGCTACTTGGGAGGCTGAGGCAGGAGAGTCACTGGAACCCAGGAGGCGAAGGTTGCAGTGAGCTGAGATCGTACGACCGCATTCCAGCCTGGGTGACATAGCAAGACTCTGTCTCAAAAAAAAAGAAAAAGGAAAGTCAGCATTCTGAACTGTAGAATCATATCATACAATTAACTTATCTATTGAGGTGATCAGCAAATAAAACATTGACCAGCCTTTGGCATTCCTGAAACTCAGGAAGACTCAAGCAGTCATCACTGTTCTGAGAACACACAGGAATCGCCACTTCTGTGATTCTTCAAGTGTGAAGCTGCAACAACTCTGTTTTGATTATGTCATTACACTTCCCTTCTCAGGAATTACGTGTATTTGAATTGCAGGTCATAGAACTTTGTAGTAAGAACTTTAAGGTCCATATCATCATATCTCTGTACTCCATCCTACCCCATTCCCTGTGATACTTTTTGCTTATCTACTGATGGCCAACCTCAGTGGTTTCAAATCCAGGTTGTACATTGATTCTTGGATCTTACCCCTAAATATTTTGATTCTGAGCACTGGGAGTCTGTGTATAATTTTTAAAGCTTTATTGAAGTATAATTGACAAATGACAAGCTAATGTAGTTAACGTGCACAATTTGATAACATTTAACATACACATACGCCTGTGTGACACTATCACCAAAGATGAGATAAAGAACATATTCACCACCTCAAATTTTCCTGACATCACTTTGTAATCCCACCATCCTGTTCTTCCCTTCCCTCCCCTCCATCCTCAGGCAACCACAGATCTGCTTTCAGTTATTGTAGATCAGTGGCATTTCCCAGAATTTTATACTTGTTCTAGATCATTTTGTCTAGTTTCTATCACTGAATATATGATTTTGAGATTCATCCATGTTGTTGCTGTTATCAACAGTTCATTCGTTTATATTGCTAGGTAGCATTCATTGTATAGACACATCACAACATGTTTATCCATTCACCTGTTGGTGGTCATTTGGATTATTTCTGAGTTTTGGCTATTACAAATAAAGCTGTTATGTATGTTTGTGTACAAGTCTTTTATGGACAGATGCTTTCATTTTTCTTGGGTAAATGCCTTGGAAGGAAATAACTGGACAATATGATAGAAATGTGTTTAACTTTAAGAGAAACTTCTAAACTGGTTTCCAATGTGGTTACAGCATTTTACATTCCCATCAGGAACGTATGAGAGTTCTACTTCTTCTACCTCATTGCCAACACCTTTTGAAAATCATTTGACTAATGCTGTGTTTTCTATTTTATTCCTTTATTCTATTTGTTTAACTTTACACAAATACCACACTGTCTTGGTTACTGCAGTTTTGTCATAAATCTGGAAGTCAGACAGTGTAAGTTCTCCAGCCTTGATTTTCCTTTTCAGATTTGAATTTTGTTTTAGTTTGTGGAGGTCCTTCACATTCCAAATGAATTTTATAATCAGTATGTCAATTTCTAAAAGTGCCCACTGGAATTTGGACTGGAATTGCATTGAATCTATAGATTGATTTGGGAATATTGATATCTTAACACTATCGAGTCTTCTAATCTATGAGTATGGTTTATCTCTCTATTTAGGTCTTTCTAAAATTTTCTAAGCAACGATAGTAGATTTTGGTTTTCAAGTCTTACCCAACTTTCGTCAGATCTATCTCAAAATGTTTAACATTTTTGATGTTATTGTAAATAAACATACGTGTGCATGATATTGTTTTCAAATTTTAATATCAATTTGCTTATTGTAAATAAATACAGTACGTTTTTTAAAATAAAACTTTTCTTTCTGAGATAATTGTAGAGTCACATGTAGTTGAAAGAAATAATACAGAGAGATCCAGTTTCCCCCAGTGGTGACATGTTGCAAAACTATAATACAGTATCAAAACTAAACTCGTCATTTACCTTAGGTATATCTCCTAATGCTATCCTTCCCCCCAGCCCCCACCCCACAACAGGCCCTGGTATGTGATGTTCCCCGCCCTGTGTCCAAGTGTTCTCATTGTTCAATTCCCACCTATTAGTGAGTACATGCGGTGTTTGGTTTTCTGTCCTTGCATTAGTTTGCTCAGAATGATGGTTTCCAGCTTCATCCATATCTCTACAAAGGACATGAACTCATCCTTTTTTATGCTGCATAGTATTTCATGGTATATATCTATGCGACATTTTCTTAATCCAGTCTATCATTGATGGACATTTGGGTTGGTTCCAAGTCTTTGCTATTGTGAATAGTGCTGCAATAAACATACGTGTGCATGTGTCTTTATAGCAGCATGATTTATAATCCTTTGGGTATATACCCAGTAATGGGATGACTGGGTCAAATAGTATTTCTAGTTTTAGATCCTTGAGGAATTGCCATACTGTCTTCCACAATGGTTGAACTAGTTTACAGTGCCACTAATGGTGTAAAAGTGTTCCTATTTCTCCACATCCTCTCCAGCACCTGTTGTTTCCTGACTTTTTAGTGATTGCCATTCCAATGGGTGTGAGATGGTATCTCATTGTGGTTTTGATTTGCATTTCTCTGACAACCAGTGATGATGAGCATTTTTTCATGTGTCTGTTGGCTGCATAAATGTCTTCTTTTGAGAGGTGTCTGTTCATAGCCTTTGCCCACTTCTTGATGGGGTTGTTTGATTTTTTCCTGTAAATTTGTTTAAGTTCTTCGTAGATTCTGGATATTAGCCCTTTGTCAGATGGAAATCTTCTCCCATTCTGTAGGTTGCCTGTTCACTCTGATGGTAGTTTCTTTTGCTGTGCAGAAGCTCTTTAGTTTAATTAGATCCCATTTGTCAGTTTTGGCTTTTGTTGCCATTGCTTTTGGTGTTTTAGACGTGAAGTCCTTGCCCGTGCCTATGTCCTGAATGGTATTGCCTAGGTTTTCTTCTAGGGTTTTTATGGTTTTAGGTCCAATATTTAAGTCTTTAATCCATCTTGAATTAATTTTTGTATAAGGTGTAAGGAAGGAATCCAGTTTCAGCTTTCTATATATGGCTAGCCAGTTTTCCCAGCACTATTTATTAAATAGGGAATATTTTCCCCATTTCTTGTTTTTGTCAGGTTTGTCAAAGATCAGATGATTTTAGATGTGTGGTATTATTTCTGAGGGCTCTGTTCTGTTCATTGGTCTATATCTCGGTTTTGGTACCAGTACCATGCTGTTTTGGTTACTGTAGACTTGTAATATAGTTTGAATTCAGGTAGTGTGATGCCTCCAACTTTGTTCTTTTTGCTTAGGGTTGTCTTAGCAATGTGGGCTCTTTTTTGGTTCCATACGAACTTTAAAGTAGTTTTTTCCAATTCTGTGAAGAAAGTCATTGGTAGCTTGATGGGGATGGCATTAAATCTATAAATTATCTTGGGCAGTATAGCCATTTTCCCAATATTGATTCTTCCTATCCATAAGCATGGATAGCCCATGGGTAGCTGTGCTACCCAAGCTGAAGTGCAATGGCATGATCATATCTCACTGCAGTCTTGAACTCCTGGGCCCTCCTGCTTCACCTCTCAAGTAATTAGAACTATAGGTGCATGCCACTGTACCTGACTAATTTTGTTTGTTTGTTTGTTCATTTGCTTTGCAGTTTTATAGAGAGAGGGTCTTGCTATGTTGACCAGGCTAGGCTCAAACTCCTGGCCTTAAGTTATCCTCCCTCCTCAGCCTCCCGAAGTGCTGGGGTTATAGGCATGAGCCATCATGCCTGACTCTTCTTTTCTAATATGAGCATTTAGTGCTATAAATTTACCTCTATTTACTGCTTGGGCTGCATCCCACAAATTTTGATTTGTTGTATTTTCATTTTTATGTATTCTAAAATATACTCTATTTTCTTTCCCTTGAGATTTCTTTTTTGACCTATAGATTATAAGTGTGAAATTTAGTTTACAAATATTCGCAGTGTTTTCCAGATATATTTCTGTTACTGATTTCTATTTTAATTCCATTTTGGTCAGAGAATATACTTTGTATGACCCAATCCTTTTAAATGTATTCAGACTTGCTTAATAGCCCAGAATATGGTCTGTCTTTGAAAATATTTTATATGCACTTAAAATAATTTGTATTATGTTGAACTTTTTGTTTGTTGTTTTGGTGGAATGTTCTCTGAATGTCAATTAGATCAAGTTGGTTGATAGTCTCATTCAAGTTGTTAACTGTACTTATTTTCTTTCTGTGTCTATTAACTACTGAGAGGGAAGTGTTAAAATATTTTATTATAATCATGTATCTGTTAATTTATCCTTGCAATTTTTCCATATTTTGTTTCATGTCTTTTGAAGGTTAGTTGTTACAAATATAAACACTTTTGATTCCTATCCTATGTCCTCTTGATAATTTAGAACCTTTATTTTTACTAAATGGGAAACAGCTTGATCACTGGATATATATTTTTTGCTCTGAAATCTGCTTTTTCTGATATTAATATAGCCATTCCAGCTTTCTTAAGATTACTCTTTATATCCTTTTGCTTTTCACTTATTTGTATCTTTTTACAAATGTAAAAGATACAAATAAGTGGGTTTCTTATTGGTAGTATTTATTTGGGTCTTGCCTTTTGCTTATTTTTAATCAAATCTGGACATCTCTTTCTTTTAATTGGGATGTTTAGACCATTTACATTTGATATGATTATTGAGATGGTTCAGTTTAAATCTAGCATCTTGGTATTTGTTTTCAATGTCCCATTTGTTTTTTGTTCTATTTTTCTTCTTTTTCTACCTTCTTTTGAACTAATTCAGTCCATTTTTAAAAAGTATTCTATTTATCTCCTCTACTGTTTATACTATAAACTGGAAAATAAGAACTGAAGTCATAATAATAATTATTAATAATTAATAATAAATTAATAATAATAATAATAATTAATAATAAATATTATTATCCATAATTCTTTACTGTGTTATATCCATAATTCTTTACTGTGTTACTTTAGTTCTTATTTTACAATTTATAGTATGTACATTCTTAATTATTAATTTTTACTATTATCTACAAATTAAACCCAGGGTCTATGATTAGTGGCCAAAAATACTGTAGGTGAATTTAAGTGAAATAGTGGAAATATTTATTTTTGAAAAATAAGTTTGGGAATAGTCAAAACACTCCAAGAATTATTCAAAGTTAAGAGAAGGAAAGGAATGTATGTGTGCATATATGCATATTTATGTTTGTAAGAAGTAAAGTTTGGATAATCTGACTTCTGTACTTTTACAAAACAACAACAAAGTCATTCCCTCTGCCATTCATTCATTCATTCAATAAATATTTGTGGGTACTTAATATAGACCAAATATGGAACATTTTTACTACTCAATGTCTGCCAAGCACTGTGTAACTTTGGAAGTTATACAATAAGCCAGAATAACTTTCTGGTGAAACTTGCTAGAAGAATTTACAATATGATAAAGGAGCTAGTATATCTCTTCAAGTAGAGACCCATTGCAAAAGCACGGCACAAAATTTGGCACTTACCCTAGGTGGCGTGCACTGGGTTCAGGGAGTGGTTAGAATGACTTTGTCGAGTCTTGAATGCTCTTTAAAATCACATTTGACTTTCGTAAATCCAAATTCTGTTTCTTGATGGGATAAATGGCAAAGCCTTAGGCTTGTTCGTAAATTCATTTTTTGGAAATATTTATCTAGTTTTTCTAGTGTTAATCATGGGGCAGTTGCTGAAGATTCAGAGGTAAACAAAGCAGACCTCTTCCTGTGAAATGCAGTTCAAAATGCCCCTGTCACCTGTGCTTGGAGATGTAGGGTAACTAGTCTGATGTGCCTTCTGGCAGACCCAGGTGTTCAGACCAACTCCTGCCACTTGGGATGGACAGAAATGTCTTCTGTGTGAGTGCAGAGAACTATCCCCCACCAGGCAGTTGAAGTAATGGAGGGATTTAGTAACTCCTACCCCTCCAGCCAGAACTATCCAAAGGCAAAACTGGCTTTCTTGAAGGATAAAAGTTTCTGTCATGGGGGCTATTCAAGTACTGGCTTAATGACCACTTGGTAAGAATATTGCTAAGGGAATTCAGACATCAACTGGTGGGAGTGAGACTGGACAACCTTACAGCTGGAGGGCGTGTGATTTCATGAACTCCATGATGCCCAATCCCCAGTGCTCTGGCATTTTCCGTCTGTAGCTGCAAGGCCAGCTGGGCTCGCCCCACCGTCTGTAGCCAACCCGTTATCCAGAGTCACAGCAGAGCACTGGGAGGCCCGACATCTCTCCAGGCAGGCAGTCAACATGCCCTGGGGCTTACTGTAGAATCCTGAACCCTTGAGATAAACCTGCCGCCCTGTACTACATGTGCTGGTCAACATTCCTCCTCCTCAAACCCTAACCCCAGCGGGCTGCTTCTTTCCATGACCCTGGGGTCACTGTGGCTTAAGTCTTGCAAGGCTGGAACCAGACAGCAGGGCAGGCTGTTTCGTAAGTGTTCCTTGGTCTGTCCAAGTTTGTACTTCCTTTAAAAGATCTTTTAGTTGTTATTTTTTGCTTCCCCCCTTCTTTTCATTAACTTGAAAACAGCAAATCATATTTTGCCAAGGGAGAAAAACCCTCCCTCGCCCCAGGGATTCCTTCTTAATTCACTCCTTAGTAAACATTATTTCTGATTGGATTTCTAGCCTGGCCTGGCTCCGGTTCCACCAATGAGACCACTCACAGAATTTGAGAAAAACATTTGGGACTGTTGCCTTGATTTGAAAAATCACCCTGTCTCTGTTCTGTTGTATTGCAGATCAGGAGTCAAGAGATGCTTAAGGTATGTGTGTACAGAAGGGCACACCTATTGTTTACCAGGTGTTGAAATAGAATGTCAACTGTCATGACAAGGAGGGCCTGAACCAGTAGGCCACTGCATCACCATGTTGAATGAACTCAAATCAAAACATGTTAATGTAATATGAAACATATCGATGGTGATCTGGCCCCAACTTTCTCTCTTGCTTCCTCTCCTGCCTATATACCTATCCTTTCCTCAATAATTGGCCAAGTTGCTTCAAATTATTGCCTTTAGCAATGCTACTTACATGTTTCCAAGAATTCTGGTTAAAAGGAGTGGGTACTATGGGATGAATTTCTCATTAACTGATTAGTACCCATCTTAGCAGGACTTGCTTTATCTCATGGTCTAGCAGAGAACTATAGAGTGGAGGTGGGATGGGACTAAAACAAGAAGATTTTGATGAAGAGGGGAGGTGAAGCAAAGAACCCGATGTGAGCAGAGTCTAGGGAAGTAAGCAGGAAGGTGAGTGACCCAGGAAGAGCAGACGTAAGGATTGAATGACAGGGTGAACATGATGGCAAGTGTGAGCATTTTCTGCCTTGTCTCACCCAAGGGTATTTCCCCGGTAGGTATTTAGACTACTCCTCCACTCACCCTTGCAGCCTACTAAGAGCAACATGATGAAGAGCTTCTTGGCCACTGCTCAAGAGCTACTTCCTATTAGATAAAACAAGGAAACAACAGAGGTAAAACCTGTTGGCTTCCAGATACAGCCCAGGCTCATATCCAGGAGTCCTCGGCTAGAATTTTATATGGTAGATAGGGCACTGGGCTTGGAGTCAGAAGACCTGACTCCAGCCCAGCTCTGCCATGGACCAGCTATGAGATCTTGAGGCAGCCTCAGTCCCTTCATCTGTCTAATGACATCAGGCTTCTGCATCCTCCCCTTGGGTGACCTCACATACTTCTGTGACACCATCTTATGCCACTATGCCAGAGTCCCCTAAATCCATATCACCAAGCAGACCTCTCCCTTGAGTTGCCAAGCCCTGAACCCAAACTTCCCCAAACATCTCTGTTTGGGATTTACATGTCCCTAGAACTCAGCATGCCCAATCAATCTGTTCACTTTCTTCCCAAACCTGTTCCTCTTCCTCATCCTACTTAGGTGAATGGCACCATCATCTCCTCATGGACCCAAACAGAAATCCAGATGTTTGCCCCAGCTTCCTCTACGCCTCTCACAGTCATCTAGTCACAAGTCCTGTATGTCCTCTTAAATATATCCTGAACCATCCCTACTCCCCATCCCCATTCCTACTGCTCTGAATGAAAATCTCTTCTCTCTCCTGGACCACTCAGGATCTTCCTGGCTTATCCCCTCAGTCCAGCATCTGCACTGCCTGATTACTCTTTTTTTTTTTTTTTTTTTTTTTGAGATGGAGTCTTGCTCTATCCCCCAGACTGGAGTGCAGTGATGTAATCTTGGCCACCTCCACCTGCCAGGTTCAAGTGATTCTCCAGCCTCAGCCTCCTGAATAGCTGGGATTACAGGTGTGTGCCACCATGCCTGGCTAATTTTTGTATTTCTAGTAGAGACGGGATTTCACCATATTGGCCAGGCTGGTCTTGAACTCCTGACTTCAAGTGATCAGCCTGCCTCGGCTTCCCAGAGTGCTGGGATTACAGGCATGAGCCACTGCACCTAGCCATCCTGACTACTCTTTCTAAACCGCACAGCTTACCCATGTACCTGCCTTACTTAAAACTCTTAGCAATTACCTATTTATTTCCCTAGGGTAAAAATCCAATTTCCTTAACACATCCTGAAATATACTCGTCTGTGATCTGGCCCCGAGTTCCTCTCTGGATTTATCTCCTGTCCACCTCCCCTACCACACTTCACACTCCACTTCAAGCCACACTCAGCTGCTCAAAGCACTATACTTGGGCCACACTTTCTCTTTTATAACTTGAATGCCCTCCTGCTTGCCTGGCATTCCTTTGGTCCCCTTCTTTGCCTGCTCAGCTCTGACTCTCCCATCAGGAATGAGACCATATTCCTCAGGAAACCTCTCTGGTTCTCCTGAGCCAGAATGGGCTCCCTCTGTGCTTTCTTAAGTTGCAGTGCCCTCCTGCCAAGGCACTTAGGCCTGGGCATTGTCTGTTTCCCTCGGTGGTCTGTGAGCTCCTCATGTGTGGGCAGCTCATCTTAGCCCATTCTGTCTCCCCAGGGTCTGGCATGGTACCTAGCCTTTGATTAGTGCTTGCTGAATAAATGAATGACTGAGTCTCTGTCATCTCACAGAGTACTTGTGAGAATTAATTGACATGTGAAAATACTTTGTAAACTGTAAATGTGTTAGGGATATTTTTGAGAGTCAAGGGATTTACAGAGGAAATGAGCATGCTAGGCCCCTGGACAGTGAAGCTGAAAGGATGTTGAGCTGTGGTGTCCTAGGAAGCCACGAGAGTACCAGGACCACTCTGAATATAAAACATACTACCTGGGACTACTTGTGAAAGGAAATGAGCATCTTGAGAAATCACTTTGGGTCCTGTGTACTCAGGGAAGATTGTTTTTATATGGTTCTGGTTTGTTCAGGAAGCATGGTCTGTCCTCCAATCAGGCACTCAGTGAGCAAATGCATTTGTAGCTTGAGGCCAGAGCTTCCTTATGTTTATATGACTCTTTATTAGGTGAAACATGCAGACTCTTGGAACAATAAACTGTCTTCATTACAGATGTACACTAGATTTTTATGGCATTTTTCCAGGGACCCTGGGAGCATCTGTGTTCTCATGTTCTTCTTGCCTGTGAGGCCTCTTCTCTCTGAGAACAGAGAGAAGACAGCAAATGGAAAACAAAGGCTGCTATTTTTTTGTGGGGTATGCACAATACCTATTCTACATCTCTGCCCATCCCCATTTTCTCCTCCTCCAGAGAGCACACAATTAAGGCTAGAAACTGCAGTGAGTCTCCCATTATTTACCCCTAAAAATCAATGCAGATCTCAGGCTCTCATTACCCCTTGGTTAGAGAGAGAGCATTTTGGTCTGTTTGGGCAACTATAACAAACATCTTAAACTGGGTGGCTTTTAAACAACAGAAATTTGTTGCTCACAGTTCTGAAGACTGGTAAGTTCAAGATCAAAGCACCAGCAGATTTGGTGTCTGGTGAGGACCCACTTCCTGGATCACAGATGATGCCTTCTTGCTGTGTCCTCACATGGCAGAAGGGCAAGGCAGCTCTCTGGAGCCTTTTTTTTCTTTCTTCCTTCCTCCCTCCCTCCCTCCCTCTCTCTCTTTCCTTCCTTCTTTCCTTCTTTCCTTCCTTCCTCCCTCTCTCTCTCCTTCCTTCTTTCCTTCCTTCCTTCCTTCTTCTCTTTCTTTCTTTCTTTTCTTTTCTTTTTCTTCCCTCCCTCCCTCCTCTTTCTCTTTCTCTTTTCTTTTCTTTCCTTTCCTTTTCTTTTCTTTTCTCTTTCTTTTCTTTTCTTTTCTTTTCTTTTCTTTTCTTTCCTTTTCTTTCTTTCTTTCTTTCTTTCTTTCTTTCTTTCTTTCTTTCTTTCTTTCTTTCTTTCTTTCTTTCTTTCTTTCTTTCTTTCTTTTTTCTTTTCTTCCCTCCCTCCCTCCTTTCTCTCTCTCTCTCTCTCTCTAAGGACATTAATCCAATCCATGAGGGCTCCATCCTTATAACCTAATCACTTCTCAAAGGTTCCATCTCCTAATACTATAGAGTTGGAAATTAGGATTCAACATATGAATCTGTGGAGGAAGGGGGACACAAAAATTAGACCATAGCTGGTAGAGAGACAGAGAGAATGAGCCAGATCCGAATGTGGGGGACAGGTATGAATGGGGGCAGCTGCTGGTCATGGACATGTGGATGTTTGCTGAGTGATGGATGAGCAAGTCCCTGCCACCTCAAAGGGACACTGTAAAAACTGCTCTCTTGGTGACCTTGGCAGTGCAATCATATTAGCAATGACATCCACCTTGAGGAGGGATAAGATGGGTGTGAACAGGAAGGAGAGTTTCTTTCTCCTTACAGCCTCCATTGTGTGGCATAAAAATGGCAATGTATCCAGGAAAGCAGTCAGAGCATTCATTATTCAATAACCATAGGTACTAATTCCATACTGTATGGACTGAGTTGTGTCACCTCCAAATTCATATGTTGAAGCCCTAACTACCAATATGACTGTATTTGGAGATAAGGCCTTCAAGAATGTAATCAAGGTTAAATGAGGTCATAAGGATTGGACCCTAATCTGATAGGACTGGTGTCCTTATGAAAAAGAGGCACTAGAGACCTCTCTCTCTTTGTATACACAGAGAAAAAGTCATGTGATGACACTCCAAGAAGGTGGCTGTCTACAAGCCAGGAAGAGAGGCCTCACCAGAAACCAACCCTGGTGCACCTTAATCTCAGACTTGAGATAATAAATATTTGTTGTTTAAGCCCCCCAGTGTATGCTATTCTGTTATGGCAGCCCTAGCACACTAATATAAATGCTTACTGCCTGCAAAGTGCTTTGCCTTTGAGGGTTGCAAAAGAGGATCCCCTCCAGGGATCCATGGTCTCATTGAGATTTTCCTGTTTGGGTCCTATTCTTGAGTCTACACAGGCAGCATTTCTTCCTGTGACAATATGGTATAAGACAAAATTGTGGCCTGCCATGAAGTTTTGAGAGGAGACACCCCTCATTTCTTCAGGAAAAGCCACTGCCGCTCCCTCCTGCTCCTCTTCTCAGGAGTTTGTGCATCCATTAGGTAAGTGACAGAGTCACTGTCAAGCTCCTGCTGTATAAGATTTCTGCCACAAATAGATACTTGTCCCAGATGACTCAGTCAGGCTGATGGGGAGGAGGTGGGTTCCCTAGCACTTCCCAGTTTGCAGCATAAGTGTATTAAAACTTCCATGTCTTACTTAAAATAGAACTCCTAAAGGCATACACATGACTTCAAGTTTTCTCAGCATTTCATGACTTTTTTTAAAAAAAGCTTGGACCAATTCAGTTTTCACTCTTGCAAACAGGGTATAAGAACTTCTGTTTCTTCCCCAGTGTCAACACTTGGTAATCTTATTATTCTTTCCAGTTGTATTTTAAAAGTAATGCCCACATGTGATGGAAGTTACACTGAAATAAGACAGAAAACTATGAAAAGTCTCCTTCTCTCTGTCCTCACTCCATCCCACTCCCAATGGCAATCAACTTTAACCAGTTCTGTTCTGTTCTTTAGGTGGTTGCCACAAAACACTGAGTAATATGTGTATACCTCTCTTTTTTGATTTATCAACTTTCAACAGTATTTATTGACTCCTGCCACATGAGGGTGTGTGTTACCCTCCACTGCCTCTGTGTCTTTCCATCTTCATAATTTTAGACTGTATTCCACTTGATTCCTCACAAGAAAAATGAGGAACTCATTACCCCATTTTCCCCTCCACCCTTCCTACTTCCTTCACCTTCTAACTTCTGCCTTTCCTGGATTTTCTTTTGTATTTACTGGGTTTGTAATAATTATATTTGACTCTGAAACCAAAGTTAATTCTTCCCTGCTTTGTTTAAAGATTGATTCCAAATATTGAAAACCAATACAGTTTCTTCCCCAATGTCAATCCTGTGAATATATAAAAATTATTTACTGAAGAATCAAGTAAGGGATAAATAATCCCAGGCAATGCAAAAGAAAATGAATTCTCTTTTCCTACCCTAATCAGTTTTTCAAAACTATGCCCCAATTTAGGTTGCCTCTAATTCTGATTTTTGTCTTATTCTGGGGCTTCTATTTGCTTTTCATTTTTAAAGTAATTGACAATAGAAACATACATCCTCTTTACCATATCGTGAAGATCATCCAGATTCTTAAGCATACCATTTTGAATGACCTAATTTTGTCTCATCGTCTTCTAGGTATGTACTACAATTACCATCATATGTTTCTAAAATTTTAATTACATACTTAAATTATGTTCCTTGGATCCTATGACTTGCTTTTTCTTGGATTCCTCTTTTATCTTACTAGGGTGTGCACACAGGTAATCTTTCAGAATAAGGGGATAAAGAGGTGAGTCTTTGTTTTGTCTATAGGTTAATTCTGAAGAACAAAAATCAATAATGAATTTATATAATATAACTGTATAAATATCATTTACTGAAAAATCAAGTAGTGTGGTTCTGAAAAATTATTTGCTCTGACATTTGAATGGTTTGATTGGGGTTGATGATTCTAAATGGAAAATCAGATTCCCTTGGTACTACAAAGACATTGATTGCTTCACTAGGTTACTCTTCTGACATCCAAAATTCCTGACAAGAAGGCAAAGCTTGGGCTAATTCTTATTTTTCTACAGTATCTGCTTCCTGAAATCACTGAGATTATTCTTTTTATATTTCTAAATTTTACCACGGTGTATATGGGTCCCTTTTTACTCTTTTTGCTCAATCTTCGGTGGGTCCTTCCAGTCTGAAATTCTTGTCTTTCCTTTGATAATGTTTCCCCTCATCTTCACTTTTTTTTTTTTTTCTGGAATCCTGCTAGATGGATGTTGGACTTTGTGAATTGATCCTACATTCTTTCAACTTTTCCCTCATAATTTCCATCCTTTCTGCATTACATTTGGGACTATTTCCTCAATTTTGTCTTCCAGCCCTTCTACTGAGACATTTACTTTCAAGAGCTCTGGCTGTCCTTGCTTATTCACTCATATTTACATGCATATGTGCACAGGTAGAATATATGGGCCCCACTCCATGCCCCCTCTCAGAGTCAAAGCAAGAAAAGCTTTTTAAAGGACAATTTTGTAATACGAAAAAGAACCAGGGTCACCCTCTAATAATACTACTGTATAAGTTTCCAATCCACTTGAATGATGTTGAGCAGCAGCTGGCAAACCAGCCACAGAGGAGGCAGAAGAATACACACAGATTTCCCTCACTGCACACACACACATGCCCATGCTCGTGTTTGGCCACACATCTCACATATCGACTCACTAAAAAGGAAACATCAAGCCATCCAAGTGCTTAGAGTTCACCCATTGCTGGCTTTTATTCTTTACTGTGATCCTTACATGGAAAGCTGTCTCTGGTGGTTTCTCCATCTTCACATGACTCATTTTGGTTTACTTTTGTGGAAGCGACTAACTTGAGAGCCTGGACTTTTCCCTCCTGCCAAGGCCTGAGGTTAACCACAGTGTTCCAAAGCCCCCGGGTGCTGGCCAGCCACTTGGAGGCATGCCTTGCGTCCGTTCGTCCTGTCCTTGTGGTTACTGGCCAGAAGAGGCTCAGACCTATGTTCCAAACGTGGCCAGCCTATCGGAGAAGCAGCCCTATGGCCTGACATGCTCGCTTTCCCCATGTCATCACTAAAGTTATGAGAAAGAGAACATTGTCTTTGGACAGACTCAGCAATGGCTGTCCAACTTGACTTGAGTAGAGAAGCCAGGTTCTTCCCAGGATTTGGTGATGAGACTCTTTGGAAATGCCTGTGGTCGAACTACATTTTTGTAGAGATAAACAGTTAAAACATAATTACTCACAACAGCCCTGTAATTTCCATGTTAGATGAGAAAACTGATGCTCAGTGGTGATCAATAAATTGTCCCTGATCATTCAGCTTGAAAGTAGTAAAGTAGGGATTAAGACCCAGATCTTATGATTCCTAATCTTGTATTTTTCATATACTCTGAGAGATGTTTTTTAAGATTTTTTTTCTTAGTGTGATAGTTGCTGGGATTAGACAGGAAGCTCTTTATTCCACTTTAGAGTTTCAGAGAAATCTCTGTTCTGGTTGCTAATGTCCAGCATCTCACTTTGTTGTGCTTTGGATCAAATATTAAATTTGCTACTTAACAACTGTGTGTCCTTGGTCAAGTTAACAAAACATCTCTGAGTTTTAGTTTCCTCATCTGTAAGATGGAAGTAATAATACTTCCAGTAAAACCTCATCAGGGTTGTTGTGAGATTTAAATGAGATAATGTACATCAAGCACTAAGTAGGAGTTCAAAGGGGTGGTGGTGATGGTGGCTGTCAATGGGAAGGGAATTATTTTGAAGCATGTTGGATCCGTCATACAGCCCATCCAAATTTCCTCATCAGATGGGTTCCTATTAAACTATTCGCCTGTCTTTGTAGATGTCAGCTCATCTTCAGAATGTTAATTTAAAACGTAGCTACTTTGTAAAGATAGCAAGTCTTGAGCCATCACTCTTGCAAAAAGCAACTGTAGAAATGTTATGTAGCAAACAAACAACCCCATTAAAAAATGGGCAAAGGACATGGAACACTTCTCAAAAGAAGACATACAGGTGGCCAACAAGCATATAAAAACTGCTCAACATTACTAATCATTACAGAAATGCAAACCAAAATCACAATGATACCATCTCACACTGGTCAGAATGGCTATTTAAAGGTCAAAAAAAATCACAGACGCTGGAGAAGTTGTGGAGAAAAGGGAATGCTTATACACTGCTGGAAAGAATGTAAATAGGTTCAACTACTGTGGAAAGCAGTTTGGGGATTTCTCAAAGAACTTAGAACTACCATTCGACTAAGCAATCCCATTACTGGGTATATATCCAAAGGAATAGAAATCATTCTACTAAAAATACACATGTGCCCATATGTTCATTATAGCACTAATCACAATAACAAAGATATAGAATCAACCTAGGTGCCCAACAGTGAATTGGACAAAGAAAATGTGGTACATATATACCACGGAATACTATGCAGCAATAAAAAAAAACTAAAATTATGTCCTTTGCGGGAGCGTGGATGCAGCTGGAGGCCATTATGCAAGATTAGAAAACCAAAAACTGCATGTTCTCACTTATAAGTGGGAGCTAAATATTAAGTACACATGGACATAAAGATGGGAACCATAGACACTGGGGACTAATTGAGGGAGAAGGGTGGGAAGATGGTGAGGGTTAAAAAACTAGCTGTTGAGTACCAGGCTCACTACATGGGTGATGAAATCATTTGTACTCCAAAACCCAGTGACATGCAATTTTCCCATGTAACAAACCTGCACATATACCCTGAACCTAAAGTAAAAGCTGAGGAGAAAAAAGTGTTGTTATGTGTCAGACCCTGGGCGTTTAATATGTGCATAAGCCGTCAGAGGACAGCAAGCCCCCTTCTTTCTTGTCCACAGGAATGAGGTTCCTTAAGAAGGAATGGGAGCTGTGTGCATAGTACGTAGGGCAATTTTCTGATGAGACAGCATCCTTTCTATTAGGGAGACAGGGATTTGTTAATCCTCTGAGTTCCAAGTGCTCAGAGGATTGGGTACCATTTGTACTTGGTACATTCATGCTTACCAAGGTCACAGGCAAACAAATGGAGGTTATTAATAACAGCTTTTGCATCTTGGAGAAAATGAATTTCAGACAAAATCTTGGGCTTCAGTGCTCCTCGAAGCAGGGTAAACAGGAAGCTGGGAGGAAAGTAGGCATCTTGTCTGCAGCAAGAGGACTGTAACACTGGCTCCAGCCATCCATGGGGTGGAAAAATTAAGTCATTGCCTGTACACTGGCACAAGTCCATAAAGACACCAAACACAGATAAAGGGAGGGAGGCTAAGAAAAAAGGTACACTTTTACAAGAAAAGATGGGTCTCTGTTCACTTAGGAGAGACTTGTCTTTATGATAATATAAAGTGACCACACCCAAATGTACATATGCAGTAAATCAAGGGCCCCTCTAGTGCAGGGAGGCGGACAGTGGGGCCTTGATTATGTGTTCACCTAGGGAACTCTGAGAAGGTAGTACATCCCAGGCTTTAAAAGCAAGAAGCCTACTTGCTTTTGGAAGTCATGGTGAATGGAATTTTAGGATTGATCTGTGCCAACCTTGTGTACAGAGGAAGAATGAGGGAGAAAGAGGGAATTTCTCTGGCAAGCTAGGGAAATCTTCTCTGAGTAATCAGATGTATTGAAGGACATGCATGTCTTCAGAACCAAGTGAGTGAAAAATGCTTTGAGTGGACTTCAGAGTGGTCTGATTTTGCAGCACTTAAGAGATATACATTTAAAATATTGAGAAAGTTCATAACAGAAGATGCAAGAGAAAAAAGCATGAGTCATAATTTCAGAGCAATGGTGCTCAACAGTGAAGAGGGGGTGATTTTGGACCCCCTTCCAGGGGACGTTTGATAATGTCTGGAGATACTGTTGGTTGTTACAACTAGGGGAAAGGGTTACTGGCATCTAGTGGGTGGGGCGCAAGGGATGCTGCTAAACAGGACAGACCCCTCCCCATCAACAAAGAATTATCTGGCCCAAACTGTCAATAGTGCAAAGGTTGACAAACCCTCATTTAGAGCCATCATCCTTTACACCACAAATATTAACCATTAGACAATGTAACTAGTTAAACGAAAAATCACCGTGAGAACAGAGGCTTATGCCAGAAACAGAATAAGTCATGTAATTAATAAAATCTTGCAAATAAGAAATACTAAGTTTTCCTCACAAACTCCTTACCCTAAACTTTTCAAATATGCAGTACGAATAAGATAACCATTAAAAAAAAAATCTACAAATTTTATAGTGACATTATTACAACTTTTAAACAAAGTATTTTTTATAGTTTATAAATCACATGAATTGTCTTATTTAATATTTACAATTTGGTGTAATTGTCCCAATTTCATAGACTGTGAGAATTTACATTTCAGTGTTTTTTTTTGTTTTTTTTGTTTTTTTTTTTTTTGTATATCTATGTATCAGGCAATGTACTAGGTACTGCGTTTGTTACCAAGATAAATAAAAATTTAATATTAAGATGTTCAAAATTTCCTGGGAAACACAGACATGGGATAGCTATAATAACAGAAGTATAAATACAGCCACAGGAGAATGGGGTGAGGGGACTGAAGTCATTTGCCTAAGGTACAAAACTGGCAATTGGAAGATCTGGGACTTGAGATGTGGGTCTTCTGAATCTAGAGTAAGTTCTCTGTCTTGGCACAATATAACCCTCTTAGCTTTCCCAAAGAAATAAACACAAAACTGAAAAATATTCACTCAAAAACACATGAATAAATTGCTTGGGCGAAGTATAAAAACATTGTGGAAGCGGTGGTCAAGACCAGGATATGAAAAGAGAAGATAAGACCTGGCAGACAGGAAGACAAAAAGGCCTCTTTCCAACCCACCCTCAGACTGTTCTTGGGTTTGGATGGTTATGTTAAGATCCACGCCCCCATAGCAATCTGACTTTGAGTTGGAGGCACAGGAAACATGAATCTCTTGCGGTTGGGCTAAGTCCCTTCAAATGCAGCCCAGGTTTCACCTCGCCTTGAGGCCGGGTGTGAGGAATTCTCCATTTAGGGAGACGGGTCGTAGGTGAGTGGGAGGAGCTGCCTAACAACAGTTGAAGTAAATATGAGGGAAGGCACAATAAATGGCCAGCTTCTCTAGCATTCAAATTTCTCCGGTCAGCAATTTCTTGCCTCCCTTCCTCCTCCAAATCTGGGTGGAAATATGAAGCCACAACTCACTCCCCACCACTCATTCTGATGACAAACAAGAAGTTGATTCCAGGACCTATCATTTCACAGCTGTTTGCTTCCACGTCCCAGTAGACATGCTGTTTGCCACGGGACTTGGTTAAATGGCTCTGAGAGAGGCACCTTCAGGCAGCTCGGGCTCCTGGTGGAGGCGGGAGGCCTGGGGACTGCAGCCCAGGGATGAGGCCACTCTCTTTGTCCTTTCGGGCAGGGAGGGAGTAATGGGACCCATGCCAGTGACATAAAGTACTCATCTTCCACTAAGGCCAGGGCTTTGTCCTGTGGAGAAGGAGCAAGAGGTAAACACGAAACCTGATTTGCCTGTGCCATATGGAACCACAGAACCTTCATGTTGTCCGGGCCACTCCTCCCTTCCTTTCCACTCCTTAGCAGGTGAAGCTGAGCTAAATAAATCCCTGCTTATTCCCATCCCGTCCCGGCGCCGTCCACTGCCACAGTTGATTGGACCAGCGTGGACACCTGACCCAGGCTGGGCTAATCACATCCTCTCTCCTGCAAACGTGGAAATGGCGCCTCCAAGACACTGAGCCGTGCCAAACTGGAGATTCTTCACCTTCACTCTGTTGAAATTGCCCAGGAATTCTGAAAACACTGTCTATGAAAAGAGTCAAACTCTAAAATATTTGGAGATTTATTATGAGCCAAATACGAGTGACCATGGCCCCTGCCTGGCACAGCCCTCAGGAGGTTCTGAGAAGCTGTGCCCAAGGTGGTCCTGGCACAGCTTGGTTTTCTACACTTTAGAGAAGCATAAGACATCAATCAAATACATTTAAATGCATTGGTTCGGTCCAGAAAGGAGGGACAACTCAAAGGTGGGGAGAGGGATGCGGGGGAAGAGGGGCTTCCAGGCTATACGTGAATTTAAACATTTTCTGGTTGACAATATGTTGAGTATGTCTAAAGACCTGGGATTCGTAGAAAGGGAATGTTCAGTTTCAGATAAAGATTGTGGAGACCAAAATTATTTCAGAATCTTATAGTGGCTGTGCTTAGAGACAATAGATGACAAACGTTTCCTATTCAGATCTTAGTTAATCTCTTTAGGTCAGGAAGAAAAAGATCTAGCTATGTTAATAAAGTTTCTTTACAGATGCAAATTTTCCCACACGAAGAACACCTTTGCAGGGCCATTTCAAAATATGGCAAAGAAACACATTTTGGGGTAAAATATTTTGATTTTCTACTTTGCCTCTTAATGTTATGCCAGAATCAGGTTGGAAAGTAAGCCAGAGGCAGGTTGGAAAGTAAGTCACAATATATAGGGTTAAATGAAACCCGCTGATGAGAATTTATGATTTGTAGGGCATGACTCCCCAGACTCCTTAGATAGGAATTTGGGCAAGATTTAAAAAATTAGAGTTTAGACCTCAACACACCACACACACACACACACACACACACTCACATGCAATGGCCACGAGTGGTAAAAAAAAAAAAATCAGAGCTTAGTCCTCGACATGCACCATGCACATACACACATACACGTACACGCAGGTGATGGCCAGGAGTCCCCCCAGATTCCGGTTTTGTTGTTCTGGGTTGGATTGATCTAAGTCAGCACTTGCTCTGTATCTGGGAGAAGCATCAGTGCGTGGGGAAGTAGTCAGGCAGAGGACAATGAAGTGGACCTTCAGAGAGAAGTTGGAATGAGAGATCTACACCCTAGAAAGACTAAACAGTGATATTGACTCCTGATAGCTGTCTAGTTCTGGATTCCAGGCCATCCTCAGGCCTGATTTCATTCCTGCCTTTGAATCCTGGCTTCGAAATGTTTCTTGCCTTGAGTGTCTTCTGTTACATACAACAAAAGAACCTTCACCAAGCCATTCTCATAGCCAATCCATCACCTGTCACAATCCTGATGATTCTACCTCAGAAATCTCAAATTTCATCCCTGTGGCCTTTTCAATGGAGTTCTCACCATGGCCTTCCCTGAGTGGACTCTTTGTCTGGGTCCTCTTCTCTCCCATCCAGGCTCCATAAAAAACATCTGATCCACTTGTTCCCAAACTTAAAGTCCTTTACTGGTTCCTCATTGCCTGTTAAAAGTAACAAAATTGTTTTGTGTAAACTGACCTGGGAAAATATGTTACTAACTGAAAAAAATTAAGCTGCAGATCAGTAGTTATAGGATACTTAATTTTTTGTTTCTAAAACATGATTTAAATATGCCTGCATAAATGTAAGAAGAAGAAAGGATATCTATCAAACTGTTAGCAGTGGTTTCCTTGGTCGAATGGTTTTGCATGGGCAGAGAGGGGATTTCTACTGTAACTTACTTTATATAAGATATAAGAAATGATGAGGGGTGTTGGTAATTTTTTATTTTCCATTTTCTTCCAATACTTTTTTTTTTTTTGAGACGGAGTCTCGCTCTGTCGCCAGGCTGGAGTACAGTGGCCTGATCTCGGCTCACTGCAACCTCTGCCTCCCAGGTTCAAGTGATTCTCCTGCCTCAACCTCCTGGGTAGCTGGGACTACAGGCATGCACCACCACGCCCAGCTAATTTTTTTGTATTTTTAGTAGAGATGGGGTTTCACCATGTTGGCCAGAATGGTCTTGATCTCTTGACCTTGTGATCCGTCCACCTCAGCCTCCCAAAGTGCTGCAGTTACAGGTGTGGGCCACCGTGCCAGGCCCCCAATACAAAAATTTCAAAGGTCCTTCACATTTTTGCTTGTGTCATCTCCCATCACTCTGTGCCACATACCCTCCAGCTATTCTGAACTTCTATTCTTCCCCCAAAATAGCATCCTTTTTCAAGTAACTATGGCATCACCTATTCTATGCCTCTTTCTGAAGTGCTTGTACTCCATTCTTCATCAGAAAAGCTTCTACTTTCCTTTTTTGATCCAGATCAAATGACACCTCCTCTTGGAAGCCTTCTTAGGCTGATCCAAGCTTATCCCACATCAGAGTTAGTTATGCTATCCTAGTGGCCCCATGGTCCCCTGCTACTATGTCTGCTATAATGCACCAAATTGTGTTATGGTTGATGTGATCATGTGATTTTTCCCCATCTCGAGGTAAGTTCCTTGAAGATGAGGCTTGAGTCTTATTTCTTCTCAGTCTCTTCTGCATCTAGCAGAAGAATAACGGTTGCACAGAAAATCTTGGTTCAGTGGTTGAATGAATGAGTGGATGAACAGGCTCTTGCACACAAGGAAGAGACATGATGTATTTGCATCCTTCCCTGCTTCAGCCATGTAAGATCTACCAGCTCAGACTTATCACAGCCCTGTTTCTGAGCTGGTCCCAAGAATAGAGTTGTTGCTTTTCACCAGCAAGCAGGCTCAGTTTCCAAGCTGGGATGGTAATTGTTGATGTGGCATTTTAAACATCACAAAGAACAACTGCAAATATGTTTCTAGAGGTTAATGACTAATAATAAAATAATGAAGCTATGCCTATTCTGAAAAATGTCTAAATGATGGGAATGCTGATTTCTGTGTGGGTATTCACTTCTTCTTCTCCCCTATCTCTCTAAAGGGAATCTTTGATTACAGAGCCCTGATTTCTGTCCTCTTCCAAAGAGAAAATATTCCTTATAGCTGGGAAAGAAGCTAAGTCAAGCTATCTAATAAAATCCTAAGAGAGGAGGAGAATGGGGCTGGAGGAAAAACACAGTCATGGAAGCAAGGGGTAGAGGAATTTTCTTCAGGGATATGAGAAGTCTCATTGGAGGAACTATGAACAGAGAAGAAAATGGGAATTTAGGCTGGGCACAGTGGCTCATGCGTGTAATGTCAGCACTTTGGGAGGCTGAGGCAGGAGGATTGCTTGAGCCAGGAGGTTGAGGCTGCAGTGAGCTAGAATCATACTGCTGCACTCTAGCCTGGGTGACAGAGCGAGACCCTGTAAAAAAGAAAAAGAGAAAGAAAGAAAGAAAGAGAGAGAGAGAGAGAGAAGGAAGGCAGAAGAAAGGAAGGAAGTGAAGAGGAAGGAAAAGGAAGAAGGCAGAAAGGAAGAACGAAGAAGAGGAAAGAGAAAAGAAGAAAGAAAGAAAGAAAAGAAAGAAAAGAAAGAAAAAGAAAGAAGAAAGAGAAAGAAAAGAAGAAGAAAGCAGACATGAGAATTTGTGTAAATTTTAAGAGTTCCTATCTGTGTTTATTCTCTGTTATGACTTACATGAGGATGAATAAAGAATGCATTTCCTTTTAAATTATATTTTGGATATTGTCCTGTGCTTCTTAAATACAACACTGTCCCAGTGCCAACACACAGGAATCCAGGCTTTGTAAAAGTTACACCTATAAATGGGTAGGAAGGGCCTGCACAAATGCAAAACTATGCCTTTCACCCAGGGCTCTGCTATGCCTTTCACACGGCTCTGCTGCTCCACATCGTCTCCCAAGAGAATGGAGCCAAGGCAAGTAGAGGTAGCAGAGGTCCATAACTGGGCAGTTCAGGATACAGGGGGCAGACAGCCTGGACAGAGAAACACTGGATCTTGGGAGTGGGTGGGGGGAGGGCTACCCAAACAAGGCACTGTCCTCACCATTTTCTGGGACTCTTAGGCCAGGGATGTCCAGGAGCTCATGGTGGGTTGGAGGAAGGGGAAACTCATTTTGGAAGCAGTTTACAGCTTGATGCTAATATCCTGGGGCAGCCTCAGGTAGGTGCAGGCATCCACCCAGACCATTGACACACCAGGAACTGCAAGCCACTGGGCCATGGAGATCAATACAGGTAGGTGGTGGCTCTGGGGCAGTTATAGTTTCTAATATCCCACATATAATTTATTCAAAAAGAAGCCTCTGTAGCTGGGTGTGGTGGCGCACCTCAGCTACTCAGGAGCACCTCAGCTACTCAGGAGGCTGAGGCACAAGAATTGATTGAATCCGGGAGGTGGAGGTTGCAGTGAGCTGAAATCATGCCACTGCAGTCCAGCCTGGGTGACGGAGTGAGACTATGTCTTAAAAAAAAAAAGAAGCCTCTAAAATACACTCATAAGCCCCCCAAAAGGCTGCACGTCTTAAGATAAGAAGAGGGAAGACCCCTGGGGCAATGTCAATGAGAGACAGCAACATAGATGGGTTAACTGTAGAGAGAGGGGCTCTTGATCGTGGCAGGGCTCGTGGGTTCAGGCTTGTTACTGAAAAGTTGAACTTGAGCGAGGTAATAGCAAAGGTAAAGCAAGATGACTTGACAAAGGAAGGCATCATTTTAGATGGGAAGCAGTGGGATGTACTGGATGGTGAAAGCCAGAAGACTAGGGGTTGAAGCCTTGCCCATTGCTGACACTTTAAATCATATTGGGCTGTCCATTTTCCCATCTGAAAAGCAAGATCTCCAATATCTTAAAGTGTTTGGCACATTGTGTGCCTTCATTCATGTATTCATTCTACAAAAGGGTTGAGCACCTTCAATGTGTCAGACACTAGGCTAGGTGCTGGGGACATGAGGTGAGTGGGTAGATGTGGCTCCTGCCCTCATGGAGCTTATATCCGACCGAAAGAATCAAAATGTTGACAAGACTCTTGCTGCCTTCCTGCTTCCTTCCCTATCTCTTTCCTGTGGAATGGGCGTCAGCCCTTGTGTTTAGAAATTGCCAGCAGAGATAAGGAAAGACTCAGCAGACCACACTTTAGGATAGATAGGAAAGTGAAACTGATCTCCTGGCCGTCCTCTCTAGCATAAGGGCTTTGTGAAGAAGCTGGAGAGCTTCCAGAACAAAGCCAGGAAATGATTATAGCCTCCTTCCAGGCCTTTCCAAGAAAACTATAAATCTTTTTCCAGGCTTCCACAAGAAGCAAAGATAATCAAACCAGCATTTTAACCACTCTTCTGACATGTGTAGCATATTTGACAGGCCAATGCTAGAAGCTGAATAGATGATTAGAAAGGGGATCACAGTACAAAAATGAAAAGTACTGTGATATCAACTGTAAAGGCAAAAATACTATAGTGATGATTTAATCAAGGTTATATATTTATACCAATTCTTTTTCTGCTCTATGGAGAACCGTTTAAGATACAACATATTTCTGTTGTAGCGGGAATTGTTTAAGTTAGACATGGAAAAGAACTTTTTCTAAGAATGCTGAGATGCCAACAAAATGGAAGGTCATAGAGTAAAATCAGCTTTCTTATATTTGAGTTAATACACTTGCAGATAAAATAACTAGATAGTTGGCCAGGCGCAGTGGCTCACGCCTGTAATCCCAGCACTTTGGGAGACTGAGGTGGGTGGATCACCTGAGGTCAGGAGTTTGAGACCAGCCTGACCAACATGGTGAAACCCCTTCTCTATGAAAAATACAAAAATTAGCCAGGTGTGGTAGCAGGCACCTGTAATTCCAGCTACTCAGGAGGCTGAGGCAGGAGAATCGCTTGAACCTGGGAGGTGGAGGTTGCCGTGAGCCAAGATCACACCACTGCACTCCGGCCTGGGGGACAAGAGTGAAACTCTGTCTCAAAAAAAGAAGAAAAAAACAAAAAGTAACCAGATAGCCACATAGATGCTTGTCATCTGATTATCTCCTTCAAAGCTAAAACCAAAGAAACACTGCCCAGTATCAATGATTATTGTCTTTGATATGTAAGCAAAACTGGACACCTGTAGGCTGATGGAGGTTTCCTCCCATTTGAAGACTCTCTGTGTTTGTGAGTCCCCACTTGGGCCTCCAGTCCATCTGCTGCCCTCTCCATCTGGCTCACTGTCCAAGTGGCTGGCCTCCAGGGTCTACATATGGGATCCTTGGGTTGTGCCACTGGGAACCCTGGCAGGCAATCCTCTGGAGAGCTGGAGGAAAGTGAGACAGGATATCTATCCACCCCCTCCGCTGATAGCTTGCTGGGTTTGTTTGAGGGCTGCAGCTCCTGTTGATCGACCTTTCCAGTAGCTACAGTTCTCACTGCATTCAAGTAAATGTTCCCTTCCCTTGCACAGTCAGGCCTAGAGGTGGTCGTGGACTGTTGCCAACCCTGGGGTTCCCTTAAACTTGCCTAGACTTTTGTAAATACTCCTTTAATTAGTTCCCCTTAGTCACCCCTTTGAGTGTACGTGCCATCTGTCTGCAGCTAGAATTCTGACTCATACTCTCCGAATCGGACTCGAGGAATTTCTAAAATCTCATTCAACATTTATTTTAACAAAAAGGTTCTGAGAAACTACTTTATACAAGCGACAGATACTTAAATACTTAATATAACACCTAAACATTTTTTGAGTGGTTGTGGTATGTAATCAGTACTGGACTAAACAATTTAGGTGATTTAATCATCATAGCAGCTTTGTGGTGAATATGTTCTTAAACCTCTTTTCAGATATGGTAACAAATACTCCTTACAGTTAAGTACCTTGCCTGAGGCCACGACACCAGTAAGAAGAGGAGACAGGATTCATATTATATTTTAAACATATTTCTTTATGGTCTCTTATATACAATGATAATTATAATAGAGTGTTCAGAAAAATAAAGAAAAATGGGAGGAGGAGGGAACTCTACTACACGCCAGGCATGTTTATGCAGTGAACGAGGGGTGGGAGAAGAGCGTGGCAGTGATGGGGCAGGGTGGTGGTCATTACATGCAGTGATATGCTGGCAAATGTTTCACAATGGGCCCACCTCTTCCACAGAAAAAGCCCTGTCTTAGAGTGCTTGCAGTTTCTGTAGTATAGGTGCTTCTAGCTTGGCCGACTTCAGGCTATGTGGCATTACTGAATGGGGAATTGGAAAGAGATTTACTTGATTGTGCTCCAGTACACCTCTAAATTGATGTGCAAGGGCAGAGAATCATGAATAACCTGATGTGTGGATAAGATCTGCTGAAGCCGGCCGGGCGCGGTGGCTCAAGCCTGTAATCCCAGCACTTTGGGAGGCCGAGACGGGCGGATCACGAGGTCAGGAGATCGAGACCATCCTGGCTAACACGGTGAAACCCCGTCTCTACTAAAAATACAAAAAATTAGCCGGGCGAGGCGGCGGGCGCCTGTGGTCCCAGCTACTCGGGAGGCTGAGGCAGGAGAATGGCGTGAACCCGGGAGGCGGAGCTTGCAGTGAGCTGAGATCCGGCCACTGCACTCCAGCCTGGGCGACAGAGCAAGACTCCGTCTCAAAAAAACAAAAACAAACAAAAAAAAAAAGATCTGCTGAAGCCCAGGGAACAAGCAGCTGAGGGACCATGGGTGGGGGCGGGGATGAGGCTGGAGAGGAGATAGAGAAGACCAAGGGCAAAGCTGTGGCTGAGTGGCTGGAGCTGTACTGTCCCATGTGTAGCCACACATTGCTACTTAGTGCTTGAAATGTGACTGGTCCAAAGTGCAATGTGCTGTGAGGGTAAAGTAGACACCAGAGTTTGAAGACTTACTATGAAAAAAGGAATGCAAAATATATCATTAATGCTTTTTAATATTCGTTATGTTAATAAAATTTATAGACATCATTGGTTTGGACTGAGCAGAAGCACTAGGCCCAGCAGACCAAACCAAAGTGGAGTTATGCATGCTGAAGTTCCACCCCATCAAGCCAAAAGTAAATTGTTGATGTGACCTTCCGAGAAGTCAGGAGAGAGACAGATAACAGCCTAATCCCCAAAACAGCCAGTTTTAGCCAGCATGATGAGGAAAGTGCCCTCTGCTTTTACCTTCACAAGGAAAGCAGCTTTGAAACAACCACTCTGATTTTTCATTGTGTTTCTGCTTTCTTCAGCCCTTTTCTGTCTATAAACCCTGCTCAGCCCATTGGAACACTTATTCTGTTTTATAAAATAAGATATTGCCTCATTCTAGAATCACAAATAAAATCCAACTAAGATCATTAAGCAAAATTTGTTGTTATTTTGTCTTTTGACAATTACATGTTAAGATAATAATATTTTGGATATATTGGGTTAATCATGTATGTTATTACAATTTATCTAATTTGTTTAATTTGTTTAACTTTTTTAATGTGACTACCAGAAAATTTAAAATTATGTATGTGGATTGCATTATATTTCTTTTGAATATCTCTGGGCTGGAGAATTTGGACTTCTTTAAAAGGCAACAGAGAGTCATAGAGGAGTTTTCAATGGATGTGGTCTTCTTCCAGTAAAGATCATCCTGGTTCCTTGTGGAGTTTGCTGAACCAGGCTAGAGGAGGAAAACTGTTGGGAGTTCAGGCCAGAGGAATGTGGGACTGAATATAAGGCAGTAGAGCTGGGGATGAAGAAGGAGAAAGCAGAACGGAAAGTGGACAGAGACGGATCGAGGATGGTGCCCAGGTTTCTGGCTTAGGCCACTGTCTAGCTAGGAGTGGTAATAACAGGGATTAAAGTACAGGAGGGATGAAGATTTCCAGGGGAACGGTAATGAGTTCAGTTTCCAATATGATGAGTCTGAGATGTGAGGGGAACATGCAGGCGTCCAACAGGCATCTGAGCCCAGGAGTCTGGAAGCCTATGGGTTCCATCTTAAAAATGTATTTCAAATAAACCGTTTCCTACCATTTCTATGGCTACCACCCAAGTCCCAGCCACCATAATCTCTTATCTGAAGAATTGCCATAGCAGTTGTTCAGATTGCGGGTCTCCTTGCTGAAGCATTTGCCGTGTCTCTCAGTGTGGCAGCCTGAGGAATCTTGTCAAAAGCCACATCAGCACGTCTCCCCTTGAAATCTGATGAATCCCACCACACTCAGGGTTCATGCCACTCTGTACAGAGACCTAAGGCTCTAGTGCAACCTGGCTTCTCCTACTCTTTGAGTTCCCATTACTGAGAGAGACTCAGTGCCTCTGCTCCAAAGACATTGGTCTCCTCACAAATCCTAGAACTTGTCAGGAACCCTCCTGCCTCGGAGCCTTGGCATCTGGTACCCTGCCTCCAAAGCCCTTTCCTTAGAATAAGTTGACTCCCTCACCCCCTTCAGGCCTTTACCCAATGGTTCCTTCTTTGTGAAGCCTCTCTGTTCATTCATCTAAAATGACACCCCTTCCCTTCTTTATCTTTTTATTAGCTCTCACCACTATTCATCATACATGTTACTTATCATGTTTAATGTTTGTCTCTGTCACTAGAATGTAAGCTCTATGCATCAAAGATTTTGTCTTTTTTATTTTCCATTGCAACTCCTGTGTCTAATAGTAGGTACTGGATTAATATTTGTTAAATGAACAGATGAACAGCAGCATATCAGTGGGTAAGCACATAGATCCTAGAAACAGACCTGCTATTGACATACATCCCAGCTCTGCCACTCATCATTGTGACTATGGGCTGATAATATTTAACATCTCCAAGTCTTCATTTTCTCATCTATGAGGTGGAGAGATTAATAGTAACTACCACAAAAGATTGTTGTTAAGATTCATTTATTCAATACATTTGGAACCCCTACCAAGTGCCATGAGGTGTACTTAATGGGGATTAAATGAGATATTGTATATAAGAGTTTGATGCTGGGTCTGGTATATTGTAAGCCCTCAGTAAATGCTTACATTCATTCAGTAAATGCTTATGAAATTCACATGTTGAAAATGTAATTCCCAATGCAACAGTGTTGAGAGGTGGGGCCTTTAAGAGGTGATTAATGAATGAATTAATGTTGTTAATGGATAGATTAATGGGTCCTCATGAATTATTAATCTCATCATCAATAACAAATCTCATGCATTTGTTATTGCAAGAGAGGAAGTGTTATAAAAGTGAGTTCAGTCTTTTCTTGTGTGCTCTTGCCCTTTCCTCTTTCATCATGGGAGGATGCAGCAAAAAGGCCCTCACCAGACAACAGCCCCTCGACCTTAGACTTCCCAGCCTCCAGAACTATAAGAAATAAATTTTTTAATTTATAAATTTAGCCAGGTGCGGTGGTGCATGCTTGCAGTCCCAACTACTTGGGAGGCTGAGGCAAGAGGATCCCTTGAACCCAAGAGGTGGAGGCTGCAGTGAGCTGAGATCACGCCACCGCACTCCAGCCTGGGTGAGAGTGAGACTCTGTCTCAAAAAAAGTAAAATAAAATAAAATAAATAAATTACCCAGTCTGTGGTATTCTGCTATAGCAACACAAAACAAACTAAGACACTGGTATTAGCAGGAGGAGGAGGAAGAGGAGGGGTATCTGGCAGTCAGGAGGCGGGGCTGGTGTGAGCTGCTGATTTGGAATGAGCAAGATTAAAAGAGGCTGAGCTGACTCAGGGAGAGCAAGCAGAATGGGCAGCGAGAAGTGTGGACTGTGCCGACCCTGCAGGGATGCGGCCGTGACGGGGAGCTGGAAAGCAAGCTGGACTTTCAAGCCTGGTTAGAGGGTGGAAGGGGAATTCTGGTGTCATCATCAGCATATGAATCAGGCCTCCAGTGCCAGAGTCATGAAGTAGAGCAAATACCTCCCCAAAGCCACAAGTCGTTACTCCTGCAACACTGTGGGAGCCCCCTGCAAGGTGCAGGATGCGATGAGAAGAACATAACGTCACAGGGTCATGCCTGCCTCAGACTGGATTAGGGTTGGACTCTGGAGTCCCAGGCGTTACTACTTGAGAACCCCTTGTGAAGAAGCTAGAGCCTCATTCTGGGAAGCAGTGGATAAAGGCTCCTGACCACCTTTTAGCAAAGAGTAAGCTAGGGCTCTGTGGAGGCAGAGGTCCAAGGGCTGCTGCACCTGTGTGGGTCTCAGATGGCGCAGAGATGGAGGTCAGGGTTCCGGGAGGTCCCAGGTCAGGCAGGATGCAAGTGTGGAAGACAGGAGGCCCTGCCCTTCCCCACTGGCTCCAGCATGGCTGTGGCCTTGCTGCCCTGGCTGTGCCTTGCCTGGATCTTCCTGAAAGATTTTTCTGGAAGACTTCCCAGGAGCCTCAGCCACAGGACAGAAAGTTTAGAAGAAGCCCCCCACCCCACCCTGGCTCCAGGCCCCAGAATAAGGAAGGCCTGGACAGTTATTTCAATGGCACAAGCCCCTCAGGCACTTTGGTTGCTCTAGTGTCCAGAAGCTGTTTCTTCTCAGAAGCTTTGCTGGTGCCAGTGTCCCGAACATGAAGCAGGGGCCTCCAGTATTTTATTGGAATGAACAGGTCAAAGTAGACCTGAGAAGTCATACCTGTAGAGTAGCCACTTGCTTTCCAGAGCTTAGTGCTCAGTACCCCCACAACCCCATCGATAATATACTGGCGGTCCCCAACTTAGGATGGTTTGACATACAATTTTCCTTTATCAACTTTGCAATGGTACTAAGCCATGTGCATTGGCTCCTCAACTTATGATGAGCTATGTTTGGATGAACCCAACATAAGTCAAAGAGCGTCTGTAGATTACATAAGAGACACATGCAGTTCAACACATAATCACAAAGTGAACTCCTAAGTAAACACCACGTAGGTCATGATGGGGACCACGGCCAGCATCCCAGAATCTCTCCTACATATTTTGCTGATTTCAATCCTTTGCCTCCCCTAAAGCTACCTACTATTCTGACTTTTGGGACAATTATTTCCATGCTGCTTTTTACAAAGCAACATGGTACAGTGGTGAAGGACACTGGAATCTGTAACCAGAAGACATTGATTCACATCTTGGTTCCTCTACTCACCAGCTATATATCCTTGGGCAAACTGCTTCATCCCTCTGTGCTGTTTCTTCATTCTGTGATATAAGGATAATGAGAAGATGCAAGCTGATAAGGTTGTTTAAAAGATTAAATATGGCGAATGTATATGAAGTGCTATGAACAGTGCCGTAGATACAATTGCTGCTCTTTATAGTAAGCCACCTACGTATATATCTCACAATAAATATGGTCTAGTGTGCTAGTTTTGGGACTCTGTATTAAAGGAATCATACTATAAAACAATCAAATAAGCAAACAGACAGACAGACAACACCTATGTGTTGAAAGCAGCCGTGACTATGGAAGGGAGAGAAGGATGCACCAGTTGCTGAAGTCCTGGAAAGAGAAGCCTGTCCTGGTAGGACAGGGCAATGAGGCAAGGATGCAGAGGTGGCACCAAGAGAAGATGGACATCTGAGCAGAAGAGTGCAACTGACAGAACCCTGCCTGAGTCAAGGAGTGGAAGGGCCTCTGGGGAGTACAGCCCCCTATGCCCTCCTTTCCCACCGACCTGCAACCAGGCAGGCTGTGGTTAGGAGGAGGCAGAAGTCTGGGAGACCAGCTGCAGACTTGAGGTAACAGGAGGGGAGGCTTCCCGGGTAAGTAGAATCTCCACATTAGATGAGGTAGGAAACCTCTTGGTTAAGAGAATGGCATTGGGACTTTCCCCAAACCAAGCTGGAGCCCCTTCCTTTGTCTCTTCCTACAGAAAGCAACAGATAGTAGACGTTTCTCACAGATAGCTCACAATGTCCCTCTTGTCTGAAATGATTGATTTTAATAATACAAATAATTGATGGAAATACAGAAGGTGAAAAGGAAGAACAAAATCTGCTTGTAGTCTTATCCTGTCACATCCACTGTGTTGGTTGGGGTGTGTTTCCTCCCGGCCTTTTTTATTCATAAATGAAACTCTAAATTCAATTCTCTTTTGATTTTTAATTGAATTCAGATTAAATTGAGCCAGGAGGAAAGAGGGTATCAAGATTTTGCTCCTGAAATAATAACTCTACTGCTGTATTCAAACTACAGGATAGACAATTTTAAACACAACAACAAATATTTATAGAATGCTTATTATATGCTAGACACTCTGTTCTAAATCTTTCACAGGAATTTTTTTTTAAATTGATACCATAATTAATAAGGGTTAACCATAAGTTACTGTTATCCCCATTTTGCAGGATGAAGGGCAAACCATGAAACTAAACACAGAAAAATTGCATAACTCCCAAGATCGCATGGCTTTGGGAGGAAAGATGGGAGCTAGAATACAGCTTCAGTGTATTCTAGCAGTGAGTATGATTTTACGGCGTATAATAAGCATCTACAACAGGCTGAGATGAGACTGCATTTCAGTTAAAGCAACAGTTTGTGAAAAGGAAAAGCTTTTTCCTGTAACCCTCCCTCCGCTTCCTTCCCCGTGCTGTGTGGACCACTTCTCCCTTCTGCCCTCTGGTTGCATTACTTCATCTAAGTAGGGTATTTCCAGCCCTGACTGCTAGAGCTGACTGCTGTGGGCAGTTGTGCTGACAATAATGTTAGAGTACAGCCTAGACCGTGTTCGGAGCTGTGTGGACCTCTTGCTTGGAAAGCAACAGTCCTGCGCTTAGGAAACCCAAAGTGCCCGACTCCCAGCTACGTCTCTATATGAGTAGAGTTGAGTTGAAAATGTCAAGGTATTTAACAAATTCATATTAAATACTTGGAGGCAGCAAATACTTCAATGAAGTTACATGTTTTTCTTTTGGAGTTATGTATTTCCCTTCTGCTAATGTTCATTGAACACTTATTCTACTCTAGACTTTGTGCCATGAGCTTTCTGTGGGTCTGCCAATTTGGTCTTCACGATGCCTTCAGCTAAGGTTCCCCCTTTTGTTTTTTGTTTTGTTTTGTTTTGTTTTTTGAGGCAGGGTCTCGTTCTGCCACTCAGGCGCTAGAGTGCAGTGGTGTGATCATGGCCCTCTACAGACTTGACCTCCCTGGGCTCCGATAGTTCTCCCGCCTTCAGCCTTCTGAGTAGATGGGACTATAGGTGCATGCCACCACGCCTAGCTAAAATTTATATATTTTTTTTGTTGGAGATGGGATCTTGCTGTGTTGCCCACGCTGGTCTTGAACTCCTGGGCTCAAGCAATCTTCCTGCCTCGGCTTCCCAAGGTGCTGGGATTACTGGTATGGGCCACCCACTGCATCCAGCCTGTGGTTCACTTATGATTTCTGCTTTATAACAGGGAAAGTAGAGGAGGCGTGGTAGGGAGCCCATGCTCACATGGCCAGCAAGTGAAGGAGGCCTGGCAAAGGCCACGCTCTTGGTCTGTCACCCTGCTGCTTCTCCTCACTTCCTTGTGTAACAACTCTTTCATCAATAGGCTATGTGACTGCACACACCACTGCACCTCTGTGGCTTTCAGTTTCCATATTTGTGAGTGTTTGCACTAGATGCTTCCCAAGGCCAAGGTCTGTGGGTCTGAGTGCTCTGCATTCCCTGATCAACTTCACTTCATCAAGGGCCTCCCATGGACATAGCCCAGTTGTGGGCACTTGGAAGATCCAGGAGAAGTGACATCATGGCCTCTGGCTCCTCAGGGAATTTAGAATCTACTTGAGGACATGATTGGTGGCACAATACAGCGAATTATTAATTTCCCAATGCGTGATTCAGACTAGAGTGTAAGGGTTCTGGAAAGGCATTTGAATGAGTCTTGCCTAGTGGAAAAATGGATCATCCTAAAGGGAGAGCAAATCCTCCTTAACATTTGCTAAAAATTGCTTCTCTGTTAGGCAAGAGCCAGATGCACTTGAGCACATCATCATGATCTGACTCCCAGTCCACCCCAACCCTCAGCCCGGGAGCCCTGGGAAGCTGGCGGATGTGCCACGTTTCAATGAGACTGTGAAACTTTAGAGGGCGTGTTGGTTTTTTCCTCCACATTATACACTTCTTTATGTTGAAACATTTTCTCCACAGGGCTGCATGGAAAGAAGAAGATGTATGTTGACGAAGCAGAGCTCAGGGAAACAGAGAATTAGTTGGGATTGTGCAAAAGTCACTTTGTGAATCAAGGGATGGAGACGCCTCATATGCCGAGGCTGAATTCCTTCAATCCTAAAGAACTGGTTGGGAGCAGAGCACAGTTTGGATGGG
Organism: Rhinopithecus roxellana; assembly: GCF_007565055.1. NCBI lineage: Eukaryota > Metazoa > Chordata > Mammalia > Primates > Cercopithecidae > Rhinopithecus > Rhinopithecus roxellana. The sequence goes on along the minus strand of NC_044556.1, from coordinate 22,946,828 downwards.
TTTGCAGCTATGATACCAGGGAACAGAACTGCTGGACTCCATACTCTAGCCAGTTTAAACCAGCATTGAAATCTAGAGTGTATTTTAAATTTTCAGCTTGGGTTTGCTAAATGAACTAAAGAGTGAGTCTTAGGTTGTTTTTGCCTTACTCTTGTGGCATCTCACAGCCTGTAGAGAGTTGGTGTTTCTCCCAGTAGTCTTGGTCTGCCATCCTCTGTCTTGCCCTGTTGGTGTTCCCTAGGGTTCTGTGCCAGCCCTGTTGCTCATTCTAACCTTGCAAGGGGCAATGGCATTCATTTCCAAGGTTTCAGTGTTCAAGAACAGGCTGCTGACTCTCCCTCCACAGGTCCAGTTGAGAACTGACTTATAAGCTCTGAATCTATGTATGTGGCTGCCTTCTGGGCATCTTCACTAGTAGTCCCACAGGTACCTACTTCTCCACTAAACTCCCCAAACCTGCTTCTCCTTCTACACCTCCTAACTCAGGGGATGGCACCATCACTCATGCTCACCATCCCCCGTGTCCAAACAGTCAGCAGCTCCCACCCCTATGTCTTTCCAGTCTGTGTGGTACCTCGATTCTGGCCCAAGCAGCCCTCACATAGGTCTGCCTTCCTTCCAGAGTTGCTCTCCTAGAATCCATTCACAAAGCAGCTAGAGGGCTTCTATGACACAGGTAGGAAGTGCAGCCCCATCCCCAACACCACTTAAAACTCCTTGAAGACTGCCAATTGCTCTGGGGATTTAGCCTACACTCCTCATTTTCAGGTTGCACCCTGCTTATCACTCCAGTGTGCTCTCCGTGTGGGTTTCATGGGACTCCCCCTCTAGGGATGTGTATTATCTGACAAGATCAGGGGATGGGAGAGGTGAAGGTGTTTGATGGGAATTACCCATCCCTCCCACCATCCCCCTCTACCATATTCTCAAACTCAGAACATCCCGACAGAATTCAGCATGCTGTTTCTCATGCTGGTGCATCAGAACAACCTCTCACAAATCAGCAAGAAGACAAACCACCTAAGATACCCACAGACGATCACCAGGGAAAAAGACAGAGCCTTTCCCGCCCTTCCTGGCCAGAGCTGACTGTTCCCCTGTTAGTCCCTCACTGAACCTTGCCTGAAACTCCCTTATAATATTTTGCACTATATGACATGTATTTATTAATTTATCTCTTTCTTTAAACAACCATCAATTTGGTTCATCTGTCTGTATCTTCTGTGTGTCTTCTATGCAGCACATATCTGCTATGCATAGGGTGGGCTGAGGAGGTTCTCTGTATATGAATGTGAAATTATTACATCACAATATTATACCTTTTTTCCCATTAGTTAGGAGCATTTATTTCATTAAAGTGGCTTGATCTGAAAATATTCCCCGATATTACCAAGGTTTAATGTCCTTAATAAGCAATCTGTTCTTATTAACCAATAAGAAAAAGACAAATTCCCTAAGAAAAAATTGAGCAAAGACATTGGATTCTTCCTTGTCTCTCATGTAAACAATAAAAGCTGCAGGTTATGGGAAACAGGTACTCTGATGTACCATTGGTGAGAGTGTAAATTTGTGGACTCTTTTGAGGGCCATTAAGCAATAATAATTCCAAATTTAGAACTTGGTTAATCTCTGACCCAGCAATTCCTGGAACTTGCAGAGATTTGTCCTACAGGAATAATCAGATAAAGACACCACACTTATGTAAAAGAATAGTAATTGCAGGTTGGGCACAGTGGCTCATGCCAGCACTTTGGGAGGCCAAGGTGAGCGGATCACCTGAGGGCGGGAGTCCAAGACCAGCCTGACAAACATGGAGAAACGCTGTCTCTACGAAAAATAACAAAATTAGCCAGGCATGGTGGTGGATGCCTGTAATCCCAGCTACTTGGGAGGCTAAGGCAGGATAATTGCTTGAACCCGGGAGGCAGAGTTGGTTATGGTGAGCCAAGATCGTGCTATTGCACTCCAACCTGGACAAGAGCGAAAGTCCGTCTCAAAAAAATATATATATATATGTGTGTGTGTGTGTGTGTGTGTATATGTGTGTGTGTGTATACATATGTATGTATGTATATATATGTATGTATGTATATATAGCAACACTGTCAATAGTTAAAATGCAAATAATTCAAACTTTTCATCAGTATTGGTTTGGTTAAAAAAAATCATGGTGCAGCCATATGACAGAATATTACGCAATTGTTAAAATAAAAAAAAGCAAATCCCAAGAGATCTATGTTTTTACAAGGAATCATGTCCACAATATATTAAGTGAAAGAGGCAGATTGTAAAGCCTTTTATCCATCTGCTCATCCATCCTTCCTTTTATTCTTTTATTCGACAAAAGAGGTGAAAAAAAAGTATGTGTATGTATATATATATATATCAGACCACTAACAGTTTTATCACCAGATTATCACTGGATCAATTTAGACTTATAAGCTCTGAATTCCACATTCTACTTCATATTTTGGATATTTTACAAGGAGATATTATACTTGTAGCAACAGCAGAAACAATCAATACTACCAATGTGAGAGACAGTTTTTCTTCTTGCTTATTAAAGGAGCAATTTGAGAGACTTGCCTCTGCTAGCATGTGAGACACTGGCTGCCACACGGGGTAATTGCTGAGGGACCTTGGCTTGGTGGTTTAGCTCCTGATGGCAGGTGTCACACCGCATGGATTAGTGCTGCATTTTTACTCCAGTTTTCTACTTATTCTTTAGAAACCACGAGGCAACATTTCACAATCTATTTCCACCCAGCAAACAGGAAAAAATTACGCTCAGTTTTCCACTATCAATGGAAAAGAATTGTTTGCATAAATGAAATATACAAATAATAGACCCTTTATCCATTCATTTTTATCTCTTCCACCTACATTTCTCTCAACCATTCTTTTTCACTTGTTACCAAGACCAAAATAAACTGATTTACAATTTCCCTTTCGCTCATCCTCAATGTGCCCTAGGCCTGACGTGTTCTTAGAGAACCCTCTCTGGTTCCTGTTGGTCAATGGTTTCTTTTTAACCAAATCACAACGGGTTAATTAATACAAGCTTATGGTTTTTCTTGGTATTGATGGTGTGCTCATTTGATTATGGCTAATGGAATTTCATCTTTTTCCTTTCTTAGGAAACTGAAAGTACAGTGTACTTTGTCTACCATATTGGTGACTTTATGTTGATTGAACCTGTTAAGATGGAAGGGGCAACAACTCTGGATACCTGTTAGGATTCATGTTCTTCAGAGGGTGGGAGATAAACCCTTTAGGGCTAAAAGTCTGCATCACCTCATCAAGCAAGCCATCCTACACCACCAGAAGTACTTGCTGGGAGAGGGGGGAATCTAGGAAGAGTGGCAGAGCAGGGAGGATGATGAATATCAGCCACAGCCAAGGTACCACTGCAAAGGTTTATGTTAACCACTCACACAAGTTTATGTAAAAGAATATTAATTGCAACGTTGTTAATAATAGCTCAAATGCAAGTAAGTCAAACTTTCATCAGTAGTGGCTTGGTTAAATGAATAATAATAAGTAAGTGGCTTAGTTAAATAAATCATGGTATGCAGCCATACCATAGAATATTATGCAATTGTTAAAAGAAAAAAGCAAATCCCTAGAGATCTAAGTTTGATCCGTAGAGATCGAACAAGTTTGACTTACTTGCATTTTAGCTATTATTAATGTTGCAATTAACATTCTTTATATCCTTTTTTTTTTTTTTTGAAATGGAGTCTCGCTCTGTCACCCAGGCTGAAGTGCAGTGGTGTGATCTTGGCTCACTGCAACCTCCACCTCCCAGATTCAAACAATTCTCCCACCTCAGCCTCCTGAGTAGCTGGGATTACAGGGGCGTGCCACCACGCCCAGATAATTTTTATATTTTCAGTAGTGACAGGGTTTCACTACATTGGCCAGGCTGGTCTCAAACTCCTGACCTAAGGTGATCTGCCTTCCTTGGCCTCCCAAAGTGCTGGAATTACAGGCATGAGCCACTGTGCCTGGCACAATTAATATTCTTTTATATAAACTTGTGTGAATGGTTTACATAAACTTGTGTGAGAATAGATGTATCTTGTTTCACTAAGTCTTATCTTGTTAGTTTCCCCCCAGAAACTGTGAGTGTCCACCCTCTTGAAGGTGCAATGGCAGGATGAAGTTCACAGAATGGAAGATGTGAGCTGGTCTGAGTGATGCAAGGGGTGGTCTTGGGTGGGCTCAGTTCCTGCTCCCTCAGAGGCCTTTGAATCTATTTTTGCTGTTTCTGTGAACTCCACCAGTGCCTTTTGGTGCTTTTGTCATCTTTGGGAGACTGCCATCTGGTTTCTACAGTGCTTTGCCCACAGGTGCAGAGCCCAGACATGCCAGGAAGTTTCCATCTGTTTAGGGCATCCCTTAGCCAGAGACCAACAGTTTAACACCACAAAGCCCAGCTCCCTTGTCTCCATGGGGACAAACTCAGAAATCTCACACGCTCCCTTGTGAGACCTGCCTGCAGTTGCACCTTTGCTTGGCTTCTTCTCAGTCCCCTGCCTACTTACCCCATTCCCATACCAGACGTGTTTCTTTGGGAGCTTGTCTTTACTAAGTCACTTGCATAGGAACCTTCCTCTCAGGATCCACTTCTGGGCATTCCTCACAAATAACAGACAAATGATAATAGGTAGCATTCACTGAGTTTGACCATGTTTCAGGCACTATGATAAGAGCTTTTTACATGCCCTGGTCCACTTAGTCCTCCAGAATTCCATCAGGCAAAGCAGGGCAATTATAACCTCTTGGCATAGTTGAGACTTGAGACTGCAGGCCCTGGCGCCTGACTGCCTGCGGTCAAATTTCAGTTCTCCTAGTTACTAGCTGTGTGGCCTTGGGCAAGTCACTTACTTTCCTCACCTGTAAAATGGGGATAATAATAGAATCTACTTCATTGGTTTGCTATGATGAGTTAAAGTGAGCAAGGCATTGAAATGCTCTGCAGGTATTTCCTAAATGAACAAATACTTCACATAGCAGGCTATGGAGGTTTACAAAGATGAAGGCCAGGCATGGTGTAATCTCAGCACTATGGAAAGTCAGTGTGAGAGGAACGCTTGAGCCCAGGAGTTCAAGATCAGCCTGGGCAACATAGAAAGGCCTCATCTTTACAAAATAAAAATGAATTAGCTGGGCATGGTGGGGTGTGCCTATGGTCCCGGCTACTCAGGAGGTCGAGGCTGCAGTGAGCTGTGATCATTCCAGCCTGGGCAACAGAGCAAGACTCTGTCTCAAAAAAAAAAAAAAAAAAAAAAAAAAAAAAAAGAACTAACTTGCTCTAGTTCACCTAGCTAAAGTTGGCAAAGTTGGGGCTGAAATTCAGGTCTGTAAGATTTCAAAGCCTAATTTCTTAGCCATGATTCTATGCTACCTGTGGTCAGTACCACTGCCCCTTCCTGGGCCTTCATACCTTTCAAAAGGACCGTTTTTCTCCAGGCTCCCTGCCCATTGCTGGCTTGCCTTTGCGAGCCTCAATCCCCTCTCAGCAGAGGGAGACTGGGTCTGCCTGCACTGCCCTGGGACAGAGGCAGCTCTCTGTGCTGCTGGATCCCGCCTTGTCCTGGAGGGGCCACCACATATTCATTCTTAAGGGGACCTCTCCGCAGGCTATACTTTCTCCATTTCATCAGCTCACTCCCTGCCAGCAACCCACCAGAAAAGCAGAGAGAGAATTTCCTTTGCTACCCGTAGTAATATAGGTTATGAGTACATCTTTTCTAAATCAAAAATTTTATTCTCTATTTTCTCAAGTGCAGAGATAAGTGGTAAATGGGATAATAAGTAAAAACATATGGAAACATGTGAGGAGGAAAGGAAGTGAAAAAAAACTCACTTGCTGCCCATGTGGCTTTTCTGAGTTTTTTAAATCCACCCTGGCCTTGACTCACTGGGGCCATCATGGGGCTTTGGGATGACACACCTGGCAGGCCTGGCCAATGTCCTTATAAGGCAGCCTGCTCTGCAGGGTGTCAGCTGCTTCTCTGGCCTGCGTGTCAGTCGGGCGATGAAGCAACACCCCTGAACTGGGAAGGGTGGGGAGCAGTTTGCTCCTGATTCTCCAAAGCCCGACTCGGGCAGCCCTACTTCCTTTTTTGTCGGGTTGAAAGTAAAAAATTGAACTCTAGGAGAACAGAGAGAATAAGGCCACTTATTTCCTTATTACTCATATAGCAATATTTATTGGGCAGCTGCTATGTGCCAGGCATTTTAATCTCACCAGCTCACTATCTACAAGAAAGGGAAGCGATTCAATTGTAGTGCTCAGATTGAACCATGCAGTTTCTCTCGTGTATGTGTGTGTGTGTCTGTGTGTGTGTGTGTGTGTGTGTGTGTACGTGTGTAGGCCAAGGGGGTAGGGGGTGTCTTAAGGTCTCTTCAGGCCCCGCACTTGGGAACAGCAGTAGAATGAAGAAGGGACATTTACCATTTAATGTCATACTTACCAATGTACCAATCATCGTGGTTTACATAAATCATCTCATTTAATCCTCAGGGACTAAACACCTACTATGAAGTAGGTGTCAGGGGCTAAAGCAGAATTTCCCTGAAATGTCTACCTAGGTTTATCTTGCTTTTCCTGAGATCCCAAAGTCAGCCAGCATGAGGCCCACTGGGTTATTGACATCTTAACCTCAAACGGTGTTTTCTGTTTCAGCCTTAATACTTACAGCTCAGATCAGTCACCAAGATTTGCTTCCAGTTCATATTCTCAAATAAACTGTCCTGGCCAATGGCAAATTCTTGACTCCCTGGGCTGGTCTGTCTCCTCCCAGAATGCCCACAGCCAGCCACCAAATATTCTGGATCCCTGAGAATTTGCTGACTCTATCCCCTCACCTTACCTGTCTTGAGATAATCTAACCTCTGGGCTCCTAGGTCATGGCCCCACTCCACCTCCCTCAGTTTGTCTGCTCAGGACTCAGCTGCTCTGCTGGATGAAGGAGCCAAGACCTAGTTGATGCCCCAGGGTTTCCAAAGAATCTTACCTTGTTAGAAGAAGGAGTGCTGCAGACTCGAACCACTTTAGGACTCAGTCTAGATTGAGTTTCCTGTGCTATGTTCTTGCCTATTTCCTCTTTCACAGCCCTCAGCATGCGTTTCTGTCTTGGACAGGCAGGAGACAATTCCACTGGAAGAGCTGGAAACATACCTAGATGGCTTCTCTGCGTTCGAAATGTCAGCCACCCTCTCCTCTCCAAGTTTCCCCAGCCTCATCTCTTTCCATCTTCTCCTTGCTTCCTCCATTCTGGCCACATCAGTCTCCTTTCCACTCCTTAAGCCAAAGTCTAGGGTTGCCAGATAAAATACGGGATTCCAAGTTAAATTTGAATTTCAGGTAAACAACACGTAATTATTTTAGTATAAGTATTGTAATGGTTTGAATGTGTGTCTCCTCCAGAATTCATGTTGAAACTTAATTTCTAATGTAATAGCATTAAGGAGTCAGTCTTCTAGGTCAGTGGTCCCCAGCCTTTTTAGCACCAGGGACCAGGTTTGTGGAAGACAATTTTCAACAGGTTGGAAGGGTGGGGATGGTTTGGGGATGAAACTGTTACATGCTAGATCATCAGACATTAGTTAAATTCTCATAAAGAGCGCACAACCTAGATCCCTCGCATGCACAGTTCCAATAGGGTTCCTACTCCTATGAGAATCTAATGCTGCTGCTGATCTGACAGAGTGGAGCTCAGGCCGTAATGCGAGGGATGGGGAGTGGCTGTAAATACAGATGAAGCTTTGCTTGCTCGCTCGCCCCCCTTGTGTGGCCTGGTTCCTAACAGGACACCAACCTGTATCAGTTGGTGGTCCAGGGCTTGGGACCCCTGCTTTAGGTGATTAAGTAATGAGGGTGGAGCCCTCATGGATGGGACTGGGGCCTCAGAGAAGGGCTTGAGAGAGTGGGTTTGCTCTTCTGCTCTTCTGTTCTGTGAAATACACTGTTCCTCACCTGCAGAGGACGCAGCAGCAAGGTTCCATCTTGGAAGCAGAGACTGGGCCCTCACTGGACACCAAACCCGGCTAATTTCTGTTCTTTATAGATGACCCAGTCTGTGGTTTTGTGTTATAGCAGCACACATAGTTAGACTAAGACAAGTATGTTCCAAATGTTGAATGGGACATATACTAACCAATCCCTTTTCTAGTTCATCTCCTCTTCTTTCTCATCCTCCTCCTCCTCTTTGTTAACCCTGCAAGTCTAGGCTGAGCTCATTCCCACACTAGGGATGTTCCTTCTCTGACAATGACATGATTTTCTCCTCTCTCGACTCTGGCCTCTACCCAAATGCCTTTTCTTCAGGGAGGCCTTCCCTGATCTCACATCTCAAATGGCAGCCCCCATCACTCCCCATTCCCCTTCCTCTTGTCTTATTTCCCTCACGGCTTTATCCTGCCTGACCTTACCTTGTTTGTGTTTGTTTGTCCTCCACTAGCATGGACTCTTCAGCAAGGCAGAGATTCCCGTCTGTTTTGTTCACTGCCATTTCCCTAGTGGCTCATAGGACCTGGAATAAAATAGGCATCCGAAAACTATTTGTCAAATGAATGAATTATTCTGTGAGATGAAGACAGAAGAATTTGGAGTTGTCAGGTCAGCCCAAGAAAGAGCAAGGTTGGAGTAGAAGGCTATGACATTACTGGGGGAAGAGAGGAAGGACAATGGTAAAGGAGAGAGCGAGACAGACAAAGAGACAAGCTGCTTTCGGAGACCTTTCTGAGTCTGAAGGTATGGGAGCTCAGAAATACAGGCCTCTACACAGGCTGCTAGATCTCCAAGGAGACGCATACAATGTAGAGTTTCAAAGCACGGGCTTTGATAACCCAGGACTCAATATTTGTAAAGCACCTAACAAAACATCTGACACTTGGCAAGTGCCTATTGGAAGGCAGCCGTGAGTACATCTCATTGACAACCACACTCCTGATGATGAAATTCACACTCATCCATTGCCTCTTTGATTTTAGCTGACTTGCAGCTGATGGCGATTTTTCAAAAGCAGACAATATTTTTTTTGGTTTTGCTTTTAAATTGTCACAGGAGGGTTAGGGTGCCCACATGGCGATTAAAATATGTCAAGCCAAGTGCACTGTGAGCCATGTGACTCCCAAGCTGGCCTCATCAAGCAAGGATTCAAATTCAGCCACAGCGCAGGGATAAGTCACTACGCTCAGGGGCCTCTGAGGTTTCTAGGATACAGTTGAAGCTGCAAGTGTTAAACCCAGGGGTGTCAAGGGTCCATGTCTCTGAGCACACGGGACAGGGTGTAGCTGTTAGTGCCGAAGCCAGTTCAGCATGACGTTTGCTAGCTCTGATACACAGCCTCACCTTTAGACCTCACATTCTTCCTGTGGAAAATGGGATGACAATTCCTGCTCTGCCTTTCTTACAGGTTTGGATGACCATAAAATGAAATAGGGTATGACAAAGAGCTTTGGCAACCGTGAACTACTATATAAAGCCCAGGATCGTCATGATGTCATCAGCATTGTCTGCAGGGGGTGGTCTTGGCTGGCCGACTTTGGGTCGCCAACCCCATGGACATCTTGATGTCCTCCACACCCTCTTCCCGGTGCCAGGGTAAAATACCAATCAGTGATGTGTCCCTGTGGGGCTCAAATGACACAAGATGATCACCCTCTGGAGCTATAGCTCTGTATCCTCGGGTCAGGCCAGCAAGTGCTGCCAGATGTGCACCTCCCAGTCCAGCAGCCACTGCAAAGGCAGGAAATTAGCACCAGCTCTGAGTAAACATCTCTGTTCTTTAACTCAACACTTTGCTATGTTAGTAATTGGCTACACTTTTCCAGGACTAGACACCACACATGACAAGTCCCACAATCCCCAGCACCAGTGAGACAGTCACAGCCTGGGCAGGCTCCAGCCCCTCTCCGGCCCAACCTCAGCAGTTCTGGCGAGTTCTTAGATGGCAGCACTGTCCCAGAGCCAAATGATGCACCCTCAGACAGACAGGCAAGGGACAGGATGCACTGGTATCCATGGCCTTGGCCCATGATAGCCTGCAAAGCCAGTTGCCCCTGAGAAGCAACTTTTCTTTCTCTCATTTGGATGTTGATTGGCCAGAGCTGTCCTCAAACTGCAGCAGGCAGTATCCTTGCCTTAGGATCTGCAATTTCATGCATTTATCAGACAAATATGAAGCAAGTGACTGCTATGTACTAGGTGCTCAGAATGCATCAGTAAACAAAACAGACTTGAGTTTCCCTTCCTTCATGGAACTTATGTTCTAGTGGTGGGAGGGGGACAGAAAACAATAAATAACTAGATTATGAATTGTGTTAGCAGATAGTAACTGGCATGGGAACTTAGCAGGTAGAAGGCAACACAGGGTCGAAGAAGCCGGGGATTCCACCTTGACTAGGTTGCTCAGGGCAGGCCCCACTGAGAAACCACCACTTGGATGAAGGAGGTGAGCACCTGGGGGAAGAGCCTTCCAGGCAGAGGGAACAGCCAGTGCCAAGGCCCTAATGCCGTGGCCACTGCCTGGTATGTCCAAAGAACAAGGAGACCCACACCAGCGGCTTCAGCTGAGTGAACCAGGGATGTAGAAACGTGTAGAGGGCGGTTCTGGGAGCTGGCAGCAGGAGAAAAGGGGTTCAAAATCAGCTGGTGGTACCATCTCAATTTGGTTTGTGGGCCTTGAAGCCTACAGAATTTGGGGACACTTTCTTTAAGAAAACAATGTAAAATTACAAATACGAAATTAGGCACAGGGCTTTGAAAAGGCAAGCGAGGGTCCCTGCAACCTACGTTCCTTCGCTTCCCTCTAGTGGAGCCCTGGACCTGAGGACTGTGCTGGGAGGGTCCCACTCACCGCAGAGCCTCCTTCCCTCCCTCCTGCCGATGTTACCCTTCTGTGACTTCTTTCCTCCCTTCAGACTTCCTGTAACAGTCATCTCAACCAGAGTTTGCACAGATCGACATGGGGACAGAGAGAGGAGCTGAGGGACCGCAGTGAGGCCCAGCCCAGGCCCACATTCATCAGCCTCCAGCCCTCAGGGACAATGCGGACAGTGGGGTGGCCGGGAAGTTCCTCCTGGGAGGGGAAGGATGGGAATCACCCCTCCACAGAGGACATTTCTCCCTTCTTGGTGGTTCTGTTCCCACCCAGGGAAAGAAACTAAGAGGGCAAGGCACACATTTACCATGAAAGCAGGTTCAGCGTCCTCTCTCAGGTCCCCACATGGTCCTTCAGGGAGTAGCTTTAAGGCACTGGGGCCCCAAGGGAGATGAGCAGTGAGACTGTCTTTCAATCTGGCTGGGTGAGTTCCACTCAGGGAGGCCCAGACCCTGTTTCAAAAACCTGGAAGTAGTTGGGAGGGGAGTGGAGCAGACAGGGAGAGGAAATACTATGAATTATCCTCTGAGCCCAGTTATTAAATATCAGCAGAGGGGAAAGAAACTCAGGGTAGGTAGGAAACTCAGGCTAGACATGTTTCATCATGTACTTTCTCTATAGGATGTCTGCTGAGGGCCTGGTTAACTACAAACCATGCATTTTTTTCCTCCCTCCCTCCCTCCCTCCATCCCTCTCTCCTTCCCTTCCCCTTTCCCTCCCTCCCTCCCTCCCTCCCTCCCTCCCTCCCTCCCTCCCTCCCTTCCTTCCTTCCTTCCTTCCTTCCTTCCTTCCTTCCTTCCTTCCTTCCGTCCGTCCTTCCTTCCTTCCTTCCTTCCTTCCCTCCTTCCTTCCCTCTCTTTGTCTCTTCCTTCCTTGTTTCTTTTCTTCTTTAGGGAAAAAACATGCCATTCAAAAGTGCCCAGTGTGTGCACACACTCTCTTTTTCCTTTTTTAAAATTTAGCCTGGACTTGAAATTCAGAGTATGCACATTTTAAAAAATTGTGACAATTTTTTTAAAAAAGATGCCAGCTGCTAATTCCACCTAGGTAGAGACATTTAAACAAGTTTGGATATAATACAGGAATTTTGATGACTTTGTTTAAATGAGATTCTCATTATAATACAATCCCTTGCTGTCTGGAAGAAATAAGTCAGTCTACAAACATTTACAGAGCAGCTGCTATATGCAGGGTTTTATTTTAGGTCTCGTGTGGTGTTCAAGAATGTTGATTCCAAAGTCTCACTCCTCAAGGAGTGTCCTGTAGTCATGAGGTTGATATTGATGCGTGTGGAAAGAGCAGCTGAAGATGGCTTCTTGGGCTTTCATGTTGACCCCCTCCTCTTACTTTACACTCTCCCTGGGCTCCAGCCTTAACACCCAAGACATCAACAACCTCCCATCAGGCTTGCAATGCCAAATCTGTAACTCGAGCCTGACTCCCAGTGCCTTCCAGTTGTCTGTCCAGACTGGAGGCTGGCTGTCTCCAGTTCCCTTTCCAACAGCGGCCAGGGTGGCCTGCCTCAAATACACGCATCTGGCCACAGCACTGGCCCACGCCCGCGTAGGAGCTGGCCCTGGTCACCGTCATCCACGTCAGAGGTCCCAAACATTTGGAAATGTAACTTGTTTTTCACATAAATATTATATTCAACACCAATAGAAGGAACAGATGAAAAGTTATTGGTAGCTTTGTACTTTATAGGCACACATTGTTATAAAGCCAGTCACTCCGAACAATGTGATTATTTTAAGAAGTGTAAACATTTGACATTCATGGTCATGGGGTACAGTTGCAGTTTTATGTCAGCCTTGGTATTCGATTTATTTCTGCATTTGTTTCTATTGTCCAATGCTGAGAAAGTTTGATTCACAGAAGTAAGTCATAAAAGTGTTTTGCTTTACTTTATTTTTAATTTTTAAACAGCTTGCCTTGAAATCTCAGGATGCCCTCAATTAAACAGACCCAATACCTTAAATGTGGAGTAGGAGGAAAAATTAATTCTAAGTTGAATCATTAACAACATCTAAGTGCTTTTACTCCCTGTGTTAAATGTAAAAGTCAAATCAAAAGCAGCCCAGCCTCAGGACAGATGCTTGTGTGATATGATCGTGACTGTACAACTCACCATTATGCAGTGGGAGGGACTGTGATCACCTAGGTTTTGCCTGTGTGAATTTGGTTGAGTGTGACTCAGTTTACCATAGTAGTATGCTTATACAAATTGAGAGGACATGCATGGACCTGGATTTTACGAAATCACCTATATAGAGCTACAATCTTACTAATCAGTGACACCTCTATTAAACATTCAAAGTTATGAACCAAACTAGCAGAAAAGATAAATTGTTCAGACTATCTCAAAGACAATTTTCCTGGCAGCATGGGTTAATACATTGGTGGTCTCCAGTATGTTACAATGTTTTGATACAAAGCACATGTGACTATGTTGTTGTAAAATCACAGTTGATTTTTTAAAATGATTTAAAGTACATATTTTGGGTAGCTTTTTAAAAAGCACTTATTCATTTAATTTGAACAGGATTTATTGGTTTTCTTTGAGTGCCTCTGGTCAAGCTTTGGAAGTCATTTTATTTTTTTAAATAGAAAATTCATGGAAATGGTGCAAAAGCCAAAAGGTGAAAACAACAAGAAGAAAGCATATTTTGTGACAAATAAGTCTCCTCCCTCAGCCCTGTTCCCAAGAAATGTTTTTGTTCCCAGAAGCCACACCACATTTATCAGTTTCTTTGAATCCTACCAGAGATAGTCTATGCCTCTGTGTGTGTGAAATTTAAATAAGGTGTGTGTATTATACTAATGTCAACTTTCTGGCTGTGATAGTTCACTAGTTTTGCATATGATTTCATGCATTCTTATCACATGTAAATTCATGTAACAAACACCATAATCAAGACACAGAACTGTTCTAGCACTACAGAGCTACTTCTTGGGCTATGCCTTAGTAGTCACACCCCCTATCCCCTACTCCCTAGCCCCTGGCTACTGTTGAGTGTTCAGAGTTCTTTATGTATTTTAAATACGAGTCCTTTGTCATATGTGTGTTTTGCAAATATTTTCTACTAGTCTATAGCATGTATTTTCATCTCTTTTATAGTCTTTCACAGAGCAAAAATTTTAAATTTAAGTGAAGTACAACTTAATGGATTTTTTATTTTGTGGATTGTGCTTTTAGTGTCATGTCTAAGAACTCTTCACTTTGCCCTAGGTCCTAAAGATTTTCTCTTATGTTTCCTAAAAATTTTATGGTTTTACATTTTACATTTAAATCTATAAGGAATTTTGAGTTACTTTTGTGTGAGATAGGAGATATAGATTGAAGTTCATTTTGTTTTCTTTCTTTTTGCCTAGGGATGTCCAACTTTTCCAGCACTATCTGTTTAAAAGGCTATTCTTCCTCCATTGACGATCAGTTGATTGTCTTTTTGTGAATTTACTTCTGGCTTTTCTATTCTATTTCACTGATCTATCTGTTCCTTCACTCATATGCATTGTCTCTATTGTCTGTTGCTATGAAGTAAATCCTAATCAGATAGAGTGATTCCTCCCACTTAATTCTTTCAGGAAATTGTTTTAACTATTCTAATTCCGTTACCTTTCCACATAAATTTTATAATAATCTTGTCTAAGTCTTCAAAAAAACCTTGCTGGAGTTTTGATAAGAATCGTGTTAAACTAATAAATCAGTTTCAGGAGAATTGGCATCTTTACTACGTTGAATCTGCCAATCCATAAACACAGTATATTTTTCCATTTATTTACATCTTCTTTAATTTCTTTCATCATCATTTTGAAGTTTTCAGCAGTCCCGTACATGTTTTATTGGAGTTACACTTACGTACTTTTTATTCTGAGGGGGTGGCACTGTAAATGAATAGTGTGTTTTAAATTTTGGTTTCCACATGGTCATTGATAGTATACAGAAATACAATTGATTTTCGTATATTGATCTTGTATTCCACAACTGTGGTCAACCCAACTACTAGTTCTCTGAGGGTTTTCTTTGCTTGATTTTTGGTTTTTAGATTCTTTGGAATTTTCTACATAGGACATTATGTCATTGGCAAATAAACAGTTTTATTTCTTCCTTTCAAACTTATGCTATTATGGGTTAATTATCAACTCTGAGGACCATCCAGGAAAAAAAAGATTATGTAACCCCCAAATACTGTTTCCCCATTCATGGATTATTTTACCATTGTCCACTGTGCACTTGGGGAATACAGACTCACTCTTACATTAGATCAAGCAACTATTATTAGGGAAACATCTGGAAAGAATAAGATACATTCCAGACCAAAGGAGAGAGGATCAGGGACTTTTCACATCACGCCTCCTCCATGAGCAAGGGTCAGTGAAGGATGACTGTGTGTACTGTTTGTTCCCTTAGGTAAGGGGCCACCCAGGCCTCAGGCCTGACCTTCTCAAAGCCCAGCCAGGGCAATGAGCGACTCCTTTTTCAGCACTGGACAAGGTCAGGGCCTCCTGAGGTAGGCTGGGAACAAGGACTGACCCCCTGGGTCTGATGAAAGAATGGGATGAGTCATGAAAATTGGGGAGCATTTCGAGGGGTTTTTAGTGGGTGAGTGTGGGCCATCGCTGCTTCTTTTGCCTCTGAGCTGAGAAATTGGTCCTGCAGGATGTGGGTTTAGGTGTGGTTTACCTGCCCTGCTTCCCAGTGGTAACAACACTGGGAAGTGCTAGGAGAACTGTGTCCTTGACACCACCAGGGACACAGCAGGGAGTGAGAATTGGAGGGAAGATAATGCCTTCAGTTTCCTTTAGTTGTCTTTCAGCTAGCAAGATACATGGACCTGAAGGAACAGTAATATACCATATATTTCAAAAAGTAAAACCAAACCAAGGCTAGAGGTGTGGACCCAAGTCATCTATGGAGATATATAAGCAATGCTGTGTGAGTGAAGGGATCCAGTATAATTAAATCTTTATGTACCCAAACTACTGGGAGTTTTAAAAATCACAGTACTATTTACTTTTATGATAAAGTGATACAAGTGCTGGGCACTTTTTATGATAAGGTACCGGGCAATCTGTGACTGGAATATACTGAAACATTATATTATATGCAATGCAACACATGTTCAGCACATTTGTTAAAGGCAGATATGTTTAAAGAAGTTAAAACAACGGGAATGCAATTCTCCCTGACACGTCCTTGGCTGTGTAGACATTTATTTCATCTAGCGTAATATTTTCATCTACTTTCTGTAAAGCAAGAGGTGAAAATACTTTTTTGTTTGTTTGTTTTTAAAGCTAAGACTATCTTGAAAATGGCAACTTGGAGGAAACCTTAAGGGTAAAATTTAGTTAATTGGTGTAATAAGCTCCTGTGGTTTCTCTGGTCTATCCCACGCCATACATAACTTAATAACCATTCTAGCAGTGTTATAACAACACTGTTTTAACAGCTTCAGAAGTAACTCCACTGATGGGTGTAGCCAAGAGGGTTTTATCTGAAATCCAGATCCTGTCAGTATGAGACTTTTCAAGCAAAATGCGGTCAGTGCCTTAGCTTCATCGAGTGCAAGCCTCATCTCCTACACTGCATATGGATTTCCATCCCTTCTAGGTCTCCATTCACTGGTGTCCACGGCACACTAACCCCCTCTCACTGTTCACCCCAATACTGACCTTTGGATGTCAAGTAGACACTCCCTGCTCTCTCCAGGAAAACCTCCATGAGTCACCAGATATCAGGATGAGGTACGGGGACTCCAGATATCTAGGAGGAGAAGGCAGTCTTCTCTTAATCCAGGGCTCTTCCTTAGGTCGGCCTGAACTGCCCGGCATTCCTGCACTCTTTTCTCCATGCCCAGGAGTCCCTGCCCCAACTTTTATCTTTGCATCTTCTTCTGTTATCTTTTTTCTTTTTGGTTTCTCATACTTCTTGAACCATCCTAGGAACCAAAAGGAAATGCTCCCTTGTCTGTGATGCCATTTGCAGTGCTTCTGAGGTAAGAAGCAGCTGCAGCTGCCCTCTGAATCTCAGCTCAGAGGATCCCACATAACCTGGATCTGCCAACATCTCCCTTTGCATTTCTTGACGAAGAGCACGGGCCTGTGGGAGGTTTGATTGACACATACCTTTGATACCCTTTGCCTGGGCCATATCTGCAGCCCTCTGCAGCTAGGGCTGCCTCTGCAGAAGGATGGAGTTTTCATTTCTAATTGTGAAAGAGCTTTTAAAGGCAAGCTGGCCACAGTAATAAGCATGTAATCTGGAAGAAATCTCATGTTCAATGGTGGATCTGAAGTTGCTTTTTTGTTTGGTTGGAGCTTATAAACCTTCATTTGTAAAAGTTAATCATGGTCATTCTTTTCAGGACCAGTAGGAGGTGATTTCAAAAGAATGTATGAAAATGACGTAAGCATTGGCTCACATGGGAGAAGGCCCAAACTCAAAAGGATAAGATCCTGAGTTAAGTGATACAAAAATTGAGTTCTAACAGGTGAGCAGGAGTTGGCCCTGAAGATTAGGGTAGAGGAGGGCTTTGAGGACAGAGGAAACATTTGTACAAAAGCAGGAAGACACGTAAGAGCATGGCAGGCCAAGCAGCATTCTGGGTCCAGCCCAACTAGAGTACACAGTAAGTTATAGGGAGTTGAAAAAGAGGTTGGAAATGTGTTAGGGTTCTCCAGAGAACCAGAAGGAATAGGACGAAACTGGCTCATGCAATTATGGAGATGGGCAAGTCCCAAGATCTGCAGGGTGAGTCTGCAAGCTAGAGACCCAGGAAAGACTATGGTTTAGTTCTAGTCTGTGTCCAAAGGCCTGAGAAGCAGGAAAACAGATGGTGTTTGTTCATATCTGAAAGCCAACAGGCTTGAGAACAAGGAAGAGCTGATGTTTCAGTTCAAGACTGAAGGCAGGAAAAAAGCTAGGTGTTCCAGTTCAAAGGCAATTAGGCAGAAAGAATTTCCTTCTACTCAGAGAAGGGTTAGCCTTTTGTTCTATCTGGTATTTCAGCTGATTGGATGAGGCCCATCCACATTAGAGAGGGAAATCTGCTTTACGTAGTCTACCTATTTAAATGCTTATCTCATCCAAATCACCCTCACAGAAATACCCGAGTGATATTTGTCCAAATATCTGGGCACCCCATAGTCCAGTCAAGTTGATGTATAAGTTAACCATCAGGGAATCATAGGCATGGAACAGTAAGAGGCCCTTTCAAAAGAGTGTAATGTTCTGGGGCCAATTGTGATTACTATCTCAGGATCAAGTTTCTTACCTGCTAGTTCAAGGGGTGGTATGCTGAGGAAATGTTTCTTACCCACTTTTAAAATCTGAATATTTTCTTACAATAATGGCTACCACTTACTGTGTACCTACTATGTGCTGGCTGTTCAGCAAACATCTCACTTAATCCTTTTGTTTGTTTGTTGTTTGTTTTGAAACTGGGTCTCACTCTTGCCCAGCCTGGAGTGCAGTAGTGTGATCCTAGCTTGTTGCAGCCTTGAACTCTTGGGCTCAAGGAATCGCCCTGCATCAGCCTCCTGAGTAGCTGTGACTACAGGAGTGCATTATCACGCCTGGCTAATTTTTTTTTTTTTTTTGAGAGAGATGGGGGGGGGTCTCGCTGTGTTGTCCAGGCTGGTCTTGAACTCCTGACCTCAAGTGATCTGCCTGCCTCAGACTCTCAAAGTGCTGGGATTACAGGTGTTAGCCACTGTGCCCCACCATGTCACTTAATCCTATCACTAATCCTACCCCCTACTGAGTTTACTGTCAAGGGAAGGGTTATTAGTGCCATCTATATGTGAAGAAACCAAGGCTCAAAGAGCTGTATGCTCATCAATGTTTACACTGCCTGTAACACAGTAGATGTTCAATAAATATTTGTTAAATGATTTTTAAGCCTCTAGTAAGTGGTGAAGTTAGATTTTAAAAGCAGATCATTTGACTCTAAAACCAATGGACTTTAGAAGAAGCTGGTGAGCACAGGCAAGGAAGAAAACTTGCAGTCTGAGCAGTCAAACCTCTGACATTTTGTCTGACTTCTCCCTGAGGTAGGCCAAGATGACTGAGCCTGAAAAAATTCTGATAATTCCAAGCAAAGTCTGTCAGCATTTAGCACAGCTTCTTGAAAGTGACCTTGAGCAATTAAACCACGCATATTGGCAGACATTAGTTCTGGTTCTGGTTGACTAAAAAATTCAACAGCCCCATGTATGGCATGCTTTTAAGTATAATTTTTTTCCCTGTTATCAATTCATACTCAAAATTTATCGGCAATAGCTAAAAAGATGGGAGATAATTAATGTATGTTTCAAAGCTGCTTCATCTCTTTTAATGAACAATGTTTAGCTGGGGAGGGTATTGGTGAGGAAGAAGGGCTGGTTATTGATTTCACAGAAATTCTGTTGTTCAGTCTCAGTAAGACATTCATCAAGGGGCTAAGTCTCTTTCTAGTAATTTATTAGCTATATATGGAAGCATGTTAAGTCTTGGAGGTCTCAAGTCACCACTTGATGATTCTCAGTGGTGACTCATGACATAGAAAGATACCTTAATCACTCTTTGAGGTTCTTCCCAACTTTTAACTTAGGGACAGCTTTACACCAGGAGCACTGGACTTGAGCATTCCTTACTGTTTCTCTTTCTTCCTTCCCTGCTCCTTCCCAAGGCTATGGAGAAACTCTTTTTCATCTTCAAAGAAAATGTGTAGATGATTTATTTATGGACACATTGTCATTGTACATATTAATGGGGGGTTGGGATTCACTCAGGATGATGGCAGAAATATTAAAGGGAAATATTAGGGAAAGTTATAGGAAATAGTCACAAATCTTTTGGACGGCTGAAAGGTTACATAGCTTGTAATAATTGAACAGGCTGAAGGACAGCCTGTTACCTTAGAGCATTAAGTCATAGGGTAAATACTAGTAACAAGAGAGGCTTCCGCAGTTAAGTCTGTTTACCCTGCCTCCTTTAATTAACCACCTTTGAGCCAGATGGCCCTCTGGCAGGGAGGTGGACCAGGGAAACTGCCCCCTAATGGTATTTACTTTAGACCTCTGTACCTGAGCTTTAATCATTTGTAGAACTGCTCTCTTAACCATGTTAATTATCCACAAGTGTGTTTACTCAAAGCTTCTGTTATTAATTGTATACTAAATAAATGCCTGGAGTGTGAGCTGCTCAGGGCTGGCTGCAGTGACAAACCTCTCTTGGTGTGCAGGCGGTCGATCACTCAGCTGGACTGGCAAAGCAGAATATCTGTGTGTCAGTGTACGTTTTATTCATCCGTCGTTTGGGTCAGGGTCTGCGGGCAGACCCCCACAGCTAATGCCCTTGTGTGAGGAGCAATACCTCACACAATACTCAAAAAAATACTCAACATCACTAATCATCAGGGAAATACAATCAACACCCTAATGGGATACCACCTCATCCTACAATTTGATTTTTCAGAAAATATATATATATGTTTATGTATAATCACACATATATTTTTTATATATCACACGTATTTTTATATATATCACACATATATTTATATTCACATATATATCACACATATATATTTATATATCACATATATATTACACTATATATTTATATATCACTCATATATATTTATATATCACATATATATCACATATATATTTATCACATATATATCACAAACATTTTTATATATCACACACATATATTTATATATCACATATATATCACATATATATTTATATATCACATATATTTATATATCACACATACATATATGTTGTATAATGATCCAAGTAGGGTAGTTAGTGCATTCATCATCTCATGCATTTATTGTCTGTTTTTGGTGAGAACCTTCAAAAGCCTCTCGGCCAGTTGCGGTGGCTCACGCCTGTAATCCCAGCACTTTGGGAGGCCGAGGCAGTGGATCACTTGAGACCAGGAGTTCGAGACCAGCCTGGCCAACATGGCAAAGCCTCATCTCTACTAAAAATACAAAAATTAGCTGGGTGTGTTGGCAAACGCCCGCAGTCCCAGCTACTCGGGAGACTGAGGCATGAGAATTGCTTGAACTTGGGAGGCAAAGATTGTAGTGAGCCAAGATCATGCCACCACAGTCTAGCTTGGGTGACAGAATAAGACTCTGTCAAAAAAAAAAAAAAAAAAAGCCTCTCTTCTTGCTATTTCATAATATACAGTACTTTACTGTTAATCATAGTGACCTTACTGTGCAACAGAACGTCGGAACTGAATCCTCCTATCTCACAGTAACTTTGTACCCATAAACCAAATTTTCCCAACCTTCTCTTTCTCTCCCTAGTCTCTGGTAACCACTGTTCTGCTCTCTGCTTCTGTTATATCAACTTTTAAAAACTCCACCTATGTGTAAAACCATGTGTTTTGTCTTTTTCTTTTTGTCTTTTTGTGTTTGGCTTGTTTCACTTGACATGATGTCCTCCAGGCTCATCCATGTTGTCACAAATGACAGGATTTTATTTTTTATGGCTGAATAGTATTCCATTGTATATATATATATACCTCATTTTCTTTATCTGTTCATCCATTGTTGGAGTCTTGCTCTGTCTCCCAAGCTGGAGTGCAGTGGCGCGATCTCGACTCACTGCAACATCCACCTCCCGGGTTCCAGCGATTCTCCCACCTCAGCCTCCTGATTAGCTGGGATTATAGGTACTCACCACCACGTCTGGCTAAGTTTGTATTTTTAGTAGCAGTGGGGTTTCACTATGTTGGCCAGGCTGGTCTCAAATTCCTGACCTCAGGTGATCCACCTGCCTCGGCCTCCCAAAGTGCTGGGATGACAGGCGTGAGCCACTGTGCCTGGCCTCTTTTGTCTTTTTGTTAATAGTCATTCTAACTAGAATGAGGTGGTATCCCATTGTGGTGCTGATTGTATTTCTCTGATGATTATGATGTTGAGTATTTTTTTATATACCTGCTGGCCATTTGTAGTCTTCTTTTGAAAAATGTCTATTAGGGTATTTTGCCCATTTTTTTAGTCTGGTTATTTGTTGTTGTTTTCTGTTGAGTTGCTTAAATTCTTTATGTATTCTGGAAATTAACCCCTTGTCAGATGTAGAGTTTGCAAATATTTTCTCACATTCTGTAGGATGTCTCTTCATTCTGTCAATAGTTTCCTTTGCTGTGCAAAAGGATTTTTAGTTTGATATAATCCTGTTTGTCTATTTCTGCTATTGTTGCTTGTGCTTTTGAGGTCTTATTTAAACAAATTTTTGCCCAGTACAATGTTGTGAAGTGTATCCCCCATGTTTTCTTCTGGTAGTTTCATATGTTAAGTTTTACATTTAGGTCTTTAATCCATTTTGAGTTGATTTTTTTATATGGTGAGAGATAGGGATCTAGTCTCATTCTTCTACATGCAGATATCTAATTTTCCACCATTAATTGAAAAGACTGTCTTTTCCCCAGTGTGTGTTCTTAACAACTTGGTAGAAAATCAGTTGGCTGTGGGTGGATGAATTTATTTCTGAGCTCTTACTCTGTGCCATTTGTCTATGTGCTCTTTTTGTGCCAGTACCACACTATTATGGTTACTATTGCACTGTAATATATTTTGAAGTCAAGTGGTGTGATGCCTTCAGCTCTGTTCTTTTTGCTTAGGATTGCTTTGGCTGTTAGGGATCTTTTGTGGTTCCATATGAATTTTAGGATTTTTTTTTTTCTATTTCTGTAAAGAATGTCACGGTATTTTCATAGGGATTCCATACTTTTAATAGATCCACAGATTGACAGGTGCTTTCGGCAGTATGGCCATTTAACAATATTAATTCTTCCAATCCATGAACACAGAGTATCTTTTCATTTATTTGTGTCCTTTTCCATTTCTTTCGTCAGTGCTTTACAATTTTCAGCATAGAGATCTTTTACCTCCTTGGTTGACTTTATTCCTAGGTATATATTTTTTCTAGCTATTGTAAATGCAATTGTTTTCCTGATTTCTTTTTCATGCAGTTCATTATTAACATGTAGAAACACTATTGATTTTTATATGTAGATTTTGTATGCTGCAATTTTACTGAATTTGTTTTTTAGTCCTTTTTTTCTGTTTTTTTTGGTAGAGTCTTTGGGGTTTTCTATGTATGCCATCATGTCATCTGCAAACAGGGACAACTTGACTTCCTTCTTTACACTTTAGATACCTTCTATTTCTTTATCTTGCCTAATTGATCTGGCTAGGACTTCTAGCACAATGTTGGACAGAAGTGGTGAAAGTGGGCATCCTTGTCTTTTCCTGATCCTCAAGGAAAAGCTTTCAGCTTTTCACCACTCACTAGGATGTGTGTGAATTAATTTTAAAGGGCAATCTGGCTATTTTGTCTGAGCTCACCAAAGACTTGATAAGGAGATCTCAAAAAGGACAATGTGGTTCATTCAATTATTTTAGACAATTGGTGATGAATAACCAGAAAGAAGGAAATATGGGAGTAGCTTAGGAAAGAAAATTCATCCAGGCAATGGCCCATGGAAATGTCCTATTGTCTAAAAGCGACATGAGTCATACTGTGCCAGAAAGGTGGAAGGTTGATTTCGGGAGGGATGTGTTGAGGGATGGCCTTACCCTCCAATCTAAAACTGGAAAGTGAAGCCAGAGGCTTTGTTTTGAGTCATATCACTTCAAGATACCACGTCTGCTGTGGTGTTACACCTCCAAATCACATCTGGAGTGCGGCTTTGCCTCTTCTCACAGTCTCTATTACTACCATCCTCATCTGAACTACCGTCATCTCTCCCCTGGGTAGCTGCAAAAGCCTGTTCCTTTCTCCTGCAGTCTATTTTCCACACAGCAGCCTGGTGATCTATGACAACCCAAGTCACACTGTGTCTCGACTCTGTTCAAAAGCTTCCTGTGTCTCCTCACATCACTCAGAGTAAAAGCCACAGTCCTTCTGTGCCCCCCTGATCTGACCACATGCAATCCAGACTCTCCTCTCTTCCCTCCCTGACTTCTTCTCCTACTTAAAGATAGGACCCCAAACAATGACTCAGTCTCCACTTTCCAGTCTTAGGTGGTTAGAGGTCAAGGTTTCACCTTAACAAGTCCCTCTCTGTGACAACCATTGGCCTTTCTTGGGCCTCCCTGTCCTCCAGTCTTGTCAAGTTCAACACAACTTGTATCAGTTATAGGCAATGGACCCATTTCCATTGGCCTCCCTCTCCTCCTTGTTCACTCTACTCTAGCCACAGTGGTGTCATTGTCCTTCTCAAACACACCAGCTCTCATTGCCTTGGGGCATTTACACTTGCTCTTCTCTCTGCTGGGAATGCTTTTTCCTCAGATAACTGCATGGCATGCTCCCTCATCTCCTTTAGGACTTTGCTCAAGTATTTCTTTCTTAGGGAAGACTCTCTGACTATGCTGTTTATAATCGCAACCCCTGTCCACCCTCTTTTCACTCTTAGTACTCCCTTTCTTGAATTTTCTCATTAGCACTTTTCATGCCCTAACTTACTATATATTTTATTTCTTGTATTTTACATGTTTCCCTGTCCCATGAAGGCAGTGATTTTTTGGTTTGTCTTATTCACTGTTGTTTCCCCAGTGCTTAGAAATATACATGGCCCCTCCTAAACATACATTCAATAGTTGTTGAGTGAATAAATGAGTGAATGAATGAAGCATTAAGTGGTCAGCTAACATGTGCACAGCCTTGAACCCCATGTGCTTGATGTGAAAGACATGCTGCATGGCCTAAAGAGATTCATTTGGGAAGACAATGCTAAGAGAACTGATGGTTCTGTTGTTTTTATTGTGAGACACAGAGACTCATTCAAAAATACTCTCAGAAATTAGGGTTGACTTTAAGGATTCTGGTGGACTACATTTGGCCCAGAAACCAGCAAGCCTTTGGGAACTTGAAGTAACATTGGAAACCTCCTTCGTTTTCTTACTCACACAGTTTCTCTGTCTTGTGGGATCTCTATTCCTTTCCTTCTCCCAAGTCCTGGTTTGTTCTTATCACCTACCAGTATGTCCACTCCATCTGTCATGCTCTTGTGTAGATCCCAAAGGGAGCTGCTCAGCCTCGTGCTCACCATCCCCCTGCTGGGCAGAGCCCTTCACAACTTATGGGTCTCTGAGCCCACCCAAGGTGGGCTGCCCTTGGCTAAGTACCCCCTCTTAGAACAGCTTCACTCTAGTTCCCAGAGTAGGGAGCTTGGTGAAAGACATTCAGCCAAGGCCAACACATAAATAGTATAAGACAGTTTGAGAGTCTGAATTTCTACATGGACTTCTTATAATTATAGACAATTATTTTAAAAAATGGATTATAGAAAAATTGAAAGTATAGATAAGAAAAACATAGCCTAGAATCCTAATCACCATTAACATCTTGGTAAGTGTCCTGGCATGATTTCCTTCCAGAGGGACTCATCCTTTCAGGAGTATGGTCTTCACTACCATATTGTTTTCTATTTTTTTTTTTTCATGTAACCATATTTTTTGAACATTCATGTCATATAGAGAGAGATATCGACATTTAATTACTGAATAGTGTTCCATTTTATGGATATACTATAATGTATTTAACCAATCCTCTACTCTTGTATACTGAGACTACACCCAGTTTTTGATATTATAAAAAAGGCTGAAGATATAGTTTTTATAAAAATTCATGTTACTTATTCTTTATTCTAGAAGCAGAATTTCTAGGCTAAAAGGCATAAATATTTTAAAAATAATAGTAGCTACCAGTTATTGAGCACTTGCTGTATACCAATTATTTTAGCTGTAACAATCATAACACTTTTATAAACTAGAAACCCTTACTATACCATTTGCAGATAAGGACACATGGATGGAGACATTAAATAACTTACCCAAGATCCCATGGCAGGTAAGTTGCAGAACAAGGATTCAAACACAGGAACTCTTATATGACACTGTCTCCCTGGTTAAGACAAATCACTATTATGATAAATTAAAGTATAAAACCTATACATGCCGTAGGATTTTAGGGATAGAAAATAGGTGGGGAGATTGATGTAAGCTGGGAGAGTAGGGAAGAAATGATTGTAGCAGTGTGGGACCTATTAGGTCCATGAGCAGGACTTTAACCCAAAGGGCCATATGTTACTGATAGTGACAGGAAGCAGCTAAATGCCTAGGCAGATAAGGGAGGGTCCCTGGTGAAGCCCCACCTCCAAGCTGAAGATAGTTTAAAGCCTGAAAGCCAAGTTACAAGTTAAATCCTTGGACTAAATTGAGAACTTGCCTTCCTGTTTGGTGCACTTTCCTCACCCTTCACCTATTTTACATATACCTACCCTTTCCTAATTGGTTTTCTACACTGTTGTGCCCACCTTTGAGTGGTGTTTTCACTTTAACCTTTTTTGCATACTCACAAACCAATCAGCACACACTCTCTGTTCTGAGTCCATAAAAGGCCCTGGACCAGCCACGTGTGGGACTTTCCTCCCTTTGGGGAAGGGAACCACCCCCATATCCCCTCTCTCCTGAGAATTTTTTTTTTCACTTAATAAATTCTACTCCACTCACTCTCCAGTATCTTTTTACTTCATTCTTCCTGGTTGTGAGACAAGAACTTGGACCCAGTTGAGCTAAGGAGCAGGAAGACTGCTACACTACCAATGAAAAGGTGTATGCTACTGGTGGACAGATTCATTTATTTAACAAATGCCATCGCATGGGCCTCCAATTAACAATAATGTAACCTTGGATGCAGCTAAGATGTTTCATAGTGAGATTTCATCTCTGACTCCAGGAGCCCCATTATTGATCTTTTAAACATAGAATTTGCTTGCTGGCCTCTTAAGCCAGCCAACTGCCCCTCGACTGAGAAAACGTTCCCTTTACTCCTGACGGGACTCAAAGTTTTGCTGGGGAAATTGCTCATTTTGTCTCAGTAACCTGTGTTTCTGGAAAATTACTAACCTGTATCTAACTATTGTACAAACCCACTCTTAAAACAGCAATGTAAGGTTTGTAGTTCTCCCTCAGGTGATAGAAGGCACAAGAGTGGGCTAAAAAGGGGCTGTCAGTGACTATCAAAGAGCATGTCAATCAGAGTGACCTTGTTATTGCTAGTAGCAGGTTCAGCCTGAACAGTGACACAATTCAGGCCAATAAAAAATAACAGGAGTCGCCTGAGCATGGTGACTCACACCTGTAATCCCAGCACTTTGGGAGGCTGAAGCAGGCTGATCACCTGAGGTCAGGAGATCAAGAACTGCCTGGCCAACATGGCAAAACCCCATCTCTACTAAAAATACAAAAAGTAGCTGGGTGTGGTGGCATGCACCTGTAGTCCCAGCTACTCAGGAGGCTGAGGCACGAGAATCACTTGAACCCAGGAGGCAGAGGTTGCAGTGAGCTGAGATCACCCCATTGTACTCCAGCCTGGGTGATAGCAGAGTGAGACTCCATCTCAAAAAAAAAAGAAGAACGAAGAAAGAAAGAACAGGAGTCTCCTAGGTGATTCTAAGAAAAGATTACATCCCTCTTAACAAGAAATGCAGAAACTTTTTTTTAATTGGACATTTTTGTGTTTTCATGTGATACAACAGAGAATGCCATTTTATAACCACAAGTTCAATAACCTGAGGACAGGCCAATAGATTTGCACTGAGGATGGCCAAGCAAGAAAGTGGAGAGAAGTTGGGATTTTGATGATGTCACTAACCTGGGAGCCAGCCTATCACATCCGGGTAGTGTTTTTTGTGGTGTGAAATCAGAATTTTTCTCCATTATGTCAGGGTTTTTTTTTTTTATTGGATTTTTAGTTACTTGTAGCCAAGAACATCCTAATACCAATACCCCAGTGTTTTCATACTCAAAGTTTCTGATCTGCACTAGAATCCAGCGTATCTCCTTCTTCTTCAGGGGAAACATTCTAAAAGGCATCCTGATTATGAATACAAATTAAACAGGATTTTACCATAACTGATTGGAGGTAAAAGAGGTGGAAGTTGAGTCATGCATGCTCCCAAGTCAGCCAAAGTGGTTCTGAGAATTGTTGCCTATTTAGCCAGAATTCTTCAAATCATGTTTCTGGGCTCTAAACTTGAAATGTTTGTGGTAAGCCTTTAAGAATGATAAGCTGCAGCATAAAATATTTCTAGACCCCTATTTATCCTACTCTGAGATGGGTGGGCATGCCTGGAAGTTGCCAGTAAATTTCACAACCGGTTCATTACAACATGTTGTCTCAGTTCAAGACAACATTAGTAATAATAGATGGTAAGTGGATAACGAGGCTCTGAAGCTCAGAAAATCACAAAACTAGTGCCATTGAAGGACAGACAATGCCATTTTGCATAATAAATGACCCATGCTTTTGTCCAAAATGGTCATGAAATTTTGAAAGCAAAAATTTCTGTCATGACTTAGAGTCAATTTTTTTGTTTACTTTCACATCTCCTTTTATTTAATTCATATGGAGCAGACATCTGATACATCATCATCTCCTGATTGCAAAATAAAGATAAAGACATGTTTTCTAATTCAGTGTTTAGTAAAAGCACCCAGAAGGAGCCCATTTTCCTTTTTCTTTTTCTTTTGGAGAGTCTTGCTCTGTTGCCCAGGCTGGAGTGCAGTGGCACAATCTTGGTTCACTACAACCTCGGCCTCCCAGATTCAAGCGATTCTCCTGCCTCAGCCTCTCGAATAGCTGGGATTACAGGTGCGTGCTACCGCGCTCAGCTAAGTTTTGTATTTTCAGTACAGATGGTGTTTCACCATATTGGACTGGCTGTTCTTGAATTCCTGACCTTGTGATCTGCCTGTCTCGGCCTCCCAAAGTGCTGGGATTACAGGCGTGAGCCACTGTGCCCGACAGGAGCCCATTTTTCTAAAGGGCTCCAGAAATCTAGCGTATTACACTCATGACCAGGAGGTAGTTTTACTTTAGAAGACAGCTGGTCTGTGACTTTTATGAATCAGCTGGACAGGAAGTTCCCAGAATCCTAAGACTATCCTCTCTTAGCCCGTATTAGCTAGGGTTAGAAAAGAGTGGATGTAATTTTAATGTTACAGATCCTGCCAAAAGCCAGTGGCAGGTGAGGGTCTGGGGCTTGTGTTCTACCAGTAAGGGAAGTTGGGTGCAACACCCTTTTCAGGGATTGACGGGCAAAGACTAATTTGTGGGAGGTAGGGGCCCAGAGTTGCTGTGATTTGGACATTAAGTAAAGGAATGTGGCTTTCTTTTCTAATCAAAAGCTGCTGCACTGGATATTCTACACTTGTCCCTTTAGATCCCCTTTCCTCCCTCTCCACCATCCTCTGTGTCCCAGAAGGTTGAGGAGCTGCATCAATAGGCTCCTTTGATTTCTGACCTCTGGTTGGGTTTGGCCAAGGGAGGAGACTGGAGGCGGGAGGAGAGTGAGGTTGGGACTTTCTTCCTCCCCTGTGAGCTATGGGTGGCTGTGGCTCCATTCTTCTACTGAAGGCACAGCCCTTATTGAACAATGCTCCCCTGCTGTTACATTCTTTCCAGATTCTGAGTTACCTAGGAAACTAGGTAAGGGCTTTCGACTGTTACTAGTTCCTGGGCACCTCATCATCCCTTACTAATTACCCTTAATCCCACGCATCTTTGTAGATAGTCCTTTTCTTGACCTCAGCTCAGTTTTCCCTGTCACAGGTACCACTAGTCTCCCACTGAGCCCTGACTGGTGCTGTTGTTTCTAGTTCAGATGTCCAGGTTCACATGAAAATAAATGGGTTGCACAAGCAAAGAAAATAGATTTAATCTATAGGGGAAAGGGTTTTTTTTTCTTTAGCTATTATTGTTATTTCTGTAAAATGTGAGGTCTTGTTTTAAGAACTTTTTGGCCAAAACTGGTGTCATTTCTTTTTTTTCTTTGTTTTTTTTTTTTTTTTTTTTTTTTTTGAGACAGAGTCTTGCTCTGTTGCCCAGGATGGAGTGCAGTGGTGAGATGTCGGCTCACTGCAACCTCTGCCTCCCTGCTTCATGCCATTCTCCTGCCTCAGTCTTGAGAGTAGCTGGGAGTACAGGTGCCTGCCACCATGCCTGGCTAATTTTGTTTTTGTATTTTTAGTAGAGACGAGGTTTCACCATGTTAGCTAGGATGGTCTCCATCTCCTGACCTCGTGATCCACCCGCCTCGGCCTCCCAAAGTCCTGGGATTACAGGCGTGAGCCACTGTGCCCAGCCCCAAACTGGTGTCATTTCTTAATCCAAACTGCTGTGTGTCCCTTAGACCTAAGTAGCACTCGCTGAGCTCCTAAAAATTTGTGATTTCCAAACCACTTGCTGTTCACTCCTCCCCCTTGTAAAGTGTTAGAAAAATTTCTGAGTCCTTAATGTGGAAGTCTGAAAAAGAAAAAAAAAAAAAAAAATCATTAGCTTAGATTTCTGGATGTGAAACCAAAAAGATAATAATCACATAAATGAAACCTGTCTCCCAAGAGATTATCAACAGATGAGCTGGTCATATTTAGGCTTCAGGGGCTTAAAGATGTATAAAACACACTCTCTGACCTTAAAACATTTAAGGTGCAGTCGAGGTGTTCTAACCCTTCACAAGGGAGAGGAGAGGACGATAAGTTGAGTATCATGAATGTGGAGAAGCTCCGCCAGGGCCACTGAGGAATTAAGAATAGGTGGGCAATTTGCATTTTAAAATGACACAAGATTTTAGCAAGAATTTTCACAAATGAGACCTCGTATTTTATACACACACAGAGTTTAAAAGTAGAAGTGGGTGGAGCTGGGGTCAGGGAAAGTATGTGTAACAGCACCAAATCAATCTGGCTCAACTTTTATGGAACAAAGTTGTGAGTTGTTTTTCAATTGCCATGGACCCCCAGGTTGAAGGTCACATAACCTGAGCATGCCTAAATGAAGCAAGTATGCAACCACGGGGTTGGAACTGAGGAGTGGACTGAAGAGGGGGACTGATGTAAGAAGCAGACACTGCATTGCAGAACTCAGGCTCCAATCAAATCAAGCTGTGGAATCACTCGATGGCAGGGTCTAGGCAGATCATGCCTCCTGGCAACACCTCATTGCAGGATCCAGTGAGATCATACCTCCTTGCCAGTGGACGGGCAATAAAACTTTTCTTTTCTCAAAAGCTTGTGCCATAATATTGGCTTCTATGTGCATCGGGCACCGAGTCCATTGATTGTTCAGTAACACATGGACTCACGAACTCATCCTTTCAGCACCTATGACCTGAGTGTTAAAATGGGATTTTGTCCTGGCATGTTGGGAAGACAGAGGAGGAGCACTGGATCCGACTTGATATTTGGGAAGATTTCCTGAAGAAAATGATACCTGGGCCGATCTTTGGTAAAAGACTTATCCAAGTAAAGTAGGCATTGGGTAAATGAGTATCAACAGAGGGAATCCTGACAGCAAAGCGCAGAGGTGTGAAGCAATGCAGTGTGTGAGACAATTAAATGCAATTTTGTGCCCAGATGATATGGTTTGGCTCTGTGTCCCCACCCAAATCTCAACTTGAATGGTATCTCCAAAATTCCCACTTGTTGTGGGAGGGACCCAGGGGGAAGCAATTGAATCATGGGCGCCAGTCTTTCTGATGCTATTCTTGTGATAGTGAATTAGTCTCACGAGATCTGATGGGTTTATCAGGGGTTTTCGCTTTTGCTTCTTCCTCATTCCTTTTTTCTCTTGCCGCCACCATGTAAGAACTGCCTTTCGCCTCCCACCATGATTCTGAGGCCTCCCCAGCTGTGTGGAACTATAAATCTAATTAAAGCTCTTTTCTTCCCAGTCTGGGGTATGTCTTTATCAGCAGCATGAAAAGGGACTAATACACCAGGATAGAAAGAGGATTGTAGGACCCAACAGGACCTAGGGGGCCAGGCAAGGCCTTAGACCCACCACCATCGATGGATGACACCCTGGATGTGCAGCCCCAGCCCATTTATTCATTCTTCTTAATGCTGCTGCTTCCTTGTGGCCTAGAACAGATTCCAAACGTAAGCAAAGAGCCTTCTCAGATTTACTTAGGATGAAAACAGAGACCGATTCCAGAAAGGGGCATTCCTAACGCTGCCCTTACCAAGGAGAGGGGAGTTCTGTTTAATTGGCAGCAGTCTCCTTCACGGGAAAGCCCTAAGTGAATGGGATAACTGCTAAAGGAAGCAGCAACCCGGGACTTCCACCCAACCTCCTCCCTGCCCCCAAGTCCTGGAAGAGTGGTTTCCAGCACCACCCACGTGCAGGGCAAAGGAGAGAGTGGGGAGCTTTTAGGGATATAGATTTCCAGACCCCATGTGAGTCAGAGCATGGGAAGTGGCATTTAAGAGGCTCTGAATGTGGCTTGGATGTCCAAACAGGTTTCTGAAACTCTCTTGGAGCCACATTTCCCAAGCTGTGTTCCATTGATCTGGGAGCTACTGGGCCCTATGATGTTAACCAGACATCTTGATTACAAGACCTGTCCCTTCTCTTTATCAGCTCATACACTTTAAGAGCCTCCAAGACTGGGGGAACAACCATTGAAGAGGAATATATTAATACTATACTTTCTAATTATAAATATAGTTTCTAAATATATTGCCTATATAGTCAGTCTCTCTCTCTCTCTCTCTCTCTCTCTCTCTCTCTCTCTCTCTCTCTCTCTCTCTCTCTTTGGTGGAGTATTTCTCAAGACTATGCAGCACATGCACAAGACTCCACACAGCCCACTTTTGAGGGAAAGTCACTCTAGGAGCTCAGGAAAAGGGTGACTTCCATCGCCCATTGAGGTCCATGCTGCAGGAATGGGGCCAAGGCAGGGTGGTCACCTCGCACCAGCCAGCCAGGGATCGCCATGTAGTCAGGAGATCTCAGGGCGAAGGACAGAAGCCTCAATGCGTGGAACCTGGCTGGTGAGAGTTCTGTTGCAGAGCCAAGGCTTTCTGGGCAGTTTCTAGTTATCTGAAGAGGATGATTATGCTCTCCCCGGGACACTGCTTTCCACTGGAGCAAACTGATGGGCCTGGCTGTTTCACTGTGATGTGTGGGCCCCAAAGTGAAAGGCTGGAGTCTTATTTACAGGGTTGTAGAACTGACCAAAAAACACCTCCCATCCCTTCGTGCTTGCTTAGGGTGCTTCGGGGAGACCTGACATGGGTGCCTGTAGCAGTCACAGAACATCCACACGCTGTTGGTGCAGCTAGGGCCCAAATAAGTCAAAAACGAAGCACGTTGGAGCTGCGTCCCTCACAGGAACCAACCTGCTCAGGAGGATGATGGCAAAGCCCACAAAATGCAGCAGCTACAGGGAGCCTCTTGTTTCTATGTTCAACATGGTGAATGTCAACCAGCACAAAAATTACTGCAGGTCAGAGTGTCACTGCCAGTGATGACATGCTAAACTTGGCCAAGCCCCCTCTCCTGTGCATGAGGTAGGGCTGGAGAGAGCAGTGCAGAGTGCTCCAGAGACTGGTAAAGCTGAGGACTGGGTATGGATTGATCCCTCACTGGGGTTTAGAACTGTGTGGCACAGCACCCTGCAAATCAGCTGTGAATGTCATATACTCAGGTTACAGTTGATGCCAAGATGGGGCTTTAAGCTTGGAAAAGTTTAACTTTTGGGGAAGGAAGGAAAGATTGGGGAAAGAATGAAAAAGGAGGAGGAGAGAGAAAAGAAAACATATTATGCTTTCTGTACTGGGTGCATACATTTTCTCATTTAACCTTCAGCACACCCAGTGAGGTGAGTACTCTTATTACTCCTAGGACAGGCATGACATAAATGGGAAGGACAGTGGTCAAAAGACTTGCCCACTCCACATAGCAACGATTCTCACTCCTGCTTGCAGGTGTGCCTGGTGGAGCAGGAAGAGGGCAGGTTGGAGGGGATAGAGGAGAGATGCTGTAGTCCTAGGGAAAGAGGATGGTTCCTGGGGTCACAGGACTGGAAGCACAAAGAACAAGGGGGTGGAGTATCAATTTCTGCAGGGTTGAAGACAGCACTTCTTTAGCATCTAGGCTGGGGCTTCTAGACAACTTTTTGTGTTTTCTCTGGATTCTTCTCCTTGGGAACAGATGCTTTGTAAGTTACACTCTTATTTATGTTTGTCTTATTTCTGTTTATTTACCTATTCCCTTGGAGCTACCAGGAAGGGCTGTGGCCTGTGGCCACTTTTCCTCTGAGTGGGACCAGCAGTTGGAAGCAGTGGGAATGAGAAGGGAGGGGACTGGAAGGCCGGCTGGTGCCCAGGAGCATCTTCAAAGCCTCATGGGAATTTGGCCCACCCACCGCTGCCCTTCCACAAATGGAACCTTTTCATTTTAACAGCCGGCCCGGAGGCCTTTCGGCAGATCCAGTTGAGCTCTGTAATTTCCATGAGACCACATGCTTCTTCTGAGACCCATTCCTTTGCCAAATGGGCACAGGATCCTGTGGCCAGAGGGATAACTGGAAATGTGTGGGCCAGGCAGATACCCCATTTCTGATAAGACCAGCAGCTTCAACAGCATGAATAAGACTTGCAAAATCAGGCAAGGAAACTTCTGCACTGCCATCCCACTGTTCCTCTTCTGTGACCTCAGGCCTGGATGTTGCCTGACAGCCCACCCACCACAGCACACCCCACCTGAAGCCACGGGGATGTGGGATCTTAGCTTCCCCTGGCTCCTGGGAAAACCTGCTTTCATGTCATACCTGGGCATTTCCACTTTCTCAGGGGCAGAAGGCTGCCATGGTGGCAAGGCTGAAGGGCAGCCTCTTTCTCCCTCTCTTCCTGCTCCCCTATGTGAAGGATCTGGGCCTGTGTCTCACTGCCCTCCAGGAAGACAGGCAGGAAAGTAAGGGCGAGCACAGGCCTGAGAAGAAGCGAGGCAGCTAGTAATGAAAATGAGAATCAGTTCTCCTTCATGTTTCCCTTGGGTTTCCTTTCAAGGCATTACTGAAATCAGGGTCAAGAGGCCATCTGGTTTCTAACCCAGAACAACCCACTCCAGAACACTGTAGGGACCCGGGAGGGTGACCACGTGCTCTCCCTTGGTGACCCCCACTGGCATTGAGTCACTCTTTCCAACAGCTACCAAGCAGGCTCCCTTTGATCCTCTGCGGAGGTGACCCCTTGCTGGGCAGGGCCCTTCTACACTCAAGACTGGCTAATAAAGGACCCCTAAACCTGGTGTGTGTGTATGTATGTGTGTGTGTATGTGTGTGTGTGTATGTGTGTGTGCGCTTTAACAGCTTTATGGAGATATAATTCATATGCCATACAATACACCAATTTAAAGTGTACATTTGATGGCTTTTAGTATATTCACAGAATTGTGCAACTACCACTACTAATTCCAAACATTTTCATCACTCCAAAAAGAATTTCCTTAGTCATCCTTCCCCCAATCCTCCCAATTTCCCAGCCCTAGGCAATCACTAATCTACTTTCTGTCCCTGTACTTATCAATTATGAATATTTCACATAAATGGAATCATACAATATGTGTACTTCAGAAGGCTGGCTTCTTTTACTTAGCCTAATATCTTCAAGCCTTACCCACATTGTAGCACATAGCAGTTCTTCATTCCTTTTTATGACTGAATAATATTCCAGTGTGTGGTTCTACCAGCCAATTTATCCATTCATCATGGTCATTTGGATTGTGTTGACTTTTTGGCTATTATGAATAATTTTCTATGAACGTTCACATACAAGTTTTTGTGAGGACATATGTTTTCATTTCTCTTGAGTGTATATCTAGGAGTGGAATTTCAGGGTCATTGCTCACCCTATGTTTAATATCTGAGGAACTGTCAGCCTGTTTTTCAAAATATGTTCCCAGTAGCAAAGTATGGGGGTTCCAATTTCTTCACAGCCTCAATAATGCTTGTTTATTATATTTTTCTGATTACAGTCATCCTAGTGGGTGTGATGTGGTATCTCATTGTTTTTGATTTGCATTTCCTTGACAGCTTGAATCTTTACTTTTCAGAACTTTAAACCTTTCATCTTTCAACCCAGGCTCCAGTTCTTTGTTCATTTTGTCAGTCTGAAAGAGGTGGAAACTCTTCCCTGGGCCATGACAACATTAGCTCCCCAAGTACCCTGAGAAATCTGGAGTCTGTTTTGGCATTTTTTGAGATTTCTCAGCAATAAAACCTTGTCAATTGCTATCCTTTGAAATTCTCTGAATTCTTTGAAATTTTCACATCTCTATTTATAAAAGGGATTTTTCAACAAATTAGTAGCATAAAAAGGGGGTACTGTTCTAAATTTAAAAAGGCATTAGAGACACAACCTAATGTAATGTGTACATTGTAGTTATATCATGATTTGAGCAAACTGACAGTGAAAAGACATTTTGGGGGCAATCTAAGAAAAGGCAAAAGTATTAGGTGACACCAAAGAACTGTCGCTAATTATGTTAGGTATGATGGTGTTGCAATTATATAAGAAAATCTCCATATTTTTAAGAGATATCTACTGATATCCCTGAAGTAGGAATAAAATGACATGTCTGAAATTTGTTTTAAACTACATCAGCAAAGGAAAAAGATGAAGCATAGATGGTACGGTGTGAACAATGGGATATGGAGGTTCACTCTACTTTTCTATTTCATATATGCTTGAGATTTGTCATAATAATAATAATAACTATGGAGACAATCCCAAAATATTAATGTAAGTTGAAAAACTGTGAAATATCTGGGTCCCAGACTACAGAATGTCATTATGTTCAGCTAAAATATTTTTAGGTTTGTACTTAAAAAGTAACGAAATTGATTCAAACATATCTTATATATTGTATTTTAACTTAAAAGATTGTTCAGGGCCAGGCACAGTGGCTCATGCCTGTAACTGAAGCACTTTGGGAGGCCAAGGCAGGCGGATCATTTGAGGTCAGGAGTTTGAGACCAGTCTGGCCAACATGGTGAAACCATGTCTCTACTAAAAATACAAAAAAATTAGCTGGGCATGGTGGTGCATGCCCGTAATCCCAGCTACTGGGGAGGCTGAGGCAGAAGAATCACTTGTACCCAGTAGACAGAGGTTGCAGTGAGCTGAGATCGCACCACTGCAGTCCAGCCTGGATGACAGAGTGAGACTCCATCTCAAGAAAAAGAAAAAAAAATTAGTCAATGTTTTGATGTTAAGACTTTTTTTCTTTCAGTATGGGTCCTTCTGATTGGCATTTGTGTTTTGTTTTTGTTATATAAACTACAGTTACACTGTCTTTTTTATAATTTTTAGTTTTAGCTTCTTCAAAGGGAAATAAGATATAGACACTATAGGACTGAGTGTAGAATCTTTCTACATTTTTTACCATTTTCATCAAACACCACCACTTACTTCAAACATCAAAATTGACTGCAAATATTTTTATAAATTTACCTTTGTTTGCCCCTTCATTTAGTTTTCTTTTTATATAACCAACAGATCTCTTTTTGCACTTATATTTCATTGCTTTATTTGATACTCAAGTAAATTACATGGTTACAATTAAAGGACTGTTGCCATAAACAGGCTTGGGGACAAGTGCAGCTGCCCCCTGGTAAGCATATAGCTCATATAGCTCAGCTGGTGGCAGCTAAAGCATAGGGTGTGGGCTTCATGCTGAGAGGCATTGGCCAGCATATTTTACAGGAAGATGAAAAATACTATGGTTTGAATGTATATGTCCCTCCAAAATGTATGTGTTAGAACTGAGCCCCCAAATTAAGATAGTATTACAAAGTGGCACCTTTGGTAGAGTGCTCACAGGTGGGAGTAGAACCCTTATAAAAGAGCTTGAGGGAGAGAGTCCACCCCTTTTTTCCCTCTGCCATGTGAAGACACAGCAACAAGGAGCCACCCTGGAAGCAGAGAACAATATCTTACCAATCACCAAATCTGCTGGCACCATGGTCTTGAGCTTCCCAGCCTTCAGCCTATGGGAAATAAATTTCTATTATTTATAAATCACACAGTCTAAGGTATTTTGTTACAGCTGCAAGAATGGACAAAGACAGAATATAGTAGGTTAAAAGGAGATCCATTTAAAAAGCTTCTTCTCTGCTCGGAACAGTGTCAGTTGACTACAGTTTTCATCATCCATCATGTAATTTGAGTGACAAGTAACTGGCCAACAAGTTCTTTGATTGAAGCTGGAGTCTTCAACATGGTGCTGCAGACCATGCAGTTCATTCTACCCATGAGACTGTGGTCAGGACCCTGCAGGCACCAAACCTGGGAAAAGGGAGCTGGGAGATGAGTTAAGGAGCATGAGTTATTTAATCAAGTAATGTTGGCTGTTGCTCTTTCCAGAGACTAAAGTTGTTCAAATGGTTCCCACAGCAAATTTATGCAGAGAATGGGGGCCAGCAGCTAAAACCCAAGCCTTCTGGATTCCACTGCAGCCTTTTCTCCAGACTCTGCTTGTCTCCCTGGGGTGAGGCTCGGGGTGGATGAGTGTTTGCTTCCCTCTTCCAGGTGGTTTGTCAGCCATCTCCTTGCAGAACATGATGTGCTCTTGTGGGAGGAAAAGAGGGGATGATTATGAATCACAGAGTGTCAGAGCTGGAAGGGGCCTTAGTGACTTTTACTCCCACTGTCCCATTTTACGATGAAGAGATTGTGGTCCAGATAAGAGGTTATGGCTTTTCACCAACTTGACCACCACACTGTTTATGTTCAGCAAACATAGATATGCTATTATGTATTAATTCCAAACTTCTGCTCCCAATTTTCTGACGCTCAGAGGGACACCTTGTATTGCTGGATGATAAAA
Source organism: Rhinopithecus roxellana (assembly GCF_007565055.1). Lineage (NCBI taxonomy): Eukaryota > Metazoa > Chordata > Mammalia > Primates > Cercopithecidae > Rhinopithecus > Rhinopithecus roxellana. The sequence continues at coordinate 22,908,243 of NC_044556.1, read as the reverse complement.
GAGGAACAAACTGATGAAGTGCTGACAAGGCAATGACAGAACGTGAGAGATTTATTGCTGCGTGGGAAGAGATCTTCAGTGATCATGTAGCCTGAAGCTCTCATTTTGTCATCGAGGGACACCAAAACTCAGAGCAGGTTAGTGACCGAATTATCTAATGCATGAGCTAGGTAGTACAAGCAAATGAATTTTAAAATGCTGGAAATTCGTCAGTTGAAATACATTGCACCTGGGTTGCCAAGAGCCCCAGATTGGCTAGTTCATTTTATCTCATGCATCTCCTCACCAGTGCCTAGTACAGATACATAGTAAGTTCTTGATAAATGTTCTTTAAATAAATTATGAAGATCATCATTCAAGTTAACATAGCATAAGGCAAAATACATATATTCCATAAGGAGACTAAAGGTAGTCGAGACCATAGTTGGTTGAAAGGGTAGGAAAGGCTTTGGGGTGGGGCTTGAAAATTAGTGGGATTTTGAGGGTTGGGTTAGGGGAGCTGTAGATGGGAAGATCATGTTCTCGTACAGGGAACAGTGAGCATGATAAAGAGGCAGAGGGCAGGTGACCCTGGAGTTTGGGGAATTTCAGGACATCCGACTGGCCACAGCATAGTATTGGAGCAGGGGAGTAGGGGTGGTGGGCTTGTCACCGAGGGCCCAGAACTCTCTGTCCTTAATTCTTCAGGAGGTTCTGGAGAGGTTTATAGCTTTGAGGAGGGGAAGGACATACATGACCCATTCTTGGCAACAAGACGTTGCAGGATGCTGATATTCAGTTCAGACACAGGAATTTTCCCCACTTCATCCAAATGTCCTGACTCTGGCTCTGTGAAGAGGTCAGAAAAACACTGGGGACTGTCTTTCTTTGGAAATACTTTTGGACCATCGAAGTTTTCAGGGAGATAAACATCCTTATGACGTTTCTGGTGGTCCAGGCCCATCTGGCTGAGGAAGTACAAAGATACATGAAGATTAGGCATACTGGAGGGGAATGTTTGCTAAACATTCTTCATTCTTCAAAAAGGTTCAGGCTCAGTTCAACTTTAGGAGTGAGGCTTGAACTAATGTTGATTTTATCAGCACCTGTTTGCTCCAAGGCTGTAGAAGAAAGATTGTTTGCCTTCCTTCTTATGGTGGTGCTGGAGGAAACAACAATGACCATTTATTGGGTGTGTCCTATTATGTCCTCTGTTAGGCAGTTATGTATACTTTTTTTTTTTTTTTTTTCAATTGAGACAGAATCTTGCTCTGTCGCCAAGACTGGAGTGCAGTGGCATGATCTTGGCTCACTGCAACCTCTGCCTCCCAGGTTTAATTTGATTCTCCAGCCTCAGCCTCCCGAGTAGCAGGGATTACAGGCACCCACCATCAAGCCTGGTTAATTTTTGTATTTTTGTAGAAACGGGGTTTCACCACGTTGCCCAGGCTGGTCTTGAACTCCTGACCTCAGGTGATCCGCCCGCCTAGGCCTCCCAAACAGTTACGTATACTTTCACTAGTCTTTTCACAATTTTGAGAGGTAGTTTTAGAGGTGTGTGATAGCTTTTGTTTTTGTCTTTCCAGCAAGATTTTCCGTTCTCCTGGCATTTGTGGCCATGTGACCTGGGCCTGGCCAATCATTATCACTCATCCCCTGACCACAGTGATTGGACCAGGGAGTGGGCACGGGACCCAATCTGCTCCGATCCTGGTCCTTTCCTGAGACTGATCCCTTGATGCAGGGAGAGAGAAGTACTTTCCGCCCGGGTTGCTAAACTGAGGCTGCCCCGATTGTATGACAGTTGTACTGCAGCTCAGTCCTACTTCCTTTATTTTCTCACAGTTGTTGTTCCTGAGCATTGGCTTCAAAAACCTTGCTGCTCATTTATCTTGTCTCCCAGGGAACCAACCAAAGAGGAGGAGGAGGAGAATAGTGGTGGGGGTGGGTTGTTGACGTCTGACTTTAGAGAATTTTTCTTTCATCACACAATAAAATTAAAAAATAAAAAGACAAGGATGCAGGACGCCCTCAGAGTTCATCCGTCATATTTTCAAAAGGAAATTTTAAGCCCGCAATCTTTCCATCAGCTGCCAGGAGTATTTTCTAGAATAGTTGAAGGGTGTTTTTGCCTAAAACCTGGGGGTTGGCATAGGTGGCCTTTCAAGGATGCTTCTAGCTTCAAGTTTCTGTCAATTATGCTTTGCACATCTAAGAGCTGTTTGGGCTGGAGAATTTCAGAGAAATTTTCCATGTTCCAGTGTTGAGATTCAGTGTCTTTTTGCTGAGTGGGCATTGATGAGAAGTGCCTCTGAACTCGCAGGGGTGATGCAGCCCCTGGCCAGCCTGCCAACTCTAGATACTCTCATCGCTCCAATGCTGTCACGCTTGCTGTTTTTAGGTCTGTTATGGGCAAATCTGTAGCAAGCATTCCAAAAGCTAAAACACTTTTAACTCTCTCCAGAGCAGCCAGAGATCCTCATAGCAAAGCCAGGTAAACCTAGGGGCCGGGGCACCGTACGCACTATCCCTGAGGGGCCGAGTGGGCTGAAATCAGCCTGCACCCTGCCTGCTAACCGTGCATGGGGACACCGTGTCCACTTGGAAGACTGGATGCCTTTCTCCAGTTTCACACTGACTACTTCCTCCCTGCCAAGAGCACACCTTCCCTCCATCTGAAGAAATAAAAGGAGCTTGGGGCCCCAGCATGAACGATTGCCAGGGGCTGGGACACACCTATCATGGGCAGGTTTGTTCAGAGTTAATAAACCTTTGTTCAGGGTGCATAAAGACTTAATCTGCATTCACATTAAATAGGCTGATCGGATACGACAACAATTCCCCACTGTTATTTGAATGGCAAACAGGATTTAGAGCACAAGGGAAGGAACTTTTTTGTATATATAAGTTTTCATGCAGAAAGTCCACAGAGTTTACCTGTAATCTTAGCTCACAATCAGACAAAAGGATTAGAGCTGGACATGTACAGCTTATCAAAAAGCTTAGAGGGAGACCAAAGGAGGGCAAATGCAATTTTTTCTTTCTTTTATGCCCATGTCAAAATGCATGCTTTAGTCAACATCTTGAAAACTCTCCAGTGGAGGTAACTCTACCTTCCTGTACTACAACTATTAGGTAGGTGCAAAAGTAATTGCAGTTTTTGCCTTCAAAAAAAAAAAAAAAAAAAAGGCAAACACTGTAATTACATTTCACCAACTTAGTACTTGAGGACGATGATAGAGCACTGCCAGAGAAGCACTGCAGCCCCAGCCTCATGGCTGGAGCATCTTGTCACTCTGAAGGGGCAAATAGGCCTTATATAAGGGACAGGGCAGGCCACTTCTGGTGAATTGCATACCTTGCAGTGAGACATGGGCTGAGGGTCCCGGGATTGGTGAGAGCAGTTAGCATGTTTGTGCCCCAAACCTTCAGTCTGAGGAGGACAGGAAGAACCTCTCTAGAAACATTAAAGTCAATGGGAAATGAACTTGGGCTTGAGTTATTTTCTGATCAATTTGATTTAAATATAATATTAATAAAAAGAATACATGAAACTAATAGCCTGAATGACAGACCCAGTGGATATGACCTGCTTGGGCAATTTGAGTGACTCTGGCTTTGAGTTTAATATGACTTTTATTGAAGAAATTTTTTTCTAATGGTAAAGAAAAGAAGTAAATCACTAATACCTTAGCAAGAGTGAGTTTGTCATCTGGAATCAGGGGAACAAGAGGAGAGGTCTGGCTGTTGTGTGGGAGTTAGGATGAGGGTCGACAGGAATCTGGAAGTGAAGGGGAAAGGCCTGATAAGGGAGTTTGTCCCCATCCTGCAAGCTTGGCTTTTTTATGAACTTTTTCGGAGTTACAAAAGCACACTATATTCAGTCCTAGCCTCTGTTTTGTAGCTGAAGTGTTGGAAAATGTGGATTTCCTTGTTTCTGCACAATAGGGGTGCCTCAGACTTCCAGACATAAACAGTGCATCCCGCAGGCCAATGCTTCTGAGTCAGGTTTGGGCCACAGGATCCCACCAGAATCAAGGAACAGCCAACCTTACTGAAAACCAAGCCACCCTGAGCAAATCCATTTTGAATTCCAAAGTTAATGTGAAGCACCTATGAAAATAAACATAGGCAGAAGCAGCTGTTAGAGGGAACACAGTTGCTCTGTTTGTTCTGTAGGGGCTAGATACCTAGAGGAAGCCCTCCTCTTGCAAACAGAATAGATCATAGGATCTGGAGAAAAGAGGCAACAAATCAGCCAGAGAGTATGTAGCTCTAGATTAGTTGGGCTTCTTGTGTTCCTAAATGTTTTTCTTCATAAAAGACCCTTGATCATGTGGCAGTCCATCTACCCATCCATCCTCCCATCAGTCTATCCCTCCACTCATCCTTCCATCTATTCACTCATCATCCATTCATCCACCCATCTACTCATCCACCCATCTCTCCACTTATCATCCAATTATTCATCCATCCATCCATCCATCCATCCATCATCCATCCACTCATCTTTTCACCCATGATCCACTCACCCATGTATCTATTCATCCACCCATCTATCCACCCACCACCCATTCATCCACCCATACATTAACTTATTCATCCAACTGTCTGCCCATTATCTACCCACCCATCCCCCCTACCTATCTCCCTACTCATCTACCTCTCCATCCATCCCCCAAATACTACTTGATACCCATTACATGTGCCAAGCTAAGGATAGCTGGTCAAACATACTTATCTACTCGCTGAGTGGGCAGGAAGTAGAGTGTTCTCTTTGGTAAAGGAAATGACTGACAGACATAATAAGGCTCAGTAAGATGCACTAGAGCATAGAGATAAAAAACACAGGCTTCATGATGAGTCTGTCACTTTCTAGCTATGCAGGAAAGTTGCTTAACTTCTCAGCACCTCAGTTCTGAGGTGAAAGAATAATAGGAGTTCCCGCTTTACAGGGTCTTTGTAGGAATTAAGTGATTCATTGAAACCTAAGTGCTTAGCACAGTGCCTGGCATATATGATGTCCTCAATACATTTTAGCTTGTGTTATTAAAAGTAGGACATCTAGAGAAACAGAGTGAATTACATAATCTAAAGAGGCAGTGGGAAAGGGGTTTCTTAACCCATTTCCCATTTGCCCCGGAGCACTTGCAGCTGCAGAGTTCACCCCAACAAAACTCACAGATTACAGTCCTAACTTTACCCCCAAAGTTTGCCACAGAATATTTTGCTTTTATTATTATTTTTGCATTGCTGTAGTATATCGACTTTGGGAACAAAATATATCATTCTGTTTATAGCATTCTGTCCATTTATAAAATAGTCATTCCTGATCACTGGAAATGTCAAATCCTAGAAAATGTAGCATTCCTACGCATGATGTTAATTCTGTGGTGAACTCATGGCACTGAAATGGTGTGACAAGGAGGTGACAATGTTGTTCACATTCCACAATCATACTGTGATTGAAGTAAACAGAAATGGAAAGAAGTCTAAGAAGCCACGTGTCATTGTGGATTATCACAAGAATGTGGGAGCAGTGGACTGGCTGATCAGATGCTCACTTCCTATCCAGCTGAGCACAAAAGGCACAAGGTTTGGTCTAAGAAATTCTTATTTATTTATTTATTTATTTAGAGACAGAGTCTCACTCTCTCACCTCGGCTGGAGTGCAATGGCGCGATCTTCTCACTGCAACCTCCGCCTCTCGGGTTTAAATGATTCTCCTGCCTCAGCCTCCCAAGTAGCTGGAATTACAGACATGTGCCACCACGCCCAGCTAATTTTTGTATTTTTAGTAGAGATGGGGTTTCTCCACATTGGTCAGGCTGGTCTCTAACTCCTGACCTCAGATGATCCACCTGCCTCGGCCTCCCAAAGTGCTGGGATTACAGGCGTGAGCCTTCATGCCCAGCCTTAATTATGTGTATACTTTTCTTTTCTTTTTTTTTTTTGTTTTGAGATGGAGTCTCTCTCTGTCGCCTAGGCTGGAGTGCAGTGGCGCAATCTTGGCTCACTGCAACCTCTGCCTCTCGGCTTCAAGCGATTCTCCTGCCTCAGCCTCCCAGAGAGCTGCGACCCAGCCACTTTTTGTATTTTCAGTACAGACAGGTTTTACCATGTTGGTCAGGCTGGTCTCACACTCCTGACCTCAGGTGATCCACCCGCCTAAACCCCCCAAAGTGCTGGGATTACAGGTGTGAGCCACCGTGCCCAGCTGGTCTAAGAAATTCCTTTGCCACCCTCTAAACATTGCAGTGCTGAGCTCCTACATCCTGTTTGGGAAGGACAATCCTGAGCACATGATAAGCCATGTAAACTTCAGGCTGACGTTGAGTGGAAGAATGCTGGAAAAGCATCATAGGCCAGGGCAGCAACGTCTTCAAGGTCGTCCATGCTCTGATGATGTCACACTTCTTCCCTGTCTGGAAGACATTTCCCCAAGAGCGTACCACTGGTATCAGGGAAACAGAATCCAACTGGTGGCTGCAAAGTTTGCTGAGCGCACAATGATAAAGATGGCAAGAAGGTCCGGAGAGAAGTGCAATATTTTTGTGCAGAATGTGATGTTCTGCCTTTGTCCCATGCTTTGAAATTTACCACATGAAAAATAAAATTAAATACGGATCATCATATACATTTCTGTTACATTAGGATTAGAGACAAGTTCTGTTTAGAAATCACTCCAAGAACAGTTTTTATATTTTGTTTTCACATTGAAAAAATCAGTCAGATTTGTTTCAGCTTCAAGAAGCATGTTTATGTAAAATTAAATGAGTGCTGGCCGTGAGCTAGCTGCAGATTTTTTTTTTTTTCTCTAAATGGAAAATGGGACAGAAAGATGCATTCGAGGCCATGACCAGGCTCTGGGTACTTTACAAATGCCCAGTGGCTGGGAGTGGAGGGAATACATTGCTGGGGGAAGCTAAAACCTAGGGCTTTCTCGCCTGTTGTCTTCTTGTTCCCATAAGTCCAGCAATGGCTCAAACCAATAGTGTAGCCAACAAACAAAAGGCCCCAGTGAGGAAAGTCAGGGGTTGGGGGACACCCCAGAAAAATAGAGCGGGGGAGGTCAGAAGACCTTGCAGAAATCTTGCAGGATCCTGACAAGGGGCCAAACTGGCAGCCAAGAGAGGTAGCTGAGGCTGTGAGAGACAAGGCAGATGGAGCCCCTGAACCTGGGGGGCCCTGGCTCTTCTCTACTAAATATTCCTCCAAGAAAGCAACTGATAAAGGGAGGTCAGGAGTGGCCACAGAAAAGACAAAGGCTGGGTCTAAGGCAGAAGTTCCTGCAGTCAATATAGTGACTTCTGCCAACCCACTGGAATGTCTGGAAGAAATAGAGGCCCTAGTCAGGAATCAGGAATCTGACTGGAGATACGATCTGATATGGACAGGCTAGATGATACTGTCCCTGGCAGGGGAGAGTGGTGCCTGCCCTATAGACATCCTACAGGCTTCTTTTGGCCAACTGGTCCCTGGAACGTGGGAGTCGGGATTAGTTTAAGGGAGAATGCTGTGGATAACAGGAGGATCTCTCCAATCTTGGGAGAGGGCCTGGGAAGCATGAACAGAACAGGTGGAGGTGAGTGGGTCAAAGATGGGCAGCAAAGGCCCTGGGGCCACCTCAGTGGGATCTGCCATTAAACATCTCTGGGACTCTTTCTGTATATCTTGAAGGTGGAAGGTAAGTCTCTGAACACTTGCTGCGGACAGCAGTGAGACCCACCACCTGGGGTGAGCTACCTTCATCTCTAGTGGTGGCGTAAAGTCTGAGGAAGATTGGAGACCTAGAAAGAAGGACAGAGAAATTGGAGAAGAATTCCTCCTTCTGGCCCTTAAACTCTGAACTGGGAGAGAGATAGTCTATGGGAGAAGATTGAGATGGATTAGAGAATTCCTCTTAAGGGCCTCCTCCCTACCCCTGCCCCCAAACATGGAAAGAAAGGAAGATCCTGAGTTCCTGCAAGGGAAATTCTAGGCACCTAGCTAGTTCTGAGAAGTAAATAAGCAACTTGATAAGCAAAAAGGTAATGGTACCTTAAAACAATAGTCAAGGAAGCTAGAATCACAGAATGTTTGGTTCCTCTACAAAAACTAAAGATAACATCTTACCATGTCTCTGAGTTGCTTCTCAGAAACTGGCACCCCACCAAATGGATCTTCTTGCATGTAGACCTCAGATAAGGGGGAACTGGGGACTGAACTCAGCACTGTTCTTTGTTCTACATTTCTTTCTGAGAGGCCTGGAGGAAGTCATACCTAACCAGAGTAACATGCTTTTGTACTGACCCCAAATTTTTAAACAAAACTCTTCTTTAACCAATTACAGAAATCTTTGAATCTAACTGTGACCTGTAAGCCCCCTGATTCAACATATTCCACCCTTTTAGGCCAAAATCAATAAGTAACCTCCATGTATTGAGTTATGATTTTGTCTGTAACTTCTGCTTTCCTGAAATTTATGCCTGCCTTTAAAAATCTTCACCTACAAACCATATGGGGAAGGTTGGGACTTAAGCATTAGCTGCTCGATCCTCCTTGCCTGGCGCCCTGCGAATAAACACCTTCCTTTTTCCTGCTACAAACCTTGGTGTGGGTATCTGGTGTTACTGTGCTGAGCCAGTGGACCAAACTGGGTTTGGTTCTATAACAAGATAATGGTTATTTTCACACTTACCACAGTAGAGAACCTCACTGCCTTAGGAGCAGACACTCCTGAGGCAAGGCAGATCCCAAAGATGCTGGGATAAACTAGCTGAGTTTGTCTAGGAGATGCCACATGCATGGCACCCAGAGAATCCTACCTCGTCCTATAAGATGCATAAAGATGGGCTCAAATACCAATTCAAAGACCCGTGGACAAGAAAAATCACCCCTACAATATTCACAAATTCTAAAACGACTTGCTTGTGGTCAGCCTTGGCTTTTGAGTTCCTGCTTCCACTGAATTAGTTCAGTTTCTGACTCAGCTCTTCAGTCTGTAGATGTTGTCTTTGTTTTACATCAAAGTGACCCACATGTGGGACTTGGCCTATTCACTTGACTGCCACTAAAAAAGCCACTCCTACTCAATGTGAATGCCTGTAAAGCAGACTGTCCTGAAGGGGTAAGGAAGCTGTGGAGTTAAGTACATCAGAACAGGGAAAATGACTTTGGAATCTGAAGCAGACCTCCTTATTCCCAGCAGTTTTTTGGCCTCTCAACCACGTGGCTTGCCATCTTTCTTCTTTCTCCATCACCCCCCCAACAAATCTTTTCTGTTCAAGTTCCATTGAATTCTAATTCAGAAAAGTTTAATTATCTTTTAATGAGCTTGTCTTCAGCTGAGTCATGATTCAGGATCTCACCTTCTAACCCCAGATGTTTATCAGGGTCTTTTCTTCAATAAAGACAGTCCTCTCTGAGAAGAGGATTATAATTTTTTTCACTCCATTAAGCCTGAATGAAGGCTGACTACAGAAGAGAAAGGATGTTGCTTTTCTTTGCTGAACTGGGAGGAGACAGACTTTTTTAGCCCCTGTGAAATCTGTGAAGGTGGTTCAAGAAGCAAAGATTGCAGGACAGGTCTTCATCCTTCCTCTACCTGGAGAAGTTTTCCTTGTGCTGGTGAGAGAAATCACGTGCTTACTTTATCTTCTTCAAAGAGCAAGGAATGACTTTGAACTGAGGTGGGTACTCTTTCCAGATCAGTTGCTAATCAAAGCAGCCAACCCTAGTTCTGGAAGTCATCCTTGACAAAGGCACTTCTTTTAGTAAAATTCAAACAAAACTTTAACCTTCACTAAGAAAAGGAAATGGATTGGTTCAGAGTTATTGCTATGACTAGTGTCTTGCTAAGCTACCCTAGAAAAAGGGAAATGGACCACCTGTCCCCTCCATCCATTGCCCACTCTATGAAATACACAAAAGAATAGAAAGGACTTCACAGTTTTTTACTGACCAAACAGGCTCTGTATTGAATACTTTTGATATATGATCAATTTAATCTTCAGAGAGAATCTTCAAAATTTCTCCAAGAGATTTATCTCCATTATATGTATGGAAGGAAAGTAAAAACTCAGGATCTCAATTCACTCTGCCAAAGGAAAAAAATTAAGCTAAAAGTCATGCTTAATGACTTTGCATGAGTCATGCAAGAAGCTGCCTTTCTTTTTGCTTCTAAGCAGATAGCTACAGATAAGAGGTTAAATATCTCCACAGGCAGTTAGTTTATGTTCACTTTATCTTATGAAAAGTGCCGATTTACTGAGCATAAGATGAATACATAATTCACTATTCCTCTACCTGCTCCTTTTTTCTTGCAACATAGGGATTACCATACCCTTCCTCTTTCCCCTCCAGTCCACTTTTTGCCTTTAAATATTGATGTCCTCAAACTAATCTTTGGAGAAAGGCACAGACCACAGACTATTTCTGTGGCTCTGTCTTTATTTCTTCTGGGTGTGTCCTTAACCTTGACAAAATAAACTTCTAACTTGATTGAGACCTGTCTCAGATACTTTTTGGCTTACAAATTGGCAGCCAATGGAAGGGATTCTGAGAGGAGAATCCCTGACCTTTGACAAATCTTCTACCAGTGCTTGGAATCAGCTTAGGTTATCTTTGTTGCTCAAACAAAGATAAGACAATTTTCTGCGGGAGCTCCTCCCTCCAGAGAATCCCTGATCACCCCAAATTTGGTTGAGATCTAAGGTTTATTTTGAAGTACAACTCCTTTTCTGGAGTTTTACTCACTTCCAAAAAAAATGGCGAGTTTTTCTGTTTCCATGACAATTGATGGCAGGCAGCTCCTTTCTGGAGTTTCAGCTTGCATCCAACAAGGAAGGTGAGTTTGAGTCTTCTACTGCTTCTAAAATGGTAGAGAGCAGTATTGAGCCTAGGCAATATTCCTAGGTAAGTAGCTGAATTGGAGTTTTGTCTTGAAAATCCTGCTTAATGACTAAGAGTTAAGATCAACAACCAGCTGATCTTAATTTCCTCTTAACACTAAAATGCTCAGTAATCGCACTGGTTTTGTTGTTGTTGTTGTTGTTTTGTTGTTTGTTTATTTTAGTCTTTCTCACATTGGATTTGACCAACTCTACCTGACTTGGTCAAATCTAAATGAGAATTTCAAATTATGGGGAGCAATGTTTTTGAATTGGCTAAAACTCCTCACAGCTGCAAAAAAGAAGAAAAAAATCATACGCTTGGTTTTGTTAACAGCAGCAAATCTGTATGAGTATGCAGCAACTTGATTCTTGCTTCCTCAGAGGAAAGAATTCGTCTGAGGGGCATAAGGCAGAATGAGAGACCATGGCAAGTTATAGAGCAAGAGTGGAAGTTTATTAAAAAGTATTAGAGGCCGGGCGCGGTGGCTCAAGCCTGTAATCCCAGCACTTTGGGAGGCCGAGACGGGCGGATCATGAGGTCAGGAGATCGAGACCATCCTGGCTAATACGGTGAAACCCCGTCTCCACTAAAAAATACAAAAAACTAGCCGGGCGACGAGGCGGGCGCCTGTAGTCCCAGCTACTCGGGAGGCTGAGACAGGAGAATGGCGTGAACCCGGAGGCGGAGCTTGCAGTGAGCTGAGAGCCGGACACTGCACTCCAGCCTGGGCGGCAGAGCAAGACTCTGTCTCAAATAAAAAAAAAAAAAAAAAAGTATTAGAGCAGGAATGAAAGGAAGTAAAGTACACTTGGAAGAGGGGCAAGAGGACAACTTGAGAGATCCAAATGTAAACTTGGGGTTTTTTATGTTGGCATGCTTCCAAGGTCTTGTGTCTCTTCTGCCCTGATTCTTCCTTTGGGATGGGCTGTCCACATGTGCAGTGGCCTCCCTGCACTTGGGAGGGGGCCGCAGGCATAGTGTATTTAATGAAGTTCTGCGCATGCTCACTTGAAGCGTTGTTCCCTTACCAGTCGAGTGTTCCTAGAGGAAGGTCATATACCAGTTAAACTCTGCCATTTTGCCTCTTAGCATGTGCGTGATTGAGTCCACTTGCCCAGCTCCTGAGATCTTACTGGAAGACAGCTGATCAACAGCTTTGGGTGTTTCTATCTATTGGGAGACTGAATTTCCCTGGTGCTGGCTGTGACCAATTGTTTTAGAGAGACAGTTTAATAACTGCCTGACCATCACCTGACGGTCTCCTGGCAGTCCTGGTTGAGGGGTAGGGCGCTGTCCTGCCATTCTTATGTCTGCCTAACTACCTACTCAAACAGTTTCTCTGTTCACTTCCTTTCTTAAAAGATTGTCCTTTTGTTTACTCTTATTCCATTCTATTCCTCCTTCCCCTTTTGCCATCTTTGGTACGAAGCAAATTCAAAACAAAAACAAAAACAAAAAAACAAACAAACAAAAAACAAAACAGAGAAGGCTTCTAATCAGACCCCTTAAAGAACTCAGAATAAATTTGCCATTCACCCTTTTTGGGGGTGTCCTGCTTTCTTTGTGGAGTTTCAAAAGTCATGGGCAGATTTTTCTCAGGTCTAAAGTTCCACTTTCTTGTATTCCATTACCTGACATCTTTGTCTTTGGTGGGGGTACCAGAGATTACCTTGTACAGTGAGAGAATTTGGCTTGGTGTTATGTAATGGTGGCAGAGAACCACAATCTTAGGGTTGGCTAAGGACAGTTTATAGGAAATAGCATTACTACAGGGGGCTACTTATTTCTTTGCACATTTAAATTAAGAAAATTGCATATGCTTTCTTGGCGCTATTCCTTAAAGGGATCTACCATAAAGCTAGTAATATAATCAAGCTAAATTGAAAATAACACCTATCAAACTGAGTCACTTTAATAAAATTCTTTGCAAAGGAAATTTACATCTTTACAGGAAATCTCCACTTAGTAAGAGCTTCTCAGTCCCTACAATGGCTTAAAGTTCACATAACAGACATTGCCTTTGTTTAGATCTAAGTGTGTGCCTTTGAGATGTACATTTTCTACCTTGTTTCACCTAAGTCATGTCTTTGGGATGCAAATTTACATTGCCTCATTAACAATTGTTTAGAACATAGAACAGATAATCATGACATTAACAGTCTAAAATAGAGAAGAGAAAAGTTTTGAAAACAGGCGAATGAGAACTTTTAAATCTGTAAGATCTGCCTCTGTCTGGGTGTCTATTATGTCTATATGTTCCTATGTCTCGTGTGGAAATAACATTTCACTATCAATTATGTGAAAGAACTCTAATTAATTGGCTTAAAGAAAAGTCAGTGTTCATCAGCCTAATAGAAGCTAGCTCAGAGGCTTTTCAGTTCACATGACTTTAGTAATCTTTAGTGAAATTAATTTAGTAAATTTAGTCTCAAAATCCTCTATAACAATTTAAAATCTTAAAGTCATGTTAAGTTAAATTAAGTAATCCTAGGTTTTTTACTGGGAATTAGAGTTACTAAAAGTTAGATTAGTAGGATAGTATGATGTGGTTTTGGTGAGGTTTATAAAAACATGAGGATGTGGTTTTTGCTTAAGAAAATGTAAATTTTTTTCTCGTTCAGAGGACCTTTCTGCTGATGTTGAGAGAAGAACCGTGTTCACACCCAGCTGTTTTTTGGTAAACTGGTTAAGTTTGTATCAGTATCTCATGGCTAGAGTTCTGAAGTAAAAGCTATAGGATCTTTATTTGTATGAGTGTGTGTGTGCTTAGGCGTGTTTATGTGTACCTACATGTGTATTGTTATGTTTATGACCACAAGGTACCAAAGTGACTTAAAAATAAAGGAGAACTCACAAATTCAGTACATAAGCCCAACTGCTTTTCAAGTTAATGTGACTTAAATAGAGTTTTAATAAATAAATTGGCTTTAAAATTGTTAGTAAAATAAAATTAGAAATGTCTTCAGAATCGCCAACATACATTATTGTTTAGATTTATTGGTCAAACAGTTTTACATTTTTTTCTCTTAAATATGATAAGGTGTCAAGATTTGGCATGAGAGTTGTAAAGCTATAAATGTAGCCCAAAAGAGAATTATCTTTGTGTAACTTTTTGATAAAGCATTTAATATCGTTGGTTTAATGAAAACAGCTAAATCGTGAGTTATTGACAAAAAAAAAAACCCAAAACATTTCTTTAACCTTAATATTCTTACTTAAGCAAACACCTGAAATTCACAGGCTATACAAATTGTTTACAGGGAAATAACTCTAAATGATGACCATCACAGTTTTCATATGTAATCTAGATCAACTATTTAAAAAAATTAAATAGGCAAATGTAATAGAATAAATACTTGTAAATAAACTTGTCATATAATTTAGAACCTAAATTTAAATTAAATAATATATATTCACTAAATACCTGGGTCATTTCCAATTGTTTAAATAAAAATTATACAAAATCATTTTTCTAAAAAACAATGTGTTTTTTAGAACACAATGTGTTTTTTAGGAAACAATTTTTATCTAATTCAAAGGTTATTTAAAGGTTGTTTATAAAACAAGCTAAAATGATCCAGTAAATAAGACAAATGTAAAGAAAGTTATATGTATAAAGAGATATTTGGGGTAAGAAAGATTAAAAGGAAAATCATTTTATATTAGAAAGGATCTTGTATGGTAAATTTTTTGTCCTAAAATAAAATAACTGGTTATTTAAGAAAGAGTGATAGTTAGGATAAGACAGGAAGTCTAAGCATGTCATAAATGGTTTGTGCAAGTTCGAATAAGGGTTGTAAAAGATAATTTATGAAAAAAACTTTATGTGATCAAATTGACTATAACTAAAAGGCAATTATAATATTCTTTCTAGAGGTCGGGCTTTGGTATTTAGCAATACACTAATAAACTAAAGAGTTGGTTGGAACAACAAATTTATCTGAAGGTATTGATTTAATCTTAATAAAATTATTAAGAGACTTTAACTTTTTTAACCCAAAACTTCAACTTTTATTGCATGTCATTGCTTTCAGTTTTCTCTCCCCTTTGAGAAGCCTGAGATAATAACGTTCTCCATCAACTTTTTCGTCAGCTCCTTTAATTTTTTTCCTCAGGTTCTAACTTCTATTGTATCCTGATACTAAAAATGTTTTATCTAAATGGTCTGAAGGAAATATTTTCTTCCAATATAACATTGTGTGCTCTTGGCTTTAAATTCTTCTGTGAAATTGAAAACTTTCACTTATGACTCAGGACATACTCTTCTTATGTCTAACTAATGTAAGTCTTAGGAAAACTGAGATTTAAAAACATGAAGGTTATTATATCTATGTAACTTTCTGTATTGCTTTTGAAATCCTGTGCTGTTAAATTACAGGGCTTTTACTTTTGGATCTAGAAAGGACTCCAAATCCTGCTAAATCTTAAACACTGACAGCAGTTAAAGCCTCATCTACCAACCCAGGAGAAGATGAGTATCAAAATAAACCATTCATGAGACACAGAGCCAGAAATTAAAACTATTTAACCCTTCTAGGCCCCAGGGCTACCAAGAAGAGATAGGCCACATGAGATTGTAGGGCTGATTTTGAGAGATAAAATTAGTTTAAGGTTTCTCTATGAATTAAACATTAATATCAATGTTACATGGATGCAAGACCAGCATCTGGGCCCCTGTGTCAGACTAACAAGATTTTCTTGGAGTATTAACTAACTCTTTAATTTAAAAACTTGTAAAATGTTATAAAAAGGTTTATAGAAATTATATGTTATAGTGAAGTGACTAAAATTTAATAGATTTGTTTATAAGATTTGTGAGACATGTAATTGGCCCCATGCTGTCTTTATCAGGGCTTATTGTTTGGGGAAGTAAGTCTCCTCTCTCAAAGAATAAAGGTTTTTGCCTTTATTTTAAACCTTTGAGTTATCACTTTGGCTAAATGAATGACTGATTTTACAATGACCTGTGATCCTATTTTGTGATATCAAGTGTTTTAAACTTTAGATATTTGACAAACTTTCCAAAATCATATTCTAAATTCAGTCCTTTTGACCTCATTAATGTTTTGATATTAGGTCTCATGAAGTCTAAAAGAAACATATTTGGTTTATTTGGTACAATAAAATAATAAAGGAAGCATTGTCAAATATAAAATGGTAGTTAATGGATTATATTTATATAAATGGTATTTAATGGATTATATTTATATAAAGGTGATATTAGTGTTTGTTCCAAAATTATATGAGAATCCTGTGATTCTGATGTGTCTTAGTATATGCTTTCAGTAGTAGTAATTATGATGATTATGTAAAACTTTTGTATGCCACAGAAGTAAACAATTTTTTTTTTTTTTGTCAATTGTGTCTTTAACCATGACTATTGTAAGATTTTTGTCATCTATGACTGTTTTACTTTGATCCTTTTATAGGGCAGTTTATAATCAGCTATAGAACTTTGAGGAGTACTCTTAAATATAGGTTTCTGGTAAATTGAGAGATTGTGCCATTGGAATAGAGAAAAACTTCCAGGACTCTCAGGGAGGTCTGATGTATTCATGAGGATTGTTGATCCAATAACGAGCAGAACAGGAGTTAATTGAATGGACTGAACTAACTGAAGATTGAAATAATCTTTTATGACTTTTTGTTTAAAACATTTGCTGATTCTTTTTGTTTTGTTTTTCAAAGTCAAGAAAACTTTCTCTTCTTTTAAGCTTTTTATAGCTTTTAACAATTGAGTAAAGTATGCTCTTATGAGCAAAATTTAAAACATATCCTTTCTCTCAACCTAATTTCTCCAAAATTTGGAAGCTATTTTGTGAGTATTGTTGATTTGTGACAATATAATTATTTGTATAAGTTCAATGAGGATCTGTTTTCTTTTATAAGAGGGCATCACTGGAGACACTGGTTGTTTTACCAAGGCTTTGACTGAAATGGCATTTTCAGATTGCCTTGAGAAAAGGAGGCTGACCTACAGAGCTGATAAAAGCCCCCTGAAAAACTGACTTTATACATTGTCCCTTACAGGGTCCTGACCTGTGGTAAGTGAAGAACATCACTTTCTGTCAGGCCTAGGAACCCCAAGTTTTCTTGGCACCTCAAAAAGAGAGAAATTCACCCAATTCACACAGGTATCTGCAGGCTGGGCTCAAGGCTTTTAAGAAGGTCTAATCTTAGACTCCTTATGATAAAGGTTTCAGCAAAGCTAATTTTAAAAAAAGAGAGACAGCCTATATGGCAAGTGGTTATTCTTGCTGCAATTTATGCAAATAATTAAGGCAAGTATAATAGAACTAAAACTTATTTTACAAGCAAATTGGTTCTACTACAATTTTGTCTTTAATAAAATTGGGGAATTGCACAGAGAAAAGTTATGTTTCCAAATAAACTGTGTACACCCATTATTAGATTCTAACCTTGCCTAAGGCTTTTTAATTTTTATTATTTTCTACAATTTGGACTGAATTCTAAAATTTTTCCTGGCTACAAGTCTCCAAAATAATGTTTTCAATTTTTTTCCTTCTTTTCCTTTTTTCCCCATTTTTCCTGATTTGAAAATCATGAAAAACTAAGCTGTGCTTTTTAAAATGCCATACAAACTGAAGCTAGACAACTTAAACTTTGGAAGAAAATAATACCATCCTATTTATATACATAAACCACTTTCATGCTTGCCTACTGATATATGGACTTCAGAGTAATATGGCATATATCAGGTTTCCAGGATTGTTCTCCTTTTTCGTTTGTTGTTTTCTTTCTCTCTTCCTTCTCCTATGTTTTTTTTTCCTTTGTGGGATGTAAGACTTCACAACTTACTAAAGGTGAGCTTGCCTAACAACTTGGGACCTATCTGTCTAGGAATAAACTGTCCTTGCCATGAGACATCAGATAAAACCTAATACCAGAGACTCACTTTCTTCTAAAATGCTTTCTCTAAAAGCTTTTAAAAAGAAAAGGGTGGAGAAATGTGAAAGGAAAATAAAAATTCGAGACTTCAATTCACTACGCCAAAGGAAAAAAATTAAGCTGAAAGCTGAGTCATGCAAGAAGCTGACTTTCCTTTTGTGCCTAAGCAGATAGCTACAGATAAGAGGTTAAATATCTCCACAGAGTTACTCTGTGTTAGCCTTATCTTATGCAAAGTGCCAATTTACTGAGCACAAAACAAATACATAATTGACTATTCCCCTACCTGTTCCTTTTCTCTTGAATTACCATACCCTCCCTTGGATTACCATAACCTCCCTCTTTCCCCTCCAGCCCACTTTTCCCCTTTAAATACTGAAGCCCTCAAAATCATCTTTGGAGAAAGGCACAGGTCTTTCTCCTGTTTCTGTGACTCTGTCTTTATTTCTTCTGCAAATGTCCTTAACCTTAATAAAATAAACTTCTAATTTGATTGAGACCTGTCTCAGATACTTTTTTGTTTACGTAAGGATGAAGAAACTGAGACTTGGAGAGGCAAATGGACATTTCCAAAATCTTAAAGCCAGTGAAAGGTAGAGACTGATTTAAACTCAGTTTGCCCTCCTCCAAATCCCAGTGGTTTTCTATTGTTGTGCAAATCCCCTTCTCTCAGGTGGCCCCAGCATTCCATAGCGGCTGCATGTACAAGTGAGACTAGCCAAGGAAAATGCCACAGGACTGAAGGATGCAGAAAGGAACAATGACACTGAGATCTGGGATCTGGGGAGGGACTCTGTAACTACAGTCTTTGTGTCTTTAGTTCTTAGTTTTCCTTTGGTTCTTGGTAAGGCACCTTTGGAAAAACTCCAATCTGTCTCAGCTGAACAATGGGCAAAGATACTTTGTTCCTGTCTTGTCCTGCCCCTGTTCCTTTTCCCTTAACATTCCCCATAGAGTCACAAGTGGGAGCAGAGCTGGAAGAACTCAGGGAATGATGGCCGTCATCCTAAGTACACCTTCAAGTCAGGCACTATGCTATAATTTATAACCTCATTTACTCCTCACAGCAACATTTTGAGGTATTGTTGACTGTCCTTATTTTCTAGGTAAAGAGGTTAAGAAAAATGAACAACTCAATGATTAATCATATAGCTAGTCTATACCCTCTCTTATCTCTAAACACTTTTCATTTGGAGCTGTTAATGCCCTCTAGGCTTTATTATAATTATCACATATAATCCTGCCTATTCTCCTCAAAATTATCTGTTGGAGTCATCTTAGAGTCTTTACAGAACACAAAGCATTCAGTCACTTGATTGTAGATGGCAACCTTCTTTTTGATAAACATATGTTAGTCTTAAGCCATCTAAAGTAATGTTAATGTGGGATCTCATGGACTACTGGCAATACAGGAAAAAAACTGGCAAAGAAATCTGACACATTTGACAATTATTCCTGAAGATCTGACCTCTCAATTGTTGAGTGTTGGAGGTCACAGTAAACAAACCATACAAAGATCATGTTAAAAGTCAACATTACTAATATACCATATTTGAAGGATATGTGGTTATTGTCTAATGTGTCTGTGTGAAGAGACCACCAAACAGGCTTTGTGTGAGGAACAAGGCTGTTTATTTCACCTGGGTGCAGGTGGGCTGAGTCCGAAAAGAGAGCAAAGGGTGGTGGGATTATCATTATTTCTTATAGGTTTTGGGATAGGCAGTGGAGTTAAGAGCAATGTTTTAGGGACGGGGTGGATCTCACAAAGTATATTCTCAAGGGTAGGGAGAATTACAAAGAACCTTCTTAAGGGTGGGGGAGATTATAAAGAACCTTCTTAAGGGTGGGGGAGATTATAAAGAACCTTCTTAAGGGTTGGGGAGATTACAAAGTACATTGATCAGTTAGGTTGGGGCAGAAACAAATCACAATGGTGGAATGTCATCAGTTAAGGCTATTTTCACTCTTTTGTGGATCTTCAGATGCTTCAGGCCATCTGGATGTATACGTGCAGGTCACAGGGATATGATGGCTTAGCTTGGGCCCAGAGGCCTGACGTTTCCATCTTCTTATATTAATATGAAAAATAAAACAAAATAGTGGTAAAGTGTTGGGGTGGTGAAAATTTTGGGGGGTTGTATGGAGAGATAATGGGCGATGTTTCTGAGGGCTGCTTCGAGTGGGATTAGGGGTGGCATGGGAACCTACAGTGGGAGAGATTCAAGTGAAGATTTTGGGGTAAGGGGTGATATTGTGGGGTTGTTAGAAGGAGGATTTGTCGTATAGAATTACTGGTGATGGCCTGGATGCGGTTTTGTATGAATTGAGAAACTAAATGAAAGACACAAGGTCTGAACAAAAGAAGAAGAAAAATAGGTATTAAAGGACTAAGAATTGGGAGTACCCAGAACATCCAATTAGAGAGTGTCCAAGGGGGTTCAATGTTATTGTTTGTTTGGCTGGTGAGTTTTTGGGCTCTATCCTTGAGTTTTTTTAATGTTGTCATATACCAGATTAGATTGATTTAGGTAAAAAAAAAAAAACCCTCTTCATTTAAAAATATACAAAATCCTCCTTTTTCAGCAGTGAGTAAATTGAGGCCTCAGCAGTTCTGGAGGACAACTGCAGCTAAAGAGTCAACCTGGGCTTGGAGAACAGATAAAGTTTGTGATATATCTGTAGTGCTGGCAGAGAAGTCATTAGAGAGGCTGTGGAATGTGATGGCAGCAGTTGAGATGCCTGCTATTCTAGTTTCAAGTGCAATAGTGGAGGCGGAAAGTCCTAGACCCAGAAGTAAAGGGATTAGTGGGATGAGTCTTTTTTTTGTCATGTTGGTGTCATGAGGGGGACAGGCAGTTATTTGTTCCCATCTGCAAACTGGATTTTGGGGTAAGGAAGACTAGAGTACATGTGCCCATCCAGTTGGCAGGTAGGCATATGTAGGTGGAAGGGCCACATAAAAAGAAGAGACCTTTTGTTAGGCAGAACTGGAAATGTAAAGTGAAAAGGTGAGAGGGTGTACTGAAAGAAGAATCCTGCACCCCAAATCCTAGAGCTCCAGCAAGGGCAGCAGCCGTTAGAGATTGTAATGGGGATTGATGGTGCAACTGCGTAGAGGGAGAGGTACGGTTCTCATGTTGTATGAGAAAGTGCATAGTGTCTACAAGTGACCTTTCACTGCTATTCATGGGGCTGGTTATAAGCAAGCAGGAGGAGGGTCTAGGAGGAGAATTAGATGAGCAGGGGGAGGGTAGCCAAGGATGGAGTGAGATGCAGGGTACGTGTCTTCCTAAACAATAGTGACTGCCAATGATTTTTGGTTTGTCAGTAATGATAGAGGGCTTATCAGTAATGCAAAGTTGGAATGCTCCCATCTGTTTGATAATGTGTGTGGCTGGGTTCTGGAGATAAAGAGTAAAGGAACATCTGGACAGTGGAAAGTTGCCTTAAGGGATTCCAGTAGGCTGTTGTCAGGAGATGCATAAAGGAGCGGCAACAGGGATAGTTGTTTGTGTGGTTAGGGGTCCAAATATGGAGCAGGGGTGGAATTGACATAAGGAGAAAGGTGCCATAAGTAGATGTGGAGAAGTGTGGCAGCTTGTGGGTGTGAGATGTCTGGGGAGTTCTCACCAAATCTGTCTGGAAAGTAAAGAAGTTCCTCAGGCGGGTAAAGATGAGGGCTATTAAAGGAGGTTCTGAGGTGCAGGGAGATGGGAGAGGTAGCCCGGTCAGATTGCAGAGTGGGGATGGCTGTGTAAGAGCAGGAAGAAAGGGAAACACATAGCCAACAATTCTTTGCTAGAGAAGGATTGGAGGCAGTGAGCAGAGAGTGGGTGAAATTGATAGTATGCTGGAGGTAACTAAGGAGACGTAGAGAGTGGCATAAGCTGGGAATGAGAATAAGAGTATAAAAGTAAAGAATAGAACTTCATCAGGGTGGAAGTATTGGAGGGTGCCCTGCCACCAAAGATCATCTACCCACTTCAAGAGGGAGTCAAGAGTGGCGGTTTGGGGATAGCACCAGGAGATATCAAATGTGATGTGTTGGAGAACAATGTAAACTGGCAGTGCAAACAAGAGCAGGTCATTTATGAGTAGTTGAGAATGGTGAATAGGAGTATGACTAGACAGAATGTAGTAGGGATGACAAGTTTTTGGGGCACAGTCCAAGTAGTGGGGGTGACTACGTAAAGCCCTGTTGCAAAGAGTAGGGTAAGGATGGATAGATCTAATAGAATGAAGGGATGTATTAGGCTCATAAGGGTTATTACTGTTCTTCAGAAATGCGAGTAAGTTTAAGAGAAGTAAGGGAGAGTATGTGCGACTTCCAGGAGGAAGAGGAGATATCTGGCTGGCTGTCCAATGGACACAGCTTTATCCTGGAATGGTGAACCCAATGGGGAGGGTCCTGAAGGCGAACGGCGATTGGAGTACTATAGATGACTAAGTAGGGTCTGGTCCATCGAGGTTGTAGAGTTTAAGGGGTCAGATTCTTAAAAAGAACTCATCGTCCAGCTAGGGTGTCTTCATATGGCTGGAAAGCTGGAGTAGGCAAGAGAAGATTAGCAGCCTGGTGAATTTCCTGTCTAGCCTGCTGGAGGACTGGAAGATAGTCACCTACAGGGCTGCTGTCTGGGATAAGGCTGGGGCCGAGTAAGAAAGTGCATCCATATAAAAGTTCAAATGGACTGTACCCTGTAGCATCTCGAGGACAGGCTCTAATTCTGAGAAGGGCAAGAGGTAAAAGTACTGTCCAGTCCTTTTTAAGTTGGAGGCTGAGCTTGGTGAGGTGTGTCTTTAAAAGACCATTAGTCTGTTCTACCTTTCCTGAAGATTGAGGACAGGAGGGAGAAACTGCTTGGGTGATTTGACTAATAAAGGCCAGCCCATTATCGGACTGTATAGAGGTGGGAAGGCCAAACTGAGGAATTATGTCTGATAGAAGGGAAGAAATGACTGCGGTGGCCTACTCAGACCCTGTGGGAAAGGCCTCCACCCATCCAGTGAAAGTGTCTACCTAGACCAAGAGGTATTTCAGTTTTCTGACTTGGGGCGTGTAAGTAAAGTCAATTTGCAGTCCTGGGCAGGGGCAAATCCCCGAATTTGATGTGTAGGGAAGGGAGGGGGCCTGAACAATCCCTAAAGGGTAGTAGAATAGCAGATGGAACACTGAGTAGTGATTTCCTTGAGGATAGATTTCCATGATGGAAAGGAAATGAGAGGTTCTAAGAGACAGGCTGGTGGCTTGTAACCTACATGGAAGAGGTTATAAAATGATGACAGAATAGAATGGGCCTGTGAGGCTGGAAGGAGATATTTTCCTTGGTCTAAGAACCATTTGCCTTGTGTGGGAAGAGATTGATAGGTGGAAGTTTCAGTGGAGGAGTAGGTGGGAGTGACTGATGAGAAGGAGAAAAACTGGCCATGAGGGACAGAAGTTGGATTTCTAGCTGCTTCTTTAGCTACCTTATCAGGATAAGCATTGCCCTGAGTGATGGGATCTGATGCCTTTTGGTGGCCCTTTTAGTGTATGACTCCAGCTTCTTTTGGAAGTAAAGTGACCTTGAGAAGAGTTTTTATTAAAGAGGCATTAATGATGAAGGACCTTTGTGTAGTGAGGAAACCTCTTTCAGCCCATATGACAGCATGGTCGTGCAGAATATGGAAGGCGTATTTAGAGTCAGTATAAATATTGACGCTTAGTCCCTTTGCAAGGGTGAGGGCTCAAGTTAAGGCAATGAGTTCAGCTTGCTGAGAGGTAGTGGAGGGGGGCAGAGCAGTAGCCTCAGTGATAGATGTGGAAGATACTATAGCATAGCCTGTCTTTGCTAGTGAATGGCGATTAGGCCTGGTGGAACTGCCATCAATAAACCAAATGTGATCAGGGTGAGGAACAGGAAAGAAGGAAATATGCAGAAATGGAGTGAATGTCAGGTGGATCAGAGAGATACAGTCATGGGGGTCAGGTGTGATATCTGGAATAATGTGGGAGGCTGGATTGAAGTCCAGGCCAGGAACAATGGTAATTGTGGGAGACACAACACAGAGTGGGTATAGCTGAAGGAGCCAGGGAGCAGTAAGTATATGCATCAGGTGTGAGGAAGAAAATAGATTTTGGAAGTTATGAGAGCTGTAGAGAGTGAGTTGAGCATAGTTTGTGATTTCGAAGGCCTCTAAAAGTATTAGGATGGTGGCAGCCACTGCAAGGAGACATGATAGCCAGCCTAAAACAGTAAGGTCAAGTTGTTTGGACAAAAAGGCTACAGGACACAGTCCCAGTCCTTGTGTAAGAATTCCAGCTGCACAGCCCTGCACTTCAGCTGTGTGTAATGAAAAGGTTTGGGATGAGTCAGGGAGAGCATTTAGGATCTATGGGGTCAGCTAGGTTTCCTTTTGTGAGTTTATATAATGGTTTTGTTAGGATGGCAAAACCAGGTTTCCAAAGATGAAAGTATCCAACCATGCCTAGGAAGGAAAGTCGTTTTATAGAAGGTGTTGGGGTTTGAGAGATTAGTCGGCAGGGAGAGCACGTGTGTTTTTATGAAGAATTATGCTGAGGTAGGTAATGGATGGAGAAGAAATTTGAGCTTTGGAGGGGGATACCCGATATACTTTGGAGAATAAATGTAGAAGGAGCAGAAGGGTGTCTTATTGAGAAGATTCAAAGGAGGGGCTACAAAGTAGAATATCATCAATACATTGAGTAAGGTGAGAAGCGGAGGGGTGGAAAGAAAGTAAATCATGGAAAAGAGCTTGGCTGAAGTAATGAGGACTGTCCCTGAAGCCTTGCAGCAGCACAGCCCAGGTAAGCTGCTGGGACTGATGGGTGTCAGGGTCAGTTCAGGTAAAAGCAAAGAGAGGCTGGGACGAGGGGTGCAGGGGAATAGTGAAAAAAGCATCTTTAAGATCAAGAATGGAAGAGTGAGTTGTGGAGGAAGGTATTGAGGACAAAAGAGTGTACAGATTGGGCACTACAGGGTGAATAGGCAAAACAAATTGGTTGATAAGGGGCAGATCCTGAACTAACCTATGAGACTTGTCTGCTTTTTGAACAGGTAAAATGGGGAATTGTAAGGAGAGTTTACAGGTTTTAGAAGCCCATGCTGTAACAGGCAAGTGATGACAGGCTTTAATCCTCTCAAAGCGTGCTGTGGGATGGGATATTGGTGTTGAACGGGGTAAGGGTGATTAGGTTTTAATGGGATGGTAATGGGCATGTGATCAGTTGCCAGGGAGGGAGTAGAGATGTCCCATACTTGTAGGTTAAGGTTGGGGGGGGGGGGTACGACCCTGGAATGAAGGCTGGTTCAACTTACAGAAATCAATAAATGTAATCCATCATATAAAGAGAACCAAAGACAAAAACCACATGATTATCTTAATAGATGCAGAAAAGGCCTTTAACAAAATTCAATAGCCATTCATGCTAAAAACTCTCAATAAATTAGGTATTGATGGGACTTATCTCAAAATAATAAGAGCTATTTATGACAAACCAATAGCCAATATCATACTGAATGGGAAAAAGTAGAAGCATTCCCTTTGAAAACTGGCACAAGACAGGGATGCCCTCTCTTACCACTCCTATTCAACATAGTGTTGGAAGTTCTGGACTGGGCAGTCAGGCAGGAGAAAGAAATAAAGGGTATTCAATTAGAAAAAGAGGAAGTTAAATTGTCCCTGTTTGCAGATGACATGATTGTGTATTTAGAAAACCCCATCGTCTCAGCCCAAAATCTCCTTAAGCTGATAAGCAACTTCAGCAAAGTCTCAGGATACAAAATCAATGTGCAAAAATCACAAGCATTCCTATACACCAATAACAGACAACAGAGAGCCAAATCATGAGTGAACTCCCATTCACGATTGCTTCAAAGAGAATAAAATACCTAGGAATCCAACTTACAAGGGATGTGAAGGATCTCTTCAAGGAGAACTACAAACCACTGCTCAACGAAATAAAAGAGGACACAAGCAAATGGAAGAGCATTCCATGCTCATGGATAGGAAGAATCAATATCGTGAAAATGGCCATACTGCCCAAAGTAATTTATAGATTCAATGCCATCCCCATCAAGCTACCACTGACTTTCTTCACAGAATTGGAAAAAAACGGCTTTAAATTTCGTATGGAACCAAAAACAAGAGTCTGCATTGCCAAGACAATCCTAAGCAAAAAGAAAGCTGAAAGCATCATGCTACCTGACTTCAAACTATACTACAAGGCTACAGTAACCAAAACAGCATGGTACTGGTACCAAAACAGAGATATAGACCAATGGAACAGAATAGAGCCCTCAGAAATAATACCACACATCTACAACCATCTGATCTTTGACAAACCTGACAAAAAGAAGAAATAGGGAAAGGATTCCCTATTTAATAAATGATGCTGGGAAAACTGGCTAGCCATATGTAGAAAGCTGAAACGGATCCCTTCCTTACAGCATATACAAAAATTAATTCAAGATGGATTAAAGACTTAAATTAAATGTTAGACCTAAAACCATAAAAACCCTAGAAGAAAATCTAGACAATACCATTCAGGACATAGACATGGGCAAGGACATCATGTCTAAAACACCAAAAGCAATGGCAACAAAAACCAAAATTGATAAATGGGATCTAATCAAACTGAAGAGCTTCTGCACAGCAAAAGAAACTACCATCAGAGTGAACAGGAAACCTACAGAATGGGAGAAAATTTTTGCAATCTACCCATCTGACAAAGGGCTAATATCCAGAATCTACAAAGAACTTAAATTTACAAGAAAAAATCAAACAAGCCCATCGAAAAGTGGGCATAGAATATGAACAGACACTTCTCAAAAGAAGACATTTATGCAGCCAACAGACACATGAAAAAATGCTCAGACCATTTGCCCATTTTTCGACAAAAATTATCTAGGTCTCGTAGGATGGAGAAATCAAAAGTGCTGTTTTCTGGCCATTTAGAAACATTGTCGAGTTTGTATTGGGGCCAAGCCATGTTGCAGAAGAAAATAAGACTTTAGGTCAGGAGAGAGTTGAAGAGGTTTTAAGTTCTTGAGAACACAGGCTAAGGGAAAAGAAGGAGAAATGGAGGGTGGAAGGTTGCCCATAGTGAAGGAGGCAAGTTTAAAGAGAAGGGTAGAGACACCGTGAAGGGGAGTGGGGAGCAGTCCTGGGCTGCAACGTGGGTGAGCAGCCACCAAGGGAATTGACTTGCCACCAAGGGAGGGTGGGTGAATGACCAAGGCAGGCATCCCATCAGAGATCAGACACCAATGGAAAGTGGGTGAATAATCAGAGAGGCGCCCCCGCAATGATTAAACACCAAGGGAAGACTGCCTTCGCAAGTCCATGACCAGCGCCGGAGTTTTGGGTCCACGGATAAAATGTGTCTCCTTTGTCTCTACGAGAAAATGAAAAGAATTTAAATTAAGAGAAAGGAGAGATTGAAGGGTGGTGCCAAGATTGAAAGGAGAAAGAGGTTGAGGGATAGTGAGAGAGGTTGGAGAAGAGAGTAAAAAGAGGCCGTTTACCTGATATAACATCAGTGAGATGTTCCTTGAGCTGGCTGGTCTGAGGACCCGAGGTTATAGGTGGATCTCTTCATGGAGTGAGGGTGAGGACAGGGGACTGGTGTCCTGAAGGAGTCCCGCCGACCCAGGTCTTCGGCACCAAATGTCTCACGCATCCAGGTGAAGAGACCACCAAACAGGCTTTGTGTGAGCAACATGGCTGTTTATTTCACCTGGGTGCAGGTGGGCTGAGTCTGAAAAGAGAGTCAGCAAGGGTGGTGGGATTATCATTAGTTCTTATAGGTTTTGGGATAGGCGGTGGAGTTAAGAGCAATGTTTTGGGAGCAGGGGGTGGACCTTACAAAGTACATTCTCAAGGGTGAGGAGAATTACAAATAACCTTCTTAAGGGTGGGGGAGAGTATAAAGAAACTTCTTAAGGGTCAGGGAGATTACAAAGTACATTGATCAGTTAGGGTGGGGCAGAAATAAATCACAATGGTAGAATGTCATCAGTTAAGGCTGTTTTCACTTCTTTTGTGGATCTTCAGTGGCTTCAGGCCATCTGGATGTATATGTGCCTGTCACAGGGGATATGATGGCTTAGCTTGGGCTCAAAGGCCTGACAGTTATCTTACGAGATCACAAATAGGGAAAGAACTATCATGGCATGAGGTACAGTTTTCAATGACAACGTCATATTTAGATTCAAAAAGTGCTGAATCTCAAGCAATCAGGATGAATATGAAGATATTGTGCTCTGAAAAATGGACTTGAAGACTGGCCCTAGGGAACGTCAAAACACTGATGTCAAAAGTGCACTGGAAGAATTTGATTAAAAGTATTGCATTGTGAGTGGGTAAAGGCAGTATTTCTGCATTATAAACATGATGTGATTTTTTGTGTGTGACGGAGTCTCACGCTGTCACCCAGACTGGAGTGCAGTGGCACCGTGTCAGCTCACTGCAACCTCCGTCTCCTGGGTTCAAGCATTCTTCTGCCTCAGCCTCCCGAGTAACTGGGATTACAGGTGCCCACCACCACCTCTGCCTAATTTTTAAAAAAATATTTTTAGTAGAGATGGGGTTTCACCATGTTGGCCAGGCTGGTCTCAGCCTGCTGAGCTCAGGTGACCCACCTGCTTTGGCATCCCAAAGTCCTGGGATTACAGGCATGAGCCACTGCGCCCGGCCGTGATTTTTAAATATATAATTTAAACTCAACATTTTAATCAAGGTATACAAATTAATGAATAGCATGTGATTTTACCTATAAGTAATTAAAATAACACATTATTATGCACAGACAGTTGTCTATTTCATTTGCATCCTGATATGTTTTAATATCAACAAATATAAAAGTGAAAATCTTTTCTTAAGAGTTCATTTAGTAAATGAGGATGCTGTAATATTTGGAGTCACTCACATGTGGTACTTAGTCTTATATCCACTATTCCACTCTCATGGAAGTGATGACTATGTGTTCACTCACACATGGTTCAGACTAGCATACAGTCTGTCCTCAGTCAACGTGTGTTGAGTGTTGCTGTCATTTCAGAGATAAAGAAATACAGACTTCAATGAGTTAGGAGACTTGGCCAAAGCACACAGCGAATAATGAGCAGAGTTGGTTCTGTGACAGTTTTCTGACCTTCTGGCCAGAGTATAAGCCACTACATCCAGCTAGAGTGCAAGGAATCATTTCCTCTTACCCCGCTGGGAGGATAGCCTCATCACAGGGCAAAGACTACAAAGCTTGTAGGCCATGAATGATATCTAGAGACATGTACTATGTCTGGATCCGGCCACTGCTCAGGACAACTTCGTGCACGCAAGTTTGGCCTTTTGCTAATTTGTTATCAGTTCATGATAGCTGGCAAGCAAAATTGGCAATATTTGATCACTTGGCTTAGTAATACCATTTTTTTTTTCCATTTCAAACATTATCTCTTTTTGTCTCATATTCTTTTCAACACATGATAGCAGCAGCTCACACTGCTGATGCAACATAGATGAAGAGCACCTCCCCCTCCCCCACCTGTGGGCCGATCCCACCATGTGGATCCCAAGGCCACCCCAGGAACTCTTTGGAGGGGAGAAGCCCAGTGGAAACTTTTTCAGCTGTGTGGTGATTTAAGAAATACTAGGAAAAGGGTTTTGGCAGAATAGGCATAGCAACAAGGTTATTGATGTTGCAAATCGGCATACATTTTAATAAATGACATCAGATTTAGTCACAATTAGAGAAAGTTTTTTTTTTAATCACAGTTTTATTAAGATGTTGGAGGTATATTCTCACAAGTTAAAGAATACGGTCTCCAAATATCATTTTAAGAATTGTACTTTAAAGAAATGTTAGCATTCCCTTAATTAAGAAATGCATGGAATATATGTGTGATGGGTGTGTGTGTGTGTGTGTGTGTGTGTGTGTGTGTGTGTGTGTTGTTTAAATCTTTTTCACTCTGGGCAGGGCAAGTTTTCAAAGGCTGGGCTGTCTCTGAGTAGAATCATGCCATAAGTTGCTTTCTGCCTTGCCCCCTCCCCACCATTCAACAAAAGTCCTTGTGGACCTCCCATCAGCTCCCTTCTTCCTTTCCATTCTCTCTCCAGGCTCCATGCTAGCCCTCAGAGTTGTCCACCATAAAACATTCCTCCTGGGGCCTCACCCAGAAATGGCATGTCTCCTTTGAAGTGATTAGGTCCCGGAATGTTAGGATCAGAGAAGACTTGAGGTTGGGCATGGTGGCTCACGCCTGTAATCTCAGCACTTTGAAGGCCGGAGGGGGTGGATCACCTGAGGTCAGGAGTTCAAGACCAGCATGGTCAACCTGGTGAAACCCCATCTCTACTAAAAATACAAAAAGTAGCCAGACCTGGTAGCAGGCATCTGTAATCCCAGCTACATGGGAGGCTGAAGCAAGACAATCACTTGAACGGGGAGGCGGAGTTTGCAGTGAGCCGAGATTGTGCCATTGCACTCCAGCCTGGGTGACAGAGCAAGACTCCATCTCCAAAAAAAAAAAAAGACTTGGGTAAGTCCCTGGGTACAAACACTTCTCATGTTCAAAGTAAAGGGCTCAAGGACCAAAGACCTCAATCTTCTGGGGTGACATGTCAGGGCAGACTCTGAGAATCATGTCTGGGTGTCTCTAATGCTTTCCCAGGGCCCAGAAGAGCAACCCATGTGGACAACGCTGATAAAAGGAATCAGTCCTTGAGGTTCCGGCACCATCCTACTCTTTGCCTTGCCTTCTTCCTCCAGACTGGCCCCAAGTGCCTCTTCAAATCCACCCCTCTGAATGGGCCAGCGTGGGCCTACTCACTGAAACGTGGTTGTGCCAGAAGAGGATTCCAGATTCAGACTGATGCAGGGGTGGGTGAATACTGTGACTTGGAGAAGATTGCCTGGGCTTGAGTCCTCATTGTCAAGAACAAATCCATATTATCATGAAAACTTACTGGGCTGGGCATGGTGGCTCACACCTGTAATCCCAGCACTTTGGGAGGCTAAGACAGGAGGATTGCTTGAGGTTAGCAGTTTGAGACCAGCCTGGGCAACACAGGGAGAACAAGTCTCTACAAAAAATAAAATTAGCTGGGTGTGATGGTCCAAACCTCTACTCCAGGCTACTCAGGAGGCTGAGGCAGGAGGACTGCTTAAGCCCAGGAGTTTGAGGCTGCAGAGAGCTTTGATTGTGCCGTTGCACTCCAGCCCAGGCAACAGGCAAGACCTTGTCTATAAAAACTTACTTTTTTAAAAGGACATTTATTACAATCCCTTTAATTGTCAACCTGTGAGTTACAGGAAGCTTCTATTTTAGGGAGACCAAAGGCTAAAAAAGACAGTTGTTAATTCTCAGCACAATTCAGAATTTTTTGGCATACATATCATTCTTTTCTTCCCTGATCCATACACATGTAACATTCACAACCTGAACCCTTCAATGGAGTCTCCTTGTTCCTAAGATAAAGTCCAGCCCTATAAAGGCCCTCAATATGGAACCTTGCTGACCTCTCTGGCCTCATTTTGTACCACTGACCCCTCTTTCTGTGTGCTTCAGCCCTCCTGTCTTCTTCCTAGGAGAGGTTTTTCCTCATTCCTCAGTCCTAGTCAAGCCCCCCATCCCCACCCCAGTTGCACACTCCCTTAGCAACTTGGCAACTTCTGAAGGATTTATACAATTGTATTTAAGCAATTAGTTGAGTAACTGGTTGAGTATTCACTCCATATTCCTGAAAGACCACTCCCAGAGGGCATGGTTCATCTCTGTCTTGTCCCCCAAGAGCTTATGACTGTGCCTTGCATGTATAATGGGCACATAATATTGGTTGAATGAAGAATGGGGATCATGGTGGGGCAGAATGTCTGGCAACCACACTGAATACAGGGGTGGGTTCTGGCCCAGCTGACTAGCAATGGGAGCTGGAGGGACGCAGCCTAGGTGGCTTATGAGAGCAGCCAGTGAACAGGCTGCCAGGCCAACCGGGGAGAGGGAGGCACAGCCTGGAGCATCTCATGAATAGGCCTCAGATAACCCTGCTGCCTGGGCCCCTCCTGGGATGAGCACAGAGAGGACTCTGGAATTTGGCTTTCTGGCTCCATGTGTTTTTGAGCAACACAAGATTGGGATAAAAACCAGTTTAGGAGGAAACACAATGTTCTTTTATTCCTTGAAGGTCTGGGAAATCCTCTTGAGGTACAAGACAAGTTAGAGTGGTCAAACTCATTCTCCACACCACATGACCCAGAAGGGACCCTGGTCACCGTAGGCATTAGGGTGTTTCTGGCTCCAGTTGAAAGAAAGTTCCTGGCTTTGGAGTCAGGAAAACAGGTTCAAATCTCTGTTTTTCCACTTGTTAGCTGTGTGAACTCTGGCAAATGACATGATCTCTCCTTGAGCTTTAATATTCGCTCTTATAAAATTGGGTACAATTACTAGGTTAACACGGGAATTAACAGATCATAAATAAAGTGCCTGACCTAGAGAAGGCACTATATGTAAACAATCATTAAAATTACTGATGGTTTTATTACTATGTTAGCTTGTGGAGGGACTTTGGCTTTGATTCCTGTAACTTTTGACTCTTCTTTTAATGGGGGTTAAATAAAATCCCATTGTGAACAGGTGTTCTAGCTGCTAGAAAGTTAGATTTCTCAGATAACAGAAACCTTCCTTTCAATAGCCTTTTATTCCTATTCGATGCAATTGCAGCTCTGATTCAGAAACCTTATGATCAGGAATGTTCTCTCCAATGAGTGGGAAGGGAGGTCACCTCCACTCTGCTGTCCTAGCGATGACAGGAAATGCTGCACTGAGGTGTTGAGCCCAGTTACTGTTAGGAAGGACACACAAAGAGGTGCACATTCCTGAGTGATGAGTGCGGGGCATTTTGTTTATCCACTCCTTATAAGGAATAAGTTATTGTTGGTTCTGCAGAAGGTCACTGTTGTTTCTCTCTCCTCAAGTGGCTGTTATCAGCTTTTTCCTCAAAGGGGTGGAACCATGATTAAACAGGGTAAATATGCCGGCACTTAACATACCCAATTATGAGGATATTGACAGACCCTTGGAACAGAGCTGGGGATTGTGTCTAATCCTACTGACTCTCAGAAGACAAGCCTCCTTTGAACCTCAGAGGCCAGGCAGCCTGGGAGCCAGCCACAAAAGTTGCCTGGTAGGAAGAGCTGGAGTTGTTTTTACCCTGCCACAGGCCATTCGTTCCTTTCCTTCCCTTTCCTTTCACTGATAGCCCTTGAGTACTGCGGTGTTGTGCAGGGGGTCCTGCAAGGAGCAAGGGACCCAGAAAGTGAGGGGTGATGCCTTTCCTTCTCTCAGAAGGATCAGTCCTTTACACTCAAAGGAACATGTAGATCTCAAGGCCACCCCTAGGATCTCTAAAGCTCAAGCCTCACCTCCGTGCTGAAGCCCCTGTCCTGTCCACCTCCTGTCCTTGGGACTCCCACTGCACCATTCGCACAGTCTGATGCTTGCTTTCTATGGTCTTTCGTGGTTTGTGATTCTTTCATGGGTGCTGGTCTGGCCTCCTCACCAAGACCACAGGCTCCTCATAGGCAGGTACTGCGGCTTCCACTTCATGTGCGACCCTGCAGGGCTCAGCCCAAGTGCAAAAGTGCAGAGCATTAAAGGGGTGCTTGGTGAAAGCTGGTCGATGGATTGATGGAAAGTGGGTTAGGTTTGTTTCGTTTTTTTTTTTTTTTTTTTTTTTTGAGACAGAGTCTTGCTCTGTTGCCCAGTCCAGAGTGCAGTGGTGCAATCTCAGCTCACTGCAACCTCCACCTCCTGAGTTGAAGCAATTCTCCTGCCTTAGCCTCCTGAATAGCTGGGATTACAGGTGCATGCCACCACGTCCAGCTAATTTTTTTTTTTTTTTTGAGGGGGAGTCTTGCTCTGTCGCCCAGGCTGGAGTGCAGTGGTGCTATCTCAGCTCACTGCAAGCTGTGCCTCCTGGGTTCACGCCATTCTCCTGCCTCAGC
This sequence comes from Rhinopithecus roxellana, assembly GCF_007565055.1. NCBI lineage: Eukaryota > Metazoa > Chordata > Mammalia > Primates > Cercopithecidae > Rhinopithecus > Rhinopithecus roxellana. Next base: position 22,874,483 of record NC_044556.1, on the reverse strand, counting down.
CTCTCGAGTAGCTGGGACTACAGGCGCCCGCCACCATGCCTGGCTAATTTTTGTATTTTTAGTAGAGACAGGGTTTCACCGTCTTAGCCAGGATGGTCTCGCTCTCCTGACCTCTTGATCTACCTGCCTCGGCCTCCCAAAGTGCTGGAATTACAGGCATGAGCCACTGTGCCCAGCCAGATTAGGTTATATAAGACCAAAAGGCCTGGATGATCACCTCCTTCCTATAGTCTGTTAAGAACAAGCCCTATGGAATACTATTCAGCCATAAAAAAGAATGAAATCCTGTCATTCCCAGGAACATGGATGGAGCTACAGAACATTACATTAAGTGAAGTAAGCCAGGACCAGAAAGTCAAACACCACATGTTCTTATTCATATGTGGAAGTTTAATAAATAAAGTTGATCTCAAAGAAGTAAAAAGTAGAACAGCGTATACTAGAGGCTGGAAAGGGTAGAGGGACAGGAGGGATGGGGAGACATTTGTTAAAAGGTACAAAATTATAGCTAGCTAGGAGGAATAAGTTTTGGTGTTCAATACCACTGTAGGATGACTTAGCTAATGGTACACATTATATAGCTTCAAACAGCTAGAAGGAGGATACTGAATGTTTACACAAAGAAATGATAAATGTTTGAGATGTGGACATGCTGATTACCCTGATCTGTCACCATTTATTATATGTATCACTATATACTCTGTGAATATGTACAGTTGTTATTTGTTAATTAAAAAATAAATAAAAAACCAACCAAATGAAACCAAACCAAAAGAGTCAGCCAGAGGTAGAGAGCTGGTCTAAAGGCACCTATGTCTCTTCCACCCAACACTAGCTCCTAATTGTCCATAGAGCTGACCAGACACAAGAATTCCACTCTGGATTTTTCTTGCAGATGACCATTTAAAAAATCCACTTTCCATGTGCTCCTCCAGGCTCATGGGAGCTCATCATTACGTGGTACTTCCTGGGCTCCGTAGTGTGCCCAGCACTGCACTTAGAACTCAGTGCAAAGGAACAGAGCTGCCACCTTGCCCCAAGGACATTCTGTGTCATCTGGGGTGAAAATACACACCGAGAGGCACCTCCTTCCCGTCCCCACATCCCTCTTGCTTTTATCCCTCAGGCCTTTGTAAACCTTTTATCGTCTATTCAATTTCCTGCTATTGCTTTCCAGAGCCTGGGGAATGAGGACCAATTTCCCCATCTCCCCTTTCTGGTTCTCTGACATCTTTCACAGACCTCCTTGTCTTTTTTTTGGTTTCATTGTTAATTGCCATAGGAGCAAATAAGAACAGGCATGGGAAAGTTGCAAAGGTTCCCAAAGCTTTACTTTTCTCCCCTGCTGATGAAAGTTAAGTTGGTACACATTTTCTGGACAGCGAATTTCCACTACTGCCTTAATAGCTCATGGACTGTAGCTCTTCCCCCCGCCAGGTCCTTCATGACCCACCAACCCACCAGAAAAGGGCAGAACCAGCATTGGGTGGAGTCAGGAAAGTGCCCTCCCTTGCCCAAGGGGAGTTCTCCTAGCAGGTCTTGCATGGGCCTGAGAGGGCTGCCTGGTGGATGCCAGGACTGTGCTGAACAGCTGCAGTAACCTGAGGCACTGATGTTTAGAGACTACAGCATCCGAAACCCCATTGTTAAAAATAGGAATTTTCTAATATTATTGAGAATCATTTCATTGATGGTCTTAGAAAAAGGATCTCTACGTTGACTAATAAGAACACGAAGGAGCTTAACAAATTTCCAAGACAGTTGGCTGCTTACGTAACTAGAATAATTGGACAAGCTAGGAAATGCCCACATAAACTACGTAAGGACATCTATTGCAGAAAGAAAGTTCATCTTTTTTTTTCCAAATCTCAAATCTTTCCTATGGAAAGGAACTTTCCTCTTAAAGTGGGGGCTGTGGACATGGCAAGTAAAGAAAATGAACTGGCTTGTGCAGGCCACCTGCCAGAAAAATTACGCCGTGATAGTTAAATATATCTGGTTAACTCCAGTGATTCTGATTTTTCACAGACAACCTATTATCAAAATATGGTGGGCTTTCCCTAAGGTTTCCCACGTTGCACAAGTTCTGCTGAACATGAATTTGGGATTGAAAGTAGCTTTAACTTTTTTGCAGAAAAATATGTTTAAGTGAATTTGTACCTTATTTGGTGAGGAGAGAAGATCTCGGAGTTTGGTGGATTGCCTTCTTGTGCTCACCAATACTTTACAGGAAGAAAAGCAATACACCTTACATGGCTGCTGTATAGATTTGGTGCCACTGGCAAAGTCACTACTTAAAGGCACGTTTGAAAAATATGTAATAATTGGTTTAAACTGGATTCAATCAGTCATTAAAATGTGGTGGTCAGGATTATCATCAAACAAATTATAATCATGGAAATATTCATATTTTAAAACAATGAAGTGTATTGTGGGAACAGGTAAACCATCTGGGAAATACTGCTATTACAGCCAAGGATATAAACACTTATTTGTAACAGTGGCAATTGTAACAATTGAGAGATTACAGCTACGAAAGAGTGTTTGGTTATTCAAAACATCCCTTGACTATATGACTTCCAAGAAAATGTCTCATCAGAATTGTGAACTATGGGAGAAATCAAAACCACTTTTGTCTTTAAAAAGCCATATAATGAACCCACTAATGAAATTCTAACAATATACTTTGTACTGAAGTAGAAAAATACCCAAAAGGAGCAGTTTCAACTTCAATTAGGTGGAAGTATACTATGAAGATACTTGAACTTTGGTGCATTTGGGATTTATGTGGTTATTTGGTAACATTGTTTAGGAACTACTGGGTCTTAATGTAGTCCTGCATATTACATAAGCATATAATTTAAACTATATGAAAAAATAAGACAAGGACTTGTTACTAGGAACCATAAAGACCAATCTTAGTTAATTTTTTAAAGATTATGTTTTATAAGAAAACAAATGTGTGCAGCTATTCTCTTATGTTGAAAAGGCTTTGAAAGTTTAAAAAATTATGGCAAATAACCAATATTAAAACTGTTTTTCTCACAATGAGATATTGTGAATGCAAAAAGCCTTAAATGTTAATAAGCCAATGTGTTATGATACCAATATCTGTAAAACATTTGTTTGATGATAATCCTGACCACCACATTAAAAAAAAAAAAAAAAATTTAAAACCATCCACGCTTCTGCATGTTCAAAGGTAAATCAGAGGAATTAAATCAGAGGTTTATATTCATGAAGAATATTGTCACTGAAATGTTTTTCACAACATTTTTACAACTTGAGAATATTTTTAGCATCTGATTTTTTTTTTTTTTTGACCAGGGTCATCATGTCATGTAGGCATATGTTATATCTACATAAAAGGAAAGAATTAATATGTATTTTTATGAATGCTTAACTAGAAATGTCTATGGAGTTGGCTAATTTATACACATTTAATTAGCTATAGATTTCTAATATTTTCAGTTCTGTATAATTTAAGCTTTCTTTGAGTAAATTTATTAGATACTCTTTTTTAAAAAGTTCAAGTGCTTTGATCAGTCGATTCATCTGCTAAATTAGGAATAAAAAGAAAAATATGAAACACGAAGAATTGTATACAATGAAATTAAGACAGAAAAAAACTATTATTACTTTGAAACTGTTGAACATGATGTTTTTAAGAATTTTTAATGATATAAGAAAATGCTCAAAATATAATGTTAGGTGAAAAAAGAAAACACAGTATACATTCTCAACCACAAAATTATATGTGTGTGACTATATAGAAGTATGTGTGCATGTGTGTGTGAATGTTATGAAATTAAAGTATATCAGAATGTTAATAGTGATTCTTTTTGAGTATTGGGGACACGACAATTTTTATTTTCTTTTTTATGGCTTTCTGTGTTTTCCAAAACATCTACCATCATAGTTTTCCACATGATCAGTAAAAAACCTCATGTGAAAAGAGAAAAACATGTTTAGGAAAGTTCCTTACATAATTGCTAGCAAGAAACAGAGTGATTACTGTATCCAGGGGCTTTACCTGTATCCAGGTATCTTGTGTGGTCTTCATAGCAGCACTGGGAGGTGGGTGTCAGTGCCCCTGTTTTCAAGACCTAGAAGAGTCCCAGGCTCAGGGAGATTAAGTATGTTGTCCAAAGTCATACAGCTTTTGTGTCAGGGCCAGGATTTGATGCCACACCTGTCTGATCAGAGGTGGGACTTACAGACGTTCTTGGGTACAACCTGCTCCACATTTCCTTGCCAAGCATAGAGCTCGCTCAGCAGCCTTCATCCCAGGGAAGGTGTGAGCAGCAAATGAGAGTACATAGGTTCGTTTGGTGTGTCTACGGCGCTTTTAAACTATGACATGTTGAACTTCAGCACCCAGACAGGGACCCTTAAAGGACCCCTGTAGAGTCCCACCACATTTTAATGAGAAGTCAGTCTCGGAGTTGAAGAAAATCTTTTATTTATAGGAAGTTGCCTACACTAAAATGAGTTTTCTGTGTGGGTGGAAATTTGCTTGGTTAGAAATTGAATTCTTGATTTGCATCCAAGCTTTTCTAATAATCCATTTAAGGAAGGGGAAATACTCCCACACGGGATGGGTTTACAAAGTCTTGAGAAACCTGTAACTCTCTGAGTTTATCTAACAAATCGGCCTGTCCCTGACTCAGCCTGCTCAAGTCAGGAGGCTTGCGGGAATACGTGAGCTGCCTAAACAGATACGAAAGCTCTTATTTCATCACCAAAACATCTTCTGTAAGGCAGTGTTGAGCTCCGATATGAAGACCAACTTGGATAGGATCCTCAGGGTACAAAGCTGCTTGGAGTGACTGCTGCTCTATTAAGCATATCAGATCTCACCCATGACCCCCTCCCTCCTAGCCTCACTGTCACCACCTGCCCTTTCCCCACCCCACCCCTCCAAAAAAAACAATCTGTGGCTGGGCCTGAAGTCTCTTTGATGAGGATGAAATTTTTCATCGATGATTGGAGAGACAGCCTAAATGAACACAGTGCCCAATGATATGATTTAAATTTCTACCAAGCTGTCACCTGTCCAACCCTTTCCTGAAAGCAGAGCAGGAGTGAAAGGGGAGAACATGAGGTGGGGAGGTTGTGACCTGGAGGAGAGCAAAGGACCTAGAATGGACAAGTCGCTTGTCAACACAGCACTTTTCCATCATTTCCTGCTTCTTGAACCCAGACAAACACAAAGAAGACCTGCAAGAAAGGGCATACCCTAATTTGCCTGGTGTCCATGAAGGTCATGGATGTAAGGTTTGCAGTACACTGTGGGGAGAAGAGCCATAAACTAGGTAGGCATCGCTTAACTTTGAACAAATCACTTTACCTCTCTAGGCCTCAGTTCCCTCTTCTGTAAAATAAGGTTGAACTGGACATTTTTCGAGTTTCTTTCCAGTTCTAAAGGACTGCCGCCCCACGCTTCCTTAAATAACCTGCTCCTGCTTGGATTCAATAGAACACTGGAGATTCTTTCTCTCACCCTCCTGGAGTGAACAGAGACCCATGAGGACACCTGATCCAGTTCTCCGAAGCCCTCCTTGTCCACATTTGGTTGTGTGTGAGTAGTAGAAAGCATCAGACCTATCAGGGTGGTTAGTCTTTGCTTCCCAATAATTTGCTGTGTGTGACCTTAGAAAATCTTTGCACCTCTGCTCCTTGATTACTAGAAGTGAGTGACTGCAATTGCTTCTGCCTGGCAGAGTCAGGAGGAGGTTAGAGTTGTGGGTAATGTGATTAGAAGAATGCCTGGCTCATCATAAGCATGCTCTTGTCATTGGCTCCTATCCTTCCTTCTTGCTGGCTAAGTCATGTTGGGCTGTATGTGTTAGGAGTAGAGAACCCCAGGAGCTGTTCCAGAGGTGTATCAGTTAGGCAACATAATGAGACCTCGTCTCTACAAAAAAAAAAAAAAAATTTCAGTTAGTCAGGTGTGGTGGTGCATGCCTGTAGTCCCAGCTTCTTGGGAGGTTAAAGTGGGAGGGTTGTTGGAGTCCTGGAAGTCAAGGCTGCAGTTAGCCATGATTGCACCATTGCATTCTAGCCTGGGCAACAGAAGAAACCCTGTCTCGAAAGAAGAGAGAGAGAGAGAAACAGACAGAGAAAGAAGGAAAGGAAGGAAGGCTCTTGTCTCAGCTACCCGGAGTGCTGGGATTACAGGTCTGTACCACCAACCCCTACAAATTTAATTTCTCTCTGATTAGCAATCAGAGGAAGGAGGTTGGTGATCGACTCCCCTCTATGAGACCCAGTTTTCCATATTCTAATCTTCTTCAAGACCAGCTCAAGGCCCACCTCCCTTGGAGGCCCCAGACCCCTCTCATCCACAGAGATCATACAAGGTGCATTCTGAAATGCATACTCACCATGAACTGCCCTGCAGGGCTAGATGAATTTTCAGATGAGAAAGTTATGATTCCTCCACTAGATTGGGATCTCCTTAAGGTCAAGGGTCATGTCTTCTTGATCTTTATCTCCACTTCCCACTCCCAACCCATCCTCAGAAAAATGTCTAGCACGGGGTTTGGCACATGGTTGGCTCTCAAGGCGGGTTTGACTCTGAATGAATGCATTCCTGGGGACTCCAGTCAGCTGTGATAATGACGATCATGAAAGCTGAGGTGTTTGCTTAGTCATCGCCACATTGCATATTTTTCAGCTTAATTATCATGTAATTTCTTCATATCTTCCAATAAATGAAAGACAAAATATATCTTTAGGGGATGTACGCATGTGAAAATTAACTCTCATGAAAGTCCTTGACTTACCACAAAAATTCAAGAAATGCACTTCTTACACATGGACACAGGGAAATATGGATCTTCCTGTCATGTGCAAATTAGGAGCCCTTGGACAGAAGAACTGAGTGTGAACCCCAGTGGAGTGAATATTTGTATTTGTATTACTGTAAATTTTATAGAATCAAATTTCTTAGTGGGAAACCATAGTGCAGTCATCAGTTCTGGTAACTGCTCCTGATTTAATAGTTTACGGCCAGCAATCCCAAATAGCAATGTAATTCAGCCATCTATCTCGATGTTTTTATTGTTGTTGTTGTTGTTGTTTGAGATGGAGTCTCGCTGTGTCCCCCAGGCTGGAGTACTGTGGCACGATCTCGGCTCACTGCAATCTCTGCCTCCCAGGTTCACACCATTCTCCTGCCTTAGCCTCCTGAGTAGCTGGGACTACAGACGCCCTCCACCTCGCCTGGCTAATTTTTTTTGTTGTATTTTTAGTAGAGACGGGGGTTTCACCGTGTTAGCCAGGATGGTCTCGATCTCCTGACCTCGTGATCCACCTGCCTTGGCCTCCCAAAGTGCTGGGATTACAGGTGTGAGTCTCTGTGCTCGGCTTTTTTTTTTTTTTTCTTTTCTTTTTTTAGACAGAGTCTTGCTCTGTCACCCAGGCTGGAGTGCAGTGGTGCAATCTTGGCTCACTGCAACCTCTGCCTCCTGGGTTCAAGCAATTCTCCTGCCTCAGTCTCCTGAGTAGCTGGGATTACAGATGCATGCCACTACACCTGGCTAATTTTTGTGTTTTTAGTAGAGACGGGGGTTTCACCATGTTTGTCAGGCTGGTCTTGAACTCCTGACCTCGTGATCCGCTTGCCTTAGCCTCCCAAAGTCTTGGAATTACTGGTGTGAGCCACAGTGTCCGGCCCTACCTCGATGTTTATTTCACAACTGTGCACTGAAGAAAAGTCACACAGCTTAAGTGAGTGGGGTCAGTGGGAGCTCTGCTGAGATATTTTATAGTTGGCGTGGGGGAGTATATTTTGTTTCAACTATTTTGAGCATTTTCACCCTAGTATTCTTGTAGCCATTCTCTGATAGCCCAACTCCAGGTTCTTTCTATGAAGCATCTTGGCCCTGCCCACTACTGTTCCTTTAGCCCATTTCTGCAGTACGTGACATATTATGTATCCTTTTTTGGCACTGCATCTTTTATACATAGGTGGCAAGCCACCTTCGGCTTTGGCTACTGGTTAAAGCCTAGGTCTCTACACTTATCCAGCCTCATAAATGGGGATGCCTCACTCAGTTGTACAGGTTGTGCACTGCATTACTCCAGGGAATGCATGTACATGGACCATGGTGGTGCTTCTAAAGCTATGTTGGTATAATCTCCATGACACTCCAAGAATGACCCATTCTCATAAACCACCTGTCAATTTCTCAGCAAATGCAAGCTTCATTGAGAGGCACTGGCAAGAGCCATAAAGCATGCCTGATCCTGGGTACTCCAGGTTTCTTTCTGGGAATATAGATCTGTTCCTGCTACTCTAGGTCTGTTCCTGGATCCATTCAAAAGAAAGCTACATCTCAGCACCACACTGTTCCGGCCCTGCTTTTACATTAATTGTACTCTGGTAAAAGACATCAACCACACTGGAAAATGTACTAAGAAGTACTCTGCTCCTTGTTGCTGCAGCTTTCTAGTGCTCTGAACTGAGGACTTTGGTCACAATATTACAACCTCTTCAGAAAGGATAATGGGAGAACTTTCTCTCTGATCTTGGTATCGGGAAGAGTTATTATGTTTCTCCCGAACAAATGGTTTGATTGGATTTTATAGATGGGTACTGTGATGCACATAACTGAACCTGCTTTCAGGTGTGTGCTGACTGTTAGAAAGTGGAGCGGCACGTTTGTGGCTCAACACTGAGCAATAGAAAGACCTTGAAGTGTGTGCTTCATGCCTTTGCCTCACTCTTCTTCATCTGCACTCATTAAGCAACAAGTATTACTGAGTACCTGCTACCCGCCAAACACTGTTCTACATACTTCTCTGAAAATACATTTTAAACAGAGCAGAGGTCTGAGAGGCAGTGACTGAGAAGGTGCCATCTGAGCAAAGCCTGAAGGAGAGGTGTGTGCTGTCTAGCTCCCTGGGGAAAAAAAGCATTTCCAGAGATAGAAAACAGGGAGTTCAGAATCCTGAGGCAGGAATGTGCCCAGCATGTTGAAGAAATAGCAAGGAGGATGGTGTGGCTGGAGTGGAGTGGGTGAGGCAGTGATAGGATCTGAGAAGTAACCGGAAGCAAGCTCCTGTCGAGCCTTGGAGGCCTTTGCTGTACTTGGGCCTTTACACTGCATAAGATGAGAAGCCATTAGAGGGTTTGGAGCAGAGGAGTGGCATAACTTCAAAGGGTCCCTCTAGCTAACGAGCTGAGAGCAGACATCGGAGACAGAAGTAGAAGCAGGGAGATCACTCAAGAGACCCCTGCAGGAACTCAGAGGAGATGGTATCCTGAGCCAGCGTGGTAGTAAGTGGGAAGAGGTCACATTCTGGATAATAGGATTTGTTGACAGACACAGTGTGGGGCACGAAGGACAGGAGGGGGGCAAGGATGACCCTGAGAAAATGGAAGGGTAGGGTGTCTTTAACTACCTGCTCTCCCATGAAGGGAATTCTGGAACAGTAGATTTGAACACCCCAGGAGTGAGGGACCTGTTAGACCCCAAGTTGAGATGAGTGAGCTTGGGTTTCAGGTAGACATCTGGCTGAACAGAAACACATTACTGGTATTTGGAGCCATGGCCTAGAGCAGATGACGGAATAAAGGGTAGGTGGGCTAGCGTGAGGGTGGAGAAGAGGCGCTTCTGGGGCTGAGCCCAGGGACAGTGCGAGGCTAAGAGTTCTTCTAAGTATCTTACCCTCTTTCTTAAAAAACCTAATTTCCTAGGCTGGTATTTTACAAATCTTATTCCATTTTATTCAGTTCTATAACCCTCTTAAATTCTTTCCAGAACAAGACAAATGTATTTGAAAGCAGTGCAGTAATAGTATCAATTCATCCCTTTGAGAAATATTTGTTAAGTGCCAATTATGTGTCAAGTCTTAGGAGCTGGGTATTGGGGGAAACCCCACCCCCATTATTCAACATGGGTTCTTTTCTATTTCCCTAAGCGTCGGCTGGTCTGAGAAATAAAGGGAAAGAGTATAAAAGAGAGAAATTTTAAAGCTGGGTGTCCGGGGGAGACATCACATGTTGGCAGGTTCTGTGACACTCCCTGAGCCATAAAACCAGTTTTCATTAGCGATTTTCAAAATAGGAGGGAGTGTATGAACAGGGTGTGGGTCACAGAGATCACATGCTTCACAAGGTAATAAAATATCACAAAGCAAATGGAGGCAGGGCGAGATCACAGGAGCACAGGATGGGGTGAAATTAAAATTGCTAATGAAGTTTTGGGCACACATTATCATTGATAACATCTTATCAGGAGACAGGGTTTGAGAGCAGACAACCTGTCTGATCAAAATTTATTAGGCGGGCATTTCCTCATCCTAATAAGCCTGGAAGCACTACAGGAGACTGGGGCTTATTTCATCCTTTTGGCTTCGACCGTAAAAGACAGCTGCCCCAAAAGGGGCCATTTCAGAGGCCTACCCTCAGGGGTGCACTCTCTTTCTCAGGGATGTTCCTTGCTGAGAAAAAGAATTCAGCAATATTTCTCCTATTTGCTTTCGAAAGAAGAGAAATATGGCTCTGTTCTGTCTGGCTCACCAGCACTCAGAAGTCTTCTCTCTCTTGTTCCCTGAACATTGCTGTTATCCTGTTCTTTTTTCAAGGTGCCCAGATTTCGTATTGTTCAAACACGCATGCTCTACAAACAATTTGTGCAGTTAATGCAATCATCTCAGGGTCCTGAGGCGACATACATCCTCCTCAGTTTACGAAGATGATGGGATTAAGAGATTAAAGTAAAGACAGGCTTAGGAAATCACAAGGGTATTGATTGGGGAAGTGATAAGTGTCCATGAAATCTTCACAATTTATGTTCAGAGATTGCAGTAAAGACAGGTGTGAGAAATTATAAAATTATCAATTTGGGGAACTAATAAATGTCCATGAAATCTTCACAATTTATGTTCTTCTGCCATGGCTCCAGCTGGTTCCTCCATTCAGGGTCTCTGACTTCCTGCAACAGCTGGGGATAACCAGACAAACTGCCTCTCTTGCGAAACAGAGTATATTTGAGGGGAATGACAGATACTTGACATGTAGATAAACACATAATTAGGATAACATCAGATCCTAACAGGTGCAATATCAGATCATAACAGAAACTAGAACAGATAAAGGGGTAGAAGTAACACAGGACAGGGAGTGGTAGCTTCACTGAGGATATGATACTTGAACCGAAACTTAGGTGATGAGGAGGAGCCAGGCAATGTTCTGGCAGAAGAGCATTCCAGGATGGGGGCAGCAACCAGCGCAAAGGTCTGGTATGTGAATGAGTTTGGCATGCTGGGATGTGTAAGTAGGCTGGCTGGAGTGGCTGGAATACAGTAAAGGGGAGCCATGTAGGAGGGGAAGGGACCAGGTCATGTTGGGCCTTGACAGCATGGCTTTTAGTTAAAGTGCACCAGGAAGCCACTGCAGATTTCCCAGCAGGGGAGGGACATGATGTGATTTGTCCTGCCTGCTGAGTATAGAGCCCCTGAAAAGAAGCAGAGAGACTGGCATGGAGGTGGTGCCATGGATGAAGAGCCGGATGGTGGCACTGGACTGGAATGCGGTGTTGCAAGTGGGAGAGAGGCTCAAGTGTATGTTCAAGGCTTTTCTCAGGGATTGAAAGAAGGAAGGGAGAAGTTAAAGCTGACTCGTGAGGTTTAGCTTCAGCAAGTGGATGGATGTGGATGCTGTTTCCTAGATGGGGCAAGCTGGAAGAGGGGCAGGTTTCCTGGAGAAACAAGAGTTCTACTTCAACTACGTTAGCCTTCAGATGCCTATTAGCCACTTTGCAGCTCTCCATGTTATCTACGTGGAAAGTCACACGTTCACTCAGTTAATATTTGTTGAATGAGTGAGTGAATGCCAGTCCTTTAGGGATGGGGAAGGCCAGACACAGAGTTATAGATTGGCAATTCAGAATGATGCCAATGCTGGAGGAAGCAGTTTCACTGATGTTATCTTGATCAGTCCTCTTAGCCACCTGCAGAGGCATTGGCTGGGAAGTATTTTCCTTATTCTACAAGTGAGGTGTCTGAGGCTGTAGAGACTGCATGACTGCCCACTGTACCCACCCACAAGGGCAGATGCAGCAATTTTTCTTGTGTCTTCTCATCCCAGGCTAGTGCACTTTCCACCATCCAACACCAAGCTCTTGTCAGTGTGCTTCCTGTCACCTGGGAGAGCTGCATTGGAAGGTGCCATGTGATGTGGAGCCAACCCTGGCCTTTCTGGCTGTGGTGACCCTGGTCACACAGAAGCTGTGAGACCCAATTCCAGTCTGAAAGTGGCCTGGGCCATCAGTAGACAACCTGAAGCTGGCTGGGACTTCCTAACAGGCCTGAGAAAGTTCTGTGACAAGAACAATGACACCCACAAATAAGACTCCCCCACCTTGCCCTGGTGAGTCAGAAGCATAATGGGGGAAGGCTGGTCCAGGCTTCGGAATGGAACTCAGGCCAGGTTTCTCCTGCGGCAGACAGGCCTCTTCTCTGGGTGGTTTGCATCATTGCAGTTCATTAATTGGGGGTGGGGAGCAGGTGTGGTCTCTTCCCAAAGGTGTATGAGTTTCTTGTCCCAGTTTCCAAACTTACTATCTCACAGCAGCTTGGCACATTCCCCTTAAGATGACTGGGTTTTGCAAATTTCCACATCAAAGGCAGAGACATAGATTTTTATTTTTGCAGGTACAAGTGATGCGTTAAATAATAATTATCGCAGTGAGTCTTATACTGAAGCATAAGAATCAATGGGGAGAAGATGTAGTATTGCGCCCTGGTTGAAAGTATTGCGCCTGGTTGCAATCTGAAGCTAGACTGCCTGCATTTCACTCTCAGCTCTACACTTACTAGTTCTATGCCTTTGGGAAAGTTTCTTAATCTATCAGTATCTCAGTTTACTCATTTGTAAAATGGGGACAATAATAGTACCTAGTCAAAGATTGTGCTGATGATTAAATAAGTCATTATGTAAAGCACCTGGAATGGTGCCTGCACATATTAATAGTATTTTATAAATATTAGCTACTATTATTAATAATATTATTATTTTTTATAAGTGGGTAACTTGTTAAAAATGTCAAGTCCAGGCCAGGCGCGGTGGCTCAAGCCTGTAATCCCAGCACTTTGGGAGGCTGAGACGGGCGGATCACAAGGTCAGGAGATCGAGACCATCCTGGCTAACAGTGAAACCCCGTCTCTACTAAAAAAATACAAAAAACTAGCTGGGCAAGGTGGCGGGTGCCTGTAGTCCCAGCTACTTGGGAGGCTGAGGCAGGAGAATGGTGTAAACCTGGGAGGCGGAGCTTGCAGTGAGCTGAGATCCGGCCACTGCACTCCAGCCTGGGCGACAGAGTGAGACTCCGTCTCAACAAAAATTAAAAAAGAATAAAATAAAATGTCAAGTCCAGAGTTATACCCACAGCATTTCTGTTTCAGTGTATGTGGAGTAGGACCCAAGAATTTTGCACAAGCATTGGAAGAGATTTGGGATGCAATTGGACTCAGGTGACACTTGGAGAAACCCTAGTCTATAAGGCAAAAATGAACATCTAGGAAGAAGGCAAGGTGGGAGGTACTACAGGGAGAAAAGTGGGGATAGATAACAGTGTACACATCCCTGTTTCGTAATTTCATACTCTTCAGCGTGGTAGGTTTAGAATGGAATCCAGCAGGCTCTTGCAAGGGATACAAAGATGGTCTCCAAACAAACTAATTTAACTGTGCTGTTGATTTTTTTCATATTACCTAATTACTTAATTGATTTTGTCTCCCTCTGCCAGATTTTTAAAATTGAGATATAATTCACATGTTGTATAATGGAACCTTTTAAAGTGTACAACTCAATGATTTAAAGTATATTCAAAAAGTTTTGCAATATTATTACTGTATAATTCCAGAATATTTTTTATCACTCCCCTCCCCAGGAAAAAAAAAAAGTACCTATTAATAGTCACTTCCTATTCTCTCTCCTTCCCACAGCCTCTGGCAACTACTAATATGCTTTTTATTTCTATGGATTTTCCTCTTCTGGACATTTCATACAAATGGAATTACACGATACATGGCCTTTTTGACTAGATTCTTTCACTTAACATGCTTTCAAGATTCATCCATATTGCAGCACACATTAGTACTTCATTCTTCTTATGGTTGAGCAATATTCAATTATATAGATATACCACATTTTGCTTATTCATTCATAAGTTGATGGACATTTGGGCTCTTTTTACATTTTTGGCTATTTTGAAAGTGCTGCAATAAAATTTATGTACACTTATTTGTGTAGACATATGTTTTCATTTCTGTTGAGTATATACCTAGGAGTAGAATATATGGAGTATAGAGTAACTCTATGTCAAACATTTTGAAGAACTGCATTACTGATTTTGAAAGCAGCTACACCATTTTATATTCCTACCAACAATGTATGAGAGTTCCAGTTTTTCCACATCCTCACCACCATTTGTTATTGTCTGGATCTGTCCTTTTTATGTTAGCCATGATACTGTGTGTGAAGTGGTATCTCTGTGGTCTTGATTTGTATTTCCCTAATGATTAATGACATTGAGCATCATTTCATTTGCTTGTTGAACATTTGTATATCTTTTTTGAAGAAATGTCTATTTAATCCTTTGTCCATTTAAAAATATGATTATTTGTCTTTTTATTGTTGACTTTTAAGAATCCTTTATATGTTCTAGTTACTAGATTCTTATCAGATATATGATCTGCAAATATTTTCTCCCATTTTGTGGGATATATTTTCACTTTCTTCGTAGTGCTTTTTGAAGCACATAAGTTTTCAATTTTGATGAAGTCTGATGCATCTATTTTTTTCTTTGTTGCTTGTGTTTTTGGTGTCATATCTAAGAAACCATTGCCAAACCCAAGTTCATGAAGATTTATACCTATGTTTTCTTCTAAGTGTTTTATAATGTTAGGTCTTATATTTAGGTCTGTGGTCCATTTTGAGTTAATTTTTTATATGGTGTGAGGTAAGACTCCAACTTTACTCTTGTATGCAACATTGATTTTTATCTTCATAATTTTATGAAGATATACAAACAGAAAAGTGCACAGATCAAATGTGTACAGCTCACTGAATTTTCACAAAGAAAATGCACTTGTATAACCAGTACCCAGATGATGAACCAGACAGTGACAGAATCCCGAAGGCTCCCCCATGCCCTCTTTAAGTCACTGTCCCCAACAAGGGTAACTACTATTCTGACTTTTAACTGATGAGTTTTGTTTTTTAACTTTATAGAAAGAAAATTGTAGTATCTACTGTTTTGTGCCTGGTTTCTTTCTTTCACCTTCACTCTGTGAGTGAGATTCATCATGGTGTTTCATATAGTTGGAATTGGGATTCATTCATTCTCACTGCTGTATAGGGTTCCATCATATACATATACCATAATTCCTTTATACATACTACTGTTGACAGACATTTGTGGTTTCTGGTTGGGACTATAATAAATAGTGCTCCTAAGTACGTTTGTGCTTGTCTTTTGGTGAACATATATGAACATTTCAGTTGAGTGGAATTGCTGGGTCATAGGGTACATATGTATTCAACTTTGTTAGTAGGGATACTTACATTCTCATCATAAGTATGTGAGAGTTTTAGTTACTCCGTATCCTTACCAAAACTTAGTATTGCCTGTCTTTTTCCTTTTTGCTGTTCAACTGGATGTGTGGTAGTGTAACAGTGAGATATTTAATTTGCAGTTCTATTGTAGTCCATCTGAGCTGACAGCTTATAAACAACAAAAATTGTTTCTCAGTCCTGGAAGCTGGGAGTCTGAGATTAAAGCAGTCGGTATCTGGTGAGGGCCCACTTTCCAGCTTATAGATCATGCCTTTTTGCTGTGCCCTCACATGATGGAAGGGGTAAGGGTCTCTCCCGGGCCTTATTTTTATTTTTTCTTGAGATGGAGTCTTGCTCTGTCACCCAGGCTTGAGTGCAGTGGCACGATATTGGCTCACTGCAACCTCTACCTCCAAGGTCCAAGCGATTCTCCTGCCTCAGCCTCTCAAGTAGCTGGGATTACAGGCATGCACCACCACACCCGGCTAGTGTGTGTGTGTGTGTGTGTGTGTGTGTGTGTGTGTGTGTTTAGTAGAGATGGGATTTCGCCATGGTGGCCAGGCTGGTCTTGAACTCTTGACCTCAGGTGATCCACCCACCTCGGCCTCCCAAACTGCTGGGATTACAGGCGTGAGCCACCATGCCCGGCTGGGCCCTTTTTATAAGGAGACTAATTGCATTATGAGGACACTGCCTCTATGACCTAATAACGTCCCTAAATCTCCACCTCCTAATACCACCACTTTGGGAGTTAGGATTTCAACATGTGAATTTTGGGGGGACACAAACATTCAGATCATAGCAAGTTCCCTGATGACTAGTGAAGTTCGGCACCTTTTCACATGTTTATTGGTCAGCTGGATAGTCTCTTTATAAAATATGCTGTTGATTCTTAATCTCTTTTACCCCTGATAATGTTGTATCTTCTGTTGTTTTTCTTATCATCAATATGTTATATATATTTCTCTATTATATTATTATTTGTTATTTCTGGGTGTCTCTCTCTATCTTCTAATTAACGTATGATATTCTGCCCTTGCTGGAAACCTGTGACAATATTCATTAGGGAAAAGAAAATGAGAAAGAATAAATGAAGATTTTAGGTTTAGGATGCTTTAGGATGGAGCTAATGTCCTCAAAAAAACAATGGGGACAGAGTAGGGAAAAAATGTACATGCAGCCTGGGCACCTGATCCCCTTCCATAGTCATATCGCCTCTGCTCCTTCTGTCTAATTTATTCCACATTGTGACATTTGTCTATCGTTCTCCAATTGTTTCGTGTTATATGTTCTGTATACTCTGACCGTCAGTATGTTTTTCAAGGGAAAGGATGCTGTCTTTTACTTTGTATATGTACTCATCATTTTACCCTAAATAACCTTGTATGAAACAAGACCTAACAGTCTATCTCTAAGACCATAGTAATTCCAAGCACTTAGATTCTGAGTTTTGTGTTGAAACCACAGTTGATCTTCTGTTGTTATTGAGTCTGTGCTTTCTAAGTTCAAGCTGTGACACCGAGAACCGCACACCCTGCCTCCTCTGGAAGCATCCTACTTTCTACTGTCATTTTCTGGCCCTCCCCGTCAGCAGGGATTTGGGTCTGCAGGCTGGGATGCAGGGACATGACTGCCCCCTTTCCCATCTCCCAGTCTAAAAAAGGAGTGTGGTTTACAAGGGTATGAGCAAATATCTAGGCCCTTTCTATCACAGATGTGATTTTTGTTTGAGGGCCTAGTAAAGGAAATTAACTAAAATAGTTATTATTTTCACAAGCTAAATAAGTAGTTGAAGAAAATAATATGAGTAGGATATAAGAAAAATTTTATTGGAAGAAATTTCATTATTTAAATATTCACCTGAAAGATCTTTATTTGTAGTGAAACTCATTCACCCCTCACCCTCCTACGTGAGGCAGGCCGAGAACACTGCCCTGGACCTCCAGTGATCCTGTAACACACAAAGATAAACAGGCACTTTCTCGGAACCAGAATTTAAACTTCCTTCAGCGATCTCAGGACTAAACACAGGGTGTGTCCTGACTGCTGGGGGTTTACTTGGAGTCCTCAGTTGCTCAATCACAAGAATTTCCGTGTTCCTAGTCACCAGTTTCAGGACTAGGGCACTACATTTCTGGGGGTCTGGAAAAAGGGAGTATATCACTAAGGGTGTCAAAGCCAAAACTTGATCAGAAACAGATTTGACTTTCACTTATAATCCAAACCAGGAATTCCCTGGACATAAGATCACTAATCTAGGGGGAATCCTGCGTATGGGTATTCTGGGCGATTCCAAAACCTTAGTTATTTGGGAACTGTGATTCCAAACTGGAATGTTTCTTTTCCATGCATGCTCTCTCATCCTGTGGGCAAGAATCATGACTAATTTACTGTTTTTAGAACTTATTACTACTCTAATCTAAGCCAAGGCATTAAAAAAAAAAAGTGCCATCACTCATATGATATTCTGTTCTGTCAGGGACTTCTGTCAAACCATGATTGTTGAACAGCTTTGCCTCTCTGGAAAGCAGCTTGCTAGAGAGACTTGGGATAGAGAGGGAGGGTCATGGCCAGATGCCGAAAGCAACATTTACATATTTAGTGAAGGTCCAGGCTTTACTCCTTAGTAGCTATGTGATTTTGGATAAGTTACCTAATTTCTGTGAACCTCTATTTCTTCCTCTGAGAAACTATGATAAGCACACTTACCTCAAAAGGCTGACTCGAAGCACAAGTAAACAGTGGACATGAGAACACTTGGTGAACTATGAAGTGATCCACAAAGAAGGGTATTGTCATTTTACCCTTTCCTCCAATCCTCAGTGGAACTTTCCTTATCTTTTCAAACCTCCTCCTAGACCCCGATCCCAAACCCGAGGAATAATTTCTGACATTCAGCAGGTATTGAATAAAGGTTTTCTTATCTGGATGAACAAAATATTGACTAGAATAGATGAATGGATTCAGTCATTTAACAGATATTTGTTGGGTGCCTAGTAAGTGTCAGAGACTGTTGGAAGTACTGAAGAAATGGCTGTGAACAAAACAGACAAAAGCCCATGCCCTCATGGAGCTTCTGTGCCAGAAAGCGGAGAGAGACCCTGAAGACATCAATCATTAAAACATAGGATGCTGACTAGTGATGAGTCCTGTGGACAGCAGCAACGCAGGGAAGGAGGAGAAGGGATGGTAGGGGTGAGGTTAGGCTCTCAAAAGATGGGTGTGGTTATTCCTAGAAACTCCAATTCACAGCTCCAGAAGCTGAATTCTTTGGGGATGAGTTAGCTTTCCAGGACTCCTAAAGAAGTGTGATCTTCCTCCCCACTCAGCAGTCACTCTGGTCCCAGGCACCCAGTGGCTAGGCTCAGGGTCAGAAGCCAGGCAGCAGCTGAGGGAAAGCAAGGACAGCCAGGCAGATGGAATGAGACCCAGGGGAAGTATTCCAGCACCCATCCCTGGAAATTAGATCACCTTGAGAAAGAGTCTCCACCTTGCTGTGTCTAAAAAGCCCTGCACTGTGTTTCCTTGAGTAGAACTGGATGGAGACCAGTTTCGTATACTTTAAAGGCCTTCCCTGTTTGCATTGTATAAGTGACACATTCCTGTCCAAACTCATCCGACTAACAGCTGCTAATTTCCTAGCAACCCTGCTGTAATGATTATTGCATGGAATGGAATGAATCATAGCACAGAAGCACAAGTTTATATTTCAGGGGAAAAGAATTTCAAAATTCTTTCTCCATGTCTCTTCTGCTACTCAACCTCCATCTGGACCATCCCTGACCAAGCTCAGCAAGAGGTCCCCTTCCTTCAGCAAGCCCTCACTGCGTGACGGCAGTGTTGAGAGTCCTCTACCAAAATAATAGTATTCACCAGGCTTACACTTACAAAGAGCCATCATGGTTATTTCTTGACTTTTTGGAATCATTCAGTTTCTGCTGCATGGCAACTGCAGTGGGAAGCCTGGACAAATCTACAGAAAATGATTTAAAATCACATAAGAAAGCCTTGTACATCTGTTCGAGGATGGCAAGTAAGTTGTATTTTGCACTCCAGTTCCAAATGATTGGTGTTGGTTCTGTGCAACACTGGTCTGTGAAGGAGCTCAGGGAGCTTGTTGGTAGGGTAGTGGGGGGCGATTGATTAGTCATGCTGCCATGGATGAGATACAGTAAAGGGGCACTCCTCTACTCCCCTTGCTCCCTAAATGGGCATTCCATTTACAATACCATCAAAAAGAATAAAATACTTATGAATAAATTTAACAAAAGAAGTGCAAGACTTGTACACTGAAAATTACAAAATTACAAAATACCCTTGGGATTTAACACACCTCGTCTCGTTCCAGCTTCTTATTTTACAAATGAGGAAACTGATATTCAGAGTTGAGGTAAGTCCAGCAAGATCATACCACCAAGGAGCAGCAGGGTCGAATCTAAAATCCAGCCCTCTGGCTTTCCATTTGAGTATTGTTTTCAACATTAACTCCTTTTTTCACTCTCTCATAGGTCTGTAGAGGGCTGATTTTATGAGGCAAGGAGAGATTAGGGACCTGGCTGGTCTGTGTAATGCCTGATACATGGTTCATGATAACCAGCTGCTCCCTGCTCCCAGCCTAGTTTCTGATCTCTCTGCCCCCTCCCAGCGGGACTGCAAACCACAAGCTGTTGCAGCCCCAGCTGGAAGAATGAGGGGGCCTTCCCATACAGAAATCCGCAGTGATGCCCTGGGGCCTGGAGTCCTGTTCCTGTGCCTGAATTCCCTTCTCCCTGTAATTTTATTGCCTTCATCATTCTTATCATCCCAGTTTGGACAGGCTCGAACTTGTGATGGTATGTTTTTATTTTTCTCTCAGAGTGATGTTGATATAAAGTGCATTTATTTCTATTTTAAAATTTAGTCTTCCCAGCTAAACTAATTTATTCTGTGGGAAAAGACCATCACATGTGAATGTGACTAGAAGGAAAAAGGGACCAGAAGGTTTTTTGTTTTGTTTTATCAAGAGATTAGCTTCTGTTTAAAAAATAAAATAGAATAAACCTTTGCTCAACTGATACAATTACCTTTTGCTTGGGCAGGACCTGGCCTAATGCCAGGCTTTCATGCTGGTCATCACCTCCTCCTGAAATGCTCTACGTCCTCACCACGCCAAACTCTGTTCTTCGTTTATGTGTTTAAAGTCCTCCTTTGACTTGGGGTACAATGAAGAAGATTTGTTGAGTTCAACAGTTATTGAGAGTCTACAATGTGTCTAGCACTGGGCTTGGCACTCAGGATTCAAAAAATGAGTACAGACTGGGCTCAGTGGCTCACACCTGTAATCTTAGCACTTTGGAAGGGAGGCCGAGGCAGGCAGATTGCCTGAGGCCAGGAGTTCGAGATCACCCTGGCCAACATGGTGAAACCCTGTCTCTACTAACAATACAAAACTTATCTGGGCGTGGCAGTGGGCACCTGTAATCCCAGTTACTTGAGAGGCTGAGGCAGAAGAATCGCTTGAACCCAGGAGGCAGAGAATGCAGTGAGATAGGATCGTGCCATTGCACTCCAGCCTGGGTGATAAAAGTGAAACTCTGTCTCAAAAACAAACAAACAAATAAAAGAGTACAATAAGGACCCCACATTTGGGAAAAATAACTGAGCAACTACAATGAGCCAGAGAAAAAAGCTAAGCCTCACACCCTATTACCTGTCTATCTCATTTACTTCTCATCCTGAAACTACTCTTCTTGTGGTCATGAGCTGAATGTCTTTTGTTCTCCACTCTATCCTCAGCACCAAATGCAGTGCCTGGCACATGGTGCCCAGGAAAGACTATTGACTGAATAACTGATTTCCTACAACCAGTCTGCAAGGTAGACATCCTTTTTTTCCCTTTTTTACAGGTGAAGAACTAATGTTGATGGAAGTTTAGCAACCTTTCCCAAAGTCTCATAGTGGTAATGTCTTGGGTAATTTGTTTCCAAACTCTGCTTTTTCTCCTGTATAGGACCCTGAGCCACTTCACCTTTCCAGACTCAGTTTTTTTTTCTTTTTTCCTTTTTTTTTTTTTTTTTGAGATGGAGTCTCGTTCTGTCACCCAGGTTGGAGTGCAGTGGCGTGATATCGGCTCACTGCAACCTCTGCCTTCCGGGATCAAGCAATTTTCTGCCTCAGCCTCCCAAGTAGCTGGCACTCAGGTGCGCACCACCACACCTAGCTAATTTTTGTATTTTTAGTAGAGATGGGGTTTCACCACATTGGCCAGGTTGGTCTTAAACTCCTGACCTCGTGATCCACCCACCTCGGCCTCCCAAAGTGCTGGGATTACAGGCTTGAACCACTGCACCCAGCCTAGACTCAGTTTTCTTAACGGCAAATTCAGAGGAGAAGGCTGGATGACCTTAAAATCTAACCAAGCTCTAAATTTCATAACCAATGCCCAAAGTTGGTAGTGGAATGCATTTGCTCATTTTCCCTGAGAGAGTACTTATTTGTCTTGTTTTTATTTTTTTTTAACATGCATTTCTTCTGCACATGTCATTACACTACCAGCTGTTTGAGCTTAATATTTCATTTTGTAACTGGTTTGTACTACTCCCAGATCTGTGTTCTGTGCTCAAGGACTTCTCAGACATTTTAAAGTGCATGACTTTCTGTAAGCCTACCTTATCTTAAAGACTAAGCAAACCATGTGCTACAGTTCCCGGCACCAGGAATTTTTTTGTTTTCTTTCAAGGACAACCCCAAGCTTTGGGTGCTCTATGGCAGGCTTCAAATAATCTTTTGTCTTAAGATGGAGAAAACATTTCTTGGAAATAATGATTCTTGATTTTGAAGGGGAAAAAAACAGATTTTGAAATTTTGTGGGATCATACAGAAATCAATTTATTTCTATACACTAACAATGAACAATCAAAAATGTAATTAAGAAACAATTCCATTTACAATACCATCAAAAAGAATAAAATACTTAGGAATAAATTTAATAAAAGAAGTGTAAGACTTGTACACTGAAAATTACAAAATACTGTTGAAGAAAAAGAAAGAAGATCTAAATATATGAAAAGACATCTTTGTCTTTTCCACAAAAAGATGTTTGTGGACCAGATAACTTAATATTAAGATGGCCACACTCCCCAAATTGATATACAAGTCTAACAAAATCCCTATCAAAATCCTAGCTGGCTTTGTTTCAGAAATTGACAAGCTGATACTAAAATTCATATGGAAATCCAAGGGACCCAGACTGGCCAAAACAGTCTTGAAAATGAAGAACAAAGTTAGAGGACTCACACTTCCCAATTTCAAAACTTACTGCAAAGCCACTATAATCAAGACAGTGTGGTACTACTATATGGATAGATATATAGATGAATGAAATCAAATGGAGACTATAGAAATAAACTTTTGCATTTATGGTCAATTAATTTTGACAAGGGTGCCATGATAATTAACTAGGAGAAAGAATAGTCTTTTTAACAAAGTGTTCTGGGATAAGTGTATATCCACATGGAAAAGAATGAAGTTGTATTCCTACCTTACACCATGCACAAAAATTAACTTGAAAAGGATCAAAGACCAAAATATAAGAGCTAACACTAAAAAACTCTTAGAAGAAATTTTAGATGTAAATCTTTATGACCTTGGATTTGGCAATGGTTTCCTAGACGTGACACCAAAAGCAAACACAACCAAAGACAAAAATAGATAAGTTGGATTTCATCAAAATGGAAAACTCTTGTGCTTCAACAGACACTATGAAGAAAGTGAAAAAACCACAGAGTGGGAGAAAATATTTGCAGATCATATGTCTGATAAGGGTCTAGTATCCAGAATATATAAAGAACTCTTACAACTCAACAATAAAAAACACAAGTAACACAATTTTAAAATGGGCAAAGGATCTGAATAGGCATTTCTCTGAAGAAGATATGCAAATGTTCAATAAGTACGTGAAATTATGCTCAACATCATTAGTCATTACAGAAGTCAAAACTATAATAAGATGCCACTTCATACCCAGTAGGAGAATATACTAGAAAAGAAAGACTATAACAAATATTAGTGAGGATATGGAGAAATCAGAATCCTCCTCCATTGCTGCTGGGAATGTAAATGGTGCAGCTACTTTGGAAAACAATTTGGCAGTTCCTCAAAAAGTTCAACATAGACTTACCGTATGTCCCAGCAATTCTTCCTAGGTATATACTCAAGAGAAATGAAAACACAGGTCCACATAAAAACTTGTACACGGATGTTCATAGTAGCATTATTCATGATAGCCAGAAAGTGGAAAGAGTCCAAATGTCCATCAACTGATAAATGGATAAAGATAATGTGATGTATTCATATAATAGAATATTATTTGGTAATGAAAAAGATGATGTACTGATTCATGCTACAACATAGCTGAGCCTTGAAAACATTATGCCAAGTGAAAGAACCCAGTCATGAATGATCACATATTATAGGATTCCATTTATATGAAATGTCTATGAAAGGAAAATCTGTAGAAATAGAAAATAGATTAGTGCTTGGCTGGGGCTTGGGGGAGTTGGAATGGGAAGTGATGGCTAATGGGTACAGGTTTCTTTGGGGGAGGTAGTATTCTGGAATTAGTTATACAATCTATAAACATACTAAAAACCAGTGAATGTTATACCATAAAATGTGAATATTATGGTGTATAAATTATATCTCAATAAAGGTGTTTGAAATAAATTTTGTGTAATCAAAGAAAATTCACTACAGAAATAAGACTAATTGAAAATCCCAAGCTAGCCCCATTTTTAGCATTCACAACGCCCCCACCTCTGTTGTAGCAGGTCATACCCATAGAACTCTAATCTACATGGATCCTCAAAGCTTGGCTTGTCCACTTAGTCAATGATTCTTCAAGCCCATTTGTGATACATCCTCTGGGTGATCATCCAACCTGTGCTTAGCTAGGATCATTTTACCTCCTTTTCAAGCATTTATTGAACATCTCCTCTGTGCTCAGCTCTGCGCTAAGTGTTGAGAATACACTGCATTGTTATCTCCTTAACGCAACAAACATTTATTTGATTATTTGTAATATATAAGACATTTTACTGGTTTCTATTCATTTCTGTTTATTCATATCCCTTTTAGCTTAGATTCTCCTAGAAGTAGATCTTCAAGCAAAGATTCAAGATCTACTTCTAGAGAGAGTGTATTTGGGAAGTGCAAGTAGTTCTTGCCAGGAAGTGGGAAAGGGGTCCCTAAAAGGAAAGGGAGCCTATGAAGTCAGCTGCCACAGTAAGCCTCTAGAGCTTAACCCTAGAAACTTTGAGGAAAGATTCAAAACACATGCTGAGAAATTATTCCACCTGAGGATGAATTGCAGAACTCCTGCTGGACATGTGTTCATTCCACAGTATCTAGACTATGCTGCCTTCCCCATTTTCCAGTCAAGAGAGAGGATAAACCTCAGGAGCAAGTGCAGGTTCAGGCAATCGGTTGGCAGGACTTGTCCAAGGGATAAGGATGGGATACTGACAGCATCAGCTGCAATACCCTTCCTCCTTCCACAGAGGACTGAGGATGGTGTATGAGAATACACAAAACGCAGCAGAATGCCATGAGTTAGATAAAGGTGAAGAGGAAAACCAAAGATAAAAGGGAAACTAAGTCTTTATGACAAGGACAAGGCAATGACTATCTTCCTAGCCGACTCAGAAAACAGATGCTGTTTCTGTTCTCAGCTTCAACATAAGCCTATATTCCATCACACACTAAAATACAGTTTCATGAAAGCAATTCTCTAGGAAGTCAGCTGTCTGCAGTCCAGATACGGAGCTCTCTGTGATTCTTGCTGAGCAGGATCAACATGCTGGCTGGGAAGGAGCACTATTAGAGGATGCAGGCTTAGGGCGGCAGCGCATGACGACTTATATGGCTGTCGGCAAGTCTGGTTCCAAACGTCCAGCTGAGAGTGGGAGATCGCTGTGGTGTGGTTCCCTAAATGACTCCTCACCTGGAAACGTGCTCCTGAAGAAGATCCTGGCACTACCTCTCTGCCAGACTGGGTAGAAACTCTCACTGAAGCCAGGAAGGAAATCATGGTGCAGCCGCCCTCTGTCATTGCCCCTCTTCCAGTCTCATCCCACCTTGCCATTGGAGTCCTAGTCCCGGCTGAGGGCGTCCCTTGGAAGCCGGGCTTGAGGGCAGCGGGAGTGATGGGCAGGTACATGCTCTGCTACTGTTGCCTAATAGAATCACCAGCATTGCAGGGGATTCTCAGCCACTTCTCCTCTCCAGGGCCACCTGATGATGACACTCTTTCACTTGCCTTATTTCATCAGAATTTCACAACACCCTAGTTGGCAGGCAGGCCGGCCGGGTACATCCCTCTCCCGCCTGACAGAGGGAGAAACCAAGGCTCAAGGTCACATCAGCAAAGAGAAAAAGCTGGGGTTGACAGCCAGGTCTTCTGACTTAGTCCAGGGTTCTTTCTGAGGTAGGAAACTTCCCTGTGTACTCAACCCTAAAACAACCATGGCAAAATTATTGTCAGGCTACAACTCCACCAAACTGTCTGAACACTGGAAACTGCTTATTTTAATTGGGAATGTGGTCTCATCTGGCTGTAATCTACATGGCCTTGCTATTCAAACATTTAAAAATACAGATGATTTTTTTTTTCCATTATGAAGTCACAGTACTCATTATAAAAAATGTACTTAGAGTGGATTTGTGGATTTTTGTGCTTTGGAAGGAAGGCCTTCAGTCCATTCTTAGGGGGAAGATGATCTTGTCTTTAATGAATGAATGTTCT
Source organism: Rhinopithecus roxellana (assembly GCF_007565055.1). NCBI lineage: Eukaryota > Metazoa > Chordata > Mammalia > Primates > Cercopithecidae > Rhinopithecus > Rhinopithecus roxellana. The sequence continues at coordinate 22,848,132 of NC_044556.1, read as the reverse complement.
CAGGGAAGGGTGATGCCAAGCCCTCATACTGTGTTTCTAGGAAAGGGTAGACCCGTCTCATTCTCTGAGTCAAGGTCACGGTGGTATTATGATTCTAGGGCACAATGGGCCCATCTCACTCTTCAGAAGGGTAAACGAGTTCCAACAGGTTGAGGTTCTGGCTTAACAGACAATCTCATCCTTGCCAGCAGGCTGGCGAGCCTTCTTAAACAGAATGAGAGCTTTTGTATAAAACAGTTGGGTGGGGTGGCTGTGCTGCAGTGGGGAGGGAATCCCTCACTGATGTCTCAGCTGCCCAGGAACCCATCGCTGAGAGTGGTCTAACAGTGAGTTTGCTGAACTCAAAGTGCCCCAGTGACAGGACTGAGGGAGGGAGCACTCTGGGGACGCATTCCAGTGACCAGGGGTCATGCCGGACCAAATCCCTGCCCCTGCCCCTGCCCCTACCCCTACCCCAGGACCAAGCTAACCTGCTAGGGTATCCTAATGGAGGTGAGAACTCCCTGGACCCCAGAGGGGCCACCCCTACCCCAGGGCCCAGCTAATCTGCTAGGGTGCCCTAATGGAGGTGAGAACTCCCTGGACTCCAGAGGGCCCAGCAAGGTGTGAGGAGGTGACACTCCACAAGGGCTGTGCTCTTCACACCTCCTCAACACTCCAGGACACTCATAAGGCCCATCACGGCTGGGCCAGCATGGCAGGGAGTGATGGCTAGAAACCCATTTCCATATCTGGAGTCCAGACAGCAACTGTCAGTGCACCCTGAGCCAGGCGCTGTGAGGATGAGACATCAGTCTGACAAAATACAGAAGATTTGCCAGGATCCCCGCCTGCGTCTCCCATCCCAGGAGGCACAGCTAAGAGCACTGAGTCCTGTCTCCAGCACACTCTTCCACCCCAGGCCTCCCTGAAGACGGGAGGGAGGGTGGCTCCAGCTGTCTTTACCACAAGGAACCTAATGAGAGTGCGCTCCACCTTTCTTATTCCCTAAGTCAGCAGCATCTTGTAGCACCTCAAACTGGTCATAACCACCTAGGATTTTGAAAGCCAGATACCTGCCATGCTGATAAGATGTTTATCAGTGGAAAGGGTAAGTGCTGTTATCAGCAGAGCATTTGGGTGGAGGCAGGCAGCAGCTCAAGAGTTCAGATCCTCGCTGCGGGTGAGTGCAGGGCGTGTGTCCTGCGGGCTCTCCTGCTCGGGGCATAAGTGGGATTGAACAGCTTTCATTTGGCCCTGTGGACATGATCAATGTCCAGTAGTCTTTTGGCTGCTCCCTTTCATGGTTCACAGTAAGCCGGGCTTCTCCTTACTCCTGTGAGGCAAGGTGATGGCTTGTGATTGAATCTTGGCTGGTGTATTGTGAGGATCGCATGCATTTGTGTTAAATTAAGTTGAATACAATAATATGTAAGCCACATGTGGTAGGAGAATAATGGCTCCCCAAAATTGTCCATGTCCTAATCCCCAGAACCTGCAAGTATGTGAGGTTGCATGGAAAAAGGGAATTACACTTGCAGGTGAAATTGAGGTTGCCAACCAACTGACTTGAAGATCTAGAGATTATCCTGGATTATCTGGATGGGCCTAATGTAATCACAAGTGTCCTTAAAAGTGGAAGAGGAAGGCAGAAAAGAAGTCAGAGTGGTGCAGGGAGAAGGTCTCAACCTTCCATTGCTGATTTTGAAGATGGAAGAATGGGCCGCAGACCAAGGAAGGTGGGAATGTTGGCTACTTCTAGAACCCGAAAATGGTGAGCAAACAGATTCACCTCTATGGCCTCCAGAAAGGCCTAAGATCTTGATTTTAGCTTAGTGAGTCCCATGTTGGACTTCTAACCTATAGAACTATAAGATGATAAAGTTGTGTTGTTTTCAGCCACTGTGTGATAATTTGTTACAGCAGCGTTAGAAAACGAATAAACCGTGCATCAACAAATCTTCAGAAGCAGCTCCCCAGGCTTGAAGAATGTTTCAGAGTTTTCAGATCTTTGCTCCAAACAAGGCAACCACTCTTACTCCATTTTTAAGTTTCTCCAAATTTTGTGTTTCAAAAGGAAGACATATTCTTAAAGTTTGTAGAATTCATGGCTGCAAAAATGGCTTGAGGAGTCTCAAGTAGGTGGGAAACAAGTTTGATAAGGTTTTCTCTTTCTTCAGTCACCACTTTTGCTCATCCTGTAATGACTGTCTTAAGTATATTCCATAATCTAACAATCACATTCATTCAGTGTCCAGTCCAGTCTGGTTCAAAATGCCAACCTCGGATCCAATTTAAATCTCATTTCTTCCCTCTCCTTGGGAAAGTCAGCCCTCAGCGAAGGATTTGAGGGAGGTAGAATGTGTGGTCAGTCCTCTTATTCTTCACTTTCCCATTCGTGGGTTAAGTGTCTCTAGGCTGGAGGGGACAGGGACCACCTAACATGGCCAGCCACCTGTCTGTGTGGGGAGATGTTTCTAGTGTCACCCTGGCTCAGTCAGGGTCTATATGATCCTGGAAGTTTTGAGGGTGCACTGATCTTATCATAAATGATGGGCATGGTTTTTTGGAAGCTGTATCCAGCCATACCCCTGTTGTGAGTCCCCGTCAGGGCAGCCATATCTCCCTTTGACCAGCATTGTGGCCTGTGCCTTTAACTTCCTCTCTGGGCAGGGCATTGCCTCACTTGGCCAGTTAGCTTACTGCCAAGCAACTGACAGACAGTAACCTCATTCCTCTGCCCAGGCCACTCCCACGGGCCTTCTGCCTTCAGAAATCTCCAGGTTTTGGCCTCAAAGTTCGTGGGTGCCTCCAAACTCCCAGCACACAAGTCAGGTTCTTCAAGAGCTCTCCCAGTGTCACCACATTCTGCTCTACTAAGAGGGCACCCCCGGTCTCAGAGCACGTCCAAGTCTCCACCTAGCTTGGGGAGGAAGTCACCTTTCCCTGTGAATGCCACATTGACTAACACTTGTCCTCTTTCTCCTTCTTTACCTAGCTCTCTGCTTATATTACAGAGGGTAGCTGGGGTGAAGGCTGGGGGGAGCCAGCAGGACCAGTTCTGAAGCCTCGTATGAAGTCTTGAGCAAGGGGTCTAGCCCCTCTTTAAAATGAAGGGTTCCTAATTAACACCCTTCCTTTCAAAGGCAGCCTGGCCTCCCATTCCTGTTCCACCTGTTCCAGCTGCTTTTCAAAGGGCCCACCTTTCGGTGCTGGCTTTTCATAGACTCCGCCTGTCAGTTGTAACAGCCATCCTCGTAAGTGAACCAAAGGATTCGAAGTAAGGTTTCCTGTGAGCACAGTCCATAAGGATTGGGATTCGTATTCATGAACAGGAAGAAGCCCAGCCCCACAGAAGTAAACACAAAAGAACAAAGGAGTTTTACTAAATGCTGTGGTCTGAATATTTGTGTCCATCCCAAATTCTTATGGTGAAATTCTAACCACCAAAGTGATCGTGTTAGGAGGTGGGGCCTCTCGAGAGGTGATCAGGTCATGAGGGCCCTTAAGAAATGGGCCCGGGAGCTCACGTGCCCCTCCCACTGTGTGAGGACACAGCAAGGTGCCCTTTATGAACCAGAAAGTGGGCACTCAGCAGACAGCAAATCTGCCGGTGCCTCGATCTTGGATTTCTCAGCCTCCAGAACTGTGAGGAATACATTTCTGTTATTGACAAGCCACCCAGCTTGTGGCATTTTGTTATAGTGGCCTAAGTGGACTCGGCTACTAAATTTAACAGAGTAACAGGTGAGGTGAGGAGAACTGCTGCGCTTCAGGCCCCTCCCAGGAGACCACCCTCACCTTTCTCTGAGCTACCTAGGGGCTACAGGGAAATGGACTTTGACTCTGAATGGAGCTGTGCTGGAGCTTCTATCTGTGACCCAGCCCCTTGGGCCTCACAGCCAGCAGGTGTGGACGAGGCTACATTCACAGTAGCGGCCCACCTGCAGCTGCCTCTTACCCACACAGGCCCTTCTCCAATGTGCACTCCAGCCCCAGCTGTCTCTGCGTCCCCAGAGCATTCCCTGCTGGCGGAGGAACCCCTGGGTGCTACAGGAGCTGAGCTGGTGCTACTCTCTGCTGGCGGAGGAACCCCTGGGTGCTACAGGGGCTGAGCTGGTGCTACTCTCTGATGTGCTGGAGCCTCTCGGGGTCTGTGGAGAGGCGTGAGGCCTGCTTCGCTCGCCTCCTTGGGCGCTGTCAGACAGTCCCAAACTAGAGCTTCTTGTGCCCTGTCTTACAGGCTCTTTGGGTTTCGTTTATGTAACATTTAGCATTTACAACGTTCTGAACAGTTTACAAACATGAACTCCGATGACTTCAGAGCAGCCCTGTCAGGCACTGCGGGCATCACCAGTTAATGATGAGGAGGCTGAGGCACAGAGAGGCGAGGTAACTGCCCACAGTCACACAGTTGGGGGGTGGCATGACGAAGCTGAGATTTTTAAATAATATTTCATCATATATATGTGTGTGTGTGTGTGTGTGTGTGTGTGTGTGTGTTTGTGTATTTTACTGGCAGCCCTTTCTCTCCTGTGACCCAGATGAGGTCTTCAAGGGACCAGATGGAGAACAGAGGCAACCACACAGAAGTCACAATCACAATTTGTCTCGGACACCTGACGCTTCACTGTTGGCGAGGCCCACTATGCCTCGCTCTCTCTCTGGAATGAGTTCTATCCCAGAGGCTCCTATACCCTTTGGAAATAAACTGCTCAGGCAGCCCAACCAGTTCATCCAAGAGGCCTGGAACCACAGCAGCGTTGACAGCTGAGATGAGAGGTGGTCCCTGATCTGATACAGAGCCTGGGTTTAGCTTTGATTTCTCTCTTCTTAGGCAAGATCTTTAGAGAATGACTTTTTGTGCCTGGCCATCTCCTGCTGTTTTCTCAACCTAAAAGGGCTACGTTCACCTAAAGAAGAAAAGCAAGAAAGCTTCCGGGGCTCAAGAGGCCAGGGCTGGAAAGAACTGCTCACCATTTCTGAGCCAATGGGGACTCACCTGGGCTCCTCATTGGTCAGAGAACTGTGGCTAAGCTGCAGAGTGATTGCTTTGACAAGAAGGGAAACATTTACCTTTCCTTCCTCCCTCTGCTGTCTCCTAGTTAACAATTAAATGGAGGGAGTTGCAAAGACAGGTCAGAGACTTCAACGTCCTCCTGGCTTGAGGATGAAGGGGGCTCGAACCCGAGTGTTCTCTTCACTGTGGCCAGTACCTAGGGCACTGGGGTTGCTACCAGCTTGATTGGAGGCCTGCTTCTAGCCCCAGGCTGTTGGTGAGGGGCCTCACAGATTTCACAAACAGGAGGATGGCTGACCAAGCACCAAACTATTTAGAGAAACACACACCCTCCCTTCCCGCCAGAGTTTGGGCTGGTTTCTCCCAATGCTAATGAACAGCTCATAAGTATTAATAGACTCCTTGGCACCTAGGAGCCAGGCAGAGTAACTTCCAGTGTGAATTTGGGCCAAGGACCCTGATGCGGTCTCAGGATTTTCCAAGTCCCTGTTGAGTCTGTGGGTATGAGACACGGGGGGAGACTGGGGCAGCTCCCAGGAAGCAGGCTCACCAGAGCCAGACAGGCTCCCAGACAGCTTCTAGGTCACAGAAACCTCCGCCTGCCAGATAGGCACGAACACGGAAACGCTCCCAGATCCTCGGAGTGTGGAGCAGGCTCCAGGCGGGCCAGGATCAGTGCCTGGTCTCAGAGAACACTTAGGTGGGGGTGAAAAGCAGGAACTGAGAGCTTCCCACCCAGCACCTGTCCCTGCTACCGGCTAAACCTGTGTCCATCAGTGCAGGAATTGTGCGGGCAATACTCTGAGCCTGTGCTGAGGCCATGTATGGACTGAGGAAACCTCACTGTGTGTGTGAAGTTAATTCAAACCTATTTCCCTGAGTGCTTACATATTTTCATAAGGAAAGTTCTGTCAGGAGAGCTGCCTGAAACAACACCTCTGCCTGCCCTCCCACTTTCTCCTGCTGGTGTGGGGAGGAGAGGCTGACATCGCTGGCTCCACCTTCCTCTGCCCCTGGTCGGGTATTAATGCTGCCGTTCCCACATGGCCTGCTGTTTCCCCTCATCCTCAGGAGGGCTGGTCTCTGAGGTGCAGGCAGCTCCGCCAGGCCTGGGAGCATGACGCCTCCTGCCAATGCCTTGCCAAGGTCCACTGGCCCTCACCCTTCTGCAGGCCTGAGCCTCTGTGACTCTCTGCCTCCGCGATTTCTCTGGATTTCTTTGTCCTCAGGAATGTTCTGGGGCCACAGGCAGGTCAGGCCGGGCTTTCCGGGGAGCGAATGCTCTCTGCCAGTGGTGGAGGGAACTGGTAAGACACATCCCCCAGATTCCTCTCCTGTAGGTGGGACGGTGCCAGGAAAGTTCTACACCATCCTTCCCAGGTCCTAGGAGGACGAGCACAGTTGTCCACAAGGTAACCATCCTGCTCATTCAGCACCTGTGTATCTGTGTCCCTCCCTCATCAGCCCCCTTAAACCCCACAGTGGGTAGGAAATGTCAGAAAGCAAGAGAACATGCTGGAGATAAAGGAGCTTCTTTAGGATTTCGTCAAGACTACATCCCTGAGAAAAGTGGGCTCTGGTGAATCGTTTATCAGTAGTGTGCTCTGATCATTGTCCTGGGCTAAATCATCAACCCAAGGCTTGCCCACCCTTTGAGTCCACGCAGGATAGGAACTGGGCACATTTTTCCTTACTTTGGCAGGGCCTGGCACCTCACAGCACTTGGTAGGCTCCGATAAATGCTCAACCATGCTGAGTTCACTCCACAGTAGCTCAGCTGGAAGGGGTTCTTCAAAGACCACTGAGATGAGAAAGAATGACTTTGTTGAAGACCTTCTCTGCCCATCCAAATCTATCAAGGGTCAGTTATTCAGGCATTGCTACCTCCCATTTGTCTCTAGCACTGGAGAAGTCTGCTTTAAGTTCTGGGTACGTGAGCCAACATAGGGCTCCTGGCTTAGGAGCTGTCTGTAGTATTCAGGTGGGAGAAGCCTGGAGCTGGGCCTGCCTTAAGGGCAGAAAGTCCAATCCTGGACTGAATGCCTCCCTGTCTCCAGAACCAGGACCAGGATATCTGGGGCTTCTTTCAATGCTATTTCTACAAGGCTCACCTTAGACGTTAATCTCATGATGTAATAATACTTGACCATAGTATGTATTTATTGTATGTGGCAAGGAAGCAAGTGGATGTTGAAAATTCCTCGTTGGATCTGAACTTGGAAACAAGTTTGAGGAATCTATTTTACTTAATCCTACTGAAAAATTCCCTAATGAGTTAAAGAAAAACTAAGTAAAAGAAGAGAAAAAAGCAGCTGGCACTTGAAATGAAGATCAAATCATCAAGTCCTATATGTCACCCACAGATCTGAGATCGCTGATTCCCAGAGATACCCGGTTTCTCAGTGTCAGAACACACTGCCTGGGTTAGTAAGCACAGGCTGTGACCTGGGAGGAATTGATGAACCAAATGTGTCTGAGCTTTTCACTTCCTCGGCATGAGTCAGCCAAGAAAGCCCACCTCTTCCCCCCAGCAGCGTGCAGGGCCTCTGCAGATAAATGTGCAGGAGAGCAGACCTGGGTGTGGTGCTGCCTGGCATTGAACCAGCCCCCGGATTCTTTGGCTGCAGAGTGGCCTGGCCGATTCACACAGGTAGCACCCTTTTTCCTCTTGGAAAAGGAAGCACCAGGTGGAAAGAGAGGCTAAAGGAAGGAACACAATAACTTTTTTCCAGGCCCCTCTACCCGCATGTTAAAGGCTTTTGGAAAATACCTTTAGTGGCTTTAAATGTCACAGATGACATATTCCAGGGTGGATCCAGCCTCTAATGGACTTGGCCCCTCTATTTTGATTCCTGCCTTTCCCCATCCTCAGCCCTGAGCAGCATAACATCTACATGGGGATAGCTGCAGGTGGAGCTGCAGAACACAGCTCCTAGACAAGTACAGTGGGGCCTACGGCTTCATCATCAAAATGTAAAATTTAATTATATAGATGAATAAAGGCTAGATAGATGCATAAATATACATACACACATACATTTTATCTGGTGCCAGGACCAAGGCCTTATTACAGCTCAGAGCTCCACTTTCAGCATTTGAGGGCGGGCTGGGCTCCGAGCTTCTCTCCCCTCATTGCTGCCCCGGGGTTCATAAGCAAGAACCCGCATGTGGGGGCTCCTGATCGCTGAACTGAAAGTCGACTCTTCAGTACGACAGGTAAACTTGTTTGAGAACATGGGCCATAAGCCATAATGACATCTAAGCTATTGCTTCTTGGCAGCATTGGATGATCAGGTCCTCGCCAAGGCTTGGCAAGGCCTGTCCTAGGAAATGTTCCTGGGCTTGATTTGAGAGAGTTTATTCCTTATAAGGTCCATCTCAATTCTTAGGGCACCACAAGACAATGTGTCTCCCCTCTCCTGTGCCATCAGTCAAAGAACATTTAGTCAACCTCAACTGGGAGCACAACACTGCTGGGGCTGTTGGGCATTCAAAAGAGGCAAGATATTGGGAATCTACCAGGCGTCTGCACCCTTGTTGAGTAGCCAATCCATACACAGCAGCAACTGTTAAGTGGTGGCACCTGCTGGCTGTAGCACTTAATAGGTAGGTGTGCATGGAGTCAGACTGCCACGTACACAGACCAGCCCGACCACTCACAGTAGCTGTGATCTTGGGCAAAACACAAAACCTCCCTGAGCCTCTCAGTTTCTCACCCACTAGTAGCATCTCGCCAAGCATATTAGGAGGAGTCAATGCAATAGCCTATGCAAAGTGCCTGCTATACTGCCTGGCACATGAGAGGCATTCAATACCTGCCAGCTGGTGTTGTTTTTCTGCAAATGAAGCATAAGCCCCTTGAGGACAGAGATGAGTGTTCATAGCTCTTTGTTATCTGCCACAGAACCTTTCACATAACATATGCCCAAGGGTTTGCTGCTCTACTCTGAGGGAAGGGGCAACACGAAGGGAACATAGTTTTATTGTGTAGGGTAATTTCCTCCAGGAAAGAACAAAACAGAGAATCTGTGAAACTTGGTACAGATCTTTTTTAAAAATCACTTTGTAAAATGAAAGTATTTTCAACTGCATGTATCCCTATTTTTAAATAGTTAACCAAGATTTGCATACCTGTAGTTTATTCTGGAATATTTAGACAGGTATAACAGATAAAATCTGAAGTAAGCAAAATAAGCCAAATATAATCTAGAGAAATCTGCCACAAACGTGTAGTTTGCTTGGATGAACATTACAATGCGTTTTTAAGGGAGCATGCAGAATGAAACTTTCAGAAAATAGACCTCCTTTGGTCCACATTGTCAATCACCGACAAGGCTTAACTCCAGGCGGACAAAATGGTCTCCACAGGCTGGTTCCCTGCCTGCCCTGCATGTGCTCCTGGGGCTGTTGCAGAGTGGTTCTGGGTGGGGCATGACCGACAGGCATGTGATGTGTCACTCCACCCCAGCCCAATGGCCAGACTGACCGCCACCATGGACAGCTCAGCCAGGAGGGACCCTCTTCTGCTCTGACATTCCCTCACTCCCTGCCTTGCTGTTGTATCATGGAAAAGGGCGGGATAAAGGTTTAGGAGGTGACCTGCATTCATGTCCCAGCCCTGCCACTTTTAGCTATGTGATCTTGGTTGACTCACGCTCTCTGAGTCTCACTCAGAAAAGACCCTATATGTGTAGATTTATAGATGGGGACGGTCCAGATGGTGTGAGTGATCAGTTCCGGCTCTAAACCCTGGCATTTTCTGGGATGTGGACAAGTTCGGTGAGAGGCAGGCAGCCCAGCTGCTGGCAGCACGTGGCTAGTGGATGCCAGTGCCTGGAGCTCTCTCAGAGATCACATCCAGGTTCTACCTGTATACCAGCCCCAGGATGTACACCCACCATAGTACCACCCCTATGTGTAGATGGCAGGTATTCATTTGAAGTGTTACCGGAAAGAGATCCTGATGGAGACCCCAAGAGAGGGCTCTTGGACCTTGGGCAAGAAAGAATTTGGGGCATGTCCACAAAGTGAAAGCAAGTTGATTAGAAAAGTCAAGGAATAAAGAATGGCTACTCCATAGGCAGAGCAGTGGCACGGGCTGCTCCAGAGAGTATGCTTACAGTTATTTCCTGATTATATGCAACAAAGAGTGGATTATTCATGAGTTTTCCAGGAAAGAAGTGGGCAATTCTGGAAACTGAGGGTTCCTCTCCCTTTTAGATCAAATAGGGTAACTTCCTGATGTTGCCGTGTCATTTGTAAACTTCTTGGCACCGGTGGGAGCGTCTTTTACCATGCTAATGTATTATAATCAGTGTATAATGAGCAGTGAAGATGAGCAGAGGTCACTTTCATCGCCCTCTTGGTTTTGGCAGGTTTTGGCCGGCTTCCTTACCACATCCAGCTTAATCAGCAAGGTCTTTGCCACCTGTATCTTGTGCCGACCTCCTATCTCATTCTGTGACTAAGAATGCCTAACCACCTGGGAATGCAGCCCAGTAGGTCTCAGCCTTATTTTACCCAGCCCCTATTCAAGATGGAGGCACTCTCATTTGAATGCCTTTGACAGAATCACGTAATCAAATAACATTTGCTGAGGACGTTTTGCAGAACAAGGGGGACTGAGGGCTGTGCTGTGAGGGCTACAGAAGATGTGCACATCCAGACCCTTGCCCTCAGTAAAGTGTCCAAATGCCAGCTGTGTCTGCAACAGGCTGTGAGACCTTCGGCACACCACAGCCTCTCTAAGCCTATTTCCTCGTCTGTGAAGCAAGGATAATAAAACTTATCTTCCTCGTTATACAAATCAGAGGTAATGTGCATAAAGCTTGTTGGATTGTTTTCAGGATTGGATCGTTGTTAAGAAATAGATATTATATGCCAAACTCCTAGCATAGTGCCTAGCAACTGGTAGGCATTAAATAAATGGCAATTACTATTGTTATTAATATGCTATTGTCATTATTTTTAGTGTGGATCAGTGTTAAAAGTGCTTCATGGAGAAATGGAAACCTGAAGGGACTCTGAAGGAGGAGTGGGGCTCAGCAAACAGCAGATGAGTTTCAATCCAAGCACCCATTACCCCCCGCAACACACGGCATACGTGCACCTCATCTCCTCCTGTGTTGCTAAGAAGCTACCCATGTGTCTGTCATTAATTCTCCAGAATCCTTGGACACACCCTTCTGCAGGGCTTTCTAACAGGAAATACAAGTCTCAGATTTTTTTTTAAGTTAAAATTGAGTACAGCACTCATACCTTTCTTCAAGCATGAACAGTCAATCAACAATGCCTCATGAGCTACTGCTCTCCTGCTCTTTGACAAGACAAATCTTTATTTCTTTGTGGTGATCCAGAAGGCAGTGGGAAGAATGACAGGGGCTTGGTTATCTTCAATTTAATCTCTACACTTCCATGGGGCTGGTGCAAGCTAGGGCCATTTTACTGCGCCCAAAGGAATTTAAGACATCTCTATTATCTCTAAAGAATCCAGATTAACATGCCTTCTTTGTGGGCAGGGAGACCTGCTATGAATTCTAGGATCTTAATTCAAATGCTTTCAAATTCTTACTGCTTGTTCAGTTAATTACATATATGTCACTACAGTCTTTAGCTTTTTTTTTTTTTTTATTGTTTTCTATGCTCCTAATTTTCTCTGAAACTGTAACATTATTTTAGGGGTTAATAAATTTGTAATTGGAAAAAATGCTTTTACTTCTTTAGCCTCACCTTTCCTCCCTTTCTGCTTCCCCTCTCTGACAAAACCTTTCTTTTCTCCAGTGTCCGTTCTTTCTGTAGGAAAACCACCATCATCATAATTACAATATGTTAAGTGACTACTATATGCCAGGAATTAGCTCCATTCTTCACTTATTTTATCTTACATAATCCTTTCCAAAACCCCCTGTCATAAGTAATATTATTATTCCTACTTTATAGCTGAGACTCCTGAGGCTAAGAGAGGTCGAGTGATTTGTCCAGTGCAGTCGGTGGGTAGAGCTAGGACTTTAATCCAGAACACCAACGACTGTTCTCTTCTTCACCATTACACTACTTTTTTCAAATTTCTAGAGACCTTCATGAATTCTTTGCATTTTTTTGGTGGTCTAAATATTTATATTCCTGAAGATCAAGTAGCTGTTCTTAATAAACAATTGTGGCCGGGCGCAGTGGCTCACACCTGTAATCCCAGCACTTTGGGAGGCCAAGGCGGGCAGATCATGAGGTCAGGAGTTCGAGACCAGCCTGGCTAACACAGTGAAACCCCATCTCTACTAAAAAATACAAAAATTAGCTGGGTGTGGTGGTGTGCACCTGTAGTCCCAGCTACTCGGGAAGCTGAGGCAGGAGAATTGCTGGAACCTGGGAGGCGGAGGTTGCAATGAGCCAAGATGGCACCACTGCACTCCAGCCTGGGCGACAGTGAGGCTCTGTCTCAAAAAAAAAAAATTAATTAATTAATTAATTTAAAAAATAAAAATAAACAATGACTTCCGTGGAAGCAGTTACAAGCTGCCTTGAAGCAACTGCCCACAGTGGTTTTCTGACCTAGGTGAACTTGAAAATGGAATGATCAGCTATCGGCTGCGTGGTTTTGTTCTTTTCAGAAACAAGGGAAAGGACGATGTGACTTTGCAAATATCTAGGGGACTACAGCTTAATAGTCTTAGCATAGCAGAACAGTACTGGGAATCCCAGGGTCTTCTACTGAAATCCCCCTAACAATTCCTCAAAATATTCCCCCCCCCCCAAAAAAAAACCTCAGCTCTGAAAGTTTACATGTGTTGATTGCCCCAGACAACAGGAAGTGAAACGACTTAGTTGGAAGCAGACAGGGTCAGGGTGGAGGTGCTGCTGAGTGTGGGAAGTCTGGAGTGTGGAGAAGGCGTCCGGAGAGACTTCCTGGTGAGCTCTTCAGAGGAAGGAGCAAGTGCAAAGGCGGTTGCACAAGCCGAGGGATCATCTTTTCTTCAACATGCACACCCAGAAGAATTTCAGAAGCTGCATGTGCTCTAAAGAAGAGCTGCTACTCTCTGGGTCGCTTGGGCTCCACACTGCTTCCTAAGTTTCTGAACCTCTGGAACTTTTCCTTCCCAGTGAATAACTCAAAGCCTTAATTCTAATGCAGCAGGTTTAAAGCACTTGCATGTGATTTGATAGGAAAGTCTGGGGTGGATAGTGGTCATGAGCAACAATATCCCAAAGTATTTGTTATTTCTGCCTGGCAATTATAAAGGATGAAAGTAACATGGTCATGGCAGAAATAGATGGTGGGTTAATGGTAGGTTAAGTTAGCAGATCTCAAGTGTTGGCAGTTTCCTAAGCCTTTGAGGTTTCCAAAGCTAACATCTTCAGAACCAAAGGGGCAATCTTCTACCGGTTACCGACTAAGAAGAGGGGGCAGTATCTCTCAGAGGGTATTTGGTAATGTAGGGGTGTCCATAGTGTCATGGTTATCGCAATGATTGGGGAGTGTTGCAAACATCTAGTGAAGAGGGCAGGGATGTTAAGTGTCCCGTAGTGATGGAACACTTCTGTGCTGTGAAGAACCACTCCATCTCAAATGTCAGCAGCACCCCTGGGCAGGTCCCTGCCCTCAAAGTGGTGCTTGATTCTGGACTAGGTCCGGAGCTCTGCACAGCCCATCTGAGCTTTATTTTCAGGAGACTTTGCTGAAAAAGGACTGATGACATCACCAGCATCACCCTCAACAAGTGTGTGTGACAGCCTGTGACGTGGAAGGCAGGGTGCTGCCTAACGAAAGGCTGCAAAATGCTTTGAGAATCAAATGGACTCTAATACAACTCCCAGTCTGTTACAATATCCAGGATGCTTGCACTTAACTTAGAAACGTAATGTATCCCCTTGCCTCTTTCTTCTCTCTTATTCTATGCGAACAAGGATTTGCTCTGTGAAGCCAGAATAAACAAAATTCTTACATACAAGTTTCCGTTAGCAGTTCCATATCAGTATCTATCTTCTCATATGATGTGCTTTCAAGACTACAGACTTCTCAAAATAATCAAAAGACTCTAGTGTACACAAAAGGCTGACCAGGCTCTGATCTAAAATAATATTTTGGCCTTATCATTTGGAGGGCGTTTTGTGATGTTTTGACTCTAAATTTCACATGTACAAAATTACACAGAAAAAAATTTAATTCTTAGACATTCTGAAATTGTTTTAAAAACCCAAACTATTTATTGTGGTCAAACATGCCAAAGGTAACTCGCCCTAAATACATTTTCTTCAACTGCAAAAGAAATGAATAAATTATGGAAGAATAGCAGATTTTATAATTTTGACAAGAGTCTGCATTTTCTGAACATTGATGTATATATATACACCTAAAGACACCCTATTCTATGTTCCAGAGTGAATTCTTATGCTGTGAGTTCTACCTTCAACAGCACTAGTGCTAAGCAGGGTAAGAGCTATGCAGATCTCTCTGCTAACTCCTCCTCCCCAACCCCAAATGTCTGTTCCATGGCTCGGTTCCATTCCTCTGCATTCCTTTCCTTGCATATGTTACAGGAAAGTGGTCCCGATCCAGACCCCAAGAGAGGGTTCTTGGATCTCACACAAGAAGTAATTCAGGGCGAGTCTGCAGTGCAAAATGAAAGCAAGTTTATTACAAAAGTGAAGGAATAAAAGAATGGCTACTCCATAGACAGAGCAGCCCCAAGGGCTGCTGGTTGCCCATTTTTATGGTTATTTGTTGATGATATGCTAAACAAGGGGTGGATTATTTACGCCTCCCCTTTTTAGACCATATAGCGGTACCTTCCTGATGTTGCCATGGCATTTGCAAACTGTCATGGCGCTGGTGGGAGTGCAGCAGTGAGGATGACCAGAAGTCACTCTCATCACCGTTTTGGTTTTGATGGGTTTTGGTCGACTCCTTTACTGTGACCTGTTTTAACAGCAAGGTCTTTATGACCTCTATTTTGTGCTGACCTCCTATCTCATCCTGTGACTTAAAATGCCTTAACCGTCTGGGAATGCAATCCAGTAGGTTTCAGCCTCATTTTACCCAGCTCCTATTTAAGATGGAGTTGCTCTGGTTCACATGTCTCTGACACATAGACTCCTGAAACTTGACCTTTCACCTCTCACCTTTATCTAGGTTGCCTAAAACTGCATTTTCATTTCTGACCTCTCAACACATACCTAGGGTCACATTTAATATTGCCTAATGTGCATTGCACATGCAGGTTATGTCTGCCTTCCAACAGTGTCCCCAAACACCACCTCTCCCCTCTTCTTCCTAATTCTTTCAGTTTCTCCGGGCTGTCTCACACCCTTTCAAATGAAAGCAAAATTGAGAAGACAGAGAAAGTGAAAGTGGATTTCAATTTTAGCTCATAATACCTTGTGTTATCAGCAACCCACTCCACCACTCTACGACAAAATAAGAAACATCTCTGGGGCTAGATGCTTCTTGTATCCCCAGAATCCACAATTCATATATGGCTAAGAAGGTTGGGAAGGATGAAACTATAAACTAAAAATAAAATCCTAAGCTCCCTAGCTGACGGAATGGACTCGCTCTTGTCCAAGGAGGCCTCAGAAAATGTTAAAAACCGAGCCTTGACAGGAGATCAGATATGCCTCATTATGGCCCCTCCCTTTTATGGGTTAGAAGGAATCGAGCAGCATTAATGTTAAAAGACTGACAGAACAGACTCTTCGTGGCAATAAAATACCAAATTACAAACAGGACCTAGGGCCATGCCAGACAAGGGTTGAGTCACTCACCTCTACACTTAAAGAATAAACTGTATTCTCTGCCACAAGGTTTACCTTTTTCTCTAGCAGCTAAACAAGCACTGGCCTCGAGATAAACAGTAGTAAAACAATTTGCAGCCATTGCCATGCACTAACTGACCCCCTGTTCCACAAGCCATCACTACAGCTTTCATTGGACAAGAGACTGATTTCAGTAACTTTCTCCTGATAAGAAGACCACCAACCATTGACTGACTCTGGCCAGTTTACAGAGGATGCACACTTGAGTGCCTTCGCATCCTAAAAAGACCTTTTGACATTTAGGGCCTAATTGTAACACATTTAAATGTTAAGTCTTCATCCCTAGGTGAACACAGGTTGTATGTTACATGCATGTTTGTTCAATATGCATGTGTCAGGACCACCTTCGTGAATATTCACAGTTCCTCTTATAACCTGTTGAATATGTGTACTTGGCCAACCCATTCAGCTTAAATTCCTGCCCAAACCCTCCTCCTTCAAAGTGCCTGCCTTTGGTCTTTGCCAGAGGCTACACTTCCCAGCCTGCAGATGGCCACCTTGCAGGCTGTAACCCTTTATAAGAAATAAAGTCTCCTTTCCAGATTTATACATTTGTGATGTTTTAGTTAAGAAAAACAGTCATCTCAACCAAATTTCCTTTGCCAGTAGAGAGCAATAATTTGAATAATATATAACAAAGTGACAGAAATTCAACTCTAACCAGCTTAAACAAAGGCAAATTTTCTTAGTTTAATGAACTAAGAATTCCAGGAGAGCCTGGACTTGGAGCACTACTGGATTTGGATGACAGACAATGTCATCAGGGACCTGTCTCCTCCCTCTCTTTAGCTCAGCTCCCCTCTTGATTACCTCCATTCTCAGACTCGCTCTCCCCAAGTTAGGCAAAGACAGCAACCAGCACTTCCTGCCAGCTTTGCACCACCACCAAGAGGAAAGCTCCAATGTCCTATTGTTTCTGCAAAAGGTTGGGAGCTGATGCTCATTTCCTCTGATTGGTCACCATGGCCATGCTCACCCCTAAACCAATCAGAGATCAGTGCCCTCACTGGCCAGGTTTGGGTCTAGACTCCTAGAGCCAGTCACTGGGATCAGCCCTAGGCAAATCACATGGACTGAGGATGGAGGAAGAGTGATCTTCTAAGGGTGGTGGTCTGTTGGTGCCAGAAGAAAAAGAAGTGGATGCTGGGCTGGTAAAAATAGCAGATACTCACCATAATCCCTAATAACGATACCTACACTGTAGGATTGTGGTAAGAAATAAATAATATGGATTCAAGAAGTTTGAAAACCATAATGCAATTTTATCTAAAAGGTATTTTATTGTTAAGCAGATAATTCTACTTTTCCACAGAAAAACTTAGATAGATTGGGCCAGGCATGGTGGCTCACACCTGTAATCCCAGCACTTTGGGAGGCTGAGGTGGGCAGATCACGAGGTCAGGAGTTTGACACCAGCCTGGTCAACATGGTGAAACTTCGTCCCTACTAAAAAATCAAAAAAAAAAAGAAAAAAAAAATTAGCTGGATGTGGTGGCACACAACTGTAGTCCCAGCTGCTGCAGAGGCTGAGGCAGGAAAATCGCTTGAACCTGGGAGGTGGAGGTTGCAGTGAGCCAAGATCGCACCACTGCACTCCAGCCTGGGCAACAGAGTGAGACTCTGTCTCAAAAACAAACAAACAAACACACAAACTTAGATATATTGCATTGATGCTATAGCCAAAAGGAACAGCCATTGCCTGTGCTGCTGGTTGGTCCAGCGGACTCCAGTGGCAGAGGAAGGCACCCTGGTTTTTTGGTGGGAAGAACCTTGGCTTTGAAGTCCTGCAAATGTGGCTTCTGGTCCTGATGGCATTTTTTATTGGCTGTGTGAACTTGCACATGCCACTTAGCCGCACTTCCTTCAACTGAAATGAGAGTAAATCACACTTTCTTGACACCCCATTTCTAGGTGGATTAAGATGTCATGTGCAAAGCACCCATGATGCCTGGCAGCGCAGATGAATGGTCAACAAAATATTAGAGATATTAGCCCCTTCCCACTCCCGTGCCTCTAGGACTTATTTTATTGCTTTATTACAATTGAAATGTCAATAACTTAAGGCATCTTAATACTGAAATGTGAAACCTGGATAATACTATTTTTTAAAATAAAGAAACAGAAGTAAATCGAGTTAATCATTGCTGTGTTGCCATTTAAATATTTCCTAAATATCCTAATTGGTGGGGGAGGGAGATCTGAAAATGGAACTGGGGCCTTTGCCCTAAATATCCATTAACCCGGGCCATGAACTTTGGCTTCAAACGTTGTTGGTATCTCTGTCATAGACACACCAACTCAAACAGCACACAGGCCAGACCTAGACAGCAGGTATAGGGTTACAAAATTATCTTCCCAAGGTGCAAAAACTACAGTTTTTGAGACAAACCTATGAGTCAGTAATGGGAGTGAAATGTGAGAAAGGAGACCGTCAGCGATAAGGAAGGGGTGACTAAACGAACTGGCCTTCCTGGGGGGATTTGATTTTCAGTGTGTATTTTGGGCCAGGTTAGATGGGAGCAAGGACAGGAGTCAACAAGACTGTAAGATGAGAGCTTGCCTCCTGAAGGAATTTGGGAGATGCTCCGTACGCACTCCCACGCCCTTTTCTGCTAATCGCTTCCTTCCTCCCTCAAATCCTTTTGCTCCAAGAATCATCCTCTGGGAAGAACATTTACTCAGTTTACTCATTACTGCCACCTCCCCCGCCACATTTATAAATGAGCCAGTGCTCAGGAAAATATACGTTCCCTTCTCTGCCTCCCCAGAGTCATTAGCACCGCAAAGAGCCACCTTAGGGCCATACGACGCTCCCAGCATTTCCCAGGAAGTTTCAGGCCCCTCTATTTATAAAAGCAGCAACTAAAGGAATGCCAAGTGCCCTTCAGCTTTGTGTCAGTATAAACAAGTTTCACACTGGATGGATTGCCATCAGCCCAGAGTTTCCACAACCAGCACGAAGTCACGACCCTCCGTTTTCTGCCCTCAGCTCAACTTGGCCGCCCACCTCCTACTGTGTCTCAGAGCTGTGCTTCCTTCTGGGCAACTCTCTGAGCCTGCAGAGGGCAAGGCATCAGCCATACTGCAGGGTTTATTCATCACGATTTTCAGACAATTTCCTAGTATCTCAATCAATTCAGCAGATAGCTATTGAGAAACTAGAGAGTTCACTCCAGATGCACTGAGATGCAGTCTCCACGTGAAGAAACTCAGAGCGGGCTTGCAGCTGCAGGACGCAACTGCTGGTGCCCCTCGGTGCAGCCACGCCTGGCTGCCCACCTTATCAGCTCTAACTCTGTGTTCTGAGGAAATCTCCATTCACTGAGTCCTGCACCTTAACTCAGTCTGATGATGGGATGAGAAGGACACAGCGTGGGGCCTTGATAGGAGAGGAGCCCCCTGAGGCAAACTTGGGGCACAGTGGCCGAAGGAGTTACCGACAGGACACTGCAACTCACTGACCCTCACTTCTTGCTTTCCTGTCTGCGGTCAAACCCCTGATCCCTGCTTCATCATTCACACATAGACCACTTGTCTCAAAGTTCCAAAGTTAGCAATGGCCAATCCTTTCCAGACCCCACCAGTTTATACAGCCTACACCCCGACTTCTACCTGTCTTTGTTCTCTGTTTCCTGTAAGACTGTGTGTGGGCCTCACGTCCTTGGCTGACTAGACTGGAAGCTCCTGGAAGGCAGGTTCCTCACCTGGGTTCTGTTTTCCTTCTCAGCACTCAGCAATCTGCTTGGAGCAAGGCTTATAGATCACTTTGTTGATTGTTACCAAAACATGGACTTGGCCAGTTCTGGGTAAATCTTTAACTTTCAAGGAGCCTGTGAGCAGACGAATGTCCGAAGCTGCTAAAGTTGTATGACTCAACAGACACAAACATAGACATGGTTGGGTCATTCCTTATTCCACAGCTGGTGCTCTGTCACCTGGGTCCATATCCTCCCAATAAACAATCTGGCTGAAAAGTAGGAGCCGAAGGGCTACGAGAGAACAGCAGGCCCAAGGCCCAAGGAGGAGAGAGGGGAAAGCAAGAAGGGAGGGATTAAGAAAGAGATCCACAAAGAGAAAGGGGGAGAAGCAGGCAGAGAGAAATTAGAGCAAAAGAGACAGAGAGGGACATGGAGAAAGAGGGAGAGAAACAGTGGAGAGCAAGAAAGGTCAGAGGTGCTGAGGGAGGGTGGTAGAAAGCTCAGATGGTCTGGGATCAGGTCACCCAGCCATGATTTGTCCTAATAATTGACCAGCTGCTACGTGCCAGGAGTTGTGCTAGGCCCTGGACATACAGTGGTCAGGAAGGCAAGTCTGTTTCTCAGGGACTTTCTATTCTAATGGAGGACTGATGATAACTAATATGCAATAAGATGTGTTGAAGAAAAATAAAGCAGAGGCTAAGGATGTTGGGGGTCACAGCTGTAATCCCAGCACTTTGGGAGGACAAGATGGGCGAATTGCTTGAGCCCAAGAGTTCAAGATCAGCCTGGGCAACATAACAAGACCCTGTCTCTATGAAAAATTTTTTAAAAAATTATTAGCCAGGCATGGTGGTACGTGCCTGTAGTCCCAGCTACTCAGGAGGCTGAGGTGGGAGGATCACCCGAGCCTGAGGCTTCAGTGAGTCCTGATCACGAAACTGCACTCCAGCCTGGGTGATAGAGCAAGATCTTGTCCCAAAAAAACCAAAGCAAAATAAAGCAGGATGGAAGTCTGCTCTCAAGTAGAAGCAGAGCTTCACTTAGAAGATTTGACTCCTCATCCAGTGCTCACGTGAAAGACAAAATGCACCAGGCCATCAAGGAGATGATCTTGTTCAGGGTATTGCAATAGGGAGAATATTCATGAAAGGAGAATGTCTCAAAGAAAATGAAGGGGCCCTGGGGCTTTATACAGGCAGGTAAACCAGGGAGTCTCACAGGAATCTCTAGAAAGGATGGAGGCAGGTCTTACTTGACGTATTGGAGGGCAGGATGGTCCTTTGCGATTTTGCCATGGAACACAAAAGGATGGGGGTGTTTTGGAAAACAAAAAGGTAGGGGATCTCTTAAGCTCAGGTAAAGTTTAGCCTTGTCTCTAATATCCTGCCACCTCCATTTTTCTAAACACTGAGTATGGGCCCTTTGCTATGTTCATTTGCTTCTTACCTGCACTGTAATATGGAGTTCCTTCAGGCAGCACACAAGCCCTTTGTGATCTGATTTCTATCTGTTCCTAATTAGCTGAGGTAGGGAAGCACACGGAGAACACATGAGAGGATCCTGTGGGCCAGAACACCCAGCATCTCTGTACACCTCCCATTGGCCAGAACGCAATCTCGTAGCATCCTCAGCTGAAAGAGAGGTTGGGAGGTATCATCTAGCTATTTGACCAGGAAGGAGGAAATGGATGTTAGTGGTAACAGCTAGCCAGCTTTGTTGCATGTGCTGTTCCTTCTCTCTTTAGAAATGTCCCTCTGCTTCCTTCCTCACCCTTCTCTGATTAGAGGGTGCCGGTACATCCTTCAGGTCATGTAAGTGTGTTTTCCTTTAGGAAATCTTTCTTGACCACCAGTGTGATCAGTACTCCTTGAATGCCTCTGTAGCTCCCAAAATATTTTATAGCGCTAATCAAACTACTCACATTGTTCATTTTCTCATCAGTCCCCTACACGACACCTTGAGGTCCCTGACATTAGGAGCTGTGCCTTTTGTCTCTCTGTCCTCAATGCCTAGTGCTGTTTAGCACTAGGCAGGCGATCAATAATGTCTGTCAAATAAATGAATAGCTCCTGCATGGCTTCTAAATGGCCAGGATCTCCAGATGTACTCCAGAAGGATAATTTCAACCCAGAAAAAGACACAGAAGGTCCCACAGTCACCCTAATAGCTTTTGTTTGCCATCTGGGCCTGGGTCAGATCTCACACTGGGACCCCCAGGAAGAAGCTTAGTGATATGGATGTTAGAGATGCAAAGAGAGCTCAGGTACCTTATTTTGAGCTCAGCCCACTAACCATCTTTACAGCTTGATTAGCCTTTAGAAAGAAAAGAGAACTTTGGCCTCAACTTCCTGGCAGGTAAGGAAAGAGATGAGCAGATACCCATTGTGAGAACCGGCCTAAGAATACAGCCAACTCGGAAGGAAGGCAATGGGCTGGAATGGCTCCTATCCACACGGTATTTGGGTAAGTTAAGAAAAGTTACATAGTGACACACTCTGGTACAGCTTCTGTGATCCCCACATTGCTCTCAGCCAGTTTGTGTCAGGACCAAAGACAGTAAAATCTTATTAACACAGGAGAGAAAGACTGAGTCATTTCCATAATGACTGGTTCACAGCAGGAATCATTACCAAGCCTGAGGCTGAGAAAATGGCGCTCTCTTTTTATGTGGAGTTATTTGCTGCAGTCTCACCTTTACGACTTTTGAAGAAGGAATTATATGACTCATACATCCAAGAATAAATAAAACAGGGATGCTACCTCGTGGTGTTGTGAGTAGTCAGAAAGCAATGTGACCAGTACCTATGGCTTCAGGGGGGCAGAGCAGAAAGGGGTGGTGTTGAGGAAGGCCTGGGAGCAGTTGGGTGTCTGCATCTCTTGGGCCTGCCAAGGTCCCCTTGCCACCACCAGTACTCATGTTTGAGGTTCATTAGGGCCAAGCAGGTAAGGAAAAGGAATAGAACATAAATTTCATAACTTTAAATGGTTGACTTGGGCTCTATATGTGGTAAATCCAATGAAATAAAGGTGAATCTTGACTTTTAAATCTTATGCCTTCATTTAGGTTCCAGTGCTTCTCTTCCTGGTTGGGCTCGTTCTTATCCAAGCCTTTTGAGGGCCATGGAGGGTGTCTGAGGGCACAACAATGGGCCTCCTTAGGGACACTGTGGCCTCAGGACCTGCATTTCCAAATGCTTCTGTTCTCTTTAGCTCTCCTCACAAGGGGAAACTGCTGCGATCTCTCTTCTGTGGAGTTGTAGGTATGTGCCTGCATTAAGCAGAAATGTTGAGCTGCTCAGATGATGATGATGATGATAATAGCTAACTGTCACTGAAACTTACGACGTACTAGGCACTAAGTTAGGGTGTTTACATGCAAGATCTTGTTTAACTCTCATAATCACTCTATAAAATATGTATGACATCCACTCATCGTTTTAGGTAGAAAACATCCTGGTAGGGAAGATTCTGAGAAATTCAGCTCCAAAATAGAATCATATTAGGAAACTCACCTAGAAGTCCTGGCAAGGATGTGTTTCTGAGTTCATGGTTGTGCCCTGGGAACCAGCACAGGCTCCTTCTTCAAATTTCATTTCAAATTTTATCACTTTTCACCACCCCCACTGTAACGATTTTAATCCACTTACCATCCTCTCTCACCTCAGCTACAAATAATAACAAATATTTTTGAGCTATTCTTGGGTACCAGACATTGTTCTAAACACTTTACATGTGTGTTATGCCTTAATCTTCACGGTAACACAAGGTAGGGCTCATGATGGAGACCGCTGCATTGCACAGCTCTGAGAGGTACTATTCACGCTGCACTCGTTGGACTCCAGGGGGAGGTTCTAGAGTTGTACAATGTGGTAACCCTATTATCATCTCCATTTTATAGGCGACAGAAGTGAAGTGCAGGGGAGTTATTTAACTTGTCCATGCTCATGCTGCTCATCAATGGCTGAGACATGCTTCAAACCCTGGCAGTCTGGCCCTGGAGCCTTCCCCACTGTTATACTGCTTCTCCATCCCTATACTAGCCTCCTGGTTGGAGCCTCTGCTCTTGCCCTTCTGTACTCTCCAGTGGCTAAAGTGATCCTTTCAAAGCACATAAACAATGTAATGACTCAAAACCCTCCAATAGCTTCCCATCAATCCTAGAATACAATCTGAACAAATTTCACAGCATGCCCCATGAGGCTCTATGTGGTCTTCCCCGACCCCATACCTCCAGGCTCCTATGTGATAACCTTCTCCCAGCTCACTATCTTTTTGTTTTCCTGAGACCATACCCTCCTGATCTTTTGGTTTTCCTGAGACCATGCCAAGCTTGCGCTCACCTCAGGACCTTTGCACATGCTGTTTCCTCTGCCCCTGCCCCATCCTCTGCCTGAATCCTCCCGTGGGCCTCCTCCTCACCTCATTCAGGACTCTGCCCAAATGCCACCTTCCCAGAGAGGCTTTCTTGATGTTTCCATGTAAAACAGCCTCCAACTCACTACCACCATTCTCCATCCCTTTAGCCTTCTTTGTCTTTCTTTGAAGCGCTTAACAGTACTCAACGTTACACTATGGATTGATTAATGTATTGGTATATTAACCCTCGGATGTAAACAGGGACTTTTTCACCCTCAACACTGAGTCTCCAAGGCTGGAAGACAGTCTGGTACAAGTTGGAGTTCAATAAATACTGGTTGAGTAAGTGAATAAGCAAAGCTCCTGGAGAGCCAGGCCACCTCTGCGCCAGTCCAGGGGACACAGCCAGTTCTCAGTAAGCACCAAGAAAGCAGGCAAGGATGGGGAAAGGAGAAGGAAGACGGGGAGAAGAAGAAAAGCGTTATTCAGATTTCAACTTGACAATACTTATTTAGTGTTTCTTTGGTGCTAAACACAGTGACACATATCATTTAATTCTCACATCCTGTGAAGTAGGTAATTTTAGCAAGAAAGGGGAAATATAAGGATGGTGGGCAGAAATGTGTTTGCATTAACTCCTTGACACAGTCTTTACTTATGACAGAAAAAACGCTATCATTAAAGATATGAACTTTGAATTGCTTATCTTTATGCAACTCAAGCCACAAGAATTTTGTGTTTATTTTTTATGATTCAAAAGCATTAATCTTACAGGCTATATAATTTGTATATCTTCAAGATAAAGGATTCGTTCTACCATCCGCTGTTCCCTCAATCCAGCTTTTAAAAATCCCCGGTGTAGTGATTCAGTCCGTGGAACACCTGTGACTTCCCTCTACAAATTGCTGTGTCAGTTTTTCTGCGGAAGGAGTCTGAGTTTTTCTAAGAATGTGTCCAAACTAAAATACCGTTTTATAACAGCATTAAAACAGCATTTTAATCACTTGATCATTTTAATCGCACAGCTTGCAAGACTCAAAATCTTCATAGTGTCCTCGTCTGAAATTTTAGGGACTCCGAAAAACAATTTTTTTTGAAGTTGTCTCTCCTTATTAAAAGAAAGTACTCTTCAGTGGGCTAAGCTCCTCCTCATCTCACAAGGCATACGCTGGTTGTTCTGTGGTTAAACCTGAATTTACACAATAAGGATGTGGCTACTACCACAGGGTTGTGCAAAACAGGGGAATCTTGCAAAGTCTCGGCTTTGGGCAGGGTCCCAGTCAATGCGACAAACCCCAATCCAACGGCTCCTTACACCACTGGGCCAGCTGACGAACCTGACTGGCCCCTCCAGCCCTCCCTCTGCGTGCCAGCAGGACCTCATAAATTCAGGTTGAGGTTAGAATTAGAATTAGTGGTCACCCTCTTGTAGCTCAGACCCACTCGGCGCTGAAGCAGCTCCATGGGCTGCTTTCCAGAGGTGTCGGGGCTCTTAAAGGGCTAGTAATACTCAAATAATAACATGCCCCAGCCAGAGACATTTAATCCCTGAAAAATGTCAAGGATAATGGAATGATAAACCCGTGTTTATCACTTCTGAGAGATATTTTGGGGGCTCATTTCTTTCTTTGTGTCCTGATGAAGAGAAAGGCAATTTGCATATTCTGCTGAACCCTGATTCTCAACCACCACAGTGTCCTAGGCACTAAGTTTCATAACAGGACATTTAGGGGAGACCCTTTCCCCTTAGAGCCTGCCTGCTGCATCTGCCACAGTCATCCCTTCACATAAACAGCCCCCCTCCATATAATTTAAAACTTAGAAGTGCTCTCCACAACTCACTCCTGATCAACTATATGCCTAAGGTGAGGTTGGGCACGAGCAGGTATTTTGCAGTGAAACGAACTACCAGTTGTATAACACATTGTATAATATGGTACAGCTTCATCCTCAGCCCTGGGCTGGGGTATTATTATGACCATGTTGGTTGGTGGGCAAACCCAGGTACAGAGAGGCTGATAACTTGTCCAAGATCATTCAAGGAGAAGAGAAAGAAATGGAACTTGAATTCTGATCTTTGGACTTCATATTACAAGCAAGCAAGACTCATCAAAGCAAGCCTAAGCAAACCCAACTCTCACTGGGATGGAGGCCCTCTAATGCCCACACCAGACAGAAATACCACACTTCACAAAACATTCTTGCCCAGGAACATATAGCGGAGGTACGTACGGCTAACAGAATTACAGGATGATGACAAATGGGTCCGCTGAGGACAGGGGTAAACACCCGACAAGCTTTGGGAGCCTCAGAGGGCAGTGCGTCGGCATGATCTGGTAACTGGCTTTCATAAAAATGCTCTTAAATCAGCAGGGCAAATGGGATCTGATACGGCATTCTTGTTTCACAAGGCAGTGAGTTAGCTGGAGATTTGGGAAACTGTTACATCAAAGAATGTATAACACAAACATTAAGACCCTCAAGAGATATGATTTAAATACTGGAATATTTTATTTCTTTGAAATGCCTCATGCCCTGATGATCCCTGACAAATGGAATGCTACTGTATGGATCTGCTCATCTCTCAAATCTAAGTTTCAGCACAATGTTTAAAGTCCCAGCTTTAAACAATGGAAAAAATTTACAGTTAAACTTCTCACAACCCTACATTGTTTCAGTCTAGGAAAATGAAAATAAAGTCTTCTTTTACCCAGTGAGCCTCTAAAATTCCCAAATCCTTGGTAACAGATGAAATAAGTGACATAACTTGCTGCTTTCATGTGCATAAAACATCATTTTATTTTTTTCAGTCTCCCATGCACCAGGTTTTCAGTGAGCACCAAAAAACTAAACATATTTTCCAGAGTAAAATGTAGCGTATTCCCAATTCTTAAGGCTCCTTGGAGGATTAAATGCGATTTAATGGACAGGAGAACTCGTTCTGGTAAGTTTCTCAGATACTGGAACAGTGTAGGTGGAAATGGCAGAGAACATGAGGGATGCAGTTGTCCACCACCCAGGGTCACCCTCTCCCCTCTCAACCTCCTCATTTCCTCCAGGAGAGGAGGCTGGCTTTCCAGTGCCCTGGGCTTGGGCAGAGGAAGCTCTTGTCCCTCCCTGCTCATTGCCCTGCTCAGCTACCATTCAGGTGAGGCTGCCCTGCTCCTGGGGAACCAGGCTAAGTCTAACCCACAGAGAGAGAAGCTGTATCTGCACAAGTTCTAGAGACTCCTCCCCAGTGACCTTGGCTGGACACATCCTATTCAGACGGGAGCAGAACTGTGCTCATTCTACACTTTGAGCTTTTCCCATGGAAATTTGTCATCATCTAACTATAGAATGTCTGTAAATGGAAAACTGAAAATGCTAATAATAAGCCCTCTCTATTGTGACTTGTATTGGTGTTCGGCCCTCTTAGAGAATGCCTGCTGCTTTATATTAAAAAATAGATAGATAGATAGATAGATAGATAGATAGATAGATAGATAGATAGATAGATAGATAGATAGATATGGGACAGAAAGGGAAGCCTATTATGTCACCTCCTTCTAAAATTTTTTGATGACTTTCTCCTTTCTACATAATAAAGCCTGGGGTCCTTATTCTCATAGGTAAAGCCTGCTGCGAGCTACTTCAAACTACTTTCCCAGTTTTTTCTCTCATCTCATTCCACCCCATCTCCATGCCCATGTCCATCCTAAAGACATGCACATACACACCACACACACACACCACACAGCCTCCAGAAACTCCAATGGTTCTACATTAATTACTTTTTCTCAGGCCCTTTCTGCTCTTCTTTTCTTTCTTTGGGGTACCCTTTGACCATTTCCCTAAGTTACTCTAAGCACTGTTCCAACTGCTCCTCCAAGCCAAGCTCAAATGCCTTCTGTTTCCTGAATGTTCCCCCAACCCCCTATGCTGACTGCCCAGCTCACTTTACCTTTTCCAGGGCCTTGCCTTAGAGTTATCTGTGTACACATCTATGCTACGGAGAGGTAGGACCCTGTCCACTCAAGTCTGTATTCCCCTGGGCCTGTCTGGGGTCTTGCATGAAGTAGATACACACTAAATAGCTGAACTACAAGTCCACCATTCTCAAAGAGAAACTGGGGTCAGGGACCTGGAAAGAAACAAAAATGGCTCTACTTTTTACTCCTCCTGATGATTTCAACACTGACTTTGAAATTTTTCCTCTCTGCTCCGGCTTGCAGGCTGCGACAGGCTTCACTACCAGTGACCACTGGCTAAAGCCAGGTGGCAGTGAAGATTCAGACAGTTAGCTGAGTCCTCCAGGCTCCTGGCAAAGTAACTGGAATTGTGGTAGAGCCGGCAGGGAACCCTAGAGCCACCTCCCAAATTTGAGGGTGGACATTATGCTGAGATCCCACCCTTCCGGCCCACCACCCTGTGCTTACTGCTTCCCTCTGGGGTAGGCAGTGTCTTCTGCAGACAGGGCACAACTGAGAAACTCTGGGCACACTATTTCACCCCTAAAGCAGAAATTGCTGGTTGTTTGGTCCCAAAGCCATTCTTTACTTCCTTGGTATCAAAAGCCCTGATTTTTAGTAGGGTAAATGGCCTCCCACAATAAACACTACATTTTCCAACCTCCCTTGCAACTAGGTCTAGCCATGTGAGTAAGTTTTAGCTGATGAGTTGTAAGTGAAAGCAATGTACGTGACTTTCAGGAATTGTTCTTGAAAAAAGCGAGTGCACTCTTTTTTGCCCCTTCCTCTTGCCTGCTGGCTGGAAAGTGGAGGGGATTGGGGAAATTGGACCATAAAGTAGAAGCTAAAGGCCGGGCATGGTGGCTCACGCTTGTAATCCCAGCACTTTGGGAGGCCGAGGTTGGCGGATCATGAGGTCAGGAGATCCAGACCATCCTAGCCAACATGGTGAAATCCCATCTCTACTAAAATTACAAAAAAATTAGCTGGGCATAGTGGCATGTGCCTGTAGTCCCAGCTACTCGGAGGCTGAGGCAGGAGAATTGCTTGAACCTGAGAGGCAGAAGTTGCAGTGAGCCGAGATCATGCCACTGTACTCCAGCCTGGTGACAGAGTACGACCCTGTCTAAAAAAAAAAAAAAAAAAAAAAAAAAAAAAAAGGGTAGAAGCTAAAGCTGAGAGCGACAAAACAAAAAGGGCTCGGGTCCTTCCACTACATAAAATTGTGTAAGCTCTGAATTGTCTATTGATAAACTTCTTTCATATGAAAGAGAAATATAGTTCTATCCCATTTTAGTCATTATTACCTTAGGTTTTTCTGCCATAGGCATCCAAACCTAAACCAAACGGAAACATTCCTGTGCTCTAATTTCTTCCTATGAAATTTCCAATGTCATAGAGTTACTCCAAATGTTAAATGAAAAATCTCTTTTAAAGTGCTCTTTAAAAAGACTCCTAAAATTTTAGCTTGACACACAGGCATGGTGGCTCAAGCCTGTAATTCCAGCACTTTGGGAGGCCAAAGTGGGTGAATCACTTGAGCCTAGGAGTTTGAGACCAGCCTGGGTAACATGGAAAAACCCTACAAAAAATACATTAATTAGCCAGGCATGGTGGCACACACCTGTGGTTCCAGCTTCTCAAGATGCTGAGGTGGGAAGATCACCGGAGCCTGGGAATTCGAGGCTGCAGTGCGCCAAGACTGCCACCGTACTCCAGCCTGGGTGACAGAGTGAGACCTTGTCTCAATGAAAAATAAAAGCAAACATAAATAAATAAATGAAAGACTTGTAAAGTTGCAGCTTGACACCTGGGATGTGATCAGTAAATATCTTTTTTCTAACTCTTTTCTTTTCCAGCTCAGGCTTGAGAGATTTTGCTGTGACTTTTTCCAGGGGGCTTTAACATGCATGTTCTCTCCAAAAGTATTTTCCTGGTTGACTATAAGACACAGCATCTGGTGGAGCTGAAATAGCAACAGCTGTTACTCACGGAGAGCTTGCCACACGCTGGACCATACAGTCACTCTACACGGAAGATCTTACCTCGTTACTGTGACTGCGCAGTGTGAGGTGAACAACACCCTCATTTTGCTGAAGCAGAACCTGAGATTCCAGGGAGTGAAATCCTTGCCCAAGGTTACACAGCTCATCATCAGCGGTGCTGGGATTCAAATCTAGGTCTGGTCAGCCCTGGAATCCATGCCTTTGACCACATTGCTGCCTCTGCTGAAGAGCAGAAGACCTGGGGAAGCAGGAAGATTTCCCGGCTGCTCACCCTGCTTCCACCTCCGCAATCGCCTAAACTGACATCAGGACCCTCTTCCAGCCCCTCCTTCTCCCCCTTTCTCCAGAGGGCAGAGGTGTGTTCATGAATCTGCTCTCCTCAGGCCCTTGAATTTTGTAAGAAGTGTTGCAGAAAAATGCTTTCACTCGTGGCTGAATCTGAGGCTTCGTCCTTTTCCTAGTGATTTTGATGCCACTGCGCCACTGCGTGAACATACCTGTGAGATGTGTTATTTTTGTTTTAAATAATTTGAAATTATTGGAATGCAAGAATCAGCATTTGGATATTGCCGTTTGAGGGAAGAAGGAGGAAAATTCCCCAGTATCGTTAGAGCTACACCAAAATTGCATTGAGCCAAACTTGCCACCAAGAGCCCAACAGTCACCATGATGCTGAGCATGGAAGGCAGGGAAGGGTTCGCGGTGAAGGTCAGGGGCCTACCCTGGTCCTGCTCAGCCGATGAAATGATGCGCTTCTTCTCTGATCTCAAGATCCAAAATGGCACATCGGGTATTCGTTTCATCTACACCAGAGAAGGCAGACCAAG
The DNA here is from genome assembly GCF_007565055.1 of Rhinopithecus roxellana. NCBI lineage: Eukaryota > Metazoa > Chordata > Mammalia > Primates > Cercopithecidae > Rhinopithecus > Rhinopithecus roxellana. The sequence goes on along the minus strand of NC_044556.1, from coordinate 22,817,484 downwards.
TGGTGAAGCATTTGCTGAACTTGAATCTGAAGAGGAAGTGAACTTGGCTTTGAAGAAGGGCAGAGAAACCATGGGACACAGATACGTTGAAGTATTCAAGTCTAACAGTGTTGAAATGGACTGGGTGTTGAAGCATACAGGTCCGAATAGCCCTGATGCTGCCAACGATGACTTTGTCCGGCTTAGAGGACTCCCATTTGGCTGTAGCAAGGAAGAGATTGTTCCGTTCTTTTCAGGGTTGGAAATTGTGCCAAATGGGATGACACTGCCAGTGGACTTTCAGGGGCGAAGCACAGGGGAAGCCTTTGTGCAGTTTGCTTCACAGGAGATAGCTGAGAAGGCCTTAAAGAAACACAAGGAAAGAATAGGGCACAGGTACATTGAGATCTTCAAGAGTAGCCGAGCTGAAGTTCGAACCCACTATGATCCCCCTCGAAAGCTCATGGCTATGCAGCGGCCAGGTCCCTATGATAGGCTGGGGGCTAGCAGAGGGTATAATAGCATTGGCAGGGGAGCTGGGTTTGAAAGGATGAGGCGTGGTGCCTATGGTGGAGGGTATGGAGGCTATGATGACTATGGTGGCTATAATGATGGCTATGGCTTTGGGTCTGATAGATTTGGAAGAGACTTCAATTACTGTTTTTCAGGAATGTCTGATCATAGATATGGAGATGGTGGGTCCAGTTTCCAGAGCACCACAGGGCACTGTGTACACATGAGGGGGTTACCTTAGAGAGCCACTGAGAATGATATTTATAATTTCTTCTCACCTCTTCATCCCATGAGAGTACATATTGAAATTGGACCCGATGGCAGAGTTACCGGTGAGGCAGATGTTGAATTTGCTACTTGTGAAGATGCTGTGGCAGCTATGGCAAAAGACAAAGCTAATATGCAACACAGATATGTGGAGCTCTTCTTAAATTCTACTGCAGGAACAAGTGGGGGTGCTTACGATCACAGCTATGTAGAACTTGGTTTGAATTCTACAGCAGGGGCAAGTGGTGGCGCTTATGGTAGCCAAATGATGGGAGGGATGGGCTTATCCAACCAGTCTAGTTATGGAGGTCCTGCTAGCCAGCAGTTGAGTGGTGGTTATGGAGGTGGTTATGGTGGTCAGAGCAGTATGAGTGGAAATGACCAAGTTCTGCAGGAAAACTCCAGTGACTATCAGTTAAACCTTACTTAGGTAGAGAAGGAGCACCAAACAGCTACTCCATGTATAAAAGCTGTACATTTGTAGGAGTTGAATAGAATGGGAGGGATGTCTAGTATATCCAGAATGATTGGTAAGTGGGAAATATAATTGATTCTGATCACTCTTGGTCAGCTTCTCTTTCTTTATCTTTCTCCTTTTTTAGGAAAACAAGAGTTAAGTTTAACAGTTTTGCATTACAGGCTTGTGATTCATGCTTAATGTAAAGTGGAAGTTGAGATTATTGTAAAACTTCAAGCTCAGTAATTTTGAACACTGAAACATTCATCTAGGACATAATAACAAAGTTCAGTATTGACCATAACTGTTAAAATAATTTTTAGCTTTCCTCAAGTTAGTTATGTTGTAGGAGTGTACCTAAGCAGTAAGCATATTTAGGTTAATGCAGTTTCACTTATGTTAAATGTTGCTGTTATACCCCAAATACACTGAAAACTTCAGATGCGTGTTGAGAAACATGCTTTTCTGTAAAACTCAAATATAGGAGCTGTGTCTACGATTCAAAGTGAAAACATTTAGCATGTTTGTTCATTCTAGCTTTTTGGTTTAATATCCTGTAAGGCACGTGAGTGTACACTGTTGTTTTTTTTTAAGGATACGGGACAATTTTAAGATGTAATACCAAGACTTTAGAAGTTTGGTCATGTCGTTTACATGAAATTCTGAGGCTTTGGTTTAAATCTTTCCTTGTATTGTGATTTCCATTTAGAGGTATTGTACTAAGTGAAACTTGTTAAATAAATCTTCCTTTTAAAAACTGGAAAAAAAATAAAGAATCAGCATTCGGAAAGTTTATGTAACAGGATATTAAATTGAAGCTTTGATGAGGCACAAAACACAGTATGTTTATAATCCCAGACTAAGGAGTCAAATCTCCATGTTTGCTTCAAAGGAAAATTCAGAGAACCTGCTCCATAACTGTTCAATCTTCTCACCACTCAGAGAATAAAAAAGGGCCAAGAGCGCCAGGTGTGGTGGCTCACACCTGTAATCCCAGCAATTTGGGTGGCCAGGGTGGGTGGATCACTTGAGGTCAGGAGTTCGAGACCAGCCGGGCCAACATGGTAAACTGCTATCTCTACTAAAAACACAAAAATTAGCTGGGCATCGTCACACGTGCTAGTAATCCCAACTACTTGGGAGGCTGAGGCACAAGAATCACTTGAACCCAGGAGGCAGAGGTTGCAGTGCGCTGAGCTCACACCACTGCATTCCAGCCTGCGTGATGAAATGAGACTCTGTCTCCAAAAAAAAAAAAGGCCAAGAGGGTGGCAAGGAGAGAGGATTCTATGAAGAGGATTTATCTGGAGAATGCTGTGCTATGGGCCCATCCCCTCTATTCCCCGAGGCAAGGAAGATTGCCTGCTTCCTTGGCCCCCAAAGAGCTTCATATATGACCCCTATAATTGGGGAGAAAGGCCTGACTCCCACCTGGGATCCCACAGGATGAGAGCCGGACCGACTTCCCGCTTTGGAAGCCGGGTCAGTAGATTGCTGTTTTGGAAGGGCCGGCCAACACCCCTGGTTTGTTGGGGTGAGGGCTGTGCAGTGTTGTAACGATGGACTACAAGGAAAGATATCCTGGCTTGGGTCATCATAGAAGTTATCCTAAGGGCCTCCTGCAGTGGCTGAGAGATCCCCACAGCAAGAAGTTGGAGGTAAATGCTTGGGACTAAAGAAGGAATGCCAACAACCCCTCAAAACAGAGATGCCCTGACTTGGATCCAACAGCACTGCTGAGGGCAGTTCTGTTCCCCTGGTGGGGAACCTGAGAATTGCTCATGAAAGTGCCCCAAGAGATGGAGGACCAGAGGCACTAAAAGGTGAGGCCAGCTAATGACAATCCCCGTTGAAGTGAGACTTTTCCCCCTCTTCCCTCCCCACAGGCCAGCCCCACTTGGGAGAAGCCAATCAGACCACCACCCAGTCCTCCACAGTCAGCTCCCAGCCCTCTGCAGGCCCTCTGCAGGGTTTGACATCTTATCGGGATCCGAGTTTTGATTGCTCTCTTAGGCTGGACTTTCTAATTGCTGAATTAAGTCAGTATTTGCTGCTTTAAAAAGCCCTGGAATTGTCCCTTACCTAAGAGTAAGCAAAACATCTTGGGGCCTGCTTGGAGTTCTCATCCAACAGCAGGGAGAGATCACCAATAGTAAACACGACATTAAGGAACATGAAGGCACGGTGGGAGATTGCACATAAAGACACGAGTTGATGACTTTAGGACTCTGCTTGTGCAACATGCCGGCAACTCTTGTTTATATGTGGATTCTTGCACAAACACAGCTGCACGGCAGTAAATCAGGAGAGCCTCCAGTGTCACATCAGAGAGAGCCACTTTGAGTTTGAGATGACAGGAGGAATGCGCCTGCCCAAGTCAGGAGAGGAGGTAGATCCTCTAGGGGAGAGGACCCTCTTTTGTCCATTTTTCCTTTGGACCAAGTTTGTTCCAAGACACAAGGAGGTCCGGCAAGGAGCCTCTGTAGCTGCTGGTGGCTATACCTAGGCTCCTTCAGAAGCAGACCTGGGGGCGGTAGCTCACACCTGTAATCCCAGCACTTTGGGAGGCAGAGGCGGGTGGATCACTTGAGATCAGGAGTTTGAGACCAGCCTGGCCAACATGGTGAAACCCCATCTCTACCCAAAATAGAAAACATTAGCCAGGCGAGGTGGCACTCACCAGTAATCCCAGCTACTCAGAGGCTGAGGCAGGATAATCGCTTGAACCCAGAAGCCAGAGGTTGCAGTGAGCTGAGATTGCACCACTGCACTCCAGCCTGGGCGACACAGTGAGAGTCTGTCTCAAAAAAAGAAAAAAGAAGCAGACCTGGGCCAATAATCTTGAAGTCACTGACATAATAGTCCTGAGAGCATTCGAGGTTATGACCTGGGAACTTCAAAGTGTTCACCGAGGTCCCTCCTGTAGCGCTTACCAGAGTTTCCCCCCTTGGAGGACTGCATATTCCTTCTTTCTCTGTTAGGGATCAATCCATCCTTTCCTTGGAGAGAGGAACCCTATGCCTCTGAATTGCATTCAGGGAAGGGTCATAAAAGGAATCACTGTTCTTCCCAAATGCCTTGACTTGTAGCTGTCTCGTTGTCTCTGTTATACATGAAACGCTTCCATCTGGGCTGCCACTATGACTCCCACCATCAGGTGGCTCCTGGGGCTCGTTTGGACAGGGCATCTGGACAGGTGTGAGCAACACGTTTATCTCACCTGACAGAGAATCTTCTAAATGTTAGGTTAAAATAAAATGGAAATAAACTGGGAGAAAACTCTGAAGCTCTACCCACGGAAGGAGCTTCAGAGCACAGGGCTGCTATGTGGGAATCACCAGCCTCTGGCCATACATTGACTGCACTGCAGACACAGCTCCTGGACCTGGCTCCTCACTGTATTTCAATAATCCTGAAGGACCCCACCCCAAGCCCAGTTTTTAGTCCAGCAGGACAGAGTTTGGGAAAAGAGGAATGAGTCCATGCCCCTCCCAGTTTAGATAATAGAGTTGCTTGCATACTCTTCTGGGAAGGCAGTATTTTTAAAGTAGAAGAAAGACTCTAACTAAGATGTCCATCCACAAGTATCAGTCTTTCAGTCTCTCTCATCATTTTAAGTGACTACATTTATTCATTCAACAGACATCTACCGAGCACCTGCTGGCCAGGCTGGGTTAGGCACTGTAGGTCTGGAAATAAATAAGGTACAGTTTTTGCCTCTAAGGCAGTGGTCCCCAAACTTTTTGGCGCCAGGGACAGGTTTTGTGAAAGATAATTTTCCAAATTTTTTCACAGATAGCAAGGTGGGATGGGGGGATGTTTTGGGATGAGAACTGTTCCACCTCAGATCATTACGCGTGAGTTAGATTCTCACAAGCAGCACGCAACCCAGATCCCCCACATGCGCAATTCACAGTAGGGTTTGCTCCTGTGAGAATCTACTGTCGCTGTTGATTTGACAGGAGGCAGAGCTCAGGTGGTAACACTTGCTGTCTTGCCCGCCACTCACTGCCTGCTGTGTGTCCCAGTTCCTAACAGGCCACGGACCAGACCCCTGCACTAAGTTGCTCACAATCTAATGGGCCAGACGGTTGTGTACAGAGAAGGTCTGCAGGAGAATGTAGCACACTGGGCTCCCCAGAAAACTGTCTCTGAGACAGAGTTGGTCATCCAGCCTACCCTTGGGGTCAACATCTGTGGAAGGAAGAAGGAAGAAGCAGGGTGGGTAGAAATGCTAAGCTGTGACACAGGCTTGAAGGCAACCCCACAGGGAGCTCCGTCCCTTCAGAATTGTGCTGGGTTAGACACAGATAGTTTTTGCATGCTACCCTGATTCATCACTGGATGTGGGCCACCAGACAGGGGCCTGACGTGGGCAGCTGGGGGCATCCTTGAGGAACTGACAGCCAAAGGCCATCTACCAACAGCACTTCTAGCATCGGGGGCAACAAGTTCTGCAATGAAGGAGGATTCAGGTGGTGCAGTGCAGGGCCCACCTGCCAGGTGAAGTGCCCTAGAGAAGGAGGAGCAATCAGCTGCTGGGAAGACTCATGAAGCATCTTAGAGGATGAGAAGAGTTTTCCAGGCAGGAAAAGAGGGAAGTAAATTTGAGCTAAGGTGCATACGGACTACCATCGCCTGGTGGGCCAAGAATGGCATCCTGAGGGGCAAGTAAAAGAACACAATTCATTCCTCACCCCACCATACACTGGCTGCACTGCAGACACAGCGGTATCCACCATGAAGACTTGACTCCATCCCCTTTCTTGAATCCAGGAAGCCTCGGCATGTTCCCGAAAGACTCGGTGAGCATAATGGTGTGGATAAACATTTAGTCAACTGATGTGGCCAGAAAGAAATCCAATCATGATCAGCTGGTGAGCAACTCAATAGGATTTTTCAATTGGCAAATATTTAGTTGTTAATAAACACCAGCACCTGCCTGTCCGGCTCCCTCACTTCCTTCCCAGAAGTCTGGAGGCTACAGTGCGTGTGGAGGAAAGGGCAAGTGCTTTAAATTCGACAGACCCAGAACCCAGGTCTGACTCAGCTGCTCATTTTCTGTGTGATCTTGGCCCAGTCACTTCACCTGTCTTCAAACTTCAGTCTCCCAAACGTAAAACAGCTGACACTTCCCAGGGTGCTTGTGCGACTCAAGTGAAAGAGCATATATACAACTCCACTGTATATACTGGGTCCCTGCTACCAATTTGCTGCCTTGGGCAACTCACTAGAACTGTAGGAAGTGACTTCAACCTGCTTTAAGGTCACTGTCGCTCTCTGCCACTCTTTCTTGAAATATATCATTACCGTCAGTGTGAGCCTGAGGACACTTTTGTGTTCTCATAGTCTTTCCAGACAAAGCCATGAGCCAGTAATGAGCGGAGACTGGGAAATAAGTGGCCTCATTCTTTCTCTTCTTGCTAGCTCTACACTGGGGTTAGAGACGGTTGCTTAGCGACCGTACTCATTCATCTGAGGGGTGGACAGGCCCAGGACTGCCCCTTCCCATCAGGGAGGAAATGCTACCATGCCAATCAGAGCTCTTGTTTCTGAAGAGTATTTGGGTCGTTTTTCCTGAAGGGGGTTTTATTCTAAAGGAGGTAAATTGGAGACCTTTCTCAGATGGTAATTTTTGCTGAGATGAAATAAGAGCTATGAGACGTGGGACTGGGGGCGGGGTGGATGGGAGCTACAATCTGGGGCTCCTGCCTACTCTTTTCATGAAGCCGATTATTCAGAACAGAGGCAGGATGACCAAAGAGGGGCTGCACAAATGGGCCTCTGTTTAATGCTTGGCAGGGAGAGCTGTGACCTCTTTTCTCCTTTTAAGTCTTTCTAAGCCCGAGCCATTGTGCTGACACCATAATGGGAACTAGGCTCCTGAGCCTCTCAGAACTGAAGGTGAAAGAGGTGAGTCAGAGCACCCTAAATTACAATGGCATTGCAGTGCCCTGGGAGATCGGAATTTCTGGACTGTTCCCAGTGAGCTGGCTGCTCTGGCCTCCCAAAGATGTATGGGCTCCCGTACTCTCCGGAGGGGACACACTGCTTATTTCTTCAGCCTACAGCCTAGATTCCAATTGCTTTTGCAGGTGGAAAGCACTGAGCAGTGAGGCCCTGATGGTCAGATTTTCCATTAAAAGATGGAAAGGCATGAGCTATGACATTTTCAGAAAATATTATTTCCTCACTAAGCAGCTTCACATGCTTTTCAAGGTGGAAAACAATGAAAGAGGCAGAGCTAGTCACATGAGTTTGCTCCTTGCAAATTCAACTCACAGCACAGGGTTCCAGTAACAGGAGAACTCTTTTTAAGATTGACAAACAGAAGAAAGCAATTTTCTGTGAACTCATTAAAAAACAACAACCATAAATTGTTCAGACCGGATGTGTGGCTCACGCCTGTAATCCCAGCACTTGGGGAGACCAAGGCAGGCGAATTGCTTGAGCCCAGGGGTTCAAGACCAGCCTGGTCAACATGACGAAACCCAGCTCTACAAAACATTCAAAACTTAGCCAGGCTTGGTGGCACATGCCTGAAGTCCCAGATACTCAGGAGGCTGAGACAGGAAAATTGTTTGAGCCTGGGAGCCAGAGATTGCAGTGAACCAAGATAGCATCACTGCATTCCAGCCTGGGCAACAGAGTGAAAAGCATTCAATTGTGCAGTGAAATCCTGCTTTGAAGATAGATGGAAAGAGCCCTGGGAGAGGTTCCCGTGGTGGTTCTGGCCACAACAGTGCTGCCCTCCAGCAAGCCTGGATCAGGCACCTCCATCTCCTTCCATACAGGAACAGAATTTACACTCAGCCCTGGTAGCCAGTCTATTGGTCAGTACCAGGTGACGTGAACTCTCCTAAAGTCACAGCTGCTGTGTAAGCCCTTTGCTGTTGTTGTTGTTAAATGCCCAATGGCTAGCTATGCAAAAATCAAAGAATAATTTGTAGGGGTGTTGAGCCTTTTCTAGTTTCCTTCTCCTACTATCCAGAAATCTGAAATGCCTCCTTGAGGAATTCCCCTCTACTCCATTGTTACAAATGCCAGGGAGAAAAACCGCGTCAGGAAGAAATAAGATAGCTGCCAGGTGTCAATGACCTCGACAGCCCACAGCAAGAAAGGAAAGCCCTCTTCTAGAAACTGTGGGCCAGAGTTGGAAATGAGGAGAGTGAGTCATTACTTCAGTCCGGTAATTTAGAGACCTGAGGCCTGCTATGTTTGTAGTATTATTGATCTGTTAGGGAACCCCACTAGCATGGACCTTCCACAACTCCAGTCATCTGAGATTCTCCCCCCACGGGCTTCAATCCCTCCGTGGAAGGAAGGGAAGACCGCATGCATCTAACTGTTCTGGTTTTGCTCTTTTGGGTGCAACAAACAGATCACAGTGACTCAAAAAGCATGGAGGTTTATTATGAGGAGTGCACAGAAACCCAGGAAAAGAAACTAAAATTCAGAAAACATTCTCAGCTCTTCTTTTTCTGCCCTTCTAACTTTTGCCCTGTTCTTTCCCTCTGTTCAATCTTATTTGTGCCTCTTCGCTGATGCTTGCTTAGGGTTTTACTTCCCCTATAACTTTTGATGCCAGGAACATGGACCTGGCATGGTCCCAGCTTTATCTGCTTCTGAATGTCCCCCTTTTTGAGTTGGTTCCTAGTAATTTTATCCTCTTGATATTTTTAGTTGCATTCCTAGACAAGTTTATCATTTTGAACTAGGTCATGTCATAAGTTACTGGATGGCCTATATACCACCCTAGGTCAACAGCATATCCCAAGTCATTTCTTGTGGCTGGAGAAGGGCCCTGGAGAGAGAGGGAGGGCGGAAAACAGGATCCGTGTAGCAGAGATGCTGAAAGGTGGACCTTTCAGCAGAAGTGCCTGAGGTATAGTGTTTAGTGTAGGGTCACCCCTTGGCTCTGGCTGACCGAGACAGCCCCAGTGTTTGGCAATCTCTATTGGAGAGGCAGACTTACTGAGAAACTCTTTTATTAATATTTTGCGCGAAATCTGTTTCATACTCAAGGTGACAGACATAGATGAACTGTGAAGTACTTTCAATACTCAGTGAATTTCAGGTCTTTGTGAAGGACCAGATCTAAGCAAGGTGCTGGGTATGTGAAATTACACAGAAATTAATAGGCTTAGCAGGGTGTTTAGCTTTTGACCCAAAAGTCCTGGTCTTACAGGGTGGAACTCTTTATGTCTGCTTTAAATACAAGGAAATTCAGAGTACTAAGAAGATCACTGGGTCCAGGGAGAGGGACTGTAGCCTTGTTAAAGCCAAGGGTCTGACTATAGGAGAACTTCTCCCTGTCTCCATCACTCTGCTGTGCTGGAGAGCTGTGGACTGGCTGAGACGTAGGCTCTTGAGGCCCCTCCACCTCACCACTCTTCCCACTCATGCAGGCCATGCACCTTCCTCAGATTATTTCATCTGTTCCTGAAAAAAGGGAGGTCTGACTACGATAGTTTGTTCTAGCAGAAAAATCACATTTGGGCACTTTAAGTCTCCACTTCCTTGTAACAGTTATGCTCTCAAGAACCTCAGCCCGAACCAGGAAGGAGGATCTTTGTGTTTCCCAGGAGAAGAGAAAGATCTTTGTAATAGACCATCACTGATGGGGGACTGAGAGTTCCAGAAACTGCAGCGACCATCCTGCATGGGATGAAAGCAGTGGTGTCAGGTTCAAGCTTGCTTGAGAGAGGAAAGTGATTCTTTGCTGGGGAAAACTAATTAACTAAATGCCTTGAAAAGTCAACTCGTTTGAAACTGAAGGGCCTTCCATTTAGGAATAGTTCCTACCTATTTTATTATTCTTTGTCACTTTTTTATTTTTTTGTTTTTTTGAGATGGAAATCTCTCGCTCTGTCACCCAGGCTGTAGTGTAGTGGTGTGATCTCGGCTCACTGCAACCTCCGCCTTCCAGGTTCAAGCAATTATCCTACCTCAGCCTCCTGAGGATCGCTGGGATTACAGGTGCCAGCCACCACACCCAGCTAGTTTTTGTATTTTTAGTAGAGACAGGGTTTACCAGGTTGGCCAGGCTAGTCGCGAACTCCTGACCCCTCAGGTGATCTGTCCACCTCGGCCTCCCAAGGTGCTGGGATTACAGGCATGAGTCACCGCGCTGAGCCTGTTACTTTTTATTATTTTAAATAATCAGTGACAACTTACAAACGCAGTGTTTAAAAAATAATAGTCAGGGCCTGGCACAGTGACTCAAGCCTGTTATCCCAGCACTTTGGGAGGCTTATGCGGGAGGATCACTTGAGGCCAGGAGTTCGAGACCAGCTTGGCAAGATAGTGAGACCCCATCTCTACAAAATAAAATAAAATTAAAAAATAATGATCCCAGTATAGTGGCACATGTCTGTAGTCTTAGTTGCTCAGGAGACTGAGGCAGGAGGATTGCTTGAGCCCAAGAGTTCACGGCTGCAGTGAGCTATGATCTCACTACATTTGACGTTTATTTTCAGGACCCAAGCATTTAAAAATTACCTTAAGATAATCCTTCTGATGAGCTTAAGGTACCTACAGATTTCTACATCTTTACTGACATAAAACACCTTTCTTAAAACCAAATTTTGGTTCTTCTATTAAATATAAAGGTGAATTAATTAATATAACTGCTTTCCTTTCTTGCTTGTTAATAATATCTGGGAAAACTCTGATATCAACCAATCAATATAAAAATAAAAAACAAATAGAACACTTTGAAAACTGCTAGCATTTCTCAGCTTAAAAGTTCTTGTTATCTATCCAAGCACTATCGCATAGTCAGTAAGTCATATTTTACAGCTTTCGACTTTCCAAAATAATTCTGGATATAGCTATTTTATGGGTACTTTTAGTGTCTTTGTGGTATGTGATGTGATAGTGTTTATATAATTAACAATATCTTAACTTTTCAAGGGAACCTTGGAAATCTGTCACTCTAAATGAATCTATCACTCTAAATAAATATGTGCTCAAGTACGACCAGCTCAGTTTAAGACACAGAACAGCAACTTGAAGGAGGAAAACTGAAGAGAGCTTATAGTTAATGGGTTAAGTTTTTGTTGTTGCAATATTAAGTGTGGTTTTCCTATAATATTTCTAAATGAAAAATCATACGTATTTGTTACCATGTATGATGATTACTTTGTTAAAAGCAAAAGTAGTCCTGTGGTATATTAAATGTTAACTGCTGTTTTCATGTTTAAATCATGCCAAACAAATCATGTCTGTGCCATCCAGGGTTTATTGTTAATCTTTTACTGAGTACTTGGATTGGGATAAAAGGCTTATACTGTGCACTTTTTATTAATGAATAAATCAAAAACATTAGTAATGCTCAGAAAAAAAAAATGGCTTTTCGTAGGCTGTGTTCCATCATCCTTGCATCTGAGTTATTCCAGTTGCCCTCTATCATCAGGTGACTGTAAGAAATCACTCAATAAAATACACAAACCCATGCCAGCTTGTAATTACCACTGCGATCTTGCCATAAAAGAACATGTATTTTCCTGAAATCTTTGCAAACAAAAGGAATAGTTTAGCTGACAGCTCACATGACGCCAACAAGAACACCCTGAGAAGTTCATAACAACATGTTAGACAACAGTGTACAAAATCCCTCATAGAGAAATCTGGAAATCATTAGGCCGCCCAAAATCATAAATGCTTGATTATGTTTACTAGGGATGCCATCATGGAAAATTTTGAAAAGTCTTAAAGGATTTTCTTCCAAGGTAAATTACAAAATGCAGAAAAGGCCAAAAGATAAGTGAGGGATATCAGACTGAAATCAGAAAAGGCTTTGGCCAATGGCTTGAGGGTCACTTGCTTTCGTAAATCATTTTTTTAAAACTTTTTTAATGAAGTGAAACATACAGAAAGGATATATATGATTAGTGTACAATCTAAGGAATTTTTGCAAACAACACAGCTGTGTAACCAGCACTCAGAACAAAAAACAATGTCACAAACACCCCAGAAGACACACTGACACCTCCTCCCACAAAGGACAATCCCTATCCCAATTAGTTTTCCTGTTTCTATATTTCCTATAAAATAAATCACATAGTGTGCACCCTTTGTGTCTGGCTTCTTTCACTCAACATTCTGCTTATGAGAGTCACTGGTATTGTTGCATTCATAGCAGGTTGTTAATTCTAATTGTTATAATGTATTCCACTGTGGTGATTATGCCCTCAAGTTACCCATTCTATTAGGCATTTGGTCCAAGTACAGAGAACCAAAATTTATTGTCTGGATTTGGAAGATTTTTTAAAAAGTCACATATTTGAAAGAGACACACAGGGAATTTTTATGCTGACATAGAGAAAGAAAATAGAAGGACCATTTCGATTGTTCAGGCCTCTAACTTTATTCTGTTTTGCTTTTATCCCCCAGCCTCAGGAAAACTTTAGCGTAATGCTTGCAAGAGCACTAACTGTTACAAGGAGGGTGAGGTCGAGAGTTCCAGAAAAATAAGAGAGAATCTTGCATCTGGAGCATAAATGATCTTCAAGAAATACACACAGGAAGTTGAACAGGTATATAAACTTCAGAGAAGCTCTCTGTTCTCTCAAAAATCCCTGTAAGTATCTCAGAGCATCTGGGATGCCTCATTATCCCCAGATGCCTAATTCATTCTCATTATTGTGACTTCAATCTTTAGTATCTCAACAAATATGGATATCCAGCCACTTCTCAACCCCAAATCCTCAAGAAAAAAGTGAGATCATGGGCTGCATATTTGATCCAATGAAGCTTCATCAAGTCCTGGGAGTGTCATCTTCCTATTTCAGATATAACTGTGGCCAAAATATTTATCTACCACATAGCTCATGTTTTCCTTCTCCAAGAATACAACAGTTGCCCTGATTAAGGTCTCTTTCGAAAAACTCTAAAATACCAACTACTCACTGTTTCCAATTACTCGAAGGAAAGCTAACTTCCAGACAGTCTATCTGGGTGCAAATATTTCAAATATTTCTAAGTACTTGGGAGGAAGAGCTCTTGAAACTTTAGTCTCTGACGACCAGTGTATGAATTCAGGTGCCTTTGGGACTTAAAGAAAACAAGAGAGTTCATCTGAAGGAGGGAGGGTGGGAAAAATAGAAGGAAGTGTAATGTTTAGATTCATCAATTTGGAAAGACTTTAAAAATATTTATATCAGTATTAAGGATTTGTGTATGTTTTATTTCTTGTCGTGGCTTTGAAGCAGTTACATGTATATCCTCAAAGATTTTAAGTATTATTTCATAGAGAATATCTATTTATAAACACAAATGTATGAGATGACTTTTAATTTTATTTTTGCTGCATCTCTTGGCCTGCATTTTTTTTTTTAACTTGATTTCTTCTAAACTTTGTGAGCCCAGGACAGTGGTTTATGGGACTTTTCTGAAAGGACATCTGGAAAACCAATTAATGACATCTCAGGTTGAGCAAGTACCCATGCTATGGTTCAGATGTGTCCTAGTCTCCTGATAAAGTTAATATATAGGTTTAGAGTATAATAATCATAATAATATAGCTATGCTATATGGATCCTGAAAAAAATAAAAGAAAGAGAAAGTTCTCCTTCCTCCCCATAATTATGAGTTCTTCAAACTGTCAGTTCTTCAAAAAGCTCACATTTTCTGTGCCTTTAAATTTTATGCCAGTCACTGTATAGTTTAATGCATTTTGAAAATTATTCTTCACAATGACTCTATAAAGGAGGTAATAGTATCATCCTCATTTCATAGACTTGGAAACTGGACTTAGAGAGGTTAGCACCTTGCCAAAGTTACAAGGCTGTGAGTGGCAGAGTCAGAACTCAAATCTAGCCCTGGCCTGAAGCCCAAGCCTTACCCGCTGTGATTTACCCCCTTGCCTGTATCATCCAGCTGCCCTTGAAGGCTGACACTGAGACCCAGTTAGCCTGAACATAGAGGTACCACTGGGCCCTGGAGAGGCAAAGGCTTAAATTGCTAATTCCAAAGGTGTGGACAACTTCTATTGAATTTGTTGAAGATAATGAAATCTAGTTCTTCAACAATTTAGGGAACACTGTCAGTATTAAAATTTGGTTTTGGTTTTGTCTCTCTTCTTAAGCAGGTGACATGAAGAAAATTTCATTTGGAGAACAAGGACTATTATGTTCATTGAGTTTCTACATGTCCATTTAGTTTCTACTCTGTGTTGCTAGGTATGAGGAACAGAGAAGTTAACAAAACGTGGTCCCTGCACCAAAACACATAAACATGTGACTAAAGCATCTGTTTCACTGGGCAAATGATAGTTTTGTCCCTTAAGTCTGCATTTACTATTAACACCTGGCTAATCTCCTTTGGGTTAATAACCCACAGTGGACCCTTCTTGGTCTACACTGCTAAAATGAGCTTGGTTCCCTTAAGGGTTCCTTTCCAAGTTTTCTGAGTGAACTGTGGGGTTAATTCCGCCCCCTCCAAACGTTTGCCACTTGTACACTTCTCTCCTTCCTTCTTCCTTTCAGAGCAGCCTTATGCAGAAAACAAGCTCAAAAATATAGATTTTTCTTTGGGCAGGATCCACACCCAACTCCCAGTGAAACAGAATTCTAGGAGGTGAGAGCCAAAGTGGTAGAATTGACCATAAAAACACTTGATCCATCCCTTCTTTTTAAAACAGAATAACCAAAACTTTGAAGAGATAAGTGGCTTGCCTGTTGTCCCGGAGAAATAAACAACAAATTTGAAACTTGAACTCAGGTTATTTTTCATTTTCTACCACTATAGTTCATGCCAAGTACAAATCCTATGGTCAGAGATGCCCCTGATGTGAGCTCTGGTTCATCACTTTGCACAATGCTTGGAATAAGTAGATTCCTAGCAAAAGTTGATTGAGCAAATATATTTGAATGAGTTCCCAGCTTCTACTCTACCCCTACTTACCTCCTGTACCAGCCCTTTCTCTCACTGTATGTTCCCTTCCTGGGTTTAACTACCCAGCAATGCTAATGCAACTCTTACCTGAGCAGCAGCAACAGGGACAGTATTTCCAGAAATACATCTGGGCAGAGACGAAGAGTACTCTGGAGAGCTATTTAGTCAGTGCATTATCAGGATATATTTTGCTAGTTGACCCCTAGATATGCTACACAGAGGAAGCAAGGATGTTTTAGTAGTAGGGGTTGGCGACAAATCAAGAGCTTAGGGAATAGAGAGCAGTGAGATAATTGGGCCAAACCACTCAAAAATGCAAAAGCTAGAGAAAATTGGTGCATTAACTGATTTGCCCAAGGCAATACAGCTCTTTGACACCAGAGGGGGAATTTGAACTCTGGTGTCAGGATTCCTACTCTGGCAACTCTACATAGTGCTGCTCTCACAACAGACCAGAAGCCATACTGCCTAGTTTGGGAGGTGCTTGTAGCGGGATAAGGATGGTGCAGAAATGGCCTGGGTGTGATGGCTCACGCCTCTAATCCCAGCACGTTGGGAGGCCGAGGTGGGTGGATTATCTGAGGTTGGGAGTTTGAGACCAGCGTGATCAACATGGTGAAACCCCGTCTACTACAAAAAAATACAAAAATTAGCTGGGCGTGGTGGTGTGCACCTGTAATCCCAGCTGCTCAAGAGGCTGAAGCAGGAGAATCGCTTGAACCCAGGAGGCAGAGGATGCAGTGAGCAGATATCACGCCATTGCATGCCAGCCTGGGTGACAGAGCAAGGCTCTATCTCAAAGAAAAAAGAAAAAAGAAAAAAGGATGGTGCAGAAATGTAAAGGCCAAGGAGCCAAAGAGGATGCATATGATCAATGAGTGTTTATGGAGAACTTACTCGCTATGTATTAGACATTTCTTATGAATTAAATTGTGTCCCTCCCCACACATTCATATGTCGAAGCTCTAACCCCCAAAGTGACTGTATTTGGAAATCGGGCCTTTAAGGAGGTAATTAATTTTACATGAGTTCAGGCCAGGCTTGGTAGCTCATGCCTGTAATCCCAGCACTTTTGGGGGCCGAGGTGGGTGGATCATGAGGTCAAAAGATTGAGGCCAACATCCTGGCTAACATGGTGAAACCCTGTCTCTACTAAAAATACAAAAATTAGCTGGGCTTGGTGGCATGCGCCTGTAGTCCCAGCTACTAGGGAGGTTGAGGCAGAAGAATCACTTGAACCCGGGAGGTGAAGGCTGCAGTGAGCCGAGAACGTGCCACTTCACTCCAGCCTGGCAACAGAGCGAGACTGTCTCAAAAAAAAAAAAAAAAAATACATGAGTTCATAAGGGTGGGGCTATAATCCAATAGAACTGTTGTCCTTATAAGAAGAGGAAGAGACACCAGGAGCATGCACACACAGAGGAAAGGTTTTGTGAGGAAACAGGAAGAAAGAAGCCACCAACAAACCAAAGAGGGGAGCCTCAGGAGAAACCAAGCCTGCCAGCAAGTTGATCTCAGAATTCCAGAACTGTGAGAGAATAAATTTCTGTCGTTTAAGCCACCCTGTCTGTGGCAATCTGTGATGGCAGCTCAAGCTGATTATTACAACACTGATGGCCAACAGCGAAGGGGTTGCTGAAGACCAACTCTACCTCAGTCTCTTTCTCTTCTGGGATTGCTCGGGCCCAGGGAGATGAGGAGCTAACCCACACAGTCAAAATCCAACCAGGAATTTTCAAGTTCACCAGGTCTGCACTAAGACACACAAGAAAAAAGACATTAACAAATGATGAAAGTTGAAGACAGTCACAAACAATTTATCTTTTTCTGTGGCTTGTCTGTTTGTACCTCCATTAATGGCCTTGTTTTACTGGCGGTTCTTATAAGAATAAACATTTACCTCAGAAAACTCACTTCTTGAAAACAGAGCACATATAAACTATTTGGGGCTTTCGATTTTTCAATGTTTGGAAAAATAAGACTTGATGTCAAGGAAAAGATAAGTGCCATTGAAAGAATCTGTGGAGGGAAACCAGTGAAAAGGATAAGTGAGGATTGTGGAAAATCATCTCTATACAAGCAGTGAGAACACTGACAAAAATGGTCAGAGTCAACTTTTTCAGAACATTGGAAATTAAGCAAAGGCTTGCAGCAATACAAGGAAAGTTTATTCAAGGAAAAATGGCTCAATCTCAGTAAGGGTAGCAATATTTGTGACATTTTAACTTCCTCTATCCCCATGTTCCCCTCCACAACTCAACAATAACCTCAAAAACCAATAGCCCCCAAGTACAGTGAAAATCAGCATCCAGAAGACATTGGAGGGGGTTAAGTGGGATTAGATCTGCTTCAAAGCCCCATTCCTAGAGAATTGTCATTATTTTATCTGTCTGGTGGTTCCTGGGAGGCTCCACTTGCAAGGATGTCTTTATTTGAACTGACTTGGAAAGTACCTACCTACCGTGGAGAGTCTTTTCCTAGAAGCATTGGTTGAAAACAATGCAGCTGCCCAAAGTGGTAGATAGCAGATGGGCCAAACAACAAGCTAAACAAAATTCTGAAAAAGAAAATCAGGGAAGTGAAATGTCCATAGGGAGCTTTGGAAAGCTTTGATATATTCCTGGTAATCTAGAAGATTACCTGCATGCCCAGGCCTGTGCACATGCTCAGGAAAGAACTAAGAAGGCCTACACTCTCACCTCTGATTGATGTTGAGGTTCTGCCCAAGCAGGAAGTGAAGGCTAAGGTGGAGTTGGAAACTGTCTGGCTGAATTTTGAAGATGTATCTCAAATATTCACACAGACCCCCTGACCAAACACTGACACCTATTGGTTCTAGCCATTTGATAAATTTCTGTGTAATCATTACCTGACCACTAAGATAACTGAACAGAGACATCAATAACCACATATGAAAAAGAATGCAAATTTTACAGAATTAGTTCAGAAACAAACCAGCAAAAACAAATCCTGGGGATGGGGATCTGATTTCCAGAGTTGCCACATTATATTTTTAAAAGTCTAGATTTTAGAAATGTCTGTAAAAATTATGAAACATGCAAAGAAACAAGAATATATGGCCTATGCTCAGGAGGAAAAAGCAGCCAACAAAAACTATCCCTGGAAAGCCAGATCCTGTACTACTAGACAACATCAGCTATTTTAAATATGTTCAAAGAACTAAAGAAAACTATGTCTAAACTAAAGGAAAGTATGAGAAGAATGTCTCACCAGATAAAGAGATTAAAATTATTTTTAAGGAAACAAATAGAAAGTCTGGAGTTGAAAAGTACAATAAAGGGGGCCAAGATGGCTGATTAGAGGCAGCTGCAGTCTGTGGCATTTACAGAGAGGAACGAAAGGGATGAGTGAATACAGCACCTTTAACTGAAATATCCAGGTACTTGCATTGGGACTGATCAGGGAAACAACTCAACCCACGGAGAATAAAGAAAAGTAGGGCGGGGTGACAGCCCACCTAGGAGCGATACAGATTCAAGGGAGCCCCCAGCTCCAGCCAAGGGAAATGGTGAGTGAATGTGCAACCCTGGGAAACCATGCTTTTCCCACGGATCTTTGCAACCCACAGATTAGGGGATCCTTTTGCGAGCCCACACCATCAAAGCCTTAGGTTCAACACACAGAGCTGAATGAAGTCTTGGCAGAGCACCTGCTCAGGCATACACAGAGACCCAGGAGCTTTACATATTCTGGCCTCAGGATCTCTAATAAAGGTGTATGCAACTGAGGCAAATCAGGAGGTCTGTGCATACCCCAAGGAAGGGGGCTGAATCTAGGGGGCTGAGCAGCATCAGTCTGTGGGCCCCACTTTCACGGAACCTCACAAGAGAAAACCCACTGGCTTGGAATTCCAGCAAGCCACCAGCAACAGGGTGGAGCCTGCTTGATACAAGATTGGACCCCTAGGGGGAGGGGCGGGTGCCATCTTTGCTGTTTGGTCTAGTTGGCCATTCCAAACTGTGGGCTTTGGAGAGAACAGACAGTCCAGATGAGGAGGGGTCTCCCCAGCACAGCTCCTTTGCCAGAACCTGGCTGGAATGCTACTTTAAGCAGGACCCTGATCTCTCCCAGGGATGGAGTGCCTGGGGAGGAAGGGTGGGCCACTCCCTTGGTTATTTGGATGACTCAGTCATTCTAGCCTGCAGGCTTTGGACAGTCCAAGTCTACAGGGGCAGAGGCAGCTTCCCAGCACAACATGGCTGTTCTGTTGAGGCATGGCTTCTTCAAGCAGGCCCCTGATCCACTTCTCCTAAGGCGTTGGTCCTCCCAGCAGGGGCCTCGGCCATTCCTGCCCATGTTCTATGGCTGACAGAGTTCTAATTTCTCCCTGGGATGAAGCGCCTGGGGAGGTGGGGCAGGCCAACACCTTGGCTGTTTGGCATCTCAGCCGGTCCAGCCTGAGGGTATTACAGAACCCAAACCAACTGGGGGCTGAAGGGATCCCCAACACAGCACATCTGCTCTATCAAAAAGCAGCCAAACTGCTACGTTAAGCAGATCCCTGATCCCATTTCTCCTGACTGAAAGACCGGGGTCTCCAGCCACTTCCTACAGGCACATTCGGGCTGACAACAGGTCACTATCCTCTGGGATGGAGGAGCTTCCAGGGGAAGGGGCAGGCTGCCATCTTTGCTTTTTTGCAGCCTTCACTGGTGATACCTCCAGGTAGGGGAAAAACCAAGGTGACTAGGGTCCGGAGCGGACCCCCGGAAAACTGCAGCAGCCTATGAAAGAGTGGCTAGAGTTGAAAAACAAACAAACAAACAACAAAAGCAAACAGGCCCACGGAAACCCCATCCAAAGGTCAGCAACTCCAAAGATCAAAAGTAGATAAGCCCACAAAGATGAGAAAGAACCAACACCAAAACACTGCAAACTCAAAAAGCCAGAGTGTCCCTTCTCCTCCAAATGAGCGCAGCAGCTCAGCAAGGAGCCAGAACTGGGCTGAGGCTGGTGTGGCTGAAATGACAGAAGTAGGCTTTAGAATGTCGATAAAAATGAACCTCACTGAGCTAAAGAAGCATGTTGTAACTCAATGCAAAGGAGCTAAGAATCATGATAAAACAATGCAGGAGCTGACCTGTTGCCAGCCTGAATGTGCCTGTAGGAAGTGGCAGGAGCCAAAATATCCAGTATGTAGAGAAACATAACTGACCTGATAGAGTTGAAAAACACACTATAAAAACTTAACAATGCAATCACAAGTATTAATAGAGAACAGACCAAGTGGAGGAAAGAATCTCAGAACTTAGACTATCTTTCTGAAATAAGACAAGCAGACAAGAATAGATAAAAAAAAGAATGAAAGGAGAAAACCTCCGAGAAGTATGGATTATGTAAAGAGGCCTAACCTACGACTGACTGGGATACCCGAAAGAGACAGGGAGAATGGAATCAACTTGAAAAGCATACTTCAGGATATCATCCAGGAGAACTTCCCCAACCGAGCAAGACAAGCCAAAATTCACGTTCAGGAAATGCAGAGAACCCCAGGAAAATTCTCCACAAGAAGATCATCCCTAAGACTCATAATCATCAAATTCTCCAAGGTTGAAATGAAATAAAAAATGTTAAGGGCAGCCAGAGAGAAGGGCCAGGTCACCTAAAAGGGAAGACCATCAGACTAACAGTAGACCTCTCAGCAGAAACCCTACAGCCAGAGGAGATTGGGGGGTAATATTCAACATTCTTAACATAAAGAATTTCCAACACAGAATTTCATATGCAGCCAAACTAAGCTTCATAAGTGAAGGAGAAACAAGATATTTTTTCAGACAAGCAAATGCTGTGGGAATTTGTTACCATCAGACCTGCCTTACAAGAGCTCCTGAAGAAAGCACTGAATATGGAAAGGAAAAACTGTTATCAGCCCCTACAAAAACACACTGAGGTACACAGACCAGTGACACTCTGAAGCAATTACTTAAACAAGTCTGCAAAGCATTATGATGTCAGGATTAAAGCCACACACAACAATACTAGTCTTAAATGTAAGTGGACTAAATGTCCTAATTAAAAGACACAGAATGGCAAGCAGGATAAAGAACCAAGATTCACTGGTATGCTATTTTCAAAAGACCAATACCACATGCAAAGACACATATAGGCTCAAAATAAAGGGATGGAGGAAAATTTACCAAGCAAATGGAAAACAGAAAAAAAGTAGGGATTGCAATTCTAGTTTCTAATAAAACAGACTTTAAAATAACAAAGATCAAAAAAGACAAAGAAGGGTATTACATATGGTAAACAGTTCAATTCAACAAGAAGAGCTAATAAATATACACATATATATACATACATATACATATATATACATATGCGTGTGTGTGTGGGTATGTATATATATGTCTCCAATAGAAGCACCTAGATTCATAAAGCAAGTTCTTAGAGATCTTCAAAGAGACTTAGACTCTCACAAAATAATAGTGGGAGAATTCAACAACCCACTGACAATACTAGACAGATCATCAGGAGAGAAAATTGACAAAGATATCCAGGAACTGAACTCAGCTCCAGATCAAGTGGACCTGATAGATATCTATAGAACTCTCCACCCAAAACCAACAGAATATACATTCTCTTTATTGCCACATGGCACTTACTCTAAAATTGATCACATAATCAGAAGTAAAACACTCCTCAGCTAATGCAAAAGTACTGAAATCATAACCAACAGTCTCTCAGATGACAGCACAATCAAATTAGAACTCAAGATTATGAAATTCACAGGTTGGGGGTGGTGCCTCATGCCTGTAATCCCAGCACTTTGGGAGGCCAATACAGGTGGATCACCTGAGGTTGGGAGTTCAAGGCCAGCCTGTCCAACGTGGAGAAACCCTGTCTCTACTAAAAATACAAAATTAGCTGGGTGTAGTGCCATATGCCTGTAATTCCAGTTACTTGGAGAGGCTGAGGCAGGCAAAACACTTGAACCTGGGAGGCGGAGGTTGCAGTGAGCCAATATTGCGCCATTGCACTCTAGCTTGGGCAACAGGAGCGAAACTCTGTCTCAAAAAAAAAAAAAGAAAAAAAAAGAAATTCACTCAAAACCATACAACTACATGGAAATTGAACAACCTGCTCCTGGGGGACATTTGGGTAAATAATGAAATTAAGGCAGAAATTTTTTTGAAACTAATGAGAACAAAGATACAATGTACCAGCATCTTTGGGACACAGCTAAAGCAGCATTAAGAGGGAAATTTATAGCACTAAATGCCCACATCAAAAAGCTAGAAAGATCTCAAATTAACAACCTAACATCACAATTAAAAAGCTAGAGAACAAAGAGCAAACAAACCCCAAAGCTAGCAGAAGACAAGAAATAACCAATATCAGAGCTGAACTGAAGGAAATAGAGACAAAAAACCCTTCAAAAAAAATCACTGAATCCAGGAGCTGGTTTTTTGAAAAAATTAATAAAATAGACTACTAGCTAGACTAATAAAGAAGAAAAGAGAGAAGATTCAAATAAAAACAATCATAAATGATAAGGGGAATATTAGCAGTGACCCCACAGCAATACAAACAACCATCAGACAGTACTATAAAAACCTCTATGCACAGAAACTAGAAAATCAAGAAGAAATGGATAAATTCCTGGACACATACACCCTCCCAAGACTGAACCAGGAAGAAATCAAACCCCTAAATAGACCAATAATGAATTCCAAAATTGAAACAGTAATAAATAGCCTACCAATAAATGAAAGCCCAGGACCAGATGGATTCACGGCTGAATTCTACCAGAGGTACAAAGAAGAGCTCATACCATTCCTACTGAAACTATTCAAAAAAATTGAAAATGAGAGACTCCTCCCTAACTCACGCTGAGGTCAGCATCATCCTGATACCAAAATGTGGCAGAGATACAACAACAAAAAAAGAAAACTTCCAACCAATATCCTTGAGGAACATCGATGCAAAAATCCTCAACAAAATACTAGCAAACCAAATCCAACAGCACATCAAAAAGCTTATCCACCACAATGAAGTAGGTTTCATCCCTGGGATGCAAGGCTGGTTCAACATACACAAATCAATAAATGTAACTCATCACATAAACAGAACTAAGACAAAAACCACATGATTATCTCAATAGATGCAGAAAAGACCTTCAATAAAATTCAACACCACTTCATGTTAAAAACATATTAGTTATTGAAGGAACATACGTCAAAATAATAAGAGCTATATATGACAAACCCACAGCCAATATCATGCTGAATGGACAAAAGCCAGAAGCCGTCCATTTGAAAACTAGCACAAGGTAAGTTTGCCTTCTCTCACCCCTCCTATTCAACAAAGTATTGCAAGTTCTGGCCAGGGCAATTAAGTGAGAGAAAGAAATAAAGTGTGTTCATATAGGAAGACAGGAAGTCTAGCTATCTTTGTTTGCAGATGGCATGATCCTATATCTAGAAAACTCCTCGTCTCAGCTCACAAGCTTCTTAAGCTGATAAGCAACTTCAGCAAAATCTCAGAATACAAAATCAATGTGCAAAAATTGCTAGCATTCCTATATGCCAAGAGTCAAATCACAAATGAACTCCCATTCACAATTGCCACAAAAAGAATAAAACACCTAGGAATACAGTCAACAAGGGAAGTGAAGGACTTCTTCAAGGAGAACTATAAATCACTGCTCTAAGAAATCAGAGGTTACACAAATAAATGGAAAAACATTCCATGCCCATGGATAGGAAGAATCAATATCGTGAAAATGAGCACACTGTCCAAAGCAATTTATAAATTCAATGCTATTCACATTAAACTACCATTTCACATTCCTCACAGAATTAGAAAAAACTATTTAAAAATTTTATATGGAACCAAAAATGAGCCCAAATAGCCAAGACAATCCTAAGCAAAAGAACAAAGCTGGAGGCATCACGTTACCTGACTTCAAACTATACTACAAGGCTACGGTAACCAAAGCAGCAGATACCAGTACAAAAATCTTACAATAACACCTACATCATCTGATCTTTGACAAGCCTGACAAAAACAAGCAATGGAGAAAGGAGTCCCTATTTAATAAATGGTGCTGGGAGAATTAGTTGGCTATATGCAGAAAATTGAAATTGGATACCTCTCTTAGACCATATACAAAAATCCACACAGGATAGACTAAAGATTTAAATATAAAACCCAAAACTATAAAAACCCTAGAAGAAAACCTAGGCAATACCATTCAGAACATAAGCACAGACAAAGATTTCATGATGAAGACACCAAAAGCAATTGCAACAAAAGCAAAAATTGAGAAATTGAATCTGTTTAAACTAAAAAGCTTCTGCACAGCAAAAGAAACTATCAACAGAATAAACAGGTAACACACAGAGTGGGAGAAAAATTCTGCAATCTATCTATCTGGCAAAGGTCTAATATCCAGCATCTATAAAGAATTTAAACAAATTTACAAGAAAAAAAAACATTAAAAAATGGGCAAAGGACATGAACACTTTTCAAAAGAAGGCATACATGCAGCCAACAAACATATGAAAAAAAGCTCAACATCACTGATCATTAGAGAAATGCAAATCAAAATCATGGTGAGATATCATCTCACACCAGTCAGAATGGATATTATTAAAAAGTCAAAAAGCAACAGATGCTGGCAACATGTGGAGAAAAAGGAACATTTTTACACTGTTGGTGGGAGTGTAAATCAGTTCAACCATTGTGGAAGACAGCGTGACAATTCCTCAAAGATCTAGAGCCAGAAATACCATTTGAACCAGCAATCTCATTACTGGGTATATATCTAAAGGACTGTAAATTGTCCTATTATAAAGATACATGGACATGTATGTTCACTGTAGCACTATTCACAATAGCAAAGATATGAAATCCACCTAAATGGCCATCAATGATAGGCTGGATTAAAAAAAAAACATGGTACATATACACCATGGAAACTATGCAGACGTAAAAAGGAATGAGATCATGTCCTTTGCAGGGACATGGTTGGAGTTGAAGGCCATTATCCTGAGCAAACTAATGCAGGAACAGAAACCCAAATACCGTTCTCACTTTTAAGTGGGAGCTGAAAAATGAGAAAACATGGACACATGGATGTGGAATAACACACACTGGGGCCTGGCAGAAGATGTGGGATGGGAGGCGGGAGAGGATTATGAAGAATAGCAAATGAATGCTGAGCTTAATACTTGGGCAATGGGATGATCTGTGCAGCAAACCATTATGGCACACATGTACCTATGTAAGTAACTTGCACATCCTGAATCTGTACCCCTGAACTTAAAAGTCGGAAATTTTTTAAGAAGAAAAGTACAATAATTGAAATTTAAAAATCACTAAAGTAGTTCAACAACATATATGGTCAGGCAGAAGACAGAATTGGTGGGCTTAAGATAGGTCCATTGAGACTATCCAGTCTGAGAAAAACAAAGAAAAAAAGAATAAAGAATATGAACAGAGCCTCAGAGATCTGTGAGACACCATCAAGCATCCCAAAATATACATAATGAGGGTTTCAGAAGGAGAGAAGAAAAAGGAACAGAAAGAATATATGAAGAAATAATGGCTGAAAACTTCCCAAGTTTGACAAAAACTTTAATGTACACATCCCAGGAGCCAAAAACAAAACAAAAACAAGATAAATAGCTTGTTCTTTCAAGTAGGACAAGCTAAAAATGATTCATGCCTAGACAGATCATAATTAAATTGCTGAAAGCTGAGACAAAGACAGGATCTTGAAAGCAGCAACAGATAAATGACAATCATGTATAAGAGAGTCTCAATTAGATTAACAGCTGATTTCTTATAAGGAACCATGGCGGCCAAAAAGCAGTAGGATGCCATAGTCAAAGTTCTGAAAGAAAGACTGCCAGCCAAGATTAAACATCCTTCAAAAGTGGAGAAATTAAAATATTCCCAGATTTAAAAAACTGAAAGAATTCGTCACTAGTGTCAGGCCTCTGAGCCCAAGCCAAGCCATCATATCCCCTGTGACCTGCACGTATGCATCCAGATGGCCTGAAGTAACTGAAGAATCGCAAAAGAAGTGAAAATGGCCTGTTCCTGCCTTAACTGATGACATAACCTTGTGAAATTCCTTCTCCTGGCTCATCCTGGCTCAAAAGCTCCCCCACTGAGAACCTTGTGACTCCCGCCCCTGCCCACCAAAGAACAACCCCCTTTGACTAATTTTTCTTTACCTACCCAAATCCTATAAAACGGCCCCACCCCTATCTCCCTTCACTGACTCTTTTTTCAGACTCAGCCCGCCTGCACCCAGGTGAAATAAACAGCCTTGTTGCTCACACAAAGCCTGTCTGGTGGTCTCTTCACACAGACGCGAGTAAAATTTGGTACTGTGACTCGGATCGGGAGACCTCCCTTGGGAGATCAATCCCCTGTCCTTCTGCTCTTTGCTCCATGAGAAAGATCCACCTATGATGTCTGGTCCTCAGACTAACCAGCCCAAGGAACATCTCACCAATTTTAAATCAGGTAAGAGGCATCTTTTTACTCTCTTCTCCAACCTCTCTCACTTTCCCTCAACCTCTTTCTCCTTTCAGTCTTGGCACCACACTTCAATCTCTCCCTTCTCTTAATTTCACTTCCTTTCCATTTCTGGTAGAGACAAAGGAGACGCCTTTTATCCATGGCCCCAAAACCCCGGCACCAGTCGTGGACTCGGGAAACGTCTTCCCTTGTTGTTTAATCATGCGGGGACACCTGCCTGATTATTCACCCACATTTCACTGGTGTATGATCACCACAGGGATGCCTGCCTTGGTCATTCATCCACATTCCCTTGGTGGCAAGTCAATTGAGGTGATGCCTGCTTTGGCTGCTCATCCCACCCCTTCTCTCCATATCTCTACCCCTTCTCCACTTTCCTGGGGGGCAAGCACCTCCCACCACTTCTCTACTTTCTTGGGGGTAAGCACCTCCCACCCCTCCTCCACTTTCCTGGGGGGAAAGCACCCCCCACCCCTTCTCTCCGTGTCTCTATCCTTCTCTTTAAACTTGCCTCCTTCATTATGGGCAACCTTCCACCCTCCATTTCTCCTTCTTCTCCCTTAGCCTGTGTTCTCAAGAACTTAAAACCTCTTTGACTCTTGCCTGACCTAAAATCTAAGCATCTTATTTTTTCTGCAATACCGCTTGGCCCCAATACAAACTCAACAGTAGTTTCAAGTAGCCAGAGAACGGTACTTTCAATTTTTCCATCCTACAAGATCTAGATAATTCTTGTTGTAAAATGGGCAAATGGTCTGAGGTTCCTGACATCCAGGCATTCTTTTACACATCGTTCCCTCCCTAGTCTCTGTTCCCAATGCAACTTGTCCCAAATCTTCCTTCTTTCCCTCCTGTCTGTCCCCTCAGTCCCAACCCCAAGTGTTGCTGAATCTTTCTGATCTTCCTTTTCTACAGATGCATCTGACCTCTCTCCTCCTCCCCAGGCTGCTTCTCACCAGGCCAATCCAGGTCCCAATTTTTCCTCAGCCTCCACTCCCCCACCCTATAATCCTTTTATAACCTCCTCTCCTCGTGCCCGGTCCAGCTTATAGTTTTGTTCCGCAACTAACCCTCCCTGACCTGCCCAGCAATTTACTCTTAAAAAGGTGGCTGGAGCTGGCTGGGCACAGTGGGTCACACCTGTAATCCCAGCACTTTGGAAGGCCAAGGCAGGCAGATCACGAGGTCAGGAGATCGAGACCATCCTGACTAACATGGTGAAACTCTGTCTCTACTAAAAATACAAAAACAGCCAGGCATGGTGGCAGGCGCCTGTAGTCCCAGCTACTCAGGAGGCTGAGGCAGAAGAATGGTGTGAACCCGGGAGGTGGAGCTCGCAGTGAGCCGAGATCGTACCACTACACTTCAGCCTGGATGGCAGAGCAAGACTCCGTCTCAAAAAAAAAAAAAAAGGTGGCTGGAGCTAAAGGCATAGTCAAGGTTAATGCTCTTTTTCCTTTATCCGACCTCTCCCAAATCAGATAGTATTTAGGCTCTTTTTCATCAAATATAAAAGCCCAGCCCAGTCCATGGCCCATTTGGCAACAACCCTTAGATGCTTTACCACCCTAGACCCAGAAGGACCAGAAGGCTGTCTTATTCTCAACATGTATTTTATTACCCAACCCACTCCCGACATTAGAAAAAGCTCCAAAAATTAGATTCTGGTCCTCAAACCCCACAACAGGACTTAATTAACCTTGCCTTCAAGGTGTACGATAATAAAGTAGAGGCAGCTGAGTAGCAATGTATTTCTGAGTTGCAATTCCTTGCCTCCACTGTGAGACAAACCCCAGCCACATCTCCAGCACACAAGAACTTCCAAACGCATGAACTGCAGTTGCCAGAGGTTCCTCCAGAACGTCCTCCCCTAGAAGCTTGCTACAAGTGCTGGAAATCTGGCCACTGGGCCAAGGAATGTCCACAGCCTGAGATTCCTCCTAAGCCATGTCCCATCTGTGCAGGACCCCACTGAAAATTGGACTGTTCAACTCACCTGACAGCCACTCCCAGAACCCCTGGAACTCTGACCCAAGGCTCTCTGACTGACTCCTTCCCAGATCTTCTCGGCTTTGCAGCTGAAGACTGACGCTGCCCAATCACCTCGGAAGCCTACAGGACAATCACAGATGCTTCGGGTAATTTTACAGTGGAGGGTAAGTCCGTCCCCTTCTTAATCAATACAGAGTCTACCAACTTCACGTTACCTTCTTTTCAAGGGCCTGTTTCCCTTGCCCCCATAACTGTTGTGGGTATTGATGGCCAGGTTTCTAAACCTCTTAAAACTCCCCAACTCTGGTGCCAACTTAGACAACATTCTTTTATGCACTCCTTTTTATTCATCCCCACCTGCCCAGTTCCCTTATTCAGCCAAGACATTTTAACCAAATAATCTGCTTCCCTGATTATTCCTGAACTACAGCCACAGCTCATTGCCACCCTTCTTCCTAACCCAAAGCCTCCTTCACATCCTCCTCTTGTATCCCCTGACCTTAACCCACAAGTATAGGGCACCTCTACTCCTCCTTGGCAACAGATGATGCACCCCTTACCATCCCATTAAAACCTAATCACCCTTACCCCGTTCAATGCCAATATCCCATCCCACAGCACACTTTAAAAGGATTAAAGCCTGTTATCACTCACCTGTTACAGCATGGCCTTTTAAAGCCTATAAACTCTCCTATAAACTGTAGAGTGAGTTGAGCACAGTTTGTGATTTTTAGGGCCTCTAAAAGTATTAAAGCAGCAGCAGCCACTGCACGTAGACATGAGGGCTAGGCTAAAACAGTAAGGTCAAGTTGTTTGGACAGAAAGGCTACAGGACGCAGTCGTGGCTCTTGTGTAAGAATTCTGACCCCACTAACCATGCCTAGGAAGGAAAGGAGTTGTTGTTTTGTAGAAGGGATTGGGGTTTGGGAGATAAGCCGGACACGATCAGCAGGGAGAGCACGTGTGTTTTTTTGAGAATTATGCTGAGATAGGTAACAGATGAGGAAGAAATTTGGGCTTGACTGAAGTAATGGGGGCTGTCTGTGAAGCCTTGCAGCAGTATATATATATCCTCAATACCTCCCTCTACAACCCAGTATTCTGTTCTGGATCTCAAACATGCTTTCTTTATATTCCTTTGCACCCTTCATCCCAGCCTCTCTTCACTTTCACCTGGACTGACCCTGACATCCATCAGGCTCAGCGAATTACCTGGGCTGTACTGCCACAAGCCTTCACAGACAGCCCCCATTACTTCAGTCAAGCCCAAATTTCTTCCTCATCTGTTACCTATCTCGGCATAATTCTCAAAAAACACACGTGCTCTCCCTGCTGATCGTGTCCGGCTAATCTCCCAAACCCCAATCCCTTCTACAAAACAACTCCTTTCCTTCCTAGGCATGGTTAGTGGGGTCAGAATTCTTACACAAGAGCCAGGACTGCATCATGCAGACTTTCTGTCCAAACAACTTGACCTTACTGTTTTAGCCTAGCCCTCATGTCTACGTGCAGTGGCTGCTGCTGCTTTAATACTTTTAGAGGCCCTAAAAATCACAAACCGTGCTCAACTCACTCTCTACAGTTCTCATAACTTCCAAAATCTATTTTCGTCCTCCCACCTGACACATATACTTTCTGCTCCCCGGCTCCTTCAGCTATACTCACTCTTTGTTGAGTCTCCCACAATTACCATTGTTCCTGGCCCAGACTTCAATCCAGCCTCCCACATTATTCCTGATACCACACCTGACCCCCATGACTGTATCTCTCTGATCCACCTGACATTCACTCCATTTCCCCATATTCTTTCCTGTTCCTCATCCTGAACACACTTGGCTTATTGATGGCAGTTCCACCAGGCCTAATCGCCACTCACCAGCAAAGGCAGGCTATGCTATAATATCTTCCACATCTATCATTGAGGCTACCGCTCTGCCTCGCTCCACTACCTCTCAGCAAGCTGAACTCATTGCCTTAACTCGGGCCCTCACTCTTGCAAAGGTACTATACATCAATATTTATACTGACTCTAAATATGCCTTCCATATCCTACACCATCATGCTGTTATATGGGCTGAAAGAGGTTTCCTCACTACATAAGGGTCCTCCATCATTAATGCCTCTTTAATGAAAACACTTCTCAAAGCCGCTTTACCTCCAAAGGAAGCTGGAGACATTCACTGCAAAGGCCATCAAAAGGCATCAGATCCATCGCTCAGGACAGGATGCTTATGCTCTTAAGGTAGCTAAAAAAGCAGCCATCAAAAGGCGTCAGATCCCACTGCTCAGGACAATGTTTATGCTGATAAGGTAGCTAAAAGAGCAGCTAGCGTCAAAACTTCTGTCCCTCAAGGCTTTTTCTCCTTCTCATCTGGCCACTCCCACCTACTCCCCCACTAAAACTTCCACCTATCAATCTCTTCCCACCCAACACACATGGTTCTTATACCAAGGAAAATACCTCCTTCCAGCCTCACAGGACCATTCTATTCTGTCATCATTTCATAACCTCTTCCTTGTGGGTTACAAGCCGCTAGCCTGTCTCTTAGAACCTCTCATTTCCTTTCCATTGTGGAAATCTATCCTCAAGGAAATCACTTCTTAGTATTCCAGCTGCTATACTATTATTCCTCAGGAATTTCTCAGGCCCCCCTCCCTTTCCTACACGTCAAGCTCGGGATTTGCCCCTGCCCAGGACTGGCAAATTGGCTTTACTCACATGCCTTGGGTCAGGAAACTAAAATACCTCTTGGTCTAGGTAGACACTTTCACTGGATGGATAGAGGCCTTTCTCACAGGGTCTGAGAAGGCCACTGCAGTCATTTCTTCCCTTCTGTCAGACACAATTCTTGGTTTGGCCTTCCCACCTCTATACAGTCCGATAATGGACCGGCTTCTATTAGTCAAATCACCCAAACAGTTTCTCAAGCTCTTGGTATTCAATGAACTAATGGTCTTTTTAAAAAACACCTCACCAAGCTCAGCCACCAACTTAAAAAGGACTGGACAATACTTTTACCACTTTCCCTTCTCAGAATTCGAACCTGTCCTCGGAATGCTACAGGGTACAGCCCATTTGAGCTCCCGTGTGGACACTCCTTTTTATTAGGCCCCAGTCTCATTCCAGACAGCAGCCCAACTTGAATTGCACCCCAAAAACTTGGATAGAGCCCAAAGACTCACCAACCAAGCAAGTAATGATGCTGAACCCCCTTGGACACTCTCTAATTGGATGTCCTGGGTCCTCCCAATTCTTAGTCCTTTAATACCTGTTTTTCTCCTTATTTTAATTCGGACCTTGTGTCTTCTGTTTAGTTTCTCAATTCATCCAAAACCATATCCAGGCCATCACCAATCATTCTGTATGACAAATGTTCCTTCTAACAACTCCACGATATCACCCCTTACCACAAATCCTCTTTCAACTTGACCTCTCCCACTCGAGGTTCCCATGCCACCCCTAATCCCACTCAAAGAAGCCCTGAGAAACATCACCCATTCTCTCTCCATGCCAACCCCCCAAAATTTTCACCGCCCCAGCACTTTACCACTATTTCGTTTTATTTTTCTTATTAATATAAGAAGACAGGAATGTCAGGCCTTTGAGCCCAAGCTAAGCCATCATATCCCCTGTGACGTGCATGTATACATCCAGATGGCCTGAAGTAACTGAAGATCCACAAAATAAGTGAAAATGGCCTGTTCCTGCCTTAACTGATGACATTACCTTATGAAATTCCTTCTCCTGGCTCATCCTGCCTCAAAAGCTCCCCCACTGAGCACCTTGTGACCCCCGCCCCTGCCCACCAAAGAACAACCCCCTTTGACTAATTTTCCTTTACCTACCCAAACCCTATAAAACAGCCCCACCCCATCTCCCTTCACTGACTCTCTTTTCGGACTCAACCCACCTGCACCCAGGTAAAATAAACAGCCTTGTTGCTCACACAAAGCCTGTTTGGTGGTCTCTTCACATGGACGCGAGTGAAAACTAGCAAATACGTCATACAGAAAATAAATACTGAGTGAAGTCCTTCAGACTGAAATGGAAGGACACTGGACAGTAACTCAAATCTACATCAATAGAGCGCACTGGTAAAGATGAGCACAGAGTAAATATGAAAGATAGTATTTTATGGTTGTAACTCCTTTTTCTCCTATCTGATTTAAAAGACAACTGCAAAAAACAATAATTAAAATCTATGTGATGGGCATACAATATATAAGATGTAATTTGCGTGGCAATAACAGCACAAAAGAGAGTGAGGGAATGGCACTCCAGAGAAGCAAAGCTTTTGTGTACTATTGAAATCAGGGCATTATTAATCCAAACTAGATCGTTATAAGTTGTTAATGTATTCCCCAAGGAAACCCTAAAGGAAGTAGTTGAAAAGAATCGGTGGTACAGATGGCTTAGTTAAATCTAGCAAAGCCTCACTAGTAAAACCAATATGCGTTAGTAAAACATCTGAAGAAGGAAAATTATTCACTGAGGATGTGATTTTTATTAATTTCCCAACATATAGTCATTGGAAGGGCAAATAAGGTATTCTTTTATTTACTTTAGATTAATTGAGGGCCTGCTATGTTTCAGACACTGATGCTGCAAGATAGAGGCTTGGCTGAATCTGTCCTAAGGAAGAGCTTTTCTCACAGACTTGTAATTCCTACCAAGCTCCCTATTTCTGTTACTTTAATTTCCTAATTACCCGAGGTCTCCCTTGACAGTTTCTCTTATTAACCATATTTATATCTAATCTAATTTATGTATTATTTAGTTCAACAAATATGTGTTGAGCTCCTGTTATATGCCATTCATTGAAAATAGAGTGGTAAACAAGGTAGAATGAGTTTTTGCCCTCCTGGCTTCAGGGAGCTTACACGTAATGTGTCATATAATGCAGTGTAAACAATGTAATGGCAGGAGGTGAATGTGCCAGGAAGAAAAGCAAATCAGGGCATGGGCAGGGGAGGACGCTTTTAAGGTAAGGTGGTCAGGAAAAAACTTTTTAATAAGGTGACACATGAGCAGAGATTTAAATAAAATGCAAAGATCTGGGGGAAAAGGGTCCAGGAAGAAGGAACAACTATAAAAGCTGAGAAGGATCAGGGTAGGCCTGCGTTAGGATTCGTAAGAAGGCCAGTGTGATTGCAGTTTCTTCTTTCAACTTACGTCTTGAATTCAGCCTGCCTCTTCATGCTTCCTACCGCAACTCATATCCTTACTTGTATCACTCATATCTAAGTTACTACAGGTATCTTCTAAATGTTTTGCTTACCCCAGTTCTGTGTCTCCCCATTCATTGGCTGTCTCCCCATTCAATCCTTCTGGCAAACCTCATTGCCAGGATGATTTTTCCAAAGCAATTCTATCATATCATTTTGCAATCGAGAAATTCCAATGACTCCCTATTGCTGTGAGCCCCTTGGTAACTCCATAGGCATCTCCGTTTCCTACCATGTCTCAGTCACATTTCTAGGCACCGTGCATAAACACCTAATGCACAAAGACCAGGCTCTGCTCTCACAGAGCTTATGATCTTGAGGGATAAGACAGACAATAAACAAGTAAACAGGTAAATATCTAGATAATTGCAGATAATGGTAAGTACCAAGAAGAAACCAAATAGATAGTGATGGAGGAGGTAACCTGAAGTGTTATGAGGTGATCTGGAAAATCGGGGGCCAAAATATGTTTTAGGAGAGGGAACAGCAGGTGCCAAGGCCCTAAAGTGGAGTTCATATCATTTGGCAAGTCTTCCTCAGCATATCAGGGAAGCAAGCTGCCTCTCTTCTGAGTGACTAAATCACGGTGTCCATGCTTCTATTTGAGTGATTGTCAAAATTGTCAAGTTTGTCTCTCTCTGATAGACTGAGTTTGTTGACTATAGAGCCCTATTTAATTCATGTCATCTGGAGTACTGTAAGTCACTGATAAAAATTTGTGGAACTGAATTGAATGAAGCTTGGTGTCCTAATCTGGCAGGTAGAGTCATTCATTAATTGACCTCTAATCTAACATTAGCTCACACTCCTGGATCTGGTTAAGCCAACATCCTCACTGCTCTTGTCCTCTCTGGGTAAAACTTGGCAAAGTTTACAAACTTTAATAAATCAGTATTACATGAATGTAAAATTCTAGAACACAAATTATTATTTACCCAGTTAAAATAACTGACCTTTTAAGAATTAACCTATTTTAAGTCCTAGATTGCATTAGTCAACTGCCTCTTTCAAAATAATTTAGACTTTGAAACTGATATTGACAACAGTGATATCAACTTCACTGTTGATAATGATGATACTTTATTTTGATTTAGTCGTTTTTGTTTAAGGAGGTTTGTTGAAAGACTGTCACTAAATCATTCATTCAATTAATATTTTTAGGTACTTCACAGGCCAAGTATAGTACCTGTTCCTGAGTATATAAGGGTGAATAAAATGAAAATGTTCTGTTGCCTCCGTGGAGTTTCTAATCTTGTCAGGAACACAGGTAAGAAACAAGAAAACAAATGTATAGTTATAGCTTACAATACGTGCTATTAAAGACAAACGGTGTACAGGACAGAAAATAACAGGGAAGACCTTTGTCGAGGATGGTGAGGGAAAGCCTCTCTGAAGAAGTGACATTTGAGCCTAGACTCTGCCATGCAAAAAAAAAAAAAAAAAAAACAGTCACACAGCCTTTAATAAATTCTAAATAATTTGCATAATTCTGACAGATAGTTCACAACGGCCATTATACTTTTCTATGTTCATATAAACAAGACTTTTTAGCTTTACCTTACAACTAATCAGAATTCATGATACTTATAGTATATTATATTTAGAATACTTACCAAGGAGATGCTCTGTTCTTTATCCTCCTGGAGCATGTTCTTTGCTATTCACTCAAGCTGGGTTGAATGACAGCATTTATAGTTGTGTCTCCTAATGACATTGATCTCACCGAGTGGTTCCAAGTATGCAGGCTTCTGTGGGCTCATATTGGTCCAGTCCCACAGCCACATATCATAAACCCTTTAGATGATGCAGATTATTCTGGTTAGAATGTGGTATCTGTGGAATATCTGGGAGATATTGGGATAGAGTCTGGTGACAGCACCAGTTGCATTCCACCCGTGACCAGCACCTTCCCAGCTTTGTGCTGCAGATCTTATAAGGAATTACAGGGAAGTAGAGGTTCATCAGGGCAAGTCCTTCACAACCTCACAGAGGTACTACAGGAGGGCACCTAGCGATTGTACTAATTGGTTCATTCTGAAGTGGCTCCACTGATCTTCTCAGAAGCAGAACAAAGGTAACTTAGAAGCATGAAAGGCATGCAGCCACTGCTGACGGCTGTGCCTGACCTCAGAGGGCTCTGCTGAGAGCAGATGTTTACGTAACAACTCCTCAAGGCTGTGAGCACCCAACCTGAACAGGGAAATTAGTGTGAATTCCAATGCCCAAACACAAATGCCAGGGATCCTCCCTGAGTTTCTGAAGGGAATGTGTGCATACTATTAAAGAGAAGGACAACCAGAGAGTCACAAGGTTGGACTTCCTTAACAGAGATTATTGATCTAGTCTTAAGCAACTCAAGGTGCTGTAAGCAGGAGCCATGAGCAAAGCAACACATGTAGGATTGTTAGAACAGGGGTCCCCCACCCCTGGACCATGAACTGATACCAGTCCATGGCCTGTTAGGAACTGGGCTACACAGCAGGAGGAGAGTGGTGGGCGAGCGAGCAAAGCTTCTGTGTTTACAACCGCTTCCCATCACTTGCATTACTGCATGAGCGCCGCCTCCTGTCAGATCAGTTGCCACATTAGATTCTCATGGAGCGCGAACTTTGTTGTGAACTGTGCATGCACAGGATCTAGGTTGTCCACTCCTTATGAGAATGTAATGCCTGATAATCTGTCACTGTCTCCCATCACCCCCAGATGGGACTGGGGTCGCACTGATGCTACATTGTGGTGAGTTGTATAATTATTTCATTATATATTACAATGTGATAATAATAGAAATAAAGTGCACAATAAACCCAGTGCACTTAAATCATCCTGAACACATCGCCCCACCAACCCCAGTCTGTGGAAAAGTTGTCTTACATGAAACCAGTCCCTGGTGCCAAAAAGGTTGGGAACTGCTGTGTGAGATGACTATCCATTTACAATTCATCAAATAAAAGAAAGCATGTCTAATCTGGCCTGCAAAAGGTGAGATAATGGCTGCACTAATAAGAAGTGCAATAAGGGGGTCAGGAAGCGAGACACCAAGCGGAGCGGAATGACCTGGATGAATGCATATAGCCATTGTGTTTCTGCTCAGGGGAGTATTTACCACTGGGGAAACAGTTGCTTGACTTGAGAACTAAGCTCAAATAAGGACCTTAGACATAAATCTATTATTGTTGTGGGAACCCATAGTGCCCAGAAGCATCTCTCACCAAAATTGGATTCATTCCTTTATTCTTGCACTTACCAATATTTGTTGAGCACCTACTGTGTTCTAGAT
The DNA here is from genome assembly GCF_007565055.1 of Rhinopithecus roxellana. Classification (NCBI taxonomy): domain Eukaryota; kingdom Metazoa; phylum Chordata; class Mammalia; order Primates; family Cercopithecidae; genus Rhinopithecus; species Rhinopithecus roxellana. Next base: position 22,780,357 of record NC_044556.1, on the reverse strand, counting down.
ACTATTGCTGGGTCCCCAGTGCCTCCAAATGAAACAGAGGAAGTCCCTCCTTTCATGGAGCTCACCTTCTGTGGTGTGGAGCTGAGGGAGGTAGAAAATAAACTAGCTAACCAGCAAGTGCTATGAAAAGCAATAAAGCAGGTAAGAAGAGGGTGAAACTGTAGGGTCATGAGAAGGGGCCTTAAGAGAAGCTCTCTCTGAGGGCTATTTTATATAGAGTGCTCCAGGAAGGCCTCTCTGAGAAGTGACATTGTGCAGGAAGTCCAAGGTAAAGCATGGGAAGATGCTGGGGAAAGAGCTCTAGCACAAGGCGAGAAGCGAATGGGGCAGGAGTGTGCTTGGCACAGTCAAGGAGCAGCAACAATGCCATGTGGCTGAGATGAGTAAGTGGAGCAAATGAGGGAGAGAATTGTAGGAAGTGAGACCAACGCTGTAGGCAGGGATCAGACTGTGTGGGGCCTTGTCAGTCACGGTAATGACTGGGATGTAAAGCCACGGAAAAGTTTTGAGCAGAGAAGTGATGGTATCTAACTTCAACTTTGTAGGGGTCATCCTAATTGTGTATACAAAACACAGTGGAAGCAGGAATAGCCCAGAAGGAGACTGGGGTGGCAGATTATTAGCACATTAACATGAGCTTTGCCATCCATACTGAGAACCTCAGGTCAAGTTGCATTAATGATGAGTTCCCTGCATTAGAATTCAAAACTGCAGAAAATCCATGGTATAGAAAAGTCTTAGGACTACCCTCTTCTTTCTAATATAGTAGCCACCCACTAGCTACCTGTGGCTACCGAGAACTTGAAGCACAGCTAGTTCTAATTGAGATGCTCCTTAAAAATGATACACTGGGCCAGGCGCGGTGGCTCATACCTGTAACCCCAGCACTTTGGGAGGCCGAGGCGGGCGGATCATGAGGTCAGGAGATTGAGACAATCCCGGCTAACACAGTGAAACCTTGTCTCTACTGGAAATACAAAAACAAAATTAGTCGGGCACCTGTAGTCCCAGCTACTCGGGAGGCTGAGGCAGAAGAATGGCATGAACCCAGGAGGTGGAGTTTGCAGTGAGCCGAGATCACACCACTGCACTCCAGCCTGGGTGACAGAGCAAGACTCTATTTCAAAAAAAAAAAAAAAGATACATTGAGTTTTGACTTAGTATCCCCCCACAAAAAAACCAGAATGCAAAATAGCTCATTAATAATTTTTATACTGATTACATATTGAAATGATAATGCTTGGGATATATTGGGATCAGCAACACAAGCTCAAAACTCGTTTTACCTGTTTCTATTTTTAAAAATACGGCTACTAAAAACTTTAAGTCACATATGTGGCTCACATATTTCTGTTGGATAGCACTGGTATTACAAACTGAATTAAACAAAGAAATCCTTTGTTATTTCAAGGCTTACTGAAAAATTTTCTAAAATGCATTGCTCATGTCCGGGTTTTAATAAACAAAGTGGTACAAAGCATAGCTAATGTAATTGAGTTTCCTTTTATTAATGTGCTGGAAGTGTGAATGATTCTGCCTCACCAAAGCTTTGTTCTAAACATTTCTCAGTGGCCCTGTTGTCTTGAAGATAGTAACAGTGGCTTTTCCATGCTGGCCCTGTCCTTGAAGGAGCACCTGACCTGGGATCTTCTGCCCCATATGTTCAAAGCATGGGCTTTGTAAGTTTCCTGGCTGAAATCTTAGAGACACTTTTCTCGAGAGTTGACATGAGAACGATGGCTTTCCAGAAAGACAGGCTTGTCTGTGTCATTCTGTCTGGCCTCTGTCTAATTCAGCTTTTCGCCTCCCAAACGTATCTATGTCACGGGTTGGGCCCCAAACCCAGGCAGGGCAATGAAAGCTACTGAGTGGAGAGCACAAGAGGCCAAGAGACTCTAAAGGTCAATGACCTCACACAAAAGTGGCTTTGGTGTTTGGAATGGGCTGAGGAGCCCTCACAGAGATGCAGAGTAAATCTATCTTAGGTGGCATCTCTCTCAATCCCACAGTGACTTTCCCACTTCTCCTTACCCACAATAAGCACACTGTAGAGGGACACGTTGAATGGTTCAAGTTCACTAAAGATGGTCATACACACTCAAAAGGCAATTCACTAATTTCACTAATTTAGAGGAGGAAACAAATTGCCAGAGATCGGAGTGTTTGGATCAAAAAACAACTTCCCTCATCTCTCTGTGGGAGAGGCTGCTTAGGAGAGCAAATCCATCCACATAAGACTGCTTGACAGGCAAAGGCAGTGGATGGGGAAGATAGAATGGCATTCCAAACATTTCTTTTTTTTTCTTTAAAATATTTTTATTGAAACAATTAGCATATTTAAAGTGGACATTTAAAGGCATAATTATTTATTTTTAATTTTTTTTATTATACTTTAAGTTCTAGGGTACATGTACACAATGTGCAGGTTTGTTACAAAGGTATACATGTGCCATGTTGGTTTGCTGCACCCATCAACTCATCATTTACATTAAGTATTTCTCCTAATGCTATCCCTTCCCCAGCTCCCTCCCCCTAATAGGCCCCAGTGTGTGATGTTCCCCGCCCTGTGTCCAAGTGTTCTCATCGTTCACCCACCTGTAAGTGAGAACATGCAGTGTTTGGTTTTCTATCCGTGTGATAGTTTGCTCAGAATGATCGTTTCCAGCTTCATCCATGTCCCTGCAAAGGACATGAACTCATCCTTTTTTATGGCTGCATAGTATTCCATGGTGTATATGTGCAACATTTTTTAAAATATATTTTTATAATTTCAACTTTTATTTTAGATTCAGGCCATAGATGTGCAGGTTTTTTTACGTGAGTATATTGTGTGACACTGAGGTTTGGAGTACAAATGATCCCATCACACAGGTAGCAAGCATAGTACCCAATAGGTAGTTTTTCAACCCTTATCCACTCCTTCTCTCCTCACTCTAATATTCCCCACAGTCTATGATTCCCATCTTTATGTTCGTGTTCACCCAATGTTTAGCTCCCATTTATAAATGAGAACATGCAGTATTTGGTTTTCTGTTCCTGCATTTGTTCAATTGGGATAATGGCTTCCGGCTGCGTCTATGCTATTGCAAAGGAAACAATTTTATTCTCCTTTATGGCTGTGTAGTATTCCATGGTGTATATGTACTCATTTTCTTTATCCGATCCACTATTGATGAACACCTACGTTGATTCCATGTATTTGCTATTCTGAATAGTGCTTTGATGAACATATGAGTGCATGTGTCTTTTTGATATATGATTTATTTTCCTTTGAGTATATGCTCATTCATGGGATTACTGGACTTAATGGTAGTTCTAAGTCCTTTGAGAAATCTCCATACTGCTTCCACAGTAGCTGAACTAATTTACATTCCCACCAACAGTGTATAAGCATTCCCTTTTCTTCACGGCCTTGCTGCCCTTGTTATTTTTTTTTACTTTTTAGTAGCCATTTTGACTGGTGTGAGGTGATATCTCATTGTGGTTTTGATTTTCATGTCTTTGATGGTTAGTGATGTTGAGTATTTTTTCATGTTTGTTGGCTACTTCTATGTCTTCAAAAAGCGCTTTAAAATGCATTATTGGTCCTTTCAGTCATTCAACCACCAGCAATTTCTTAATGGCTGTAGCCACCAAAACCCCTTAACATCTCATGATTTATGTTTTTTTTTTTTCTTTTTTTTATTATACTTTAAGTTCTAGGGTACATGTGCACAACGTGCAGGTTTGTAACATAGGTATACATGTGTCATGTTGGTTTGCTGCATCCATTAACCCGTCATTTACATTAGGTATTTCTCCTAATGCTATCCCTCCCCCAGCCCCCACCCTATGACAGGCCCCAGTGTGTGATGTTCCCCGTCCTGTGTCCAAGGGTTCTCATTGTTCAATTCCCACCTATGAGTGACAACATACGGTGTTTGGTTTTCTGTCCTTGCGATAGTTTGCTCAGAATGATGGTTTCCAGCTTCATCCATGTCCCTACAAAGGACATGAACTCATCTTTTATATGGCTGCATAGTATCCCATGGTGTAGATGTGTCACATTTTCTTAATTCAGTCTATCATTGATGGACATTTGGGTTGGTTCCAAGTCTTTGCTGTTGTGAATAGTGCCACAATAAACATATGTGTGCATGTGTCTTTATGGTAGCATGATTTATAATCCTTTGGGTATATATACCCAGTAATGGGATGGCTGGGTCAAATGGTATTTCTAGTTCCAAATCCTTGAGGAATGACCACACTGTCTTCCACAATGGTTGAACTAATTTACACTCCCACCAAAGTGTAAAAGTGATCCTATTTCTCCACATCCTCTCTAGCATCTGTTGTTTCCTGACTTTTTAATGATCTCCATTCTAACTGGCATGAGATGGCATTTCATTGTGGTTTTGATTTGCATTTCTCTGATGACCAGTGATGATGAGCATTTTTTCATGTGCCTGTTGGCTGCATAAATGATTTCTTTAAAGAAGTGTCTGTTCATATCCTTTGCCCACTTTTTCATGGGGTTGTTTTTTTCTTGTAAATTTGTTTAAGTTCTTTGTAGATTCTGGATATTAGCCCTTTGTCAGATGGGTAGATTGCAAAAATTTTCTCCCATTCTGTAGGTTGCCTGTTCAATCTGATGGTAGTTTCTTTTGCTGTGCAGAAACTCTTTAGTTTAATTAGATCCCATTTCTCAATTTTGGCTTTTGTTGCCATTGCTTTTGGTGTTTTAGTCATGTAGTCTTTTCCCATGCCTATGTCCTGAATGGTATTGCCTAGATTTTCTTTTAGGGTTTTTATGGTTGTAGGTCTAACGTTTAAGTCTTTAATCCATCTTGAATTAATTTTTGTATAAGGCATAAGGAAGGGATCCAGTTTCAGCTTTCTACATATGCAGTTTTCCCAGCATCATTTATTAAATAGGGAATCCTTTCCCCATTTCTTCTTTTTGTCAGGTTTGTCAAAGATCAGATGGTTATAGATGTGTGGTATTGTTTCTGAAGCCTCTGTTCTGTTCTATTGGTCTATATATCTATTTTGGTACCAGTACCATGCTGTTTTGGTTACTGTAGCCTTGTGGTGTAGTTTGAAGTCAGGTAGCGTGATACCTCCAGCTTTGTTCTTTTTGCTTAGGATTGTCTTGGCTATGCAAGCTCTTTTTTGGTTCCATATGAACTTTAAAGTAGTTTTTTCCACTTCTGTGAAGAAAGTCATTGGTAGCTTGATGGGGATGGCACTGAATCTATAAATTACCTTGGGCAGTATGGCCATTTTCACAATATTGATTCTTCCTATCCATGAGCATGGAATGTTCTTCTATTTGTTTGTGTCCTCTTTTATTTCCTTGAGCAGTGGTTTGTAGTTCTCCTTAAAGAGGTCCTTCACATCTCTTGTAAGTTGGATTCCTAGGTATTTTATTCTCTTTGTAGCAATTGTGAATGGGAGTTCACTCATGATTTGGCTCTCTGTTTGTCTGTTATTGGTGTATAGGAATGCTTGTGATTTTGCATATTGAATTTGTATCCTGAGACTGCTGAAGTTGCTTATTAGCTTAAGGAGATTTTGGGCTGAGACAATGGGGTTTTCTAAATATACAATACTGTCATCTACAAACAGGGACAATTTGACTTCCTCTCTTCCTAATTGGATATCCTTTTTTCTTTCTCTTGCCTGATTGCCCTGGCCAGAACTTCCAACACTATGTTGAATAGGAGTGGTGAGAGAGGACATCCTTTTCTTGTGCCAGTTTTCAAAGGGCATTCCAAACATTTCAAAGAGAAATGGGTACCTTCTGAAGAGTTAAACTATAAAGTCAAGTCACCCAATGGGTCAGAGAAGAGCCATTTGTGTTCATTAACTTGGAGAGAATACTCAAGAAGTATCTATTGCTTTCATGCATCTCTAATCTGAGAGTCAGTAGACAAAATGATTCCCAGGCCAGAGCAAGACTTGACTGAAGTATTAACATGTTTCATGGACTGTATTCATCACCCACAGAAGCATAAACAAGGGAGAGTTTCAGACACAAATTTTGGCCATTTGCTCCATCCCAAGAGACTAGAGGGTGTCCTGCCTGGAGGCAGGTGTCCCAGAGCAGCCTCTGGAGGCCAATATGGGCATAAAGATCCCAGCTGTGGAGGACACATCCAGCTGTCAGAGCCTGGGCCATCCAGCATCTAAGTCCTAGAACTATATTCCCTGGTTCCAATTCCAGCATTACCAAGCTGGTAACTGGGCTTTCTGTGCAGCTTTTCAATGGGAGAAACTATGCTAGAGAGCTCGGTTTAATCCAGTCTGCCTAAGAGTTACATCTTTCCATTGTGCCATACTAATTGGATTTATGGTTGAAGACAGCAGTCTCTTACGACTGTTTAAGCCTGGAGTTCATTCACATAATGAAGCACGTGAATGAATTGCATTTCCAAGTCCACAAGACTTACTCAGGTGGCACATTCACTAAGTTGAGCCACTGTATCCCTTCTTTTGAAATCCCCCCTATGTTACTAAATCCCACTGCCTTTCAGTAAAGTCTTCAGCAGTGAACACAATGAGTCATGTTCCAGTCTGGCTACTATGCCCTGCTTGGAATCTGCCTGTCCAGTCAGCTGACCACAGCTCTATACTTTGCACAGCTGTGTAGACTATAGATAGGGAGGGAGGAAAGATGTTGAGGTGAATTTTTGCTTTCCCAAAGACAGCTCCTAAAATTTTTTTAAAATGTGTCTATTATCAGCCCTTTGGCATATAAAAATATAAAACCAGGATTGTGGTTTGTTCATTCACGCATTCAAGAAATGTTTATTGAACATCTGCTGTATTTTAAGCCCTATTCTAAGTGCTGGGGACAAATGTAAGTGAATAAAATACCCAAAGATACCTACTCTCAAGGAATTTATAGTCCAGGAGGTGGGCAAGGAAGAGACAATCAACATAATTTTCTTAAAAACTACTATCTAGCATTTTGGTAAGAGGTAAGTGTTACTTAAAATAAAAAAAAAAAATTGAGTAAAGAGAATTGGAGGTGCTTGACAAGCAGATTGTAGAACTAAAAGGCTGCAGTGGGCTCTGTCTGGCTTATTTCCACTTTCAGCACAGGCACAGGAAAGCAAACAGGTAGCTCCACATGCTTTTTAAGGGCTAATATAAAAAACCTACAGACCAGGGAGAAAAACTGAAAAGAGAAGTATGTTAATGACATCTATTCTAAATAAGGACCATTTCACCGGGCCCTCATTATGTTCTCATTAGGAGCTGCTTTAGGCAAATCCCACCCCACCACGTGCTGCTTACTGAATTGCTGTGTTTTTTAAATTTTTTTTTTTGTTTTGCTTTTTAGAGGCAGGGTCTCACTCTATTGCCCAGGCTAGAAGAGAGTGGCAAAATTGTAGCTCATTGCAGCCTCTAATTCCTGGGCTCAAGAGATCCTCCTGCCTCAGTTTCCTAAGTGGCTGAGAGTACAGGTGTCTGCCACCATGCTTGGCTATATATCTTTAAAAAAATTTGTAAAGATAGGGTTTCACTATGTTGCCCAGGCTGGTTTCAAATTTCTGGCCTCAAGCGATCCTCCTGCTTTGGCCTCCCAAAGCACTAGGATTGTAAGTGTGAGCCACCACATCCAGCCCTGAACTGTTGTTTAAGAGTCAGAAGTACTTTGTCTCTGGCATGTTTATCAGTTGAGACAAGCCAGCAAGGCTCCCCACACCTATCGCCCACTCTTTTCCCCTTCCTCTTCTCAAAGGGCACGAAGGGAGAAAGGCTCCCTTCAGCCTCCAAACAAGTCCCTTGATCACCTTCCATAGCAAAAGTCCCTCTATTTGATGAGGGTTGAAGTGCTGGCACTTACTCTCAGCACATCTCAGTCTTTGGACCTCGGAGTGCTCATTGATGAAGCTATGCTGCAGACTATTCTCACCCCATGCTTTTGAAATCAGTGCCAGTCAGAATTTAATAGGATGGTTTGGGGTGCAAGGTTCTTCCTTCTTCCCGTCTCCTATCAATCTACCTGGGTGTTTTATTTTTTACTTCTTAAAAGATCGTAATGTAAGCTATCACTGGCTTTTTCCTTTTGCGTAAAAAAAAGCAATGGCTCAAAACATTCAACAGAGTTATTGAATAAAATTAACCGTGCAGTTTACCTAGTTTCTGAACAGCATCAATCAGTCCCTTTCAAAGGAGCTCAAATCAAAAGCAAAACCTTGGTGTCATGCCCTCCAGCTTAGAGTTTGGTGAAGCCAGAATTTAGCTGATGTCTCATAAGGAAAGACACCTGTCTAGCCCCACGAGGTCATATATTCAGAACCTGCGTGTTTATCGACACCATCCAATATTTACCAGGTCTGAGTCCAGGGCTCTACAAAGTTAAACATTCTGAATCTCTTCATTTTTTAATCCTGCTCACAAAGACTAAGCAAACATGTTTTTAATAAACAGGCAAGATTAATAAACACAGAAAAGAAATCAATTAAGGAAGCCAATGTTTTAGTAGAAACAAAGTTATTGAGTTCTTTAAAAGGCTTTAGGTCTGGGTTACCTCTGAGCATATCTGGAAACAGATAGCAGCTGACTTCAGGTATGGGGCATGAGCTGACCTTATACACTATGTCGATGGTAAAGGAGCAGAGCCAGCTCTCAGGAACCAAGTCTTAGAGTTAAAGATGCTGACTGTGGCCTTACTGCTTACTGGGTCTTCCTAGAAGGCAAGTCTTTGTCTCTAAGGCAACCACCCTAATGTAAAGCCAGGTAGAAAGCCCTGGTGTCTACACCCTAATATAAAGCCCATTGAAGGTAAAGCCTAATATGCCTCTGAACCTTGGGAGTTGCCTGGCACATCCTCCCCAAGCTTAATAGACAGGGAGTCTAACTGCCTGGGAGGAGCCACTCTGAACCTATAGCAGGGGGCCTCGAGGCTTTCTTTGAAAAAAAATAAAAATAAAAAAAGAATAGCAATCAACGTACAGAACCCTCCAAAACATTGTAAAAAAGAACAAAAACCCACCTGCAGAATACATTCTGTATAACCCCATTTATGGAATAAACAAAAATAGAATATCTGCAGAGGCCCCATATATGTGTGTATATGTACATAGAAGAAGATCTTCAAGGAGAGACATCAAATTCATAACAGTCGTTTGGAGAGAAGAGTAGAACTGGGGGACGATGAGGGGGAGAGGTTCACTTTTTCTATATATTCTTTATTTACTGAAGATTATATAATAACAATATATTTATTGTTTTTAAAATTAAAATTAATTTAAATACACAGTATAATGGTCCATATAGCTATTGGGCCAATCTTGGGACTATTAAAACTTTGTATATTAGTATCCTATTTCACCTATCTCAGTTAACTAATTAAAGAGCTTTTATTTCCAGTAACAGATAGCATAAAATACACTTTTGTATATGTTACTTAAATTTGACCAACACCCAAAAGAAAAGAGCAATATAGGACAGAATTCTTCTGCTAAAAAAAATAAGATACAGATCCATATTTGCCAATTTCTTTTAGTTACTGGACAGAGTAACCTGATGTTATAAATAAATACTGAGGCCGGGCGTGGTGGCTCACGCTTGTAATTCTCAGCACTTTGGAAGGCCTAGCGGGGTGGATCATGAGGTCAGGCGTTCAAGACCAGCCTGGCCAACATGGTGAAACCCCGTCTCTACTAAAAATAGAAAAATTAGCTGGGCTTGATGGTGCGTGCCTGTAATCCCACCTGCTTGGGAGGCAGAGACATGAGAATCACTTGGACCCAGGAGGTGGAGGTTGCAGTGAGCCGAGATCATGCCATTGTACTCCAACCTGGGCAACAAGAGCGAAACTCTATCTCAGTAAATAAATAAATAAATAAATAAATAAATAAATAAATAAAATATTGAGTACTAATTAATTAATATGCCAGAAAATATTCGAATATGGTAAACACATTTCATATGCACTCTGTTAGATGCGATTCTAATTTAGAACTGCTGAAATTTAATGACTGTGCAAAGAGGAAAAAAGAAGACTTTTTTGCAACGGTATTTTGAAAAAAAAAGTTAGAATAAATTGTTTATAAAAACTACCAGTATATAGTTGAGCAGAATGTTCTAGTAATACTTTGTTTTACAAAGCAAACATAACTCTGTTTTCTTGGGTTTCTTCGTGACGTAGCAGAGAGCTAAGAACTGCCAGCCAAAGCCACACTTGCTGCAACTAAGAAGTGACCACCAACTTCATACATACAGGATTATCCTAGACAGGCATCTATTACTAATAATTGCTGTTGTAATCTTCAGCGCTCCCTTTGAGGTGCCAGCACCCACCATCTGCAATCCTCACAACCCTTCAAAACAGGCTTTTTTCTCCTCATTTGAAGAATGATATTAAAAAAACAAAAAAAGACTTAAATAATTTAAGAAACTATCCCAAACTTACACAGCTTGGGAGATCGAAAGCTGGGACTCCAAAGTAGGTGTGTCTGGCTCTGATGACAACTCCCTTCCCACTGAACCTCACCAATCCAGACCTGCAGCCTTGAGTCATCTGCCGGGTTCCTTGGGACAGCTACACTGGATCTAGCTTTGGGTTCTCACTGGCATCCAAAGCACACTGGACAAATGGCTTTGGCAGAGGTGAAATGTGGCCTGACATTGAGTGAGTGACAAGTCAGGTACCCCAGCTGTCTCCAGGCTTGGAAGGCAAGCAAAATCATTGCCAAGTTAGCGTTCTTTCTTTTCAACCAGCAATCTTTCAAATGGTTGCTCCAAAAGAAATAGAAATTAAAATTGTTTTCAGCATGCAGTGGTAAATCCAAGCAACTTCAAACTCAGAAATTGTTCCAGGGACCTGTGTGCTTCATAGGTTCACACAGAGGGTGAAGAGTAGTTTCCCTACCAGGGCAAAGCAGTGATGATACTGTTCGGGGCAATGTGAAGCTGATCCGAGCCAGCTTGGGAACCTCCAGTCAGTACTTCTGAGGGCTGATGTCCAGCCATGGAAAGCCTTTACAGTTTGTCTTCCAACCTCCCCGGACCAGCCAGGCAGATACAAGGCAGACCTCTGAGCAGCTCTGCAGGACTGGAGAAAGTTCTTCCAGCTTCTTGGCTGGGGGGCGTCACAGCCCATCCATCCCTCCCCATCTGGAAGGGGGCAGGGAGTGGAAAAACCATATTTTATTTACTTCTAAGTCTGATTTTTCTCCTCTTAGATTAATGCTTTTCAAAAAGTGTCTAGGTAAGTAAACTAATCCAATGGTATAACTTACTTTCTGGTTGATTAACAATTAGGAAAAAATACATCTGAATAAATTTCTTGCATAGCAAACTTTTCTTTAAAAACGGGTTTATCTGGTTGATAAGGAAAAAGAAGACTCTCTTTGTTTTTCAAGATATTCATTTCTCTCTGGCAATACGCTCAGAATTGCATTTCTGGGATGATATTGTTGTATCTTAAGAGTGCAGATATGTTTCTGTTTCATAAGAGGAAAAAAATCATGTCCAAACCTGGACATCCTTGGTGTAAAATCTCTGCTTCCCGGAATACTAAATGTTTAAACATAAGCAAGGACTTAGGTAGCCAAGTGTCTCCGTTTACTCAGCCACAGGATGTTGGGTCTCATGTAGCGATTTGTGCAGACCTCTCAATCTGTTTGTGTTTTCAAGAAAGGACAAAGTCTGCTGGAGTCCTGCTGAGACATTCCCACCCTCCATCCCCACCGGGGCTTGCAGCCTGGGGCTCAGCAGGGCTGTTGGGAAGCCACACTTGTACCCGCTCAGGTCTTGTTCGTTCCAGCCTCCTCACCCACCGCACCCCAGAGTTTCCTGCTGCCTCACTCTGAGTGAATTGACACAGAAAAAAACAAATTCTACCTGGATCTGATCCTCAGTAGCATTTTGATCATTAAACTAATCTGAAGTTTTTATTCCTTTCAACACCTAAAGACATCAGCGAAGTTTTAGCCTTTGTTTACAAGATCAAACGCTGTCATTATTGTCATTGGCTTGAGCAGCCAAGTCAAAACATGACCCATCAATCAAACAATCGTCCGGGGGGTGAACTTGAGGGCTGGATGGATGTGGGGTTTGTCTGATTATTTGACTGGTTTCGTTAAGCTAGATCAGTTTAACGGGTGTGGGAGGGGCAGATCAACTTAAGGGACTGTTCTTCCTCCTCAGAGTTAATCAAAAGATTTTACATCAACATTAACACCTTGGGAAGGAATGAAGTAAACTGCTAAAGAAAGCTAAATTCACCCTTGAAGAGAATTGGCAGTAAGAGAAAAAACAAAAGTGAACACAGAGGCATCCAAATATTCAGGGAATGCAAATGAGAAAATGGACTCTCAAATTTTCTTTGAAGCCATACATCCGTTTTGCGTGGGTGTAAAAGGCACTTTTTCCCCAGTTTTCAGTCTGAGTCATTGTTTTAATATATAATAATTCATGTTAGCCAGGTGAATTGAAAGAGAAAATAATTCGAACCCAGAATTGTCGACTCTGTTCTCAGACCCCTGTAGTACTCTTGTTCTGCCTGTGTCATGGACCTGGCACTGTGTCCTCTTGTAGCGCGTATTTCTGCCTTCCCCTCCCTAGGCCCCCTCTAGGGCAGGAGGAACAGCTTGTTCTTCTGATGCCATCGCAGAATCTCACTCTGTGCCGATGTAGAGTGAGTGCTGGGTAGGGTACTCACCGGCTGGGTCGTGGTCAAGCGCACGGAGTCAAACAACCTGCTTTGGGCCCCGGCTCTACCACACCCCAATGTGTGATCTTGAGCAAGTTACATTAGCCACTTTTAGCCCCAGCTTTCTCAAGGGTAAAATGGGGCAGGTTATGGCGTCTGCTTCCCAGGGTTTTCACGAGCAGTAAATTAGAGAAGCCTAGTGCATGGCAAGCACTCAAAATATTCAGGATGTTATCAGTGACTAAACAACAATACCCTAGGTAGAATACTCATCAATGCTGGTAAAACAATGGTTTCTTTGTGAAGTGTTCACGCAAAGGGAAATCTACTCATTGAGGCAGGTGCTTAGGGAAGGTGGGAGGATTAGAAAGTGGGTGCTGGGGGAAACCACCAATACTTGTCCATTATCATCAAGAAGGCTTGGAAGAATCAAGAGGTCAGAGGTTATTAGTTGAAGGGGAAATTCAGTGAGTTTGTCTGGCGGAAAATTCAGTGAGTTTGTCTGGTGGGATATTATAGGTGATAGAAGAATCCCAGAAAAATTGCTTCGTGCCTTACTCTCTCACCTGTCCCCATTTAGTTCTCTCCTCCCCAAAGCCCTTCCCAGAACAGCACATCCCTGCTGACTACAGAAAGTGATGAACACTGATAGCAGGTGCAGAGCCTGTCATGCAACCCATTTTCACCCAGTCGTCTCCTTTGGGCATCACCTACCCTGTCCTGGGTGTGTGATTGCCCTACCCGTGTGCCTGGTGAGATTATCCAGCCCTGAGAGCTGAGCATTCACTGGGCACCGCCTGTATGGCCGAGTCTTAGTAATGATGGACAGTGCTAAGACTGCAGTAACCATAACTACTGCATGTGTCAATGCTGAACTAAAGCAAACAGACCCACAAGCAAATGGCCTCTAATATCTGAGTCAATTCCTGTGAAAAGAAACAATCAGTCTGGTTTTGGTGTTAAACTCTCACAACCAGTTTATATCTGCAAATATTGGATGCTTTGAACAACGTCAGTTTGGAAAGTAGGTTCACAGAAACTATGAACTACAATTATTAGAAGCAGATAAATGTCAATTAAAACTTTAAAATAAAATTAGAAATAGTAATTATTCAATATAACTGGCATAAGTCAGCTATGATAATCAACTCTGGCCCAAATGTTCAAGTCTTTAAGTAGCAAATCATAAAATATGAGATCCAGACCACAGGCACATTGCCCCATTTTTACGGATAGTACAGCTAAACCCCAGGAAAAACAAATGGCTAGACACATATGGGCAGCACGCATTCACGTTTCCGTCCCTTCATGGAAGGCACGTGTGCCACTTTTCCATGCTTATATTTCATTTTAAGACGTCAGCTATTTCACATGGCCTCAAACCTCAGTGTGCTTTGCTCCTGGATTAACTGAACCATTTAAACTAAAGGCTTAACTTGTTCCTAATCTTCTCTTTGAAATGCTGACTGGAGAATATTTATTTAGTGCTCTGCCCAACAGGTCACAAGCACATAAGAAAGCCAAGAGCCAGCATGCACACTTCTCTAGCAACAGAAAAGGCCTGGATCAGATATCTGGGGATCAGATTTTCAGGAGGCCCACATTGGATACAGCATACAAAAGGCAGAGACCAAAGCAGGGCCAGACATCAGATAATATCAAGAAAGAATGCAGCAGCTGGAGCTGAAACTGCAGTGAAGGAAGAAGTTCTCTTTGGTAATTTAGAGTGGGTGGAATTCTCTGTGAAACAGAACCACAGAGATAGCAGCTCTGGCACACCTATTGTTATTGTAACTCATACGTGTATGAGACTGTGAGAAACCATTCCTACCCCACTCAGCTAAAAAGCAGCTGGGACTCAGAATCTATTGGTATTGCTTGTTATCACTGGGGTAATATCTCCAGTTACAGCATGACCTTTCTGCCCTATAAAGACAGAGGCAAAATGACTTTCTCACCTATGGGTCCCAAGCTCTCCTTTGACATTCGTGGGATATTCGGAAAGAGCTGGTGGGTGTTTGTGGCTCATGCCTACACAATCAATTCCAAACCCTCTTCATTATAAAAATAAAATTATCTCCACCTTCCCCAACAGCTCCCTAACACACACACACACACCACACACACACACACACACACACAAGCGCCGTCTCAATCAGCTACCATTGCACCCATGGGTTTTTTCCTTAATGGCTGCTTGTAATGATTATTGTAACCTGATTGCCAAATGATAAAGATGTTTCCGATGGGAGGGAGGAAAAGGGCACAAGGTGATTTTTCCCTGGATCAGCCTCAGTCGTGGGTTCTGCAGACGCCGACATTTTTCTAGGTGACACCCAGGCACTGGTATCACCTAACCTTGTCCCAGAGGCAGGCTCTGAAGCTGGTACCAGGCAACCTAGATTAGCTTTGGGGAAGTGACTGATCACAGAGGAGTTAGGTCGTAGTGGAGACCACCCTACATCCCACAGGAGGGAGCTCATCTGTAGAGGTTCCCTGTGGGACTCTCAAGTAGGGAGAAATCACTGCACAAATAGTCCAGAGAAATAGAAGTGACTGCACAACAAATTCCAGTTTGAGCCTGGATGTCTGTATCACGATGATAAATACAACATTAATTCATAGGTGAGAAAAGGGCCGTGGAATGGCTGATAGATAAGCGAAAGTGATTATGGACTAGTCTAACTCATCAGCTCAATGATGCCATAAGCAAGAAGTAGGTCAGAAAAGGCTTTCCTAACATTTATGAGTTGTAATCATGACCCATATTTCTTAATAAATAATAAGATGCTGAGGAGCATTTATCTCATGTTGTCAGGGTAAATAAGCCATTTTCAGAGATAGCTTCCTTTTTCCTATTTTGGAGAGAAAAGCAATCTAGATGTTAATGAAATGAGTTGGAAACAAAGTAAAAGAAAGATCCCTTTGTTCTTGACTTGGGCCAGGTTTTGGCTTAGTTTTCTTTCAGAAAGTCCCCATATTTTGAAGCCAGGTGCGTCATAGAGGGTCAACTTCACCAGGTAGAGAATACAGGGGAAAGAGGAAAAAGGGACTTGAATCAGTGCAGTGGTTTTCACTGAGCTTTCATGGGAAGTGTGCATGTGTTGGTGTCATGACTGAAGAGAGGCCACATAGCATCACAGGTTGTGGATGTGCACCTTGCAGCTCCACTATTTGTGTTCAAATCCCAGTTCAGCCATTTCCCAGCTGTGCAACTTTGGGCAAGTTATTTAACCTCTCTGGGCTTCAGGTAGCCTATCTGTAAAATGTATAGTTCCACCTACCTCTCATAAGGTTGTTGTGAGCATTAAGTAAGTTAATACCTATAAGATGCTAAGATGCTAGAACAATATTTTTTGGCCATTTCACTGGCAGCAAGTAATAGACTGGTATTGAGATCACTGGATATTCCCAAATGATCATTTGCTTTTCCGTTGACATCATGACATCAGCCAAGAAGAAATAAAAGACAGAACAAAGCCATTTTGCAGATTTTCTGAATTCTCAGAAAGGTTTTGTCATAACCATAACCATGACATAACCTGTCAGAACCATGTCAGGGCTATGTCTTTGTTATCATCCATTTTTTGGGGGGTGGGGGGGAAAGTGCTTGATTGTAGCATCTAAGCATTTAGAGGTACTGGCCTTTGGTGGAAAACCAAGGCAGACACATTCCTGCCTGCATGATGATAGGCTAGAGCAGAAGACACAGACATGGTGTGTAACCTCAGTATAAGGTGATGAAAACTTTTGTGAAAGGAGAAATCAACGTGGCAAACTTCATGTCATCTTATTTTAAGATATTGCCGTGGCCACCCTAATTTTCAGCAATCACCACCCTGATCAGTCAGCAGCTAACGACATCAAGACAAGACCCTTCACCACCAAAGAAAGTACAGCTTGCTGAAGGCTCAGATGATTCTTAGTATTTTTTTTTTAGCAATAAAGTATTGTTAAATTAAGGTCTGTACTTTTTTAGACATAATGCTATTATATACTTTGTAGACTATGGTGTAGTATAAACATAACTTTTACATGTGCTAGGAAACCAAAAAGTTTGTGTGACTTGCTTTCTTGTGATATTGGTTTATTGCCACGGTCTGGAATTGAATCTTCATTATCTCCAGAGTCTGCCTATAACTGGTTTTCTGCTCACTCTTAGTGGCCATGACCTCCTCTTTCTTACTAAAACTCTCCTCCTCCTCTCTGTTGTTCCTCTGTGGTCCAGTTTGCTATGGTCTGATGTTGGTTTCCTCCTAAAATTCATATGTTGGAAACTAATGCCCAATGTGATCGTATTAAGAGGTGGGGCCTTTTAGGCAGTGATGTATGAGGCCCTGCTCTCATGCATGGGATTTGTGCCCTTATAAAGGAGGTTAAGGGAGCTGCCTTGCCCCTTCTACCATGGGGATACAACAACAAGTTTCCAGCTGTGAATCAAAGAGTGAGCCCTTGCCAGACACCGAATCTTCCAGTACCTTCATCTTGGACTTTTCAGCTACCAGAACTGTTATTTCTGTTACTTATAAATTACCCAGTCTATTTTGTTAGAGCAGACTAAATGGACTAAGACACAGCTTAAATACTACTTTCCTCTAGGGAACCTTCTCTCATCACCCCAGTGAGAACCAAACTCTCTCTGTAGAGGTCCTGAACATCTTCTATATCTTTAAACAAAGCTTTATCAATACAGAGGACCTACTGTGTGCCAGGCACTGTTCCTAGCACTGTAGATACCTCTAATGATAAAGCAGTCTCTTCCAGCGCAGGGCTCCCAATCTACTAGCTAGAGATGTGGCACTATATCCCACTTCACTCACACCACTTTCCCCTGTGGAAGCTTATGTATTTGTCTCCTCTCCCTGACTAGCTGCAAGACATTTTACCAAAGGGACTCATAGTTCCTGATACACTGTCCTGTACATAGTAATCCCTCAATAAGTATTCATTAACCCATAGAAGGCAGGATCTTGGTTAACAAATCCATTATGATTGGAGATGCAAAGTAAACACTATTCTTAAAATCAGGTTCAGGTCTAAGATCAATCATTTTAATTTGATCATTTTAATAGCTGTCTCCATAGTATATGTCCTGTATCTTAGTCCATTCAGGCTGCCATAACAAAAAAATACCATAGTCCAACTGGCTTAAACAAACATAGATTTATTTCTCACAGTTCTGGAGGCTGGGAAGTCCAAGATCAAGTTTCCAGCAGATTTGGTTCAGATTCCTGAATCATCTTCTTGCTATGTCCTCACACGGCGGAAAGGAAGACGAAGCTCTTTTGTAAGGGCACTAACCCCATTCACAAAGGCTCCATCCTCAACCAAATCACCTACTTATGGCTCCACCTCCTAACACCATCACATTGGAGGTTAGGATTTCAACATACGAATTTGTTGGGGGGTGGGGGGGTGTGAGGGGACACAAATAATGAGCCTAAGCAACCTGTTATTCCCCTTATGGCAGGGAATACAAGTATTTGATTGATAACTGTGAGACTAGAAGTAGTTGATTTAGAACTGTGAGATGCTAAAATGTTGTAACATAAAGGGTAATGATGGTTTAGGATGACAATTACAACTAGTCAAACGTTATAAACATGTTTCCAGTGTGAAAATAACTTTGCTTACTAAGGAATTACCTCTGTCTTGAGAGCTCTGCTTGAATGTGGAGTTGGAATAATAGGATGGAACGTCACCATCAAAGGCAGCAAGGGATTGGAAGGGTTACAGGCTCAAAATTTGGAGCATCGGTGAACTAGGCTATAAAATGTCAACAAACAAACATAAAAATAACAATGAAATACCTTGCACACATGCTTTCAAGCTGATTATTTTACGTATTTTTTTCTTCACCGGAGGAATCTCCTAGTTGGTTATCTTTTTCTGCTAGACTTGTCCTTTTATAAAGCTGTCTTTCTTGTTGAGCTTCATGTTTTTTCCATATTCAAAACTTTGAGAGTTCATCAATACATTCAAACTGGCAGAGAATGTATATTTTAAACCTGTAAGTCATTTTTTGAGCTAAAGATACCTATTTGATGAACTGATCATGACACAACTATATCTTTTAGGGGGGAGGACAGAATGAAATTTGTAAATAAACAACACTGTTAAGATTGTTTTATATCCAATTCAAATACTGACAGAAAATCATTCAAACCATAAAATCTGCCAGGCGCGGTGGTTCACACCTGTAATCCCGGCACTTTGGGAGGCATAGGCAGGCGGATAACCTGAGGTCGGGAGTTCGAGACCAGCCTGACCAACATGGAGAAACCCGTCTGGACTAAAAATACAAAATTAGCCAGGCATGGTGGTGCATACCTATAATCCTAGCTACTCGGGAGACTGAGGCCAGAGAATCACTTGAACCCGGGAGGTGGAGTTGCAGTGAGCCGAGATTGCACCATTGCACTCCAGCCTGGGCAACAAGAGCGAAACTTCGTCTCAAAAAGCAAACAAACAAACATAAAATCTGGACATAAGTAGGAATGAGGATATGTTTAACAGGAAAGGGACTTCTTTGTTTTACTCTGTACATCCAGAATCTAGCAAAGAACCCAGTATCTGGTGGACATTCAAGCAATTGTTGAATGAATGAATTTCTGTTCATCAAATCTAGTGCATTTGTCAGGTAGAAAGAGTTACAGAAATGAGGAATTAAGAGATGCTTAAGTAAATGATACCGTATACACAATTTTAAGTCACATAAATACTATACTAATAAGAACATAGGTTAAGGGTTTTCATTTTAAATGGCTTTTTGCTACTAAAATAATACAATTCATATTTATGATTTATCTATTTTGTCACGATTCTATGTAGATAATAAAAATAATATTTACTGTTCATCAAAATAAAAGTTGACAGGTAGTTTGCTAAGTTTTAGGTTTATAAAAATAGATATCTGCTGAAAATACCAATCCCAGTCTAAGACTTGAATTGGAAAGTTTTTCTCTAAAGTTATATTTTTCAGAATACTGGTGCTATGTGATAACTCATTTAGTAAAGCTTCCTGTAAGCTATTCTGGGCAGTTGATAGAAGTATTTTGAATGACCAGGATAATAGATTTTATCGTACTGACTTTCAACTATTTAATTTTGATCTAAATGAACTGTTGGACTAGTATATCCCTATTTTCACAAAATGCATAATCATGACTGCCAATTTTTCCATGACTAACTATACCCTGCCAGATGTTTCTTAGGTTCTGCTGAGTCACTTTTTTCCTTTTCCTCCAGGACTCTGTGTTCCTACTAACTCCTAATTCCCTCTGGCCTTTTCTCATACTTTGCCTTTTACCTGAATTTTGGGCAAAATGGTTTCATTGCTCTTTTTAGCATTTCACATGCATAAAATAAGTTTCTCTGAATTATTCTCAATTCTACTTGCTATCATATATCTTAACCTGTGTCTTTCCTGGAAGATAGACATTTTGAGGAATTTGTTTTAAAAAGTTATTCAGCCTTTGTTTGCAAGAAAAACTATCAACAACCTCATCACATGATGAAGTATATTCTGAATCACCGTAGAATCCAGTCTTTTGGGAAAATGCTAGCTAGTTTCCAAACTTCTGCATCTGGTTTCTGCTTCTCAGCTATCTCTCCTCCTGGTGAGATTTTCTGGTGGTGCAGAGATAGTTAATCACTGGTTAAACTGCTAGAGCTTGCTGTCGAGTGGTGCCTTTCCAGTCATGATGGATTTGTATTTTCTTACCAATCTCAGCATTATGAAACACTCACTGCCCGGCTCCTAGAAAGAGAGTTTTCAGTGACAGATTTCATCTCTTGAACACCAGTGAAATATTTGGCTGCACGCATAGTTTCATAAAGTATTCATTGACTCAAAAGGTATTAAGTGCCTATTATGTGCTGATGATTGTGGAAAGGGTTGAGAGAGGAAAAAAAACAGACAAAAAACCCAATCCAACAGGAAAGATTAACAGGTAAACACACAAGTGAGATTAAGTGAAGTTCTCAATGAAATTGAGTTGATAAAACTGGCAACAAGTACTATAAAAGTACAGAGGAAGGGCTGAAACATCTTTGCAGTCATTTTTAGACTTTTCATCAACCACATTTCATCACTGGTTATGCAAAGGGAACTCAGACTCTTCTACATGTCTCCTTGTCTGTTTATTTCAAGGACTAACCATCAGGATATTTCTGCCTAAGAACAATGAGTTCCCCAAACTGCAAGTATTTTCTATACTTTGTGTGCAGTTTTTGTGCAGTTTTGTACTTTTGTGCAGTTTTCGTACATGCAGAACATTTTCGAGTGCTTATGGATGGATTAATTAATCACTCATTTGATGGATTTACCACCCGGTCTTACTTTCTTCATTGGGAGTAAGAGAAAGCCTGGTGAGGGAAAGGAAAGCCCCTGGGGTCAGAAGACCAGATCTGCACTGTGTGGTTAGGCAAGCCAGTTTACTCAGATCAGCCCGCCACAGGGTCCTCATCCATAAAAGAATGTCTGTGAGGTCCTCTCCCACCCTCTGACATCCTAAAATCTAATCGGAAAGGGACTGGTCAAGCCAGAGAGATTATTGTTATAGTTTAGTAACTCTTTGAACTTCTCAGAGCCTCCAAGATAGATCATGGAGGAGGGAGTTGGTAACTGCTAAGCTTGACTTTACTGACAGGAGTAAAAAAATTGTGTTAAGGTTAGGGAATAATTTTAACAATCAATTTGTTCTTGTGAACACATTTCAACAGTGAAATTTTAGATATGTACCTTTTATAATCAACTGCTGTTTGGCACCATTAAAAAACTGATCTGGCCACAGTTAGATCAGTCAGGGAAAAACATTTCACAGTGAAATGTCATTTACCATGTTTTCTTCCTCCCTCTTCTTGAAAATAGTAATGATTTTAACATTTTAAAATCTTGAATAACATCATTCTGTACTTCCTAAAAAGCCTGTGCAGACACCCAACGAATTCTTCTCTTTCCTGTCTGACAATTTTAATGGATATACAAAATAAATATTCATCTAATTTGTCAATATTTAAGGCACATTTTATATCAAAATCCAATGGTAAACATTTTTCTTATCAAATGGCTGATCTTGACATTGTTTAAAACCCTATATGATTTCAGAAAAGTCAGTGACTCCAAGTGGAATTGCAACAGTTTCTTGGGTCTTGTAACAAACCTGAGGTGTAACTATTTCTCTTTAGCTACCTTCAATCCCAGAGAGCAAAGAATCACATCCCAGGTGGAGCTGAAGATCCCTTAGGGAAAATGTCTCAGGCTAGAGTCTGCATCAAAAGAGGCTTGCACGGCTTAGTTTTGCAAATATAAACTTTGTGGGTTTCAGAGCTGGCAGAGAGCTCAAAGAGGAAACCAGCAAGGGCAACTTTCTGCTTCGAGGAAGGCAAGTCCACAAGGGCTAAACCTGGATGCGCTATTTCAGTTCAGGCAAAGGGGGAACATTAAAATTTTGCACTGTTTTATTCTGTTAAAACAAGTGGTTCAGCAAGCTATATGAAATATGTATTTAGTATGCACTAAAATGCAAGACTGACTTCCCTGGGAAAACGTGGGAAAGAAGGAGAGAGGAAACAAACAATTCTTACACTAAGAATTATCCAGTCGTGTCTTGCGGGCAATCTAGAGTAATAATAATACAAACGACAGGAGATCCTTTGACAGGATGGCTTAAAATGCCACTCAATAGAATAAGAGTTGTTCTCATGCCTGGCAACTTTACAGCAAAGCCCAGAAGGAGAAGCCAGAAAATAATTTAGAAAAACCAAAGCTTAAAACCAGTGCCACACAAGTCTGATTACATTTTTCAATTTCATTTTTGGTTTCTCTGCCTTTGGGTGGAACTCAGTCCCACAGATGTCTTCTTCAATGTGAGAACCATCCTCTCTGGAACCACAGAGCTGCAGATGTCACGCTGGAATTCTCCCAGAGGCAAAATGCCAGATGTGAGGCTGCTCTTCCTCAGTCACTATCTCTGGTCGTACCGGGCGGTGCCCGGGCCAACTGACGCTCAGACCTGTGAGCCGAGCCGGTCACATCGTGGCTGACTCCGGCATTCGCACCGCCTTTCTCCTGTGCGACCCGCTAAGGGCCCCGCGAGGTGGGTAGGCCAGGTATTCTTACCCTCGTGGGGTAGAAGAAGCCATCGTGGCTGGGAGAGCGCCCTGCTCACCGCCACACGTTTACTTCGCTGCAGGTCCCGAGCCTCAGCCTCAGGTGGGCAAAGCGCCCGGGAAATGCCCTCCGCCGCCCGAGCGGAGCCCAGAGCCCGTGCTTTCTATTAAAGGTTGTAAATGCCGCCGCTCCCACTTTATCACCAAATGGAAGGGAAGAATCCTTCCAACGCGCCCTCCCTTTCCTGCCATAGACCTGCAGCCCACCTAAGCTTCACGTCGGAGTCGCGGGCCTGGGTTAATCCGAGGGCCTTGGGGGACCCGGGCCCCCGCCGCACCTAGACCCGCCTGCGTCCCCCAGGGCAGCTCCGCGCTCGGCAGCGCGGTTGAATCACTGGGGTGAGTCACCCCTTGCAGGGTCCCGGAGTTTCCTACCGGGAGGAGGCGGGGCAGGGGTGTGGACTCGCCGGGGGCCGCCCACCGCGACGGCGAGTGACCCGGGCCGGGGGCGGGGAGTCGGGAGGAGCGGCGGGGGCGGGCGCCGGGGGCGGGCAGAGGCGCGGGAAAGCTGGCTGCTGGCCCTTTATAGCGCGCGGGGCACCGGCTCGCCAAGACTCCGGGCTCCCGGCACCCCCTCGCACTCCCTCTGGCCGGCCTAGGGCGCCTGCAGCCCAACCTCCCCAGCCTCCGGGGCGCCACTGAACCCGCTCGATATCGCGGTCAACTCGTAGACATGGAGACCCCTGCCTGGCCCCGGGTCCCGCGCCCCGAGACCGCAGTCGCTCGGACGCTCCTGCTCGGCTGGGTCTTCGCCCAGGTGGCCGGCACTTCAGGTGAGTGGCACTGGCCCCTGGAAGCTCAGGGCGCGCCACGCGCAGGAGGGAGGAGACAGTCCCGGCTGACAGCGGGCTCGTCCTGGTTCCCTGGGGCGCCCATGTTGCCCCCCGCGCCTATGGGACTCGGCTGCGTTCACCCTGCCGGGCTTGAATGAACCCAGTCCCTTGGGCGCCGGCGGGAGTTGCAGGGAGGGAGTTGGCGCCCCAGACCCCGCTGCCCCTTCTGCTAGAGAGTTTTGCTCGGGGTGTCCAAGTAATTGGACTGTTGTTGCATAAGCGGACTTTTGGCTCCTGCTTTAACTCTGGGGAAAGGGCTTCCCAGTGATTTGCGACCTTCAATATAATAGGACTTGGGCTTGCGTCTGCACGTGTTGGCGTGCAGAGGTTTGGATATTACCTTTCATTATATGTGCATCTTCCCTTAATAAAGAGCGTCCCTGGTCTTTTCCTGGCCATCTTTGTTCTAGATTTGGGTAGAGGCAATCCAAACGGGCTGGATTGCTGCTTAGATTGGAGCAGGTACAACGTTGTGCATGCCGCCTATTTCTACACGGTGTTCGGTACCGCGTAGAGACTGGGGCCTGCTGCGTACTGGCAAAGCAGATCTTCATAATAAATTATCCTGATCCAGTACAGCCGACGGTGTGACAGGCCACACGAACATGGACCTCCGTGGAAGTTTCAGTATAGAGACATTTCAGATAAAAATGGAAAAAGTGAAGTTTGGCTTTTTTCATTTGTATGCAGTCCTAACTCTTGTCACACGTGTGGGATTTGCCTTTTTTCCATAACTTACTGAAAACCCTTCCTGGCGGGCTGAACCTGACTCTTCCTGAGCTGAGTCCTGGACTGGCACACTGATGGCCCTGGGCTCTTTCTAGTCAAGTTATAACAAGGCTTTGTCCATGAATAATTTCAAACGAAAATGTCAAGATCCTTGCCAGTGTCCTGGGATTACAAGGTGAATCTTGTCATGAAGAAATTCTAGGTCTAGAAAAAATTTGAAGATTCTTTTTCTCTTGATAATTCACTAATGAAGCTTTTGTTGTTGAAAAATAAAAAGTGAGGTTTATGGTGATGTCAGGTGGGAAGGTGTTTTATACATCAACACAGTCGAGTGCTGAGAAGTGCATGTAATAATAGCTGTTTCTCTGTTGCTTAAAGGCACTACAAATACTGTGGCAGCATATAATTTAACTTGGAAATCAACTAATTTTAAGACAGTTTTGGAGTGGGAACCCAAACCCATCAATCAAGTCTACACTGTTCAAATAAGGTAAGCTAGGTACAAAAAAAGAAAATTAAGCGTTTTGATGTTTCTACTCTCCTATGCTGAACGTTAATGTTCTTAAAGCTGATTTCTGGATGAAATTATTTAACAGATGACAAAGAAGCAGGGATTCATGGCAATTCGCTGGCCGGTGTCATACTCTATTAGGCCTGCAACATTTCCAGACCTTAAACTGATAGAACATTTTAATTGTTTTAATTGTTTTTGGAAATGATGGGAGAGTTCCTAAGTGAAGTATAAACTGTGGAGAGGTGAACCTTCTTGAGTAAGCACTGAAGTGTGCTTTGGGTCATGATAGATTAGTTGATCTCATCTAAACATTGATGTCTTTTTCTGTTGCTGTCTAGACTGTGAGCCATGTCTAACACCTTAGGGAAGAGGTGGGGAGGAATCCCAATGTATGCATTGCCCTTAAGCAGTGTTTGATTCATTTGTCTTTGGACTCCATGAATCGAAATTTGGTAGTATACATGATCTTAGTGGAGGAGGCCAAATATGTGACTCACAGAGCCTGGCAGAGCAGAAATACTCCGCTGTCTGTACCCTCTGGGTCTGGGGTGGCTCTGCTTCTTGATGCCTCAACTCTGATTGGCAGCTGTCCCCAGGAGCTGATAATTTAGCATATTCAATCTAAAGGTTATGTCTTCCTTGATGGTGTTCACCATATTCTTGGCAAGTGTTTGGTTTTTGAAATGTTCTAGGAGGCTTGGTAGAGATCTTATGAAATAGAGAATAGCTGTTGTGGAAATTATTTTAATGCTAATTATGTAAAGGTACAAAAGTATCACCAGCTAAAACGAAAGGTATTTTGTTGTTCTGTTTTGTTTTAGCTTGTGCCAGGCTTTTTACAGCATTAGGAATGCAACTTCTAGATACGATGGATATTTTAAGTGAATGTTCTTGTTTTTCAAAATGAACTTCATGACAGCAGTTGCCAAACCAGCAGGGAGAACTTGCCTGCATGTGTGCATGCATGTGTGGATATGTGTGGGGGCGCGGAGAGAAAGACGAAGGAATTTCATAACCTGAAATAATGATTACAGTTGTGGTCAAACTTGTCAAGTCAGATTTCACCAATTGAGAATTAGTAATTAATTTCTCTGATACAGGCCTGAAGTTTACCTTGGTAAACACTTTCCTTCTAGATGGCAAAAATTAGATTTTGAGAGGAATGCTTACCTCCTAAATATATTCAATCTAATATTTGAGGGACATGTGGGAATATATTTACGATTCACCTGCTTTTTAAACATAAGCCTTTGTTAACTATAAGTTCTTGAACTTTATAAGGCTGCTGTTATTTAAATGAGCACAGCTTCTGATCTGCAAACATCAGAGTGCAGGGCTACAGCTTGGGGGATGCCAGCCGACTCAGGGTGGTCCTGTGGACCGGACAGTCCCTTGCTGCTGTGCTGGAGGGCCTGGGAGCTTTTCTATCAGCCTGCGCCTGAAGCGTCCACTCTTCTTGCCCACCCCAGGAATAAATGAGATTCCTGGTTAAAAAGGACCAGAGCAGTCATTTTACAGATGAGGAAACTGTTGCTCTGGAAAGTGAGGGATTTATTCATGACTACACTGATGGTAAGTGCCCATGTCAGGTCTGGAACCAAGGTCTACCCAGTATCCACACACCCCTTAGATGGCTCTGTTACAGTCTGATGGGAGGCCACAAAGCAGGAGGAAGAAGGAAAGCCTTGCCCACTGAATCTCTTCAGTGGGGCTTCCTCCCTGCCTGTTTTCCCTCCCTACAGTTAGCATCTTAAGCAGCTGCCCCTCTTCCCTCCCCACTGCTCTCACTACTGCAGCCTGGCTCCAGCCGCCGGACACTACTGCTATGCAGAAGCCGCTGCTTTGAGCTCCAACTGCATTTTTCACCTTTGCTAACAGTTTTCAGTGGTGGTTGGGAAATGTTATTGGCTTAAGCCTTAGCACAAACCATCACCTGTGATATTCATTCCATAGAAATGTTCTGAATTCTAAAGCTGAATTTACAAAGCTTCTGGAAAACAACCTGCAACCACATTAGTGACTGAATTTTTTAGTCAACTCAGAGTTCCAAATCAGAGGGTTTTGCAATGCCTGGAGGAACCTTGGAGGCTTTTAAAGTGTTAACGCTATTAACGGCACTCAGAGGGATTTTCTACAGGATTGCTCCTTCATTACCTGTTCACACAGTTACAACTTACCATGGTACTGTATAAATCCTTGTGCTGAATTTTGCTGTAGAGTATGTGGCCCCTGCTGTGAGCTGGGAGGAACCAAATATTGTATCTCTATGGTACATAGAAAGCCCTAGGAGACTTTCTCCTGTTATCTGAACAACTATTTGCTATAGTGATAAAAAGGAAACAGCATAGTCTCATTTGCTTTTTGAAATGGAAATGATATAATAAAACACATTTTGGTCATTCTGGAACAAAATAGCCTCTCTACTTTTATCACATAAAATTAAATAAATAGAAACCAAAATATTTCAATATCAATCTTAGTTTGTGCACTTTAGGATAAAGAATGTGTTTACCCAAATCCTTTTGGCCTGGTTACTTAGTTCAGATTTTGAAAGAAAATATATTTATGGGTTTTATGTGTGAATTTAGACAATGGCATTCACATGGTGCCTCGTTTTCCCCAAGATTATGTATTAATTCAACCTGTAAATACAAACCATCTAATAGTCAGCGAGACCCTACAGCCCTGTTGCTTGACAGAGCACACAAGGGCACGCACCCCTCGTACCAGGCCGACTGTGTTCATAGTAACAGCATCATGGAGGAACTCATGCTGGGGGACAGGGGAGGGAAATGTAAATGCTCAGCAGGGAGAGCTGGAGATTCCTGGAGCAGGTGGAGTTGGGACCTGGCCTTGAACGATGGGTCTGCCTCTGGTAGTCAGTAATGCCAAAGGGAAGAGCAGCATAACTGTCACTTTCTATGGGACAGAAGCGTGTGAATCAAGTTGCAGTGACACTTCACCTATTTATTATTTTGGTCATTTAGAAGAATTTCATTTTAGAAGTCCTTTAAATCATTTCCCCTTCAATGACATCTCACAAAAGAACGATCTGTCTTTAGTTTTTTAGTTTCAGACTTTGTTAGACAGATACTACCTGTACTGTCATTCTGTAATCTTGGTTGGGATGGATTCGCATCTTGCAAAAGCAAGGGAGGCATGTAGTATAATGGGGCAAACAGACCCAGCTCTGCCACTGGTTAGGTATGTGACCTTCTGCAAGTTGCTTAGTGTCTGTGAGCTTCAATGTCCTCACAGATAAGAAAGATCCAATACCTTCTTG
The DNA here is from genome assembly GCF_007565055.1 of Rhinopithecus roxellana. NCBI lineage: Eukaryota > Metazoa > Chordata > Mammalia > Primates > Cercopithecidae > Rhinopithecus > Rhinopithecus roxellana. Next base: position 22,752,173 of record NC_044556.1, on the reverse strand, counting down.
GAAGAATTATATCAAATGAAGTAACATGAGTAAACGGTCCAGTAGAGTACCTGGCATACAGTGGAGTCAATGAATGATTAATAATAGCATTAATAGTGGTCATGAGAGAATATATGTATAACATGTTATTATATAGACTATTCTACATAGAATATAGAACGTGATATAACAAACTATATGATATGATATAATAAGTAGACTATAGTAAACAACCTCACTTTGTCTCAGTTGCCTCTTCTTGATGGAAAACTGCTCTTTCTCCCCTGTAACCATGACAGAGCATCTACATTCTAAGGAAGATATTTAACAAAATGGTTAAGAGTACAGATCCACGAGTCAAATAGCTATCTGGTTCAAAGTCCAGCTGTGTGATTTTGAGCTAGTCACCCAATCTCACTTTGTCTCAATTGCCTTATTTGTAAAAACAGGGCAAATTACAGAGCCATCCCCTGGGTTGCTATGGGGACTCAAACATGCATCCCAAGTGCTCAGTGTTGCTAGGTATGATGACTCACACCTGTAAATTCAGCACTTTGGGAGGCTGAACAGAAGGATCAGCCTGGGCAACATAGCAAGACCCCATCTCTACAAAACAATGCTGAAAAAAAAAAGCAAAGTGCTCGCACAGTAACTGCATCATGAGGGTTGATTGCAGGGCTCCTGATGTTAGCACAGAACACCACAGCCAAGAAGCAGTCTATCCTGTTGGGTGCAAATTGTAGTGTTCCATTTATTTTTCTTCCTTCTTTTCTTTCTTTAGTACTAAGTCAGGAGATTGGAAAAGCAAATGCTTTTACACAGCAGACACAGAGTGTGACCTCACCGACGAGATTGTGAAGGATGTGAAGCAGACGTACTTGGCACGGGTCTTCTCCTACCCAGCAGGGAATGTGGAGAGCACAGGTTCTACTGAGGAGCCCCCATATGAGAACTCCCCAGAGTTCACCCCTTACCTGGAGAGTAAGTCACTTGGGCTGTACCACTATTCATTCTTGTTATAAACGTCTGAATATTCTTGTGATCTTATACCTTTAGGGGCTACTAAGTCAAAAATATTTACTATTTTTTTCTCGGAAACTGGTACGTAACACAGCCCTCTTCACACATTCCAGATGTGGTAGGAGGTTCACAGAATATGAACTTTGGAGCTGATGACAGTGTCATCAAGTAACTTTCTCCCCGAGTCTGTCCCCAGACCCTGTTACTGTCCTCAGTAACCAGCTGAATGTGTGTTGGCAGAGGGCAGGCCAGGGAAGGGGGTAGGGATAGGAAATCCACCAAGGCCGGGGTTTTAGCTTTTCCCTATATGTATCATATATCCTGATTTTTCTGTCCCATTATCATACCAAAAATCCCGGTTAAGGATTTTTCCCAAATGGTCATAAATCGATGAGGAAAGTCCATGGCTTCCCTCTGAGCCCATCATTAGCCTAATTATGCTGACCTTTTCCAATCACTTGGCCATGATTTGAGTTCCATGATGTGCCAGCACCTGCTCAGCCATCTGCCTGTCACCCTCGTTCTGCTTTTGGGAAGGTGGAATACTTTCCTCCTCAGCCTTTGCCCCTGTAAGCTGGCCCTAGGAGCCAGTAAGAGAATGAAGAGAATTCCTGTCAGATAGGAGATGTAAATTCTTTTGCCGCAACTGTGGCTCTGAGCTAGGCATTTCAGATAAACGCATGCAGCACATTGAGTAGAGTGACATGAGCTTCTCTTGTAAGGCCAGCTGGTTAGAATGAAGGTGTTGTGTTAGTGTTAGGCCCAGCGAGAGAGAACAGTTTCTCAAGGTAGGAAAGGTGAGGAGAAGGGGTGGACAGACAACCAACCAACCATCCTCCTCTGGTATCTACTTTGAGGGTTGAAATAGGGGGCCTGACCCTAGGTGAATGTGGCTACCTTCCCAGAGCCCCCATTTGCAAAACCCTCCAGACCCCTGGGTGCTTCTGCCTGTGTCTCTTGTGGCACCAGGGAAGAATGTAGCGGCGTCAGCAGTCCCTCTGGTGACAGCGGCATGGTTGACATTCATTTCACCCCTAGTTAATGGCATCCTCATGATTCTCTTTTATATTAATAGTCCTTGAGTTTTTTTGTAAGCTACTTCAAATCCTTTGTTGGTGCAAGATAGAAAATATTTTATATGTTTGTTTTGCATGTGCACATGCATATTTGGCCTGTGAATTGATGTTTGTTTTCCTGTCATTTAACCAAAGCATATGAGATAATTGAGCCATTGTAGAGACCCAGTGGTTAAATCAGCTTCTCGAGGTACCAAGGACATTTCCTGGGCTTTCTGATAGCCCTACAATTTTTTGGACCTAAAATGTTGTAGTTTATGCTACCACCCTGTTCAATATAGTAGCCACTAGCCACATGTGGCTGTTGACCACTTGAAATATGGCTAATGCTGTAAGTATAAAGTACACACTGGAACTTAAGAAGTGTAGAATATCTCAAAACTTTTTAATATTGATTACATGTTAAAATGATTATATTCCACATATATGCAGTTGACTCACGCAATGCATGGCTGAGAGGCACCAACTCCCTGTGCAGTTGAAAATCCGAGTATAACTTTTGACTCCCCAAAAACTTAACTACTAATAGCCTATGTATTAGTTGACTGTTGACTGGAGCCTTACCAATAAGATAAACAGTCAACACACATTTTGTATGTTGCATGCATTATATACTGTATTCTTACAATAAAGTAAGCTAGAGGAAAGAAAATGTTATTAAGAAAATTATAAGGAAGAGAGGCTGGGCATGGTGGCTGACACCTGTAATCTCAGCACTTTGGGATGCTAAGGTGGGTGGATCATTTGAGGTCAGGAGTTCAAGACCAGCCTGGCCAACATGGTGGAACCCCATCTCTACTAAAAATACAAAAATTAGCCGGGCGTGGTTGTGGGTGCCTGTAATCCCAGTTACTCGGAAGGCTGAGGCAGGAGAATCACTTCAACCCAGGTGGAGGAGGTTGCAATGAACCAAGATTGTGCCACTGCACTCCAGCCTGGGTGACAGAGCTAGACTCTGTCAAAAAAAAAAAAAAAAAAAAAAAAAGAAAGAAAGAAAGGAAGGAAGAAAGAGAGAAAAGATGATTATAAGGAAGACAAAATATATTCACTATTAATTAAGCAGAAGTGGATCATCATAAAGGTGTTCATCCTCATCATCTTCATGTTGAGTAGGCTGAGGAGGAGGAGGAGGAGGAGGAGGAAGAAGAGGAGGGGCCATGGCAGGAGAAGAGGTGGAGGAGGTAGAAGGAGGCAGGCACACTTGGTGTAACTTTTATTGAAAAAAATTTGCATATAAGTGGATCCACAGAGTTCAAACCCATGTTGTTCAGGGGTCAATTATCTTTGGTTAAATAAAATGTATTATGAAAATTAATTTCACCTGTTCCTTTTTGCTTTTTCTAATGTGACTACCAGAAAATTTAAAATGATATCTGAGACTCCATTGTCTTCCCCTTGGACAGCACTGCCACAGAATGTCTTAGGATTCAGCTCCGGGCTGCTGTGCCTGCTTCTCTCAGGGAGCTGGTTCTATGTAGATGTTTTATATGAGAGATAATTAAGTTGTCAATTGTGAAAATGAAACAGGATTTAACTTTGTATCGAATTCTTTGGTTCTAACCAAGCTCATTTCCTTTGCTTCAGCAAACCTGGGACAGCCAACAATTCAGAGTTTTGAACAAGTGGGAACAAAAGTAAATGTGACAGTACAAGATGAACGGACTTTAGTCAGAAGGAACGACACGTTCCTAAGCCTCCGGGATGTTTTTGGCAAGGACTTAATTTATACACTCTATTATTGGAAATCTTCAAGTTCGGGAAAGGTGAGAATTTTTTAATTTGTTTTTATGACCTGTTTTAAATTGTGGATACTTGGGTTTTACAGCCCATTTCTTCCCCAATTCAAAAATAGCAGAACAGGGTTGTTGAGAAGGTGGTGGAGTAGAAGGGGTGGGGAGGGGTGGACAACAGGCCTGGTCTTACCTGTGACTCTCCATTACCTTGTGACTCTGGGCAGGGCCCCCTCAGAGCCCCCAGGTTCCTCAGCCAACCGCTGGATCAGGCCATCTCTAAAGGTCCCCTACGCTCACATTTCTCCCTCTATTGAGGATCCCGGGCACAAAATGTGTTTTTGTTCAATGTATAATACTCCCTTCCTTTTTCTTTTACTGCAGATGTCTTCTAAAGGGGCTAAATAGGGTTCAATATGCCTAAATTGGATGTTCTCAGTCTTGGAAAAGGCATTTTTAGCAGTGATCAAGGGAAACTGATTAGTGAAGTCACTTCTAATCCTTCACGTGTCAGCTATGTTCATGTACACTTTGCTTAGAACCTAGGATTTTACTTCTGCAGTGACTTAAGGAAGGGGAAAGAATTGACTCTGAGCCCAGATGAATTAAGAACTCTATCTTTTTACAGAAAACAGCCAAAACAAACACTAATGAGTTTTTGATTGATGTGGATAAAGGAGAAAACTACTGTTTCAGTGTTCAAGCAGTGATTCCCTCCCGAAGAACAGCTAACCGGAAGAGTACAGACAGCCCCGTCGAGTGTATGGGCCACGAGGAAGGGGAATTCAGAGGTGAGTGGCTCTGCCGGCCATTTGCGTGGGGGTGTGGGTGCCTTCTGGAGGAGTAGCTCCACCCTCAGGGCTGGGATGTACTTCCTTGGTTAAATATTCAGGAAGACAAACTGCCTGGAGGTTTTTTTGTTGTTGCTTGTTTTGGTTTTGGTTTTGCTCTTGGTGACTCTTAAGATTTTGGACATTTAGAAATGCTTCTGTGTTGTTTGAGCCCCTGTATTAGCAAGGGTTTTCTTGAGCACCTACCGTGTGCTAAGCCCTCTGCTGAGCCCTGGATACACAAACTATGTTTAGGATTTAGCATCAAGTCACAGATTTCCCTGGGCATTTTTTCATGCTTAAATTCTAATTCTGTGGTGGCTTCTGGACCAGCTGCAGCAGGACCCGGTAGACATTTGTGAGTACCCTCTGTCGCCACAGAGGCTATAGAGTCTAACCCATCAAGGGAAGGGATTGAGTATATCAGATATACCCGCATGCATGTGTGCATATGGCTGACACATGTGTGTCCACGCGTGTGCAGATGTTGGGAGCTCAGGCACATTGTGCGGGGAACGGTCCCTAACCAGAAGTGCTGTGGGCATTCAGACGTGCAGGAAGCTGCAAGCCTGTGCATCTTGCTCCATGCCTTACAGGGAAAGTATTCTGAGTACTTTCAGTGAAGAAAAGAGTCAGGGGATATAAACGATGGCTTATGCAGGGTGTGGTGGCTCACACCTGTAGTCCCAGCACTTTGGGAGGCCCAGGCAGGCAAATCTCTTGAGGTCAGGAGTTCAGGACCAGCCTGGCCAACATGATAAAACTCCAGCTCTACTAAAAATACATAAAGTAGCTGGGCATGGTTGCACGTTTCTGTAGTTCCAGCTACTCAGGAGGTTGAGGCAGGAGAATTGCTTGAATCTAGGAGGCGGAGGCTGAAGTGAGCTGAGATTGCATCACTGCACTCCAGCCTGGGTGACAGAGCGAGACTCCATCTCACTTAAAAAAAAAAAAAAGAAATGATGGCCTAGCTCCAGGTGAAGATGCGATTTGAACATTTTAAAACACTTTAAATAAACTGTTCTCTCCTGTTTATTGCCACTGATGGGAGAGGTTTCTCTTTACCTCTGGTCCTGCTTCCCTCTGGGCCATCCTACCCACAGCCTTCAGTCATTGTCCTAAAGCCTAGCTCTAATTCCACTGCCTCTCCTTTTGTGCACACACACTTCTCTGCTTCCTTGGCCCTTCTCTATCTTGGAGAGGCATTTCAAATGCCACTTCCAGCAGGAAGCCTTCCTACTGCACCAACTAGTTGCTATCTCTTTGTCACCCGACTCCTGGTAGCACTTTGGATATCCCACTTTGCACTTAGGGTTCACCTTCTACCATAATCATTGCCATCAATCTCAGCATCGTTTTTAGGCACTTCTTTCCAGCTGTTGTTCTTAACTCCAACTACATATCTTTTCTGGACTGCACATTATTCAGTTTATTAAATGCCCATTAAATGTGTTTAGCCATTGTCAATTACTCTGAAATGTTCAGGGTTTGACAAATTCTTTCCTAATCTAAGTGTGGTGGAAAGAGTGAAAGAAAGAAATTTCAAATTGCACAAAAATAGGATGGTGTAATTTGGGGTTATGCCCTCAATTTTGCCCACTGATAAATGGGATTTGAGCTCTCCAAGTTGACTAGATGCCCTTTATTTTTCAGAAATATTCTACATCATTGGAGCTGTGGTATTTGTGGTCATCATCCTTGTCATCATCCTGGCTATATCTCTACACAAGTGTAGAAAGGCAAGAGTGGGGCGGAGCTGGAAGGAGAACTCCCCACTGAATGTTGCATAAAGGAAGCACCGTTGGAGCTACTGCAAATGCTGTATTGCACTGTGACTGAGAACTTTTAAGAGAATAGAATACATGGAAACACAAATGAGTATTTCAGAGCATGAAGACCCTGGAGTTCAAAAAAAGCTCTTGATACGACCTATTATTACCATTAGCATTCTGGTTTTGACATCAGCATTAGTCACTTTGAAATGTAACGAATGGTACTACAACCAGTTCCAAGTTTTAATTTTAACACTATGGCACCTTTTGCACATAACATGCTTTAGATTATATATTCCGCACTCAAGGAGTAACGAGGTCATCCAAGCAAAAACAAATGAGAAAATGCCTTAAAAATCCTGGGTGGACTTTTGAAAAGCTTTTTCGTTTTTTCTTTTTTTTTTTTTTTTGAGATAGAGTCTCGTTCTGTTGCCCAGGCTGGAGTGCAGTGGCATGATCTCAACTCACTGCACCCTCCGCCTCTTGGGTTCAAGCAATTCTCTGCCTCAGTCTCCTGAGTAACTGGGATTACAGGCACCCGCCACCACACCCAGCTAATTTTTGTGTTTTTAGTAGAGATGGGGTTTCACCATCTTGACCAGGCTGGTCTTGAATTCCTGACCTCAGGTGATCCACCCGCCTCGGCCTCCCAAAGTGCTAGGATTACGGGCGTGAACCACCGTGCCCAGCCTAAAAGCTTTTGAGAGGCTGACTTCAATCCATGTAAGAAAGTAAAATGGAAATTGGGTGAATTTCTAGGACTTTTCTAACATATGTCTGTAATATAGTGTTTAGGTTCTTTTTTTTTTTTCAGGAATACATTTGGAAATTCAAAACAATTGGCAGACTTTGTATGAATGTGTTAAGTGCGGGAGACGTCGGTATTCTGGGCACCTTCCTAATATACTTTACAGTCTGCACTTTCACTGACTGAAGTGGCATTAAACATTTGAGAGCTAACTCTATTTTTATAAGACCACTATACAAACTACAGAGTTTATGATTTAAGGTACTCAAGGCTTCTATGGTTGACATTGTATATATAATTTTTTAAAGGGTTTTCTATATGGGGATTTTCTATTTATATAGGTAATATTGTTCTATTTGTATATATTGAGATAATTTATTTAATATACTTTTATATAAATAAAGGTGACTGGGAATTGTTACTGTTGTACTTATTCGATCTTCCATTTATTATTTATGTATGGTTTGGTGTTTGTATTACTACTACAGTAAACGACTAAAATTGTCAGTGGCTTATAACAACGTATCTTTTTCACTTATAATACATATTGGTGACTGTAGGCTGACTGCACCTCTTCTCAATGTCTTCTCATTCTAGGATGCAAACCAATGGAGAAGCCCCTAATTAGGTCAGGGCAGAGGGAAAAACAAAAAACTGGTAGAAACCGGCAACCACAGCTTCAAGCTTTAAGCCCATCTCCTACTCTTCTACTCTATACAGGCCCATTGTCACTTCTGTTCCCATGCTGCTGCCCCAAGCGAGTGACCAAGCCTGACAATACTTTGCCTACTGGAGTCATCACAAGGCACATGACAGGGGGCAGCGATGTGGTCTTACAGGGAAGGGAAAAGATAATGCTCTCTACTGCAGACTTAGAGAGGTTTCTTCCCATTGGCAGTAGTTTGACTCATTGGAGATGAGAAAAAAAGAAACATTCTTGGGATGATTGTATTGAAAGAAAATTAGGTAAAAGGACAATATAGGATAGAGAGAGATACAAGTGGAATGAGATCTCTAGAGTCAATTAAAAGCAAGCTAGATTGAGAGCTCTTGGAGGGCAGGGACTGGGCCTAGCTCATGGTTTATAGCTTTTGAGGGTGACTGCACAGTGGACTCAGTCAGTCATGGCTGAATTGAGTTGACTTTATTATCTCTAGAATGTAGTTATTCATTCAAATGCAAAACAGCCTTATTCTCTGAACTGTAGTAAAAGAGGATTCTAACTAGAGATGAAAAAGGTTCTTGGCACCTACTGGGCCACAAAACTACTTTTGCTTCCCACTGTGGAAGGGGGCACTGTTACCATCTAGGAAAAACATCCAGATGGCACAACTACTCAGAAGTGGTTCCGCAAAGAAATTGAACAAGCATTCAGATGAGCAGCCTCAGCTCACTACGTAGCTATGAACAAATTTTAAGTCCATTTTGTTCCTTTGCACCAAAGAAATTGAACATTGTCAATAAAATTCCAAGCATGAACTGTTTTATGTAATACCACATCCTAAGGAAGAATGCCTGAAACAAACCTTTGATATCCTCATAAAAATGATAGCCATTTTGGAGAAACCACAGACCAGTGGTTGGTTTTGTTTATTATTATTATTATTATTATTATTTTTTTTTTTTGCCATCAACACAGATGCTGGAGAGGCTGAATCTTGCACTGTTGTAGTGTTTTGTTATACCAGAGAAAAGGGATGTGTTTGCAGCAGAGTCAACAAAAGAGAAACTGGCATGGGGGCACATCCTCAAGGAAGGGTGCTTCAACCATTATCTCGAATTCCTGTTCACATGGGTCTACCTGGGACAAAGAGCTTAGCGCATTACATGAGGAGGCAAAACAAGCTACAGCAGAAGGTGCCTATCCAGATACTTCCCTGCCAGGATTAATTAGAGCATTATGTAATTTCTTGGCCTCATTATCTAAGGAATTTGAATTATTCCACTAAGGAAAACACTGGCAGGTTGAAAACAGGTCTGGGTGCTAATGAGGAATCTGGCTGACCACAAGGAAGGGATTCATTATAGACAGGAATGAGGCTGAACTGCAATAATCAGAAAGCTTCCACACAGCAAATGTTAACCACTCCCTACTTTGCCACATCCCTCCGCATTGCTGAGACCTACCAGCCACTACTAAAAATCAGCACTGTGATTGACACTGGAGCAGAAACCATACTACAGACTGTTGGCTGCTATCCAGAAACTGCCGCCCTCCAGTGGACCAAATTATACTTCATTACTTGACCAGTAATGTACCCCATAGAGCTAATTGTCAGTAAACCAAACTATCACGCATTCTTTGTTTTGTTTTGTTTTTGTTGTTTTGTTTTGTGAGACAGAGTCTGGCTTTGTTGCCAGGCTGGAGTGCAGTGGTGAGATCTCGGCTCACTGCAGCCTCTGCCTCCCAGGTTCAAGCAATTCTTTTGTTCCTCAGCCTCCTGAGTTGCTGGGATTACAGGTGTGAGCCACCACGCCTGGCTAATTTTTGTATTTTTAGTAGAGATAGGGTTTTGCCATATTGGCCAGGTTGGTCTCGAACTCCTGACTTCAAGTGATTCACCCACCTTGGCCTCCCAAAGTGCTGAGCCACCGTGCCCAGCCCTTTCATGCATTCTAAAGATATTTTTCCAATGTTAAATTATTAACTGAATTTGGCTTACATATAAGAAACTAAGACTCATGAAATCCAAACACATTTTAGCTTAGTTATAGCTGATGGCTTATAATCTAAGGAACTGCCCCTTAAACAATTATCTCTATTCATCAAATGGTGAATAAACTCATTCCCAAATGCTCTTTTAATCTGTTCTATGATATGTGTATTTAATTGTGTGATTTTCCTCCAATAGTTGTTTGGAAGGTTTATTACTGTTATGACATCGTCTGACTTTTGTTCAGATACTTAGAATGAATGCTTATGCTCTCCTTTCCCAGAGCCCTTGCTTTTCAACTGTGATCTAGGTGATTCCAGCTTTGCCAGTCAGCACATTCCTTCTTCACGGCTGCAAAAATTGGTAGGCATGTGACCTAACCAAGCCTAAGAAGAGTGTATACCAAGGCTTTCTCTGGGAATGGCAGGATGCTCTTTCTTGATGAACATAATGAAGAGACGTAGCCACAAGAGCTGCTGGCAGCCGTCTTGAGACCACAAAGGGAGCCAGCTTTACGTGGAGCTGACATATTGGAGAGCAGTGCAGAGCAATGGTAAAAAGTGAAGTCTTTGCTTTTCATTCATTTGGCAAGACCTTCGAATGTCACATTTGTTTCACATGTGTTTGTAATCACTCTTTGAGACATGTTATAGAGGACTGCTTAAAAAAAAAAGAAAGAAGTGAAGTCTTTGGTGACAGCACCAAGCTGCTAGATCAAGCCTTGCTCAAAGTCCAACCCATGGACTTCTCACTGGACATCACCTGACTAATTATTTAAGCGAGCTGAGTCAGTTTTTCTGTTCCTTGCAGTCAAAAGCACCCTACCCTGCTGTATAAGCACTGACCATCGAATATCAACAGAAAGAGAAGGTGCCTAGAACGTGAATTTCCAGTGTAAAATAACATTTCATTTTCATGCCTTTTCAGTTACTTAATGACTGCCCCCTAAAATTATCCCTTCATTCCAGCCATGTAAATTCTCCCGTATTATTTGATCACTCCTAGCAGAAGGTAAATATCCTGTATTATTTTCTATCTTATAAAAAACAAACTTCCTTTGATCCCTGGAATCCCTCATCTGGATTTTCTCCTTAACTTCCTTTTCCCTCTTGGACACCATCTTCTTTCCAACTTCTAAATATTGGATTATCTTAGTGCTTGAACTAAGATAATTAGTTCTCATTAGTTCTCTCATTCTCTAACAATAATCACTCTCTAGGTAATATATTCAAGTCCATGGCACCATTATTGAGTTCTATCATGCCAGATGCCCATAATATCTAGACGCGGATGACTCCCAAATACATGTCACAGTTCCCAACCTCTTTTCCGAACTCCAGAGCTGCACTGTTGATCCAAATACTTACACCAACTCTCTCCTTGGATAGCTAACAGGCATCTTAATCTCAATACACGCAAAGAGAATCTTTAATTTCTCCCAAACCCAAAACTTGTTCTCCCCCAGTCTTTCCCATTTTAAGAAACAGCTACCATTGGCTCAGGCCAAAACTTCTTGGTGTTATCATTGACTTCTCTTTCTTCTCCCATGCCACATTCAATCCATCAGTTAAGCCTACTATCTCTACCTTTAAAATACACCCCATTTCCAAAGGCCACCTCCTCTGCTCTCCCTCTACTTCACGCCACTCTCCTCTCTCACTGGATGACCGCAATAGCCTTCCAACTGGTCTCCTGTTCCCACAGTTACTCCCCTACAGTCTATTTTCCTCGCAACATCTAAGTAACCCTTTTACAAATGATAAATTATGTTTTAATGGGTATTGCTGTCAGCTCTCTATTCTCATAGGATTCTATGAGCAATTTTATAATGTGTCAGTTTGGCTAATCTGGAATTACTTTTCCCAGAGTCACGGTCCCTGGATGGTTCTAGATTATAGTTAACCAAAAGAGATATTTTCACAAGATTTGTACAGGAGAAGTGAGGCAGCAGCCATTTGGTCATCAATGGTTAGAGGTGGCAAGAGACAAATGCAGGGACGCTCCTGGATTCTAGCTTACCCTGGCTCTCCCTGACGCTGTGACTAGTTGTTTCTAACTCATTTCTCATTCTGCTGACCAGTAGGGATCCCAGGCCCCGCACTGGGTCTAGAGCAATCTTCCACCAGCTCTCCTTCACCAGCTCTCTCTCTCTGGGAGCCCAAGGAGGAAATGACCATATTCTTCTGTGGGGATCCACAAAGGCTTCAAAGAAGAGTTGGATGTGAAGGAAGGAATGATCCTTCCTTCTACAGTCCTGCTGGCTTCCAGAGAAGAGCACCCAATGGGAGCATGAGGACCAAAAGGCTGCTCAGCGCCGGCCAGCGCACGCACCAGGAGCCTCCTGTTCAGCCCTTCACCGTTTAGCCCAACTTCCTACTCCAGAGCCACGAGACTTCATGACTTCCCACACACGAGGCCCCATAGTGGTACAAAGAGAAGTACAGAGTCCACGGGCACAGTAGCAGTATTTTTCTTCATTTCTCTAACACGTGATTTTTAAATTTAGACTTCCTTTCCACCAGATGACAGAAACTATCCAAAGCTATTTGGTGACTCCCTCTGGATTACCTACCTTTCCACTGGAGTTGTGTTCAAGTGCACATCCCGTCACCACTGTAACTGCCCTCTAGATCCCTCCACTTCCCTCTAACCTCTCCCTTCAGCTTGGGAAGTCTTTTTCAAGTCTGAGAGTGGCAGGGTGGGGTAGGGAAGCCTCTGTCCTACTCGTTGCCATGTTCTCTTTTAAATCTGTGGTCTATGCACTAGTCCTGCTGTTCACGCTGTCCTGAACCACAGGAGACTCCACTTCTCTCTGCTTTCAGCTGCCATATCCCTTCCAGAGACAGTGATCACAGAACTGCTGAGCTAACTAAATTGGGAAAAGGGTCAAGGATCAAAAGACAGACCTGGGAAAAAAACATAGATGGATATTTCTTTCTTTCTTTTTTTTTTTTGAGACAGAGTCCCACTCTGTTGCTGAGACTGGAGTGCAGTGAAGGGATCTTGGCTCAGTGCAACCTCCACCTCCCAGGTTCAAGCGATTCCCTGCCTCAGCCTCCCGAGTAGCTGGGACTACAGGCATATGCCACCATGCTCGGCTTTTTTGTAAAAAAAAAAAAAAAAAAAAAAAAAAAATGGGTTTCACCATGTTGGCCAGGCCGGTCTTGAACTCCTGACCTGACCTCAAATGATCCGCCAGCCTCGGCCCCCCAAAGTGCTGGGATTACGGGTGTGAACCACTAAGCACGGCCATAGATGGATATTTCAAAGGACACCATTTCACCATTCCAACTAATGAAAGGATTTAAAAATCATTCACATTAAAGTGTCAGTGATTCATAATATTTTATCAATAGTCACATTCTTAAAATGAAAAAAAAAAGAGAGTAAAGGTAGAATTTTACTCATCAGCTGTTGTGAGGGGATTTGGTGGGAAGGTGGATGAATCTTTTTTCTCCTAAATCCAGACACATGCTGGTTTGCCATTCTGTAGCAGACCCCTGTGCCTTTCTGACATCCCCCTCATCCTGCTACACTTTGCTCCATGCCTGGGGGCCCAATTGTCCATATTTATTTTTAATATTCTTTTTTTAAGTCAGACTATTTCCTTTTAAAGAAAAGCTATCTGTATGGTGGCAAAGATTAAATCTTGTGTGCATATGATTCTCTGAAGAAATTTTGTTCATTTTCTTGAATGCATCCAAACCATTGCTTTATTCCATTTAGTTTAATCCGATGGTTCTCAAAGCAGCATTTGTGTCACCTGAGAACTTGGTATCAATGTAAATTCTTGACCTTGACTGGAGACTTACCAAATTAGCAATCAATGTTTTAACAAGAAGCCCTTCAAGTGATTCTAATGCCCACTGAAGTTTGAGAACCACTGGCTTGATCTATTAATGACTGCAATCAGCAATATGTGTTTACTATTTACTGCAGAGAGGCTGGAAATAGCCACAGACCCAGATGGTGCTTCCCAGGCCTTGGAGAAATCAGAATGCAACCTGCTCTGAAGCCAAAACAAATTAAGAATACATAGAGCATAGACAAGATTCTCCATCTGTAGACTGCACACTCCCTATAAAGTTTGTTATATATGAGCCTGTTAGGATTTTTCCAGTTGCAAGGAACAGAAACTCAAGACAGTTTAAGCAAAAATGGGAGATCTATTTTTTTCAGGTGAGCTCATTGGTCTAAGATCTTTAGCCCCTTTTCACTTAAATCCTATGATTATACATTATTAAAGTATCAATAATTAATACTTTAAAATCACTGTATTTCTGGGTGAAATGAAAATTAATAATCCAGCAATTTTGAAATCGAGAAGCTGAAATTCATCTTGAATATATACAATTTAACAAATCTTAAAAATAGGGATCTAAAGGAGTTTTAAGAAAACATTTTTTGACATGACAATCTTTATCCAGCCTGATTTTCAAAAACCAACCAAAAAACTACGCTCCATTTGCAAAGCAATTTGTCTTCTTCAAGCATATTTCAGGCTGGAGAATAAGAGATGTAACAGACACTCAGAGGGGCAGGAAATGCTTTTTCCCTTGCATATATTAACGTCATTTGGGAAGGGAAGCGTCCTTTACAACTAAGATTGTGGCGCCATCTTGAGTTCCTGAGAAGGATAGATGACTGAAATGTTCACAGACTGGATTATAAAAGAACTGAAGGAATTGTAAATAAAATTCAAAAGACCCGTAAGTGATTAAGCATGAAGGAACATGAAACGGAAGCCTGAATAAATGAACCCAGAGAATACTCTGCAGATTTCTGCAACTCTATCTGTGATGGCCTCTCTAGTCCATAGCCGGAGCTCCCACCCCAGATCCTGCTACTTCAACTGTGGTCTGGGACAACAGCTTTAGCGTCACTTGAAAACTAGTTAAAAATCGAGATTCTTGGGCCCAATCCCAGAGCTAATGAATGATAATCTGCATTTTCCAGGTAGTTTTTACGCACACTGAAGTCTAGGAAACTGCTCTCTATGCCTTCCTTCACAAAGAGGGTAGGGGAGGTGGGATGGACAAGGGAGAGACACCCCACCAATGGATAGAACTGCAGTCTTGAGAAGATGAAATGTATTAAACTTAAATATCAGCAAGTTATGAATCCAAGCCATAAGAAAAGGCAGAGTCGTGATCATATTAAAAATACTACGTTTTTCAAAGACAATACTTTGAGGACATGTCTTAATCCACAGCTTCCTAAAGACCAAAAGCTTTCTTGCCTTGATTCCACTGATCATGCTCCTTGCTTCTACCAACTCAGCAAGACTGTAATGTTTCCTGGATCTCACCAAGGAGCTTTCCTCTTCCTGGATTCCCACTGCATTCTTCCCACTTCCTTATTATACTCTTCTCTTACTATTGTACAAAACAGTTGTCCACCCATTGTAGCACCTTTTCTGGATTGTCATTTCGTTGGCAAGAACCATACTTATGCATTTGAATTCACTCGTTTGTTCAGTAATTTATTCTAGTACTAAGCACCTACTACACGCCTGAAACTATAGATTTGATTAAAATATGAAACATATAATCCCAACTTTTGTGGAGCTTATGTATTTGTAGAGTGAAATGTCAATTACAATAGAACATAAATATTATGTTAGGTAAAGTAGGGTGTTTTGGGGAACTTACCTGGAGCCACCTAACTTGGGCCTGGAAGGGTTACCTACAATCTCAGCTGAAGGACACAGAGTTAACCAGGTAAGGTGGGGGGAAGTACAAAGTGTTCCAGGAAGAGGGCATGCCAGCATCATTAAAACATAATCTTGGTCACAGATAATGCCAAAAATAAATGTGTTTGACAAAATTTGGAGTTTTGTATTGCCTCAAGCATTCCAGTCAGTCACTTGGCAAACTGACTGGCTAATTAGAGTTGCACCAGTTATCTTTTTAAGAGAGAGAGAGAGCTTTCTAAGTATTGCCTGTAACTATTTTTATTTAGAATAACTGCTATTTTTGAAAAGCATTTTCAAACCCAGATCCCAGAGCTTGCTATTCCACTCTAAGAACTAGCAAAAAGAGCTTTACCTGAGTTAACAGAAATTTCAAAGAAATTAAACATCATGGAATTAAACTTGGAAGCTGAGCCCTCTGTTACAAAGTCAGGAATGGTCTGTAAGTAACACTCTAAAAATTGGGGTTGTCTATTTTCCCTTATTATGTCAGTTTCTATGATTGAGCCTATGCTATTAGGTATATACAAATTAAGAAATGTTATACTGTTTGACTGACCTTTATCATTATGAAGTGTCCCTCTTTATTTCCAGAAATACTCACTGTCTTAAAGTCTAATTTGTCTGATATTAGAATATTTATCTAATAAAAGATTCATATCCAGAATATAGAATATCTGGAATAATAGAACATTATTTGAAAGAGGGCCCAGAGACTAAATAGGCACCTTAAAAAAAAGAGGACATCTAGATAGCCAATAAACATTAAATGAGTTCAACCTCATTAGTCATCAGGGAAATGCAAAATGAAACCACAATGATGGCTGAACATACATTAAGTAAAAATAAAAATTAAAAAAAAAGACTTGGGAATATCAAGTCTTTGCAAGGACTAGGAAGACCAGAATTCTTCCACACTTATGGTGGCAGTGTAAAAACTGAACAACTTTGGCAGTGCCAAAGCTGAACACATTCCATTCCAGAAATGCACACACATGTGTTTCTAGGAAGTGTTCCTAACAGCTCCAAAGAGAAAACAACACAATGCCCATCAATGGGAAGAGGAATAAATAGCCTATTCACATACAGATGCTGCTGGTCTTACAATGGAGCTGCATCCCAATAAACTCACAGTAAGTCAAAAATACGTTAAGTCAAAAAATGCACTTGACATCCAGGTAAACCCATCATAAAGCTGAAAACTTCTAAGTTGAACCCTCTGTTAAGTCAGGGATGGTCTGTAATTAACCATTACACAGCAATAAATGTGAAGGAACTACTGTGACACTTACCATGGATCAATCAGCCTCACAATACTGAGGGAAAGAAGTCATACACAAAAGGGTATCTAATATATATAAAGTCCAAAAACAGGCAAAACCAATTTATGTGACAGAAGTCAGGAGCTAATAATTGGAAGAGAACAAGAAGGAGCCTTTAGTGCTGTAACAATGTTCTATTTCATTTGGTGTTTGGGTGTGGTTACGAGTGTGTATGCTTTCTTAAAAATTCAGAGCCTCAATTTATCGTTTTTGTACATATACTACAATAATATGTTTACACATTTAAAAAATGATTTAACTATATGAGGGGATGTGGCAGAAAAAAAGGTGGTAGGGAATGTCTAAAATTGATAAACCAAGAAATAGCTATGAAGGCATATTGTTTAAAAAAATGAGATGCAATTACACCAACTAGAAGAGTTTAAAATCATTGTTCCTAAGGTTTGAAGGGGATTGCTTTTCAGTTGTTTTGGCACTTTCTTAAAGTGACATGCATATGCTATGTATATGGAAATGGTCAGAACATTCCAATTCTTCACAAAGGAAAAATCACTAACGTAGGTTTAAAAAAAAGAGACAGCTTCCTGCAGCTAACAATGTCAAAGTCCATCTGTTAGAAGAAAATTCATTCTGCTTCTCAGCACAAATTATGATTTTAAACACCAAGTTTAAAAGTTAAAACTTTACATAAGGTAATGACAGATGCTCTCGTATCACCGGTTTTAAGCCAAATGTTAATCATTCAGAAAGGGGGGAAAGAGACAAATGCTAGATATATTGTATTCTATTAATGCAAAACAAACTACCATCACTGTTTCATATTTCTCATTACATAAAAACCTGTCAGGAGAACACAGTGGTATGTGTTGGTATGCAGCGTGGTGCTCATGGATGAAAGTTCTTATTCTTTGCTTTATTCTTCGGATTAAACTACATTTTCCCAGTGTGGTTTCTGGAAGGTGTTCATAGGAATTACATAGAAAAAGATGTTCCGTGGTCAATCATGTTTTGGAACCAATGGATTTCTTTATTGTGGGTCTTCTAAGAACCACCATTACGTTAATGTGATTCTCCAGAAGGATCTTCCTCTGTGCCTCAAATGGTGAGGCACTATAATATTTGTTACATAAAAAAGAAAAGAATTAAGAAAAAAAAGCCCAAATTGTTGTTTTGATGGCAAGAATCATAACAAAAGCAATTATAAGGCAGCTAGGAGAATACTTCTATGAGTAGGTTTAAGGTAATCCAGAAATCTGAAAATCTGAAACTTCCCCATGCCTTAAAATATTTTCCAAGATGAATAGTATCTTTTAAAGTCTCCTGGATGTTTGGTAGCATTTGTCAGGTACACGGATTTTACTGAACTTTTCTAACAGAGAAATTCATTCAATTAAAAACCACACTTGACAAAACTTTAAAAAAGAGACACTGTGCTAAAAGCATTTTCTGAATTTATTTTTGTGTTTTTCAAGTCAAGACTAAACTATGTATGTTTTCAAGTCAAGGCTGAATTATAAATGAACTTCTCAGTATTTAGATACCAGAATAAAAAGAACAAGCAAAGGTTGTATAGGATATCTGAGTTTTGTTTTCTTTCTTTCTTTTTTTAATCTGAACAGAAAATAAGTATACAAGTTTGCTAAACAGAAGTGGTAAAAATTGAATGTTATGTATTATGGGATTCAGTACATCCGTTTACTTCAGTAGCCAGTGATTGTTATAGTTAATTCTGCAAAAAAACAAAACCAGTTCCCCAGAAACAAGAGTATAAAATGCCCCTTTCAGAAGCTCAGTTTGAGAAACTGATTTCATATCTAGCTTATTGATTATACTCAGTTTCAGTTCTCCCTGGGCAAATAATACATAAAGTCATTAATGATGGTTTGATGAAATGAAATCATCTTCTCTTAGGATCGTTCAACATAGTAACCCAAATATTAAAAAGTTATTCAAGATTCACAGAGATAAAACAGTGCCTCAGAAACATAATTCACCCATGTATATATAATAATTTTAGAACATACTTTTTAAACATAAAATCACAGTCAAAGACAGTGATAGCATTGCACACTCAGTGCATTACTTCATGTAGTGCCTTCCTATGGCTCATCTGGAGTTTAATACCAAATAACCACCACACTTCTAATAAATGGGCTTCTAACACACACAAATCTGTCTAATTCTTTAAAAAATCTAAAACTTGGCCGGGCGCGGTGGCTCAAGCCTGTAATCCCAGCACTTTGGGAGGCCGAGACGGGCGGATCACAAGGTCAGGAGATCGAGACCATCCTGGCTAACCCGGTGAAACCCCGTCTCTACTAAAAAATATTAAAAAAAACTAGCCGGGCGAGGTGGCAGGCGCTTGTAGTCCCAGCTACTCGGGAGGCTGAGGCAGGAGAATGGCGTAAACCCGGGAGGCGGAGCTTGCAGTGAGCTGAGATCCGGCCACTGCACTCCAGCCTGGGCGACAGAGCGAGACTCCGTCTCAAAAAAAAAAAAAAAAAAAAAAAAAAAAAAAATCTAAAACTCCCATAAGACCTTGAGCCTGGCATGTTAAGGACTTTGTGTTTTAATATCCCAAACATTGGGAAGATTAGTGTGATACATGGTAACCCCTCCTTGTAAGCAAGACTGCACATATACTTTAAACAATTCAATACTGCAGACTGAGAGGGGTACATTTATCATTTAGTTAAGGAAAATCAAAATGGCTTTCCTGGAGTCAAATGCACTCCAAGACACACACAAGGAATGAGTATTACTGTAGCAGCTAAAGAAATCTGCCACTGTATAATAAATGCTGTTATGCAATGATGTTATACATTTAAATAATACATTATGATTTGTTTCCAACTACCATGGGGCACAGGAAAATGAAACTGAAGACTACCTGGCTAGAACAGGACAAATGATAACCTGGTTTTAAGTAGGGTTCTTCATTGAAGGAAAAGATAGAGCCATAAAAGTCCAATTAGCTGACTTCAAATGGTTTACATCCCAGGATGAATCAGGTTACAGTGATTGAAGCCCAATTTAATTTAGGCAGGTTTTTAACCACAAGAATAAGGACATTCTTAGTACATATTAATAATTAAACCAACATATACACAATTAGCAATATCCTATATAATATTAAATGTTTTAACAACTTGTTCTCCATTATTCTATATCTAATTTGTTGCTTTGTTTTTTTTTAAAAAAAAAACCAAGCTCAACTTTATTTTACAATGTACTTTGCATTTCTAAGTGTATTCTGTAATTATTTCATTGAAGCAGGTATAGTTCTCCAGATTTCTCTAAGAGCCAAACTCAACTGTATCTTCTGTTATCTGTTTGAATTCATAGTTGCCTCTGCCATCCATATGCAGGTAGTACTATGGGAAAGAAGGGGGAAAAAATTCAGTAACTAAGAGTGAATACAGTACTGTCCTTTATGAAAAGTAAAATACAGACTTCCTCATTATTTTAAGGGAGCTAAATCTGTAAGCATCCCACAAATTAGAATGCTTCCTTAACTCCATGACCAAGAATCTCAACTACCAGTAGGTTAAACTGTGCTAAATGCAGGACTGTTCCATAGGTCAGTCAGTATTGCTTCCCGTAGCCTGATTTCCTAATCAGCTCGAAATCTCTAGCTTAAGGCTTTTTATTTGTTTTTAATTTAGTAGAGGGGAAAAAGAGCTATAAAAAGTGCCTATATATCCTAACCTCTGAAGACACAACAGCAGTTACAAAGCCTTCTGTTTTTATTTAGTGGCTTATTTTCAGAAAGCTTTCTGAGTTTCCATTTTCTGTATTACTATTTCTTAGCTATCCTGGCCCCTCTCATTCTAGTTGTGTTCCCCTCCTTCACATGATCACTGGCCTGATGATTATTTTGCTACTTGTCTATACCTCCAAAAGAAGAGGAAGGTGAAACTCAGATGCTCTCAATTCCTCTCAATGTCCTATGGCTATAATACTTATGAACTTCTGAGAAAACACAAAGGCTTGGCTGTATTTTAAAGGGCTTTGATTTCTAGTTATTCAATTTCCTGTTCAGCTCATGAAAAACTGACAAATTATAATATGCAATAAAATAATAAAAGCTATCTTTAAAAGTCATACAGTTATATACAATTTCATTGAATTTTATTAAGTACCTTCATATAGTCTACCTGTCTAATTTTCATGGTAAGCTAAGACATAGGCAGGTAAGGATCAATAACTTCATTATACAAAGGAAGCAACTGAGGCTAGAAACACTGGTGCCTGAACCCAGGCTCTCCAACTTCAAATCTTATGCTCTTCATTTTATCACTTGTAGACTATCATCTACATCCTAAAGCTCTTGAAGGTAAAGACTGTAATTAATTTGCATCCCTTATGACACTTAGCTCAGTATCTGGCAAAAAAAAGGGTCCTTAATCAGGTTATGTGTTTTGTGTAGCAAGATACCCTTACCATTATTCCAATTTTTCTCAAACCCTTGCTTTTACCTAAAATTTCTATATCATTCAGGAAGAAAAAAAGGAAAAAGGAAGGAAAGAAGAGAAGAAAGGAAAGAGGGAAGGAGGAAAGACAGAAAGGAAAGAAGAAAGGGAGGGAGGGAGGGAGGGAGGGAGGGATGGAGGGAGGGAGGAGGAAAGAAAAGAAAGAGAATTAAACTGGGTTTACTTCCAGGTTTTGAGCATTTTACATTAAGAGTTGAAGAGAACTGCCATAGTGAGAATGGCACTACTGAAGCAACAGAACAAGTAATACACGTGCACCAATGTAAGCTTCACTTGAATATCTTTGTAAATTACAGTCACTACCTAATGAATCCTATTTACTACAGTGCATTGATAAACATAGCTGACATTACTCAATCTTCCCCCTTGTAGTCCTGACTTCTATTAAAAATACCCCTAAATTTTTTGCCATCTAATTCTTCTTAAGACTTTTTCTCCTCTGTCACTTCTGGATAAGAAAAGTTTACTTCACCATATTTGTGATAAGACTATGCAAAGTTTAGTCAGTTACTATTAACAGATAAGAGTCACTTATAAAACTGGAGAAAAAATGTTACACCATTGCTTTCAAAACCGACAACTACAATATTTAAGAAAATCCTATTTTATAAAACAAATAAAACCACCTTTTCTCCTTAAGACATATGTTTAAGGGGATACAAACCATAAAATTTAAAACCATATTCACCAGAATTCTTATTTTAAAGAAAATAAAATTTCGCTGTACCATTCAGTGAAAGAAATACAAACCTCATGATGTTTCCAAAGAGATTTCCTATGAGACACAGTGAAGAGAGTGATGCCGACCTAATACAAAGAAAATGATTTAGGTTTAATCAATAACAGAGTCACACATTAAACCAGTCCATGTACTTTAAGCTGTTAAGAGGACTGTCTTCAGTGATTAAAGTTAAAAAGCAAAGTCAATGAGAAAAAAATTACAACTGATGCCAAATGTTTATAGCAATGGAAAACACTGGCCATCAACCACATAATAAAAACTACCAGGTACTGGCATTAAGTGTATTATTTTGTTTTGGGCAAAAAACATATCTCCTAGCATGTCTCCTATTTTATTGTGAAAAATATATGAGAGGAATATGAGAAGGATAAAAATAGCCACAGGTCAAAATCAGGAAAAATTAAATCAGTATAGCATTGTTGACAGTCAACTTGCTTCTCAAATACAGGGTCATAATCCCCTACCACAAACTATTGTTTTGGAATGTGTCTTGGAATTCAGATTTTGAAAATGTATTATTTAACACCCCCAGAGAGTTCTGAGGCAGAATTTTGTAATTAAACACATAAATGTTTCAGCAGCAACACATATGGACACTGATATTAAGTGAGACAAATAGAGTTTAAATATCTTTTGTTAGCTTAGGCAAAGTTTTACCCAGTGAACTTGCTACAAAATTATGAAAAATGTTTTAAATTTAAGCACTTTCTGGATTTCAGATTGTGAATACGTATTTATAGATCTGTACTTCAGATTTTCAAAAACAAAACAAAACAGAACAAAAACATTAATAGATAACAGCTGTAGTTGCTCTAGATTAGTGGTTCTCAACCAAGGCGGGGAGGTTGGTGATATCTGTCCCTTGGGGGGACATTTGGCAATGACTGGAGGCATTTTTATTGTCACCACTGAAAGCACTACTGGCATCTAATGGGTAGAGGCCAAGGATGCTTTCTAAACATCCTCCAGTGCACAGCAACCCCCAGCCCTGCCCAACCAGGAATTACCAGTCAAAAAGTCAATAGTGCCAAGACCAAGAAACCCCACTCTGGGTCACTGTTCCTCCAAGTGGATCACTCAAGGCTGGCAAATGCATGCTTAGGGCATCTGGGAAATTTTTACCATGGTTTCTTAATTTCATTTTCATTTTGATTATAATTTTTAAAAGATCATTATAAGTATATTCTGGGTCATTTTTACCATGAGATTGAAGTTCCTAAGTTTGTATTTACACCTCTGATTGCCAAAGCGATATAACATAAAACTTCTAATGTGTTTGGCTGCACTTTAAAAAGGAACTTAAATTGGTTAGGAATTGCATAATAAAATAAACATATTATCAGTATTAATAAAACATATATTTTAACCATACCACACTTTTCTGATTTTTCAAAGCTCATTTCAGATATTATTTCTCTGTTCATGATTCTACAATAGTTGGATCAGATATCTACTTAATGCACACATTCTTTATATGAGGATATAAAAAATATATGAAGTATGTAAGTCAAAACAAAAAGCAAAATGCAAAATAATAAAATTTGAACCTCAGATTCTATCTTTCCTTAATTAAATCCCAAACCACTGTTTAGTTTCATCTAAATGGTATCATAGGTCTCTTTAATGTTGCAAATTAGAAACTGTATTTGTTTTGTCTATATTTAATGTGCAACTTTATATTAATTTTGTAGCTGTAAAAGAGCTCTAGGCTTAAGGAGTTCACACCTCATTTCATGTTTATACATGTTTAAGTGCTATCACAGTAATTTAAATTATCAATGAGGCCCCATATGAATTTTCTTTTAAATGGAACTGATGTTTTACAGCATTTATACAGTCTTCTGTGGGGACTGCAAGCCTATAGCTAAGGCATAAAAGGAAATCACGTGGTCAAAATTACCAGCAAAGAGCCGCTATGTTATTGAATTAAGTGCAGACTACATGGTTTTATGTATATGAGAATACCATAAACATCTCTAATACCTATGAAATTTGAAAACCAACATGAACAAATGTATAATTATATATTACCAAGGCAAATTCAGAATAGAAAATAAATCATTAACAAGATAAAATCAGTAGTTAAAATCTTTCTACAAAGAATACCAAATTTATTCTTTTATCATCACACCAGTGCTTCTTAAACTTTAATGTGCATTTGAATCATCTTAGAATTTTGTTAAAATGCAGATTCTGGTTTAGCAGGGCTTAATAGTAGGAATTCATACTATATATACTCAATATGACCTTTATTATTTATTGAGAACTCCCAAAGAATGAATACAAAATGTTAAAAATCCTCATCTACCTCATTTACTTATATAGAAACCATAAAATGGCTCGGATATACTACAATTGTTCCAAAATTTAACCACAGTATAGATGTTGGTAACAATTTCTCAAAGAAAAAAAAAGAAAGAAAATTGATACTATTGAATAATTACTTAAAGAATGGAACCAATAAAGACAGCCTCAGACTTGGCTACTAAAAGCAGCTTTGGTAAAATAGTGCTCAGGTTAGAAAATAAAACGAATAAATTAAAAATTGCCAAATAATTATTGTTGAGTCTTATTCATTTAAAAAAACCCTACCTTTAGATAAAGTTAATGGAATAAATTAAGAAAAGGGCAATTTATTAACTCTGAGTATAAGTAATGAGGTAAAGGGGAATAGATTTAAATATGTTGTTTTATATCTCATTAATATATTAGCATTATATTAATGCTATATATATTATATGCTATATATAATATATATAAATGTTAATATATTGAGATATAAAACAAATTTAATATTAATGATATAAAGCAACATATTTAAATCTATTTCTATATATAAAGAGAATTATATACAGAATTGTATTTATAATTATTTTTCTTTTACTCATATGTTTTAAATCTTTATTAAAACAAGAAATCTTTTGGTAGAAACTCGTGTTACTTTTTGACTTGGAATCTTCTCTTTGGACAGATTTGGACACAGTTTACACTAGGAAGGATGCCATGGCTCCTCAAACTGAGCACCTGCACACTTACCTTTCGACAATGACTGTAAATGTAGCCTTCCACGTCGACACTAACTGCACTTGTGCATTCGTCCAAAATGGCAAACTGGGGTTTATGATAAAATAATCTTGCCATCTGAAGCATAAAAAAAAAAATTTTGTGTAAAACACAGGCAGAGACCTAAAATTAATAAGCCGAAACAAACTTAAGTTAAATATGCATTTGCAGTCTTGTAAATCAAAAGTATAAAAATTATTCTAATTCAAAATATCTACGTCCCTGAAATAGAAACAATATAAACATAACTGTTTTCACTGTCATCCTGAACGAAGGGAAAAATGTACTTCATGGGAAATATTAATTGCTCAGAGTAAAACACAAAGCTTAAGACTGATGAGAGAGGGAGTTTCAAACTAGTATTAAAGAAAGCTCACTAAACAAGTAAGATTACAGAGTACATATTTTAACCAAATCTCAGAATTCAGACTAGATGACTCTGATGCAAAAGGGTCTCTATTTTAAATATTTTATTGCTTAAGTAATGGTACCAATTACTATTCTCACCAATAATTTTTTATTGTACCTGTTTCATATCCCCATTGTCAGTTCTGGTTGTGCTCATTTTTTTAAGCCTTTGCTAATTTTATAAATGAAAATTAACACCAAAATTATAGCATACATTTCTTGGACTATCAGGAATGATGAACATTTTCCCACATTTTTGTTCCCATGTATTTTCTGGGGACTATTTATTCTGATCTTTTGTGTAACAGATATTCCAATTTTTGCCATCTGCCCCCTGAAAAGATCTCCATGTTTAAGACCTTAATTTATCTTCTCTGCAACATTCTCCTTAGAAGACCACTCCATCCTTCTTGAGAAAGTGATAGTGAAACCATGCACCTAAGTTTCCTCCCACTTCTGAGGATCCTTTCTCAGTTTCTTTTCTAGCACTTTCTCCTCCACTTGACCATTAAATACAGGAGCTCCTTAGGGCTAATTTCTAGGTCTCCTTCTCTTTTTCCTGTATTCTATCTCTCAGTGATCTCATCCAATCTTCTGATTTCAAATAGTATTTATATTCTATAAACTTGCAATATGCATCTCTCACTCATACTTCTCTAATTTCCAGATATATAAAAATTTCGGCCAGGCACAGTGGCTCACGCCTATAATCCCAGCACTTTGTGAGGCTGTGGCAGGAGCATTGCTAGAGATCAGGAGTTTGAAACCAGCCCACGCAACATAGGGAAACCACATCTCCACTTAAAAAAACAAAAAACAAAAAAAGAATTAGCCAAGCATGATGGTGTCCACCTGTGGTTCCAACCACTCAGAAGGCTAAGACGGGAGGGCTTGAGCCCATTAGGTCAAGGCTGTAGTGAGCTATGATCAGGCCACTGCACTCCAGCATGGCTGAAACAGCAAGATGCTATCTCAAAAAACAAAAATTTAAAATTTAACACATTTAAAAAATTAAAAATAAAAATTCCTATTTGAGTTTTTACTTGGGTATCTCACAAGACTCTCAAACGTTAAAAGTCTAAAACTCAAATGTAATTTCTAGATTTTCCCTCTAAAATCCATTCCCTTCCCTGAATCTTGAACACTTCAGCAAATAAACTATCAAACAGTTGTTCCAGCTAGAAAGCCAGGAGTCCTCCCTGGTCTGGTCCTTCCCTTTTCCTCTTGCCTTTCACTTTCCCACCACTATTTTTAGAATGAACTAAAAAGTCCATTCAAGTAAGAAATGTGAAGTTTCAAGTTCACTTACTTTTCCTCATCTCCACAAACATGCCCTTAGCCCAGAGCATACTCATCTCCTGTCCGGATAGACTACAAGTAACCTCCTACCACTTCTGCTGCTCCTCTCCAGTCCACTCTCCACGTAACCAGAGAACATCTTTCAAACATGTCAATCAGGGAACTTCACTCTCTGGCTTAAAACCTTTCAACTTCCCATTTCACTTAAAATTCAAACTCCTTACCATGATCTACAAGACCTGCACAATTTTATTCCTACTTCCTCTAACCTCAACATTCTAGCCAACACCACCTCCTCTCAACTGCTAGGAACAAGGTGCCTTATGCCTTAGAGGCTTAAGCACACGTCATTCTTTTCGTATGTCTTAAATGCCTTACTCTGCTCCTTAGAGCTTTCAAATTTCTGCTTATAATGTCATATTCTCAGGCAATCCTACCCTCATCCCTAACCACAATCCAAGTGGGTCCTTTCTGTAACACCTCTGAAGCACTTCATATATTGTGAATTGTATATTTGTCTTTGTCTACCTGCCTAAGCTATAAGATTCACAAAAGCTGGGGCAGAACATGGTGGTTCATGCCTATAATCCCAGCACTTTGCGGGGCTGAGGAGGGCAGATCACTTGAGGCTAGGAGTTCGAGACTAGCCTGGCCAACATGGTGAAACCTTGTATCTACTAAAAATACAAAAATTAGCCAGTCATGGTGGCGCATGCCTATAGTTCCAGCTACCTGGAAGGCTGAGGAACAAGACTCGCTTGTATCTGAGAGGTGGAGGTTGCAGTGAGCCAAGATTGTGCAACTGCACTCCAGCCTGGGTGATACTCAGCCTGGGTGAGACTCTGTCTCAAAAAAAAAAAAAAAAATTCAGAAAAGCTGAGACTGTTTTAAATCACTACTACGTACTCAATACTTATATATGGGTAGCATTCAAATATCTAATAAATTAATGACTAAAACAGCTTTCCACCTATTTGCATGAGGTGAGGAATGGGAGGCAGCAAGTATAGACTATGAAGAAGTTCAACTGTGCAGAAAATGAAAGTTACAGACCACAGGGAAGCTTTGGCTAAGGCTGAGTTTGCTTTTTAGATCAAAGAGAACCGAAAAATGTCTTTCCGCAAGAGAAGGACAAGAAGAGGTTAAATGTAGGTGAGGGCTGAGGGAGGGGACATAACTGAAGGAAAAGGATGTGATAAAGTCAGAAGACAGAGGGTCCATAAACATAGATGGAGATACTAGCCTTTCTCAAGAAGGATGACATATCTTCCACAGACAGTGAAAGTAGGAAGGTCAGGACAGAGCAGCACACACTTAATTAAGAGGAATGGTTATCTGAGGGCATTCCACCAATGTCTCTCCTCTCTGCTCCCAAAGGACTCTGTGCATACCCTCCCTCACCACACTTAGCACATGACATGGACATTTTCTTATCATGTGTCTCTCTCTCCCACTATGTTGTCAACTACTTAATGCCACAATACAAGAAAGTTGTAAAGCAGGAGTGTCCAATTTTTTGGTTTCCCTGGGCCACATTAGAAAAATTGTCTTGGGTCACCCATAAAATACACTAACACTAACGATATCTGATGAGCTTAAAAAAAAATCACGGCTGGGTGCAGAGGCTCATGAGGTCAGGAGATCGAGACCATCCTGGCTAACACAGTGAAACCCCGTCTCTACTAAAAATACAAAAAATACAAAAAAATTAGCCGGGCGTGGTGGCAGGCACCTGTAGTCCCAGTTACTCGGGAGGCTGAGGTAGGAGAATGGCATGAACCCGGGAGGTGGAGCTTGCAGTGAGCCGAGATCGCGCCACTGCATTCCAGCCTGGGCGACAGAGACAGACTCAGTCTCGAAAAAAATAAAAAAATTCACGCCCACAAAAAAATCTCGTTATATTTTAAGAAAGTTTATGAATTTGTGTTAGCTTGCATTCAAAGCTGTTCTAAGCTGCATGCGTCCGTGAGCTGCAGGTTGGACAAGCTCGTTGTAAAGTAAATAAGCATATGCACACTGGAGCCATACTGCTTGCCTAAGCCTGACAAAGCCCCCACCATCAGCTTTAACATTTACTAGCTATCTTTGCTTGGCCAGTTACTAAACTGCACAGAAGTTCAATTTCCTCTGTAAAATGGGGCATTTCGGCCAGGCGCAGTGGCTCACACGTGAAATCCCAGCACGTTGGGAGGTCGAGGCAGGCGGATCATTTGCGGTTAGGAGCTTGAGACCAGCCTGGCCAACATGGTGAAACCCTGTCTCTACTTAAAAAAGTACAAAAAACTAGCCGGGCGAGGTGGCGGGCGCCTGTAGTCCCAGCTACTCGGGAGGCTGAGGCAGGAGAATGGCGTGAACCCGGAAGACGGAGCTTGCAGTGAGCTGAGATCCGGACACCGCACTCCAGCCTGGGCGACAGAGCAAGACTCCGTCTAAAAAAAAAAAAAATTAGCCAGATGTGGTGGTGCGTGCCTGTAATCCCAGCTACTTGGGAGGCTGAGGCAGGAGAATCTCTTGAACCCGGGAGGCGGAGGTTATCGTGAGCTGAGATCGTGCCACTGCACTCCAGCCTGGGTGACAGAATGAGACTCTGTCTTAAAGAAAAAAAACAAAAACAAAAACAGGAGGGGTGGCATTCCCAGTTCTTACCTCACAGGACTGCTGTGAGGATGAAATGAGATCACCTGTGTAAGGTGCCTGACATACTGTCTGTCATCTATTCAGCACTCAATAAAAATTAGCTGTTATTGAACTGAAATAACAGCCTATCTTCTTTGAGAAGTAGAAGGCAAGTTATTCTGCCAAGTGTGGTGGGTTAAGTAATGGGGTAGAAAATCCAAAATTGGTAGTTTAAAAATGATTGTCATGAAAAATGAGAGAAGGATAAAAAGAAGTAAAATGATGCTAAGCCATGCTGTGAGCCCATCTGATGGTTTTAGCTGTGCTCAGAAGAGTGGTTAGAGAAGTGCCACCGCAAAGAGCTGCCAAGGCAAAGAACTGGGTTGGGATTTAGGTAATAGGATGACACAAAAAGTGGGAAAGGAAGTTAAGGGGAACGGATGAACTGTTCATCCCTTAAGAAATATATCTTATCTCCTATAGGCCATGCCCTGGATTATGAAGCCTGTACTGGACAGTAAAGGAGGCAGAGACAGAAAAGCACTGATCAGTTGTAAGAAAAGGGAAGGATCAATAATCTAGAGATCTCAGGGAATTTGAGAAAGGGGCATAGTTGCTTATTTAAGGTTAAAAAAAAATTTACAAAAATGGATTTAAAAAAACAGTAAAAATTTTGTAACAGTGGTATCTCTGGTAAAGGGGTTTGGCCCAATTTATACTTAAATAAATATTCCACTTTTCCATAATTCAAAATAAGAAAACTCATTACTAAATAGAAGAGCAAGAAAAAATGGAGTGGAAAAGATAACTTTTGGTCAGAAACACAAGATATCCCAAATTGTGATATTAGCTGCAACAACCCTGGCTGACTCACTGTTCTAAGTGGCTAGGCCTATTAGGTCTGTTCTTCCTAAAAATTATAATACCTATTTCCCCCCCCAACTTTCTACTTTGGTCATTTTCAATCCTACCAAAAAACTGAAAGGACAGTAAAATGAACACACATATACAGTCTTGACCTAATTTCACCAACGTTAATATTTGTAGCGTTAGCCTTCTCCTTTCCCCACTCTGAAACAAAACAACATGCTCCCTTTCGCACATCACATTCAATTCTCCAGACACTGGCTTACACAGAACACACCCTGCCAATGGCTTGGCCATGCTCCAATTATATATGCAGCGGTGTCACAGGTGAGCTTTCCCCATTTCCCAAACACCTGTGCTGGATCATCTGTTTTTTTTTTTTTTTTTTTTTTTTCCTTTTGAGACGGAGTCTTGCTGTGTTGCCCAGGCTAGAGTGCAGTGGCATGATCTTGGCTCACTGCAACCTATGTCTCCTGGGTTGAAGCGATTCTCCTGCCTCAGCCCCCCACTGCTCTGGGCACGCCTTTGAACTCCTAACCTTCAAATAAAAATTATCCCCTCTGTATTTTTATACCACACACACAGAGTTCCTTGGTTTAAGTACATTCATTACTCATTCTCAGTTTCCATCGTGTTCATTTCTGAACCATATGCTTCCATTTTCTCTAAAGACATAGCACAGAAATTTAAAGTTGTTTTGCAGTTCTTGATTTGCAGTTATTTCTACAGTCCTCTTCTAAATTGACTCTAGAAATGCCTAATCATTTCAAATTTTCACTCCTTCAGCCTAATTTCCATTTTGAATATAGCTATTATCTCTCCCATTTATGATTCATTCTTCACACTAGATTCATCTCACGTTACAGCACTAGCCAGGCAAGTCACACTATTAAGTTAATACTAACCTCATGTAGAGTGAGTATGCTTTTGGGAAAAATAACCTGCAAAATCAGGGACTTGGAGGTAACAAAAAGGTGGAATATAACCTGAATATAATGGGCCAGAAATTTTGCCATAAGTCAATTTCTTTCGCTTTCTTTCCTTAGTTATAGTTTTCTCTAATCTCCATGAGGCTAATACTCTGCAGGGGGAGAGGAGAATCTCTTGCTTGGATCTATTCAAACTATGGAACAGATAGTTGAAAAAATGACTCTTCATGAAGTTGCCCCTCTTGACAAGGTACCCAAACTACCATTCTTTTTAAATTTTTTTATTTATTTATTTATTTTTAGAGAGAGGATCTCCCTCTATTGCCCAGCCTGGAGTGCCATGGTGTGTGATCACAGCCCACTGCAGCCTCAAACTCCTGGGCTCAAGCAATCTTTCCACTTCCCAGTAGCTAGGACTATAGGCATGTGCCACTACACCCAGATAATTTTAAAATTTTTTTGTAAAGAAAGGGTCTTGCTATGTTGCCCAGGCTGGTCTCATTCTTCTGTGTAGTGTTTAGTGCATATTTTTGGTTTGGGACAAGTTTAGTCATCATAACAATTAAAGTAGTTTCTTTCAAATGCTTGTTTATATTAGGAAAACTTAAAAATTCTAAGTAACTTTAAGTAGTGGATACCGAACCTTGAAACAAAAACATACATATAGTAGAGGAAAAGGGCAAGAACAGAATAAAGATAAAATCTGAATGGATCATTTCTAATACCTTCAGCTATTTCAGAAAGAAAAGTCTGAGTGAGACAAAAGAGATGTCTACAGGGAAGAGACATGAGAAGAAATTTCATAACCCAGCCAGGATTACCTTACATTCCAGGACTAATGAGTTACAGAGTTTCTCTGAACTTTTAGAAAAATGGATTACTGGTATATAGTTGGATGTGCAGCTTTTCCTTTCATAGGTACTGGCAGGATATTTATGAATTTTTCAGAATTCCAAATTTACATGCAAGTTAAAGATTTTCAAGCACTTTTATGATAATTGAAACTAATCCATACTGAAACAGCTGCTGAATAAAAAAAATAAGATGAAACTTTGTATCCTGATTAATCAAAATGCTGGAACCAGTTGCATTCTTGTGCAATTTCTTCAGAGTATACTTACTGCCATTCTTTGCTTTTCTCCACCACTGAGTACATCCATCCAATCCTGAACACTGTCCCAGCCTCCTTCACGTTCAAGGATATGACCCAACTGGACGTTGTCTAAGTATTCCTTCAGTACCTTTCAGCAAAATGATTAAAGGGAAATCAAACTCAATATAAGCCAACATTCTTAATCTTGGTTTATTTTTTAAACTGGAATCACTATAATTCTATTGTCTGTACCACTTAAAAGATACATTTCAAAAAAGAATGTGGCACAAGGTAGCGCTGAACCATTCAGCTCCTATCTACACTAAACTTGACAAAATACATCTAGTAGCTTAAAGAGAATAACACTATTGTACATAATAAAAGGATGATGGCAATGAGAAAATAAACAATAGTGCAAAGGTTAAGATTAACCTCTTTTTAAGCCAAGGGATTATCATCTTACCTCAGCTTAGAAAATCATAATTAATGGCTTTGGAAGGCATTACAGATTAAGATAAACTACCTGGCATTTAAAATATTTAATTGATTAAAATAAACAATCTGAAATGGAGTATTTTCAGTGGATCTCGGATATAAACATTCCCTTACTAAGTCAGATATTCCCTTCCTTTTCTGATCTTCTCGTCCATCTGGATATATCACTTGGTCTCGAAGTGTTCCAAGGGTCATGTAAGGTCTCTGACAGTAGTAGAGCAAAAGTCATTAGAAGCAACATTAAAAAATAAATTAACAAAAGGATCTTTAAATCAAAGATAACTCAAGCTAGGTCTTACTTGAGGAACATAAAATAACTTTCCTCTCTCGGGTTTAGTTAGACGTCCTCCAAAAAGAGGCCATAACTATTAAAAAAGGAGAGAAGGGAGAAGAACAATTGTAAAATTTACAAAGTGGTAGACAGTATGGCAAAATAAGACTGCAAAATTTTGAGCCCAACTTGTACTTACTTCACCAAGAACACGGAAAAGAGAACTTTTTCCGCAGCCATTAGGACCACAAATTAGAACATTAGCCCCAGATTGAACCTGGAAAAAAAAAAAAAAAATCAGTCGGTGAAGTAATTAAATCAAATTAACATATACTCAATGAGTATTTCCTTAGACTCAAGTACTAATAGCTCCTGGCTAATTATAAGCCTTCTATTTGTCTGTAAATGTAGCATTAGGTACAGCAGTAAAGAGGTATTGTAAAGGGACCTTTTACTTTGTTTACTTCCAATTCTTACCATTACTTTTTTTTTTTTCACTTAAAAAATTATTATTGCTGAGTACGGTGGCTCACAGGAGGATGACTTGAAACCGGGAGTTTGAGACTAACCTGGGAAATAAAGTGAGACCCTCATCTCCACAAAAAATAAAAATAAAAAATTAGGCAGGTGTGGTGGTGCACACCTGTAGTCCCAGCTACTCGGGAGGCTAAGGTGGGAGGATTGCTTGAGTCCAGCAGTTCAAGGATGCAGTGAGCTATGATGTCACCTAGGCTGACAGAACAAGACCACATCTATATACATGTATGTATAAATAAATACATAAATTGACTGATTGATATCATCAACTTAAGATAGAAGAACTAAAGTTTAAAAAACTGAGAATTCTTGAAAACAATAAATACATATGTATACACAGTCTCTTTTAAAAAAATGAAAACATACTCTATGGACTGTTCTACAACTTGCTTTTATTATTTAACAATATATCACAGACATTCTTCCAGGTCAGTATATTCAGATTTCCCTATTCCTTTCCTTTAATGCCTCAAGCATCTTCCTATGGGGGAACCCGCCCCTGATAATTCAACGTTATTTCACGTAGGTTCTTTTCTATTTCCCTAAGTGTTGGCCGGTCTGAGAAATAAAGGGAAAGAGTACAAAAGAGAGAAATTTTAAAGCTGGGTATCCGGGGCAGACATCCCAAGTCGGCAGGTTCCATGATGCCCCCGAAGCCACAAAACCAGCAAGTTTTTATTAGTGATTTTCAAAAGGGGAGGGAGTGTATGAACAGGGTGTGGCTCACAGAGATCACAGACTTCACAGGGTAATAAAGCATCACAAGGCAAATGGAGGCAGGGCGAGATCACAGGAGCTGGGCAAAATTAAAATTGCTAATGAAGTTTCAGCAAGAATTGTCCTTGATAACATCTTATCAGGAGACAGGGTTTGAGAGCAGACAACCGGTCTGACCAAAATTTATTAGGCAGGAACTTCCTCATCCTAATAAGCCTGGGAGCGTTACGGGAGACCAGGGCTTATTTCATCCCTTATCTACAACTGTAAAAGACAGACATTCCCAGAGCGGCCATTTCAGAGACCTCCCCCTAGGAACGCATTCTCTTTCTCAGGGCTGTTTCTTGCTGAGAAAAAGAATTCAGCAATATTTCTCCTACTCGCTTTTGAAAGAAGAGAAATACGGCTTTGTTCCACCCGGCTCTCAGGCAGCCTGACCTAATGGTTATCTCCCTTGTTCCCTGAACATCGCTGTTATCCTGTTCTTTTTTCAAGGTGCCCAGATTTCATATTGTTTAAACAATTTGTGCAGTTAATGCAATCATCACAGGGTCCTACGGCGACATACATTCTCAGTTTACAAAGATGATGGGGTTAAGAGATTAAAGACAGGTATAGGAGGCCGGGCGCGGTGGCTCAAGCCTGTAATCCCAGCACTTTGGGAGGCCGAGATGGGCGGATCACGAGGTCAGGAGATCGAGACCATCCTGGCTAACATGGTGAAACCCCGTCTCTACTAAAAATACAAAAAAACTAGCCGGGCGACCTGGCGGGCGCCTGTAGTCCCAGCTACTCGGGAGGCTGAGGCAGGAGAATGGCGTGAACCCGGGAGGCGGAGCTTGCAGTGAGCTGAGATCTGGCCACTGCACTCCAGCCTGGGCGACAGAGCAAGACTCTGTCTCAAAACAAAAAAAAAAAAAAAAAAAGACAGGTATAGGAAATCACAAGAGTATTGATTGGGGAAGTGATAAATGTCCATGAAATCTTCACAATTTATGTTCAGAGACTGCAGTAAAGACAGGCATTAAGAAATTATAAAAGTATTAATTTGGGGAACTAATAAATGTCCATGAAATCTTCACAATTTATGTTCTTCTGCCATGGCTTCAGCCGATCCCTCCGTTCGAGGTCCCTGACTTCCCACAACATCTTCCATAGTAAGGATATAGTATAACTTATTTAAACACTCCCCTTTGGTTAAATATTTAGGTCATCTGCATTGTTTTGCTCCTCTAGATAATATTGCAATGAGTGTACAAGTCAGCAAGTAAACTTATGCAATAGTAAGTAATGTTTCTGTAGATTCCATTCTTAGAAATTATAACTGTTTTATCAAAATATATGTACACTATAAATATTTACAAGTGGCACTAAATTATTCTGCAACAACATAAATGAGAAAATGTAAAGAGTAGTTAAGTTCTAGGCTTATGATCTTATAAGTATCTGTTCAACTCTGTAAAGAATCAGAAAATCTTAGTTATAATTCTAGCTTACAACATTAAACACCAATGCAACACAATAGGAAAGAAAATATCAGAGAGATATATGAATTACCCTAGCTGGTAACCTGCCTTTAACAAATCTGTTAAATTGGTGAGCCTTCTGTTCCTATTATTTAATTCAATGAATATTTATTGAATGCTCTCTGTCAGGCTCTGTTCTAGGCAAGTAGGCCACATTAGTGACCAAAAGAGACAAAAAACAAAAAACCAAAAACCTCTACCTTTACTGGTTTACATTCTAGTGGCAAGAGACATAAAGAATACACATAATATACAAGTTAAATAGTGTATGAAAAAATAAGTAGTTTGGAGGAAAAAACAGATAAAGGGAACTTGGAAGCAGGTGAGAGAAGTTGCATTTTTAAGGTGGTCAGAGTAGACTTTATTGAAAATGACAACTGAGTAAAACTTTGAAAGAAGGGGTAAATTAGGATTTAACTAAAAGAAGACTGTTCTAGCCCCCACCTTTACCCATAAAAAGCTGGCACAGCCTGGCCAACATGGTAAAACCCTGTCCCTACCAAAAGTACAAAAATTAGTCGGATGCAGTGGCATGTGCCTGTAATCCCAGCTACTAAGGAGGCTGAGGCACGAAAACTGCTTGAACTTGGGAGGCAGAGGTTGCAGCGAGCCAAGATCGTGCCACTGTGCTCCAGCCTGGGTGACAGAGCAAGGCTCCATCTCAAAACAAAACAAAACAAAACAAACAAAATGCTGGTACAAAGGCACTGAAGCAGGAATGTAGCTGTCCTATTCAAAAAAAAGAAAAAAGAAAAAACAAAGCAGAAACAAGACTGATTTTACTGAGGAACGAACAGGAAAGAATAATAGTAGGAAATGAGATCGGAGAGGTATCAGGTAGGGGTAGGGTAGTGGCAAGCATTGAAAGGACATTGGCTTTTACTGTGACAAAACACACAGCCATCAGCATTGTTCACAACAGCCAAAAGGTGGAAGCAAGGAAGCAACCCAAGAGGATGGATGGATAAACAAAATGTGCCCCCCACCCCCCGCCACACACACACACACACAATGAAATGGCATTCAACCTTTAAAATGAATGAAACTCTGACACATGCTACAATATAGATGAACTTTGAGAACACTATGCTAAATGAAATAAACCAGCCACAAAAGGACAAATGCTGTATGACTTCACTTATATGTGATCCCTAGAGCAGTCAAATTCATAGAGACAGAAAGAATGAGAGGTTACCAGGGGTTAGGGAGAGGAAGGAAGGAGAGTTATTGTTTAATGAGTACACAGTTTCTATTTGGGATGATGGAAAAGTTCTGGAAATGGGTAGTGGTGGTGGCTGCATAACACTGCAAATGCACTTACTGTCACTGCATCACACACTTAGAAATGGCTAAAAAGCCAAATTTTATGTTTATTATTACATTTTAAAAACTTCTTAAAGAAAAAAGAATGAAGCAGCCTGACACATAGTTGATCTAAAAGAAAATAACAATTTACACGCATCATTGTTAAAGAGTTGTTCTAAGTGACTTTTCCAAATGAATAAACATTTTTTCTGATAATTAAAGAATCATTTTGATAGACTTTTTAAATAACATAATTTCCTTATATAAAATTGAATATACTGAATGTTCCTCATAAATTAAGGTTATCATATAAAATAATCATACTCTACTGTAACAGCGATGCCCTTAGAAGGTCCTAAAGTTCAGTGAGCTGGTAATTAAATGGTCCCCTGCTACTATGCTTTATTTCAGTAATGTTGGCCATATATACATTCTCCCCTCCCAACTGCTCTTTGTGGCTTACAGTGGTATCAACATTCCTGCCTCCAGTAATACCCTTCACATTAGTTGTTGCAATATGCCAGGAAACCCCAAAAACAGATTTGTAATGATGTATACAAATAACAACAAGACTTACTGAAATCCTGAGTTATTCTTTGATGTTCAAAATCAAGCCTGGCTAGCCTACTCAGCATTCACTTTTCTTTATTCCATGGCTTTTGGCGGTGTTAAACAAAACTTCCAATTACGATGTCAGCCATGATAAGCCAGGGATAATTTGTCTGTATTACAAGTTTATTAAGTACATATTTTTTGTGGGGTTAAATTAAGACTAAAAGCCAACAGTAACATTTACTGAAAATTATGTTCTTGACAGCATTGTATTATTGAGACTCTCAGAATGCTTTACTGGATCAACCAATGCTTTGAACCACCATATTTTTACCAATAAAAATATACCCCCAAATAATAGTCCTTGATAAATCCTACCTTCTATAAATTTATAACAAATCAAAAATTCTACACATAAATTTAAGTAAAAGAAAAATTATATAAAAATATGGTGTTTATGAAGACTGATTAGTTTCTTTAAACACTGTAAGTATGCCTTACTGAAAAGGTAAAAATCTTAGTAAGTTACAAAGTACTTGTTTTTTGGAGACAAGGTCTCAGTCTGTAGCTCCGACTGGAGTACAGTGGTGCGATCTCTGCTCACTGTGCAACCTCTGCCTCCCTGGCACAAGCGATCCTCCCACCTCAGTCGCCTGCGTAACCAGGACCAAAGGTGTGCACCACCACACCTGGCTATTTTTTTTTGTATTTTTCACAGAGACGGGGTTTTGCCAGGTTGCCCAGGCTGGTCTCAAACTCCTGAGTTCAAGCAATCCGCCCATCTCAGACAAAGTACTATTTTAATCCCCACAGGGTAACCTGCAAGCTGTTACCTCTTAGGTTCTCTCCAGTCTACACACTTCCCAGAATAATATCTAGACAGATAAATATGGCTGTACTGGGGAATTTCTAATGGAAAATGGTATAAAATCTCTTATTCCAAAGAAGTGTTTATTA
The DNA here is from genome assembly GCF_007565055.1 of Rhinopithecus roxellana. NCBI lineage: Eukaryota > Metazoa > Chordata > Mammalia > Primates > Cercopithecidae > Rhinopithecus > Rhinopithecus roxellana. The sequence goes on along the minus strand of NC_044556.1, from coordinate 22,713,519 downwards.
TTTGGTTACAAATGTAACCCAAAAGGCAAATGAATCATAAAGTAGAAAACATTTATTTGAGAGGTCAAGTCTCAGTTTTATTATGCCTCTTTCCAAGAGAAAGTAATCTTTATTTTCAAGTAAGCCAGATGAGTAGAAAATAATTAGAGGTTGCAAAGAACTGAAGAATATTTGTTGACTATAGAAAGACTATGCTAAGAAAAACAATAAAAAGACATAATGAATGTGAGAAACCCAAGTCTACTTTAGAATACTTTAAGTCAGAAAGAGGTAAAAATTCATAACAGTGAACCAAAAAGACAGGAGTAAGAGAAACAGTTCCCAGGGGAGGAGAAAACAAGAATCACAGGATAGACACCAGGAAGTATGGAGCATGGTTATGAAGTAAAACACTCCAACAAGTGAGGACTTGAGACTTTCCAAATGAAATCCAAAAAACCGAAAAAATTAAGGACATTTTTAAGACTATAAAAATGAAATTATAGAAATGACAGAAGTCTATTAAAGCCAAACATAAGGGTTTTAAAAGAAAAGACTTTGAACTAAAAAAGAAAGTGACAGCTTTAGTGTAACATCATGACAAAAGATTATTATGGACCATAATCATGATCCATCTATTCTGCGTATCCCAACGCCCTTTCTCATTGTGCTTCAGTCATGTGTGTCCCTATATTGTTGGTATATTTTATCTCTGCATAAAGACAGAAGTGAGGGTAAGTAGGAGAAAGGGCCAAGAGGCATCCTTCAACAAAGTCTCACGTCCTTTTTATCCTTGGACAGTGGCAATAAAGGGGCTACTGGAAATCAAGCCTGGCTACCTACTTGCCAAAGGAACATTCAAGTGACTGAAGTACCCAGAGCTACGTGAGAAAACACTTCTGCGATATGTGGAGCCAGTCGATATTTACCAAATACATTTACATTTTCTGTACTTTATCTTGTATTTCCTGGCTTTGGAATAAATATGATAATAATAGACTACTCGTTGTTGAATAAGTTCAAAGTACTTTGCATAAGTAACAATTTTCATTTTTATAATTCATTGAAAAGAAGGTAGACATGTGCTTAATACAAATTACTAAGAGCAGAAAACTGAACACTTACTTAAGACTGTAACAAATTAAAAACAAGTCCAATAATCATACTCTTTATTTTATAAACTATCAGACAATATTCCTTCAAAGACAGCAGTAGGAAAAAAATCCCCACATAAAACACAAACTACAGACGGCCATGCACATAAGCATGTGGAGAGGAATTCCAGAGCTGTGCCGTCCAATACCACAGCCACTACTCACATGTGGCTATTTAATTTTAAATCATATTAATTAAATTAAAATTTAAATTCCGTTTTGCAGCTGTACTAGTCACATTTTACATGCTCAATATCTACACATGGCTATTTTACTGGACAGTGAAAGTATAGAGGATTTCCATCATCGCAGAAAGTTCTACAGGAAAGTGTTGTTCTAGAGAAATGGTGTCTAGAATGGGGAAGATAGCCTATGTGATAGGAATTTGTTACTAATTATGAAGATTTCTGGATCTGAACCATTCATAAAGCCACAACACAGAGAAAACCTAAATAGTAACCCTTACATCTGCGAGTCTTACAAAATCATACAAAAACATTCAACTTTTGTCTTTTCTTTTTAATTTGGTCTGGCATATCCCATTTCATTAGCACAGTAGACTGAATCAACATCAGTATTTACTTGGCATGGGATTTTACTTGTTTTAGGTGAGTGTCTCTTTGTAGCGCTACTGTGAGGCTCTTCCCCTGTTTTCATCAGTAATAAAACAGTCTGTATTTTGTTTTTATAGGTACAAATCATCCTGTACAGTCACAAAAATACTAACCACACCATAAGTTTCTTTTTAATGTAAAGAGACTAAAATTATATTTGTGTTTAAATATTCATTTTACACTGGAGACTCCAATTTACTGTATTTTCTATGGCTTTCTTGACATAAACTTCATTTGCAAAAAGTTTTTTGGTAGTAGTATTTGAAATTTTGAAGTCCTGTCAATTAAGAAAAATAGATTTCTAAGTGTTTCAAAAACTTACTTTTTAAAGCAATTCTGTGGATTCAGAGACTAAGTCGAGCCTTAAAGTTAATTTAAATATTCAGGTAACCTTTTTTCAGTTCACATTTTAAAGATGATTTAAGCTTCTCCGTCTCAAAAAAAAAAAAAACTTACTTCAAAATTAAGGTCACGGATCAAAACATCTCCATTTGGCGTTGCTAAAGGAACATGATCAAACCTATAGAGGAAATTCAAAAAAAGAGAACTACTTTAAAGTATATAAGGAACTAATACAACTCAATACCAAAAATACAAATAACCTGATTTAAAAATGGGCAAAGGGCTTAAACACTTCTTAAAAGAAAAAATTCAGATGGCCAACAGGCATACGAAAAGGTGCTCAACATCTCTAGTCATCAGGAAAATGCAAATCAAAACCACAATGAGATGTCACCTCTCACCTGTTAGGATGACTATTATCAAAGAGACAAATGGTAAGTGTTGGCAAAGATATGCAGAAAGAAAACCTTGTATGTTGTTGGTGGGACTACAAATAGTATAGTTATTATGGAAAACAGTATGGATGTTCCTCAAAAAATTAAAAGTAGGACTACTGTATGACCTAGCATTCCCACTTCTGGGTACATTTCCAAAGGAAGTAAAATCAGTATCTCAAAGAGAATCTTCCTCCCATGTCCACTCCAGCATTACTCACAACAGTCCGTACATGGAAACTACCTAAATGTCCTTCAACTGATGAGAGGATAAAGAAAATATAGTGTATATAGTGTGTATATATTCACAAACACACAAAATACACACAATAGAATATTACTCCACCTTTAAAAAAGAAGGAAACTGGGCCATTTTCAACATAGACGGATCTGGAGGACATTACGTTAGGCAAAATAAGCAAGACACAAAAAGAGAAACACTATATGATCTTACTTGTATGTGGAATCTAAAAGAGTCAAACTCATAGAAGTAGAGAGTAGGATGGTGGTTGCCAGGGGGGTAGGGAGAGAGGAAATGGGGGTTATATTGGTCAAACAGCATAACATTTCAGTGATGCCAGATGAATAAATTCTGTAGATACACTGTACAGGGAGAATAGTAGAAAATACTACATTGTATACCTGAAATTTGCTAAGACACATCTAGATTAAATTCTCACCAAGCACACACAAAAATGGTAACTATGTAGAGGTGATAGGTAAATTAATTAGCCTAAACGTAATCATTTCACAACGTACACAGATATCAAAGCATCAAGTTGTATACTTTAAATATTAATATACGCAATTTTTATGTCAATGATACCTCAAAGCTGTTTTTCAAAAAAGCAGAAATAATTTTAAACACTAAGCAATTGTAAGCTGAAAAAGAAAGACTACTATGAAGTTGAACAAACATTTATGGTGCTAAAGAACCTTTTTCTGTACGTACTTTATAATGTTATCTGCAATAATGATTTCTCCAGCACCAGGTATCAAGGGAATGACTTGTACTCCTTCAATACCTTAAATGGAAAATAGGTATTAAAGCATCACATTATGTCAGCAAACACTTAAAATTGTGACCTTAAACCGTGACACTCATATTTACCCTTTTCCTGTTGTGAGACCATTGTGCGCTCATATTTGCCATGATTTAAATCCTTCAGTACTTGCATTAATTCTGTAATCCGAGCAGTAAAACTAAAATTTTAGAAAAGGAAACCATAATCAAAACTCCAGACTACTGTCACATCTTTTATTTTACACAAACTTAAGTTCCTAAAATTATAATTTAGTATAAATGAAGTAACCTAACAGTCTCATCAACATGAAGTATCAATGATAGCATGCATGCTTTATTATGTTTCAGTAGGAGAGCAGGAATATAGGGATGAAGAAAGAGGTTTCCATAGGATCCCCAACTCAACAGATACTTCATTAATAGCCAAGTCAGGACAGTTATTTGCTGAGAATTTTCAGGAGGTTTCTCTTGTATACTACAAAAGGACCACTACACTAGTATATTCCTTAGACCCAGGAAGTACGGACTCTGAGCTCTTGCTGAAGTGACCTATAAAGCCATGTATAAAGTTGGTCTTTCTATCCAAGGAAGGCATTCATTAAATGTATGCTGAATGCATGCTGCCTCCCTGCAAATGGAAGAATCTGAAAGATTCCCTCTTTCTTACTCTCAAGAGGGGAAAGATGAAGAGTTCTTATTATTAGATAGAAATCACTGTGGCAGTAGAGAAAATCAAAACTAACAACGAGAGGTTGGAGATAACAAAAATGACCATGATCGCCAAAGAGAAAGTATTCTGCATCGAAGAAGAAAACAGGATTTTCCTCTGAATAACAAGCAGAAACCTTCTAAAGCAAACTTTGGGAGGTGATGAATGCTTATGGTCTTGATAGTTTCACAGGTGTATAACTTATCCCCATGTTCATCAAACTGTATACATTAAATACGAACAGTTTCTTATATGTCAATCATACCTAAACAAAGTGGAGAAAAGAGAAAGAAAGGAAGGCAGGGAGAGGGAGGGAAGGAAGAGAAAGACACACACACCTACAGAGAAAGAGAAAGAGAAAGAAAGAGAAAGAGAGAGAGAGAGAGAGAGAGAGAGAAAGGAAACACCCTTAAGGAACAGAAAAGAACCTTATATACCATGAACTATTAAGCCATAAGAAAAGTTAACAAGTAGGAAGAATGTTCGTATTCTCATGAAAGAGACTCTACTCATAGTAGTTAACAACTTCTATATTGCCATGAAGACCTTAACTGCCACAGGAGCTAAGAAGGAGGAAAAAGAGAAATACGAAGATGGATCACAGGCCTAGGAAAGCTATTATGTCATCAAACTTCTTCAGGTGACCTAAAATTTATGGTGTTTTTAATACCACACCATGCCCTTTATATTGGAGATTGAAATACTGAAATATTAATATTTAATTACATTCTATGGTCTAAAGACAATTTTACTACTAGATAATATGACTACATTCACAAGCACACCTACAGATACAAGTTAACGTCTCATTTTTTTTCCCATTAAAGTCAACTTCATTTCTATTCATCGGTTTTTGCTAGGTTGCCGGTATCAAAGATCTACGAAAAAACAGTATGGTAGAGGACAAGAAAATTAAATGAGAAAATTCTATTCATTAACGTAGTTTTCTGTGAATTAAGACTGCCATGATTCAATATTTCCCAACTTAGCAAATACCAGTGTCCATGAAGCAAACAACTTGACAGCCTCTAATCTACTGTAATGTGCAAACCAGTTGTCTTAAAGAAACATGAAAAGTCCACCATCAGAAAAATTTTCCTTAATTTTCTATCAAAACCACCTTCCTGGGGTAGGAAATGTTGCTCCCTTATCTTAACCTCAGCTGGTACAATCATTCAGAATACCATATTTTTTAAAATTATTTTTTGCAACTGCTCATTATTACTAATCTTACCCAGCCAATCTAGTCATTTCACGCCCAGCCAAAACGATTCGACCCAGAGCTTGAGACATTCGCAAAAGCATTCTTCCACTTTGGTAGTAATCCTTAAATAGAAATAAATATTAGTTTTTACTTATAGTTCTAGGACTAAAAATCTGGCTTTATTTTTACAGTTACAGTTTCATTGTTATCATCACTTTACCTCTAGAAGTTCCGAATGTGTACTCTTGAGATGTCGAGGATGAGACAAATCTAAGAAAGGGCGACTGACAACTAGGTAACCAACCACAGTGGCAAGGTCTGAAACCAAACAGGTAAGATTTAAAACAGTAACAGTATTTCACCTTTTCCACAAATCTCATCTCTTTCAAAATATACTTACATTTGGCAATAATGTTATCAATGAAGCCCATTGAAAAACGAAACAAAATGAAATTATGTAGGTGCTCCACCTGGCAGAAAAAAACAAAAAAACATATTTTTTTCTATGTATAAAAAATTAAATCTACTATGAGGATAAAACAAACTGCATCGTTCATTTATTCAACAAATACTTACTGAATGCCCGTGATTTCTGTTCATATTGTACATCACACCACTGAGCACAATGCTTATCACAGAGTGGGTGCCAAACAAACACTTCATGAAATCATTTTTATGCAAACAGCATGGAAATTACATAAACAATTTTAACAATGCTGTTTCTCTTGCATGAAAAAGAACAATGCTATTGTAGTCACCATGCTTTTGGATACATATATCCCAAAAGAGAACAACAACGAAAGCAAAAAGAACAGAGAGATATTAACTAGTTTGAGTGAAACACTAGCTGTCCAGATTGGCACTCAATGCTTTGCTTTCAGTGGAGACACATGGTCTGTGCTTTATCTAAGAATTGTATTACACCCAGTCTGAACTGAGTGTTAATGTAAATCAGTGCCACACAGCCTCAGTTTTAGCTTTAACATAAGCATGCATTGCCTCAAAACTACAAGTCTAAAACTGCTTTTTATTCTGGAGTTGTAACATTCTCAAACTGTCCATCTACCAGATTATTCAAGGTCCTGCATGATCTGGCACTGAGCTCTATTTTTAAGGTCATATGCTTCTACTTTGCTCCTCCTCACCAAGCTCTAGAAATAATGGTTTCTCAAACACGTACCTTTTTAAGGCTTTCTTCTTGCTCTTCCCACTGCCAGGAATACATTCTTCTAAGATATTTACATTTTGTGACTCCTTCACTTTCATGTGGATTTCTGACTAAATGTCACCTCTTCAAGAAAGACCTTGGCCATTCCAGCTAAAGTAGCTGGGCAATAGCCCCCTTCATATCTATACCTTTATCCTGCTTCACTTTTGGCCACAGAATTCATTACTACCTTAAATTATACAGAACATCTAGTTGTTTATTTACTGTCTCCTCCACTAAAATGTGGCTTCCTGAGTACAGGGTAGCTTGTTAACAACTTGGTATCTTCTGCAACTAGACAATGTCTGGAACATTTATTCAATGGCTACCACATGTCAGACACTGTGCTCAAGCTGGAGATACAATGAATAGAACACAGAATGTCCCTGAATTCATGGAGTTTACATTCTAATGAAAGAGGATAGCTAGTAAACAATTAGAGACTGTAATACAGTCATCCCTTGGTATCCAAAGAGGATTGGTTCCAGGACCTTTCCGGATACCAAAATCCATGGATGCTCAAGTCCCTAAGGAAAAACGGCATAGTATTTGCATATACCTGAGCGTGACATCCCATACACTTTACTTATTTATTTTTTGAGACAGTCTCACTCTGTCGCCAAGGCTGGAGTGCAGTGGTGCCATCTTGGCTCACTGCACCCTTCGCCTCCTGGGTTCAAGTGATTCTCCTGCCTCAGCCTCCCAAGTAGCAGGGATTACAGGCGCCCACCACAACACCTGGCTAATTTTTGTATTTTTAGCAGAGATGGGGTTTTGTCATGTTGGTCAGGCTGGTCTCGAACACCTGACCTCAAGTGATCTGTCTGCCTCAGCCTCCCAAAGTGCTAGGACTACAGGAGTGAGCCACCATGCCTGGCTCATCCCAAACACTTTAAGTCATCTCTAAATTACTTACAATACTTAATACAATGTAAACAGCTGTTATACTAATGCCTGTATTGTTCAGAGAATAATGACAAGAAAAAATATGTGTATGTAAGTACAGACACAATTTCTTTTTCTGAATATTTTCAATCTGCACATGGTTGAATCCATGGATTTGGAACCCACAGATGCAGAGGGTTATATATATATATATATACACATACTTTTAAGGAAAGATGATTAAAACAGGAAGAAACTGTTGGAGCTATTTCAAATAGGCTGATCAGGGAGGACAAAGCTTCAATAAGGTGTTAACATTTGGGCTGAAAATCTAAAGGATGAGAATATGCAAGCCACGTGGAGAGCAAGCTGGTGAACTGCAGGCCCCTGAAAAATTACCTTAAATGTATTCTACCAGTGAGCACTCTAAAAGTTCTGCCATGTTAAATACTGACGAGGCAAAAATCCAATTTCTGAAATAATTTAAAATGACAATTTATTTAACCTCTTTAACTCATCTAAAATATACACTTAATTTCACAAACTTCAGACTTCCACTAAAATGTAAGCTCCTTAAAGGCAAGATTTTATCCATCATGTCCACCACCATCATCCTTAGCACCTGGAATAAACACAGGCAACTAGATGGCATTCAATATCTTTTGAATAAATAATGGAATAAAAGTACTTGAATTCAAATTTTCCAAGTGGCAATCAAAAAATGAAGTACAGTTTTCACAAGAAACAATGCTTTAGTTCTTTAAAACAAAAAGCCAGCAAACTCCAACCCATAGTCCCAATCTAGCCTGCTACTTGTTTCTGTAAGTAAAGTTTTATTAGAACACAGCCACACTCATTTATGTATTATATATAGCTACTCTTGAGTAGCTGAGCTGAATAGTTGCAACAGACTGTGTGGTATGAAAAGCCTAAAATATACACATACTATCTTGCCCTTTATGGAAAAAGTTTGCTGACCCCTGCTTTACATAATAATCTTCATTTTATTTTCATGAATGCTACAGGAACAAATTCTTTCTGTGGGAATCACTAAATTTATCACTAAATAAGGCTCCTAAGCAACCTCTGTAAAAATACACTTAATATTATTTTAATAAATCTATGCAATTTTATAAATGGGCACTTGAATATATTGATATGATAGTTTTTAATCTTGCATTTTTTTATTAAAAATGCAGTATAAAATCCTTTATAGCTATTTTTCAAAATATCTTTAAGATACGTATACATACGTGTGTGTGTATGTGTGTGTGTGGGTGTGGGTGTATCGGTCAGAGGCAAAAAAAACACACACAAAAAAACCGTTTCCATAAACACATGAACTTCAAGTGTGTTTCCTTACCAGTTTTCGGAAGACTGAGTGGACTGTCTGTTTTTCTCTTTTATTCCCATTGTAAAAGGCAATTTCTTCACTATTAAAGAAAATAATTTAGCAATTAATTTTAATGTTACCTATACTTGAAAAATAATTGAAATACAGTATATGATGGCTGAATGTTTGTATTTAAATGGACATTTTGTGACTAAGAGCTTATCTGGTGCATCTCAAACCACAGTCTCTACTTGAGATTCTGTTCCTAGCTCAGCTGATCGGAGCACAGGAATACACCCCTGACTGAATCATATGCTGGACTGCAACCTATGCCATAGGTATCCTGGCTGCAAAAGACACACTGCACTAATTCTCAGAAATTCTAAATTAGAGAAAGAAGTTGCTGTGATATACAGAAAGGCAGGGCTGGGACCGACACTGCAGACTTCAAGTTAAAGTATAGGCCCAAACAAAAAGGAGATGAAAAAGCAACAGCTAGAAAAAGATGGATAGTGATGCCTTGACATACAGCCTTGTAAAGACAGAAAAGCAGGCTAAGTCCCACCAGCTTCAAAGTGCCAGCTCCCAGGAGGAAACCCTGGAGCCCCATCATATCCTCAAAACAATTCCACTTTTCCTGAGCAACTGTGCATGGGTCCACAAGGGCCACAGGGATCATGACTAGAAAAAAAGGGTATTTTATAGATGAAGAAAAGTTCAGTGTAGTTAAGTAAATTTGAAAGGTTGCAGACACAGCAGCTCAGGGAGTTGAAATCATAACTCCTATCTGACCCTAACATTTATAGTCTTTCTATTACACAGGCAAGATGTAAGCTTTCCCAGCAAAGTACCTCTTATGGCAGAGGTAAATATTCATAGAGAAGTCTAGAAGGCAAGGTTGAAGTATTTCTTTAAAGTCTCTTTTTTCTCCTAAACAATTTATGTTTTATATTTCTATTTTGAAATGGACCTGCGTTTTTCATAAAAACAAGATACCACCTACCTCAACCTCTTCAAGTAAAATTAATTTCCCATAAAATATGACACATCTGTCATGTGTTTCATGGCTTCCCTGACAAAATGACACAGAGCCTCAGAGTATAAGCAGCCTACAGTTCTATACCTCTAATTACTTTTTTAAAAAACTTCCTTCTACCTCCTCTCTACACCTAGGCCTATGGAAGAAGATGAGGTGAGGATTCTCCTCCTGAACTGAGTCATTTTAGCCTTAACAAAAAATCTGAAAGGATAAAACATCCTGGAATATTCATGGCTGCCCATCCAACATCTATTCTCTTCACTGTCCTTCTTCCTAAAATAAACCCAACTTTCTTAAAGTTATCTATTATTTTCCGTGTACCCTAAAGCTTTAGGAATGCCTCAACCCCATTTATAGGGTCCCAACTGGTCTAAGCCAATCACTTTGCTGTGATTGCTTTAGGCATGGTCAAGTGATAATTCCAGCCAATAAGATAAGAGGGAAAGTCAGCTGTGGGGCTCTTGGGAAAGGTTTCTTTGCTCTCATAAAGATACACCAGGCGAGATGGCCCCTTTTTGTTTCTGGAGCTTTCTGGAGGGGAGAGGAGCTAGTGAAATCTGTAACTGCTATCGCCATCTTGTGGTCACAAGAAGAATTAGCCCGAGGAATGGGGCAGCATACAAAACAGGGCACAGACAAGAGACACCAGAGAGCCAGAGCCCTGATAATGCCATGCCTGGAACTGCCCTGTCTTAAGCGTTCTCATGTGAAGCAGTGAGTGTTCTTATTACTGGAGCCATGAGTCATGCTTTCTGTTTCTTTCAGTAAAAGGCATCTTTCATTTACTTGGCAAATCACCTCTTAACTCTATTCCACTGCCTCCTAGAGCAAAAAACCCTATTTAAAACTTGTACTATTTTAGCAATCCAAGGAAATAAAGGAAGAAGGAACTGTCATTTGTAAATGCCTATAGAGTAGAATATTAAATATATATTAAAACCGTCAAAATGACTTAACATTGACAGATCAATATATGAGAACATTTATTAAGCATTTGCTCCATATAGAAAACTGAGCTGGAAGCTTTATATATATTATCAAATTTAATCCTCATTGCAACCCTATATTATCTACCTATTATAAACAAAAGTGAAACTATGAATAATTTGCTAAAATCAAATACATGCAATTGATAAGTGGAAGAAGTAGATTTTGAAACTAGTATGGCTAGCTCCAAAGTCCACACTTTCTCTTCTTATCTTACATTTAAAAAACTCTAGAAAATAGGTAGAGGCACAAGCAGTGCCAGTGAATCATTGAGCGTTATGAAAAGTCAAAATAAAAATATTTGTGGAAAAACTGAGACAAAATTTTCTTAGAACAGGTATTGTAAGTTGAAATTTTAATTGTAAACTGATTATGTCTAAAGTAAAATTAACAGAAAATTCATCAACAGAAGGTATGAACATGTGAATCAAGAATGCTACATAGTTAATAAGAAAAAGAGTTCAAAATATTCATGATCACTACTTTATAAAACTAGTCTCTTTCATAATGTATATTTTCAATACAATATGCACATTATTACAGTAACAGTGTTACTAGACATTTTGGAGTCAATTTAAATGACATCAATATCCATGGAAATGAATTTTTAGCAAGGTTTTAATGCATTTGTCTTTACCTGTTTGTGATGAGCCGAGAATTAACATATCTATATTCTCCTTCATATTTTTGCTCAGTTACTGTCATCCTACCAATGGGTCTTCTAAGTCGAGTTAGGAATAGCCCAGAAACAACCAAGTAGGCCATCATGCTTGCTGGGCCCTATTATTATCGGGAGAGAAAGATACAGAAAGTTCTGGGATATAATAATAAATTCACTTAGATACAAACGTACAATTTTTATAATTAACCTCAATGACTGAAAGAAACTGCTCTACTGGGTAATTGTTTCCCCTTGTTTTTTTTCTGAAAAAGTACACAGTAGCCTCTAGAATTTTACCACTCATGAGCTCTTCCTCTCACCACTGTAGCTTATCCCTCAGCTCTCCTACATTTTGCTCACCTAAAAACTCCTAATTGCAGTTCTCACTTTTCCTGTTATCTAACACTCTTCTGTTTGAACTCTTCTTGATAATCTCTTAAGATTCCACAATAATTCTTAGACCTCTTTTTCTTGCCTTCTCTTTTAATATTAATATTCCCTCAAATTCCTTCCTCAGTTCTCTTCTCATCTCAAATCTATACCCCGGTCCTATAACTCTTATGAACCCAAGAAATAAGTACTACACATCCTTACCTTAACACTGTGCAGATGCCTCAAGTTCAGCTCCCCCTGAACGAGCTCTGTCTTTCCCTGCTTGTACATCTTGCGTCCAGCTGCTGTACTATGTATTAATAATTTTGTAGATGACCTCATCACCCATTGACCATCCCAAGAGAAAAGCTTCAAGTATACATTTCCAAGTTCATCATAGGCACTTCTCTCATTCCCCTATATATACTATACTCTGCCATACTAAAATAAATGTTTCCTGAACTGTTTCCATTCAGTGAGATTGTTCTTATGTTTAGCAAGCATAATATAATCTAATGGATGTCTACTTACCTCCCCAAAGCAGCTCAGATATCACCTCCAGTTCTTCCTGGCACTAAATACTTTATTGAAACTTCTATTACTAAACTTTATCATGCTGCATTATAACTGTTTGACTATCTATCTGTTTTACCACATTGTAATTCCTCTTCAGCAGGAACTGTCTTATTTTTTTATTCCTACTATCTAACATAATATATGTGCTAGTATGTATTCAAGATTTTTTAAAAAATTAAATCTGATCAATTCAAGGCATTTCAACAACTACTACAAATGTGGACCAAAAAGATAACTAAAACAGTTTCTGCCTTTAAGAAATGCAGAATCAGATAACAGGTAGACATGGAGACATATTTAAGTATCACAAAAATGTAGCTAAGTACCATAAAAATATGACTGCAAGGAGACCAGAAGGATTTGGCCTATTCACTTGCTTACAGTAAAACAAAACATAAGAATGATAAAACCTGGATCACACGATAGCAAAGAATTAGGAAGATAAACAGAAAAATTCAAAAAACAAAACAAAGCAAAACCAAAACCCTGCTTTCCCAGTGTTTTGGAAAGCAACAAAAACCAGTACGGAAATAATTTATTAATCAACTGAAATGCATTTATACACACACACATATATAAAACAACCATATTATTATATGGTTGTGTTATAAATATATAACAATAACATTACATATTAAATGACTAGAGTTACATTTCAATAAGATAACTCAAAGAAAACTTAAAAGTGATTCTTGCCATCACAAACATCAGACTTGGATAATAAGGCTCATGGGATAGCCAACCATTTACATTATAAAATATTCTTGGAACTGTTATACCCACTCTAAATGTATCGTTACTTTAACATTAGAATTTCATATTAATATGGACGTCTCCATATCTCTTTTTAGACATTACTTTGAAACAATAAGTATAAGTATATTCATGGTTTAAATATTTCTGTTTTATTATTTTTTTTTAAAGAAGCAGGTCTCGCTTTTTGTCCAGGCTTGTCTCGAACTCCTGGATTCAAGCGATCCTCCCATCTCAGCCTCCCAAAGTGCTGGGATTACAGGCGTGAGCCACTACCCCTGGCCAATATATTTGTCTGGTTTTTAATGCCACAAAATTGAAAATTAAAAAGAAAAATCAGTACTTCTAAAATCTCAAGTAAAGTATTATTTTATAACTGGACTTTGTTAGGTAAATCATGTGAAAATACATTCTTTGAGATATACAAAAATTCTTACAGGCCATCAAGCTATTCACAGTATGTGTTTCAAATATTGTATTATATCAATTTAAAAGGTGAAATAAAAGAAGACTCACCTGAGCTCCAATTGCACTCGTTAACTTAAAGATATACAAAACTATGTCTAAAAATGGCTGTAAAATAAATATTAGAATACACAAATTAAAACTAAAGCACTAGAATGATAGCTAATACAACATGTTAACTACAAAATGTTATTAAACATTTAATACACAATTATCCACATGCAGAGTTCCCACTATGTATAATGTACTGTGATAGTAAGTAGATCAAATATGTGAAAGATAACAATTTTCCTCTCAAGAAACTTAAAATGGGAACAGCTTACACAATGTCTACTGACCATCAAGTAGGAAAAACATTTATCACTTTCCATCAAAGGTACCTCTACTGTGATAATTAACCCCCAGTAACTCAGTAATGTGTCAATATAATGTAAAGATACTAAATAAAATGACCTGAGATGTAACCCCAAATCTGCTACCAGCTTGTTTCTACATATCTTCACCTGTAAAGTGAGAAGCTTTTCCTGCTCCAATACTGTTTGACTCTATTACATTATCACTTCTATGGCAAAATAATCAAGTAAGTAATTGAATCTAATTTTGAAATATAAAACTCAAGTCTTTAGAACCAAAATAATACACTAATGTACTGCTCTTCACACACAGAGACAACTCAACTAATGCACCGTCAGTTGCATTAGTTAGAAATGTTTTTCAAGAAACCCAAATTGTGTTCATTCACTTTAAGTCAACAGCCACTGCTCGTGCCTCCACTTTTTTTTTAAGACAGGGTCTGGCTCTGTCACCTAGCCTGAAGATCTTGGCTCACTGCAGCCTCTGGAGTAGCTGGGAGTAAAGGCGCACATTACCATGTCTGGCTAATTTTTGTATTTTTTGTAGATGGGGTTTCGCCATGTTGCCCAGGATAGTCTTGAACTCCTGAGCTCAAGCAATCTGCCCACCCCGGCCTCCCAAAGTATTGTGATTACACGGATGAGCCACTGTGCCGGGCCAACAGCCAGCACTTTCTAATCCACATTATTAGGACAGATGGCTTGGTTTGTTAACTGGCTTGTTTCAACATTCAACGTCTACCTTTCCCTTTCCTTTTTTTTTTTTTTTTTTTTTTGCCTTATAAATTATCAAGAAGCTAGAGATACTTATAAAATTCAAAAATTGTTAAAACTTATAACAAAAATAATGACTCATAATTTAAGTTGGAGGTCAATTCGATGTTTAAAACATCTAATTTACACACTGGTGCACAGCCCCACTACAATTAATTAATTTAATATTCTTCTCTATTCCAGATGTGACAAAACCTGAGAGTTGCTCAAGTACCAAGATTTAAAGAATACATAATAATGTCTATAAAATTATATGGAAAGTTGTATATATACACCCCCCATTCCCGCCATGCATGCATACACACACATACACAGAGAGAGAGAGAGAGAGAGAGAGAGAGAGAGAGAGAGAGAGAGAGAGAGAGAGAGAACAAACTTTCAAATGTTGTAATGGGAACAGAAGAGAAAGCTGAATTACTGAACTATTTGTAGTTGTCAGAGTTCCTGAGTTTGGGATCAGTTAGCAAAGGCTTCCGGAGAGCTAAATAAATAAGAAAGTTGGGCTGGAAGTGAAAAGCACTGGGCCTGGGCATGAGGAGAGCAGCTCTTGTGGATATATCTCTCTAAGAATTGCCTTCCCTCCATCAACCTGGTTGAAGCTAGGACATTCCTATTCTTACAATGTGACCCAGTCCTTTTCATAGTTTTGGTTTTCTTTTGTCTCAAAATTGTGTATCTAGGTCAACTGTGACCAGAGGCAAAGATACTATCATTGGTCCAGTATGAGACAAGCTCCTACCCAACACCAAGGGAAATCACATGAGTTAGAGTGGGAACTGAAGCATCTCAGATGAAGAAGGGAGGGAATGCTGGGCAGACTATTTTATAGGTGCCTACTACATAACACAGTCAACGCAAGAGGTAATGGCAAAGGAGAGGGTTTAATAAGAAGACTACAATGAAAGCTGTAAGGGTGGTGAGATAACATGACTAAGACAAGAACTGGAGAAATCAGTGACAAGAAGGAAAACTGGTTAAGGCCTATCAGAGTCAGGAGCTTTGGCAATATTCTGAGGAGAATGGGAAAAACAGTAATTAGAAAACTGAAATATACTTGCATCTTGTGAAATGTTTTGACTACTACTTACTAATGATCTATTAGAATTAAAGATACTGAAGCAGAGAAATGGGCAGAAAGGAAGTCCTAGTCTAGTGTTCTAAGTGTGGAATTAGAAACGTAAATTGACAGTCAATCTCTAACAATGGCCGACACATGCAGGTCAAAAGATAAGAATTCAAATTTCTGCTGTTTTAATGGAATCAACCTGCAAAATTCTTAGAAAATCCTTATAAGACACTAAATTATCAGTTCTTTGCCAAAGTACCTCACAAAAATAATAGAAAAAATTAAAATAATTAAAACTATTACAACTCTAATTTTCTTACAAAAGCATTAAATATTTACATGCTGCTGTTCTGTCCATAAAATCAATTCTATATAAATTTGCTTAGATTCAAAATTCAACGAATTAAACAAATAATCTTTTAAAAAGTAGAGAAACTTACCTTACTAAGATTTGAATACAGATCGACTACACTGTTACAAAATTTTTCTACATCTTGTGTAAGCAGCTGGTCTGGATTAGCTATTCTGTTGTCCAGATTTCCCATTTTATAATATGTGAAAGATCTAAAATAGCATGAAGAAAAGTAATTTTAAAACAAGTGACTTTAAAGATAAAATGACAACCAAAAAAATCACATTACACTGC
Organism: Rhinopithecus roxellana; assembly: GCF_007565055.1. Classification (NCBI taxonomy): domain Eukaryota; kingdom Metazoa; phylum Chordata; class Mammalia; order Primates; family Cercopithecidae; genus Rhinopithecus; species Rhinopithecus roxellana. The sequence continues at coordinate 22,696,942 of NC_044556.1, read as the reverse complement.
CTAGCTCAAATACATAGAAACAAAAAAGTTTGGAGTCAGAAGAGATCCTATCAATTGCCCTGATTTTAGAGAGGAGGACACAAGTCCAGAAAATGATGACTTGTCAATTAATGGAAAAGCCAGTACTAGATTTCAAATAACTGAGAGGTTGTTCCCAATATGCTTCTGTACCTAAGAGTGGTTTTCTTAGAAAACATACAATAAATAAGAAAAACCGCTATATTGATCAGCTTCACAAATAGTACTCTTCTATTTAAATATTTTTAATATAAAAATAGGTTATCACTTACTGAAGATACTCCTCATAGAGGTATTTAGTGAGCCTTACTCGGAAGCACAGTTTAAGCTCATTTAACCCATACTTCAAGAAGTTATTAACCAGAGAGATCTAAAACAAACAAACAAATATTATTGGTTTTGCTTTTCATTTCTGCTTACTAAACTATAAATTATTTCTCCATTATTTCCTGTGTCCCAAATCCTATAATTTTTATAGCTGAATCCAAATTATATAATTCAGTTCTGTTTTACTTTACTGCATTTAGCTAAATCAAATGTACCTGGTTTGAATTATTCTATGTTAAACTTTAGATGGAATATGTTAATATCATTAATTATGAGACGTATCTTGCCATTTTTTTTTTTTTTTTGGTAAGTGGGCAAAAAGTCAAATCTATCCCCTTTCTAGCCAATGTAAAGACTTGCTTTTAGGAGTTCAGACATTTATGTTTATATTTTCTGTTTCCTACTATCAGCACCACAACCCTAGACAACAGAATTCTATATACACTGTATTTGCATTTGTTAAAAAAAAAAAAAAAAAAACTACAGGTTTTACACCAAGTAATGCTATTTTCCAGATTATATCTAGAGCCATCTTTACTCACATTTTCCATCATTACATTAAAAATGTTCTCAAGTGGTCTTTGCTGAATCTTCATCTTTCATATCTGTGGTGCTTGCTTATTCCAATTGCTTATTTTAAAAAGTCTGAAAGCTATGCAGCCCCATCTTCCAGCTTTATTAAACAAGAATTTCTGGCAATTTCAACGTAACTGGATTTTACAACCAAGCTTCTCATTTTTACTCACAAATTGAGAACATTAAATTCTTATAGTGCCAAGAAATGAGAACCAAACTAAGAAAATCACTGATATTTTAGACTAAACAATTTATCTGTAAAAAATTCAGACCATAAATTCCAAGTTAACTTAAAGTAGATTACTAGTACAAGTTACGATACTAGTTTATGGCCTAAAGTAACCAGGATGATTTGCACTCCCCCCTCTAAATCCCCCCCAACTCCCCAAGTTGCCCCCTGCCCACATACATTTTGCAATGACTGGAAACATTTCTGGTTGCTACAACTAAGAGAAGGGTGCTGCTGCTATCTAATGGGATGCTGCTAAACACCGAAGAAAACCTGGACTGAAGGTTAAAAAAAATGCCAAAAACCCCCTCACCCACATACATATGTATATGAATATATATATACACATTACAAATGAAGCTAAACCAAACATAATCCCCTTTTTATCTAGTATGAAGGTTTACATTGAAAATCATACTATAAATTACAAACCTAAACTGAAAATAAGAATATAGTATCATAAATCTTTAAAGAATTTAATAAGTAAAACCCTTAAAGATTTTTAAAAGATGCAAATTTCCCGTGTTAAAAAGATTTTTAATAAATTAAACTTACAAGAGGCATGACAGCGATGAAGTTGAGTAAGTATCTCTTGAAATCTTTCCTGCTACGACCAATGATACCACTGCAAAACACCACATGCAATGCATTAGTTGCAAAAGAAGCAAAATCTAACACTAGGAAAACTTCTGTAAAGCTCTAAAATTACTCTAGGAAACTTCTATTAAATCAAAACAATCAATAAAAAAGATGCTGAAAAACACTTTTTTGCAAAAACATGTTTGCAACTTTAAAACGTCATCATTTTGAACTTGCTGGAAACTCATCCTGCAAAAGGCGAAATTAAACAGAATGATAACTAATTACTTCTTAGTAAAAATGGCTGCTTTAAAAAAAGGCTTAAGTGGCTACAAAACAAATTTAGAGAGCAAAACAATTAACAACTTTATAGTTCCAGGAATGGATTATTATGAATAAACAAAGTACCATTTGTTTGTTTTAAACTATTTTAACAATCTGATTCTCATTTGTGTGAACTAATGGCAGGGAGACAGACTAATGGGGATCAGCAAAGGGTCAAGAGTAAATATTTTAGGCTTTGTGCACCCTAAGGGCTCTGCTGCAACTACTCAATTCTGCCACAGTTAAAAAAAAAAAAAAAAAAAAAAAAAAAAGCAGCCAAGAAGAAGTGTGGCTCTATTCTAATAAAACTTTACCAAAGCAGATGGCAGGCAGTGAGATTTGACCTGCGGGCCCTAGTTTGCCAAGACTGGGACTAACGCATGAATCAGAGCCCAGAATGGATCTATAAAGGCTTCATGTTCCTCCACACACTTCAACTAGACTAGCTCCTCTTTTGCCTATTGTTAATCTGTTTTACGTATTTTTCTGCTTTTAAAATATACATTAAAAATTTTTTTAAAGGGTTCTAAAACTTAACTAAAAATTTGAACAGAGCATTATGATATAAGTAAAGGATCTTTGAGTAAGATATGTGTATGACCTAATACAAAGATAGAATCTATTTGATCACAGAACTCTTATTTCAAATAATACTTAGTAATATTCCCAAATTTCATAAGACATATTTGTATAAAACATTTGAGAAACACTGGACTAATTGGTTTAAACCTAGCTGCCCATGCACACACAAAAATAACTAGTATATGACTAGAGAAATAATTTCCTTTCTATGAGGGAGTAGATAAATAAGTTTGGGAAATCCTAGGTTAAACAAAGCTAACAAATGTCTTTACCAAAGACCTTCTCAAAGCTTTTAATGTATAGTATGTGCATTTTAACTCTCTGTGAGGGGTCTGTAGTATGAAGCATTTCCTCTATCATAGCCAAGATTCCACGGAACATACTTTGGGAAATGTTCCTTTAGACTGATTGAAAGAAATTAATACTACAATTTTTATGTAGCCCCTAAAAAGCAAAACAATTAAAACAAAAAGGCTGACTACAAGAAAATTAAATAGAACCACACAAAAATGTTGTTTATAGCAATAAGAATATTAGAGACATTAAGCAATCAAGACAGTACAAAAGGTTCAGAGAATTTACGTTAAAATTGTTTGAACCAAATCTTACATAAAACCAAAGTGCTTTAGTGCTGCCCAAGCTGTGAAACACACAAGAACATGCCATCATTCAGCAATGGTTTACCATTGGAGTAGCAGCTATAAATTTAAAAAGTGGTCTCTTGAATAAAGTCTTATTTCTGCTTATTATTCCACTGCCAAAAAAAAAAATTAACAAAAACAATTTTACAATAGCCCTAATCACTACAACTTCCAAATATTTAAGAAACTTTATAAAAGAGAGTTTGGTAATTTTTAAATTCTGCTTGTAGCCAAATGGGTGAAAATAAAACATTTTTATGATTAGATAAAGCAGCAACAAGGTACGAAGAATTTTCCTCCATGTCACAGAATTAGTATAGTTTCTACCTTAAAAAGGGTGTCTTTCCTATTAAGATTTGTCTATACTCCAAAGTCATTAGTCACCATCAACAAATAAGTTTAAAATATGAAAAGAATATTCAAATGAAGTACATTAAGGACCATAATAAGTCTCCTTGAGGCTCTCTTTAGCAGAAATACATGAATCTGGACTTACTTTAGAAAAGGCAAAAAGGGAAAATAAATAAATAAATTTGCACTGTAGCTTAAATACTGAGATGGAGATATATGTTAACTTTTCAAATAAAATTATCCAGTATAAATGTACAATATTTTAAAACTTCTTTTTTTGAGATAAGGTCCAAATGTTAAAGAATTTCATACACAGCAGAGGCTCAAAACTATTTAGGAGAAAGTTAACAACTTTAAAATGAGTGTTTTACAATTGGTGAGTATGGGTTAAGAATATAAGGAAGTTCTTTATGTTAATCTTTTTTTTTTTTTTTTTTGAGACAGGATATTCCTAAGCTGAGGCGATCCTTCTGCTAAGCCTCCTGTGTAGTTGGGACTGTAGGCATATGCCACCACAGTCAGCTAACTTTTTTATTTTTTGTAAAGACGAAGTCTCACTGTGTGGCCCAGGCTGGTCTTGAACTCTTGGTCTCAAGTGATCCTCCTGACTCAGCTTCCCAAAGTGTTGGGATTATAGGCATGAGCCACTATACCCAGCCCCTTATTCTATTTTTACAACTTTTCTGTAAGTGTAAAGTGTACCAAAATAATGGTTTTTAAAAAATTGTTCAGAAACTCATATAAAAAATGAAAAGCAATTTTTAAAAAATCTCATAATTAAATTTTGAAACTGAGTACTACACACACGTGCACATGATTAGGCTCCCCCTACAAACACCCTTCAAGGGAGACCAATTAACAAGCTCTCAACTCCAGCTTCTAGTAAGTGTTTAAGGCACTTAATTTTAAATATGAATTCACAGCCAAGAGTCATAGAATGCTTGAGGAAAGCCTCTAATGTGAATGACAACAGAATAACAAACAAAGGACCATGAAGGAAACAAAAAATGCAGGGAGCTAAAAACACATTAAAAAATTACATAGCTTCAGAGGTGAAAAAATATTGCATCCTTAAAAGAATGATTGCTATAAAAATGAACATCCATATAAAAGATAACTCTTGGAAATAAAATTATAACAAATAAAAATTCACTGGATAATAAAGTTAAAGAAATTTCCTTGAAAATAAAATAAAATGACAGAGATAAAAATAGAAGAGAAATTATAAGATAATCAGATCATCAGTCCAGAGGCTCCAACACTCAGCTAATAAGAATTCCAGAAAAATTGGAGAGGAATAATTTCTTTTTAAGCACAAGAAAATTTCTCAAATGAAGAATGAGTTTCTAGATGGAGAAAGAGTTCACCTAGTGCCCAGCACAAAAAATTCATACTAATGTTCAGTGAAATTTTCAAACATCCAGTAACACAACATCAACAATTTTTTTAAAAAGACGGAGGGGGAGATTGAGGGAGAAACAAAACAAATCTCCAGCTACAGCTGAGCAATCAGAATGGCAAGAGGCCTCAATACCCACCCTGGAGCTGTACAACAGAATCTACCAGATGCTTCAAAAAGGTTTGATTAATTGAATCAGAATATCTAGTGGTGGGGCCCAGACATTCATAGTTCTTAAAATTCTCCAGATGATTCCAATCATTCTGCAGCCAAGGTTGAGACCCAGAACATAGTGATGCTCTCAAAATTCTGAAGAAAAGTGAATTCCAACTTGGAATGCACCAACACAGCTAAATTATCAATCAAGTATGAGACTAGAAGAAAGAAATTTTCAGATCTACAAGGTCTCAAAAATTTATCTCCCTTCACCTTTACTCAGAAAAAGAGTGCATCTGCCAAGCCGAGAAAGTAAACTGAGGAAGATTAAAAAAAAAAAAAAATCCAGAAACAGGTTATTTAATTCAGGATACAAAGATGAAAGAAATTCCCAGAATAATGATAAAAGCAAGTTCAAACATGATTGCTATTTGGTGTGCCTAATATGCAACCAATCCTAATTAAAGCAAGAAGACCCGGCACTTTGGGAGGCTGAGGCGGGCGGATCACAAGGTCAGGAGATTGAGACCATCCCGGCTAACACTGTGAAACCCTGTCTCTACTAAAAATACAAAAAATTAGCCAGGCGTGGTGGTGGGCACCTGTAGTCCCAGCTACTCAGAAGGCTGAGGCAGAAGAATGGCATGAACCCAGGAGGCGGAGGTTGCAGTGAGCTGAGATTGTGCCACTGCACTCCAGCCTGGGCGACAGAGCCAGACTCCGTCTCAAAAAAAAAAAAAAAAAGCAAGAACACAGGAAACTACAAAACGTATAGGGCGGGGGTGGAAATAGAAAGATGAAGTTGATAGATTAGTTGGTGTCTGACCATATTACAATACTGAGAAGATTTCACAGTATTGTCAAAAAGCTCAAGCTGAATTAGGGGGAAGTAGGTTTTAAAAAAATAATAATGTGCACAAATAACCGCCAATTTGTAAACACCAGGAAAAACAAAAAGTTGTATGGAAAAGCAACTACCAAAGTATGCCATGTGGTTCAGCTGTAAGCAATAGTCAAAATTATGTAAACAATAAATTGTGCTTTAACAAAAAATTATATAATTTTTATTATACATATAAAACATGGAGAAGATGAGCATGGAGGGAGTGTAAAAGGGCTAATTCTCACCTTCCAAAGTAGGAGATGAACACTTACACTTTTGAAACTGAGAAATCTATAAGCAGTAATACAAGTATGCAATATAGAAATGCAGACACAAAATAAATGAAACAGTAAAAAGAATAGAAAATGACTGACTCCAGGTAATGGCAGGAGTGAGAGGAGCCAAGGAACTGATGTGTTTTGTCATTAAGTCCTGCAGGACATTTGACATTAAGCTATGTTCATATAGTACTTTGATTAAAATTAAAAGGCACAGGACTGACCACAGGTTTCAGGGAGACTTGGGTGGAATGTGAGGGCCTACATAATTTACCCCTATTCAGAGGTATGTACTTTAAGGGCTTTAATCCTGTACATACAAGATTCTTTACTGTCCTAGAGAAATGAGTCAGAGAACATGGTGATAAAGCATTCTTCCACTTCCTACAAATCTTTAGGAAGCAGATCAATAATCTAAGAGAAAAAAACCTTTATTCCAAAATGTTGGGGCATTTAACAATTTTAAGTACTGTCATTCAAAAAGTTATTTTAGATGAAATACTCCAAGGAATTTTCTGACAAAATATTGCATATCAGGAAATAAAATTCCTAGCAAAATTTTTTACTCTGACATTCTAATTGGTATTATGAAAAATAAATTATTTATTAACGGATAAATGGTAAATTGTTATAACCCAAGATATCCCAACTGACATTTCTTATGTTTTTACATTCAAAATTAGCAATTTGCAGTGATTAATAATATGTAGAAACACTATAATGAAAAAATGTAAAAAGCACTAACACCAGATGTGGAAAGAAATGTCTAAGAACTGTTTTCCCTTCTAATAAACACGCTCAATGTGATTCTTTGAAATGCTTTGAAATTTTCCTCCAAATTATCTAATTAATTTCAGAAATCCAACTTGGTGGATTTTTAGAATTCCCATTACAGCACTTATTATACTGCATTTTAATTTTCTGTCTACCTGTCTCTAACTCTTGATAAACTGTCAGCTCAGCAAGGCTTGGTACAGTTTCTCCTAGTCGCTGGCATATAGATCCTTATCACAGTATAGCACATTGCCTGGCACATGGGAAACACTAAGTATTTTTTAAGTAAATGAACAAACACATAATTTGACTTGAGTATCTTTTACCTAATTTAGAATCTATTTCTTGCTTATAAAGATCATGCTTAAATATGAGACAATTAGCATTGCATACATATAGGAGGAAGGTGAATGAAAAAGTACCTTTCAATTAGTGTTCCATTTTGAATCATCCAAACATCACAATACGTTCGAGACACCAGCGTAACAGCAATAAGTACCAAGTAACCTGTCTAAAATAAACCAGGTATAGTAAATTAACTAAATGCATTTTAGAAAGTTCAAAGAAATATTACCTTGGTAACAATTTTTGGTTTCCAAATCTAAAGCTTTATGTAAGCTTTAATACAGTTGCCTGACATTTTTTCTATGAGCAATTTTAAATATAGTTAAAAGGGAACTCAAGAATATTACATGAATGAAAAAGGCCTCATAGATTCATTTAATCTTTCTCATTCAGAATTCAAAAGTGAATTCAAGGCAGGTCAAAGGACTTGCCTTCATATACCTAGTCAAGGACAGAAGCTAGGAATATAACTTAGATTACCCAGATTATAGTGTACTGTTATTTTCTTATATTTTTAACATACAACTTTAACAAAGAAAAAAGACAGTAACTGTAAATATACAGCTAACTAACCAAAACTGAAGCTTACAATTTTGCCTAGGTAGAATAAATTTGGTTTAATTTGTTAGAAAAACTTATAATAGTGTCCACGCCCTCATAGGGCTTTCAATTTAGTTATGAAGGGAAGAATTATACTTTAAAAGTAGCAGACAAATTTAGGCAAACATATTTGTATCACTTCATGTCCTAAGCTGTGGGATGGGAAGGTTTGGGGTGCCAAAAGACAGTTATGGCATTAGAAATACGATAAATAGTAAAACAAAAAAGAGAATGAGGATTAAGGGTAAAAAAGATGAAGAATTTAATGGGAGAAAAAAGGGATTAAAATCACATGAACTATGGTACTGTACTGAGTTTATACACATAAAATTATTGCAAGCTTCTCAGTAGAACAAAAAGTGATGTTAAAAAGTGATGTTTAAAGAATATTACTTAAGCAGTGCTGTGCAAGACAGATTACAAAGCAGGGAAAGTCAAGACACTGGGTAGGAATCAGTTATCTCTCTGTGAGATGAGAATCCTGCCACCCCAACCCCAAGTACATACATTTAAAGCTGATCTTAAATTTTCTAAATTGGAAGAAGAAGACAGTGACATAGAAGCCAAAGTAAGGAAAGAAGGCCTGCAGAGGGTGGGAGGCTGGCCAAATTAGCCCCTTCTACCTCCCTTACTAATTCCCAAGGACTCATCCAATATCTCCAATTTGTTTCACATTCATTGAACCCCTGCAATAGTTGAAATGAACATTAAGCTGTTAACTGATTGGAAGGTAATATACGAATCTTTCCAGAAAAGCTTGTATTTTAAATAAGGATTCTTCAAAGGCAGGAGGGTTGTAGAAATGAGAGAAAACAATTTGTTATGCCTGAAGAGTCACTGGAAATAGTCACAAAAAAGATAAGAAGCATTAATCAATTTTTAAAAACATATTTGTTTCTGTTGTGGGGACGGACAGGATGTCACAGACATGATGTTGTAAACAAATGAAAGATTGAGGACATAGGGCCAGATCATAAAACAATAATCTCCTAAGCAGATGATATTAAAAGGAAGGCCAAAGTCAGGTTGTGATTTACCCTATAAAAAAAAGTCACATGTTTTAATCAGGATTTTAAGAAAGAATACAAATTGGAGAAGGAAAAGAAGCAAAAAGACCAATTAAGATATAATAATCCAGGTAAGATATAGTGAGAACGGTAAGAATGTAAAGGGAGAGAATAATTTATGAGAAACTTTAGGATACTTAGAAAGAACATTTATAATATAAGGGAAGGAGCAGATCTTAAAAGTGTGTGATCTCATTTTTAAATTAAAATATATGCTTACACACAAGATGACTATATATCAAAATGAGTAAGAGGCTGATAGGTGCCAAAAAAAAAAATCTAGCTGCATTTTCTAATTTTCTTCAAGGAACATGTATTACCTCTGTCTAATTAGGAAAAAACAAGTGCTATTACTTTTTTTAAAAAGAATTTCTCAAGGGCAGAATCATCAGGACATGATGCCAAGGTGAGGGGAAGAGCAAATCCAGCATGATGAAGAAATGGACGTTGTCTTTGGGAACTACAATGCTTTAACAGTTAAGTACAGGAAAAATTAGCAGATCCCAGTGGTCAAAAAGGGTGACAAGGGGAAGAGGAAGAGTTGAAGGTAATGATATTTCTAGTTACAGAATGAGAGAATGCTGAGGAAGATGGAGAACACAGCATTATTTTAATAATCATTAAAAATGTTTATCAAATAATGAAGATAATCTTGATAAAAGAGCAAAGGAACGAATTATAAAACTATTCATACAATCAGCTCACTTCCTGAAATACCTGATGAATCCAGGTATCATTTTGAGTATCTTAAAAATATTTAATCAAATACATTCCACACTAATGTGACTTGTTAACATCTCAATGTAATAAAAAGGTTTGTCTTTTGACATTTAACCCAGTTTTTATTGACAGTATTTAATTATAACAAAGCAATACCATTTGGGGTAGCTGCACGGCAGTACCCTAGTATTTCACATAAAATGAAATAATATTTCATAAACAAGAGAAAACTATTTAAAAACTGGCACTGAACAAGGGTTTTTGTATGACAGGTGATGATTTAAAGACAAAAATTTAGTAGTCTTCTTTACCTACAGAGAAAACGTTTGACCTATAGTATAACCAGAGTTATGATTTTATTGTTCTAATCTTATGTAACCTTGAAAGTTGAACACCTAATAATATAATTTGGGTATCTGTCTCCACCCAAATCTCATGTTGAAATGTAATCCCTAGTGTTGGAGGTGGGGCCTGGTGGGAGGTGTTTGGGTCATGGAGGCAGATCCCTCATGGCATGGCGCTGTCCTCCAGATAGTGAGTGAGTTCTCATGTATCTGGTTGTTCAAAAGTACATGGCACCTCCTTGGCCCTTTGCTCCCTCTCTCGCCATGTGAGACACTGGCTTCCCCATTCACCTTCAGCTGTGAATGCCAGCTTCCCGAGGCCTCCCCGGAAGTGGAGGAGATGCTGCACCATGCTTGTACAGCCAGCAGAAGCACAAGCCAATTAAATCTCTTTTCTTTACAAATTACCCAGATTCAGGTATTTTATTCAAGAATGGTCCAATATACTTAAGATTACAATTTCATAAGACTTACCTCTTTACAAAATGTTCTAGGGACCATGATTTTCAGAATCTGTGCGAGCCTTGAGAAAAACACCTTGTCCACCACAGCTCGCTCCTTTTTTCCCTCTTTCTGCATTAAAAAAAAAGAAGCCCTTTTAAGATCGCTATAACAAATGTATCATAAAATTAAAGAACCATGTTTCATCTAAGTCAATATAAACAGTTATCAAGATAAATACTGAATTTACAAAACTCAGACTTGCATACTTACACTGCTCCTCATATTCAAACATGTTTTTGAGAAAATAATGTTATCTAAAAACTGAATAAGGAAGTGCATTCTGGAACCACATAATTATCTGGATGAAGAAAACTGCAAGTAGAAGAAATAGCAACTGCAAAATACCAAGGTGAACGCCTGCAACGTGCTTGAGGAAGAACAAAATGGCCAACCTGGCTGGAGCTGTGAGGAAGGTACCATCACAGAGGATGAGGTCAGAGAGACAGCTGAAAAAAAGGCCAAGGGCTTACTGAGTTTTATATTAGCCACTTCCTGATTAACATCATATTAAAAAAAAAAAAATCCTGAACAGAATTTTCCCTGATACCAAATATAGGAAATTTTTGGATTCCTAGATTTACCATTTACCATTTCCAATATACAGTCTGTCAATTCACTCTCTCTTCCTCAGAAAATTCAAAGACAGACAAGGTTCTTTCACTCATGCAGCTCACATTCTAGCGGGAGAAACGCAGACAAAAAATAAACCAATAAATAAATTATTACGGATAGACTAGGCAGGGTCATGAGAAAAAAAAGAACAGTTCACACAGGATGGTCTGAAAAGCCTCTTGACATTTAAGCTTAGACATAAAGAAAGAAAAGCCATGTGATTATTTAAAGTGGGTACCAGGGTGGAGGGAGTGAAGCACAAGGAACACCAAGCACAAAAATACGTGTTGGAAATAAAATAGGTGTGTACATTTCACAGCAAGATGGCAGTATTGCTACAGCAAAGGGAACAAGAATGAGAGAAGTTTAAAAGGTAGGCAGGGCTTATAAAGGACAGAGGCTTGAAGCCACAGTAAGGACTGAGAGTTTACTGCTATTGTAGACGGATTTAAAAGAAGATAATCTTACCTCTCTCAAGAGTTTTTTCATTTTCACTAGCTCCATGAAAATGGAAGTACTGGCCGGGCACGGTGGCTCAAGCCTGTAATCCCAGCACTTTGGGAGGCCGAGACGGGTGGATCACGAGGTCAGGAGATCGAGACCATCCTGGCTAACACGGTGAAACCCCGTATCTACTAAAAATACAAAAACTAGCCGGGCGAGATGGCGGGCGCCTGTAGTCCCAGCTACTCAGGAGGCTGAGGCAGGAGAATGGCGTAAACCCGGGAGGCGGAGCTTGCAGTGAGCTGAGATCTGGCCACTGCACTCCAGTCCGGGCGACAGAGCGAGACTCCGCCTCAAAAAAAAAAAAAAAAAAAGAAAAGAAAATGGAAGTACTAAACCATTTGCAAAGATAAGGAAAAAAGTGACGAGACTTATTACTCTTGAACTGTTTGGGAGAATAGACAGGGGAAACTTCTTGGAAAAGGCAAGACACTCCAGAAAAACCCCAATTCCCTGACTGTTTCCTCACCTCCATAATCACAGCTCACTTATCTGGCTAACTACTGTGCTCCTGAAAACAAATACCTGTTTGTATTTGTAGAGTAACTCTATTAGCTAGATATAATGTAAATGTGCTTTGATTAAATAAATATCTAACTTGTGCCTTAAGTGAACTGTTTGGGTACCAAATTAGAATAATAACTACCAACTATATGTCAGACACTGTGCTAAGGCTTTATAGACATTATCCTAATAAACAGGCACTGAGTGCAGTGCAGAACTATAGGCCACGAAAGGAAGTCTGAAGGCACTGTGTTTATAGGATTAGACTAGAAAGACTACAAGAGGAGGAACTGGAGAAGAATCAGCCTAATCTGCAGCTGCTGGAACAGAGACTCAGCATTTCAAGTCTTTCAGATAATGTTGAAAACCTCATCCTACTGACTTACAGGCTCAGTCTGCTTAATTCATACATGCATGCATTCATTCACTCAACAAACAACTACTTGATCCAAACCCTATTCCAAATGATATGGACACAAGAGCAAACAAAACAGAGAGAAAAGCCCTATTCACAGTCCATTTAGTTGAACTAGAGTATTCTCCTCAAGCTAAACCTTACACATTCAACCTAATCTCTGTTTGTGTTCTCCCCAAACCCGGAAAACATAGGAAGAAACGAGTACAGAGAAGGCCATACATATTAACTACCTTTAAAAAAAAAAAAAAAGAAGTTAAACTATTTTGTTCTTCCTCCTGTCACCATCACCACTCCCTCCTCACTTCAGCTTGCCTTACCTGTAGCCAACAACCTTCTCCATTCCTAGCAGGAACTTTTAAGTGGCACAATCCTGAGGTGAAACGGACATCTGAGTTAAACAGAAGACCACCTGTTTCTAGCTACGCTAAAGAAATGATCTAGGACAAACAATGAGGAAGGTTAGGAAAAAAAGAGTTACAATAGAGTAAAGCTGAAACACTTTAAAATATTAGTCGCTAACTGGTATAAAATTCCTCCTCATTTTCTTCCGTTCCTGTTGTCACTTTCCCTATCCTTAAAGTGACTGAAAGCTGAGGGATTTTCATCACATTTCAATCCATGAAGGGAAGTAACTATATTCTCCCAAATTATCATTGTTTTCTGCAAAGGACCACCTGGACGGGGAGGTTGGCTCAGAAGGGCTGAATTCAAAGAGACGTCAGGAATAGGAGAGTATCCTGATCACAGCAAAACTCTACCTGAAACCAATCTAATAAGAGTAACGATAGAGGCAGTATATTTCATAACATTACTAGCCTTTCCTAAGATTCCATTTTAAATTCAAAACGAACTTTTCCCACATCTAAACTTCCCAGTAATTTTTTTAAATACAAAAAAAGACCACTTTTCCCACTTCTAAACTTCCCAATAATTTTTTTAAATACAAAAAAAAGACCACTGTGGTGATATAAGTTTAACATGAATATTATAGAAAAAGCAAACAAATCATTAAAAGCTATTTGAGAAGTCAAAGTAATAACATAACAAAGGAAAAAAGAAAACCTAAAATTCAAAAGGTAACAAGGTCAAAGTACAATGAGAAGTTCCTATTGATATGTCCATCACCTTAGGTGAGATTGACTGAAAAAGATGTTTGAAATAGCAGTAAAATAAGAGGCCATGTAGTGCTGACATAGTAGAAGTATTCCTGTATATTGTAGGGAAAAATGAAAACTGGTACAACTATTATATATCATTTATCAAAATGTAAAATGTACACTGACTGTAAAATGTAAAATAACCTAGTAAATTTACTTTCAGGAACTTACCCTACAAACATACCTGTACATATGCTTAGCCACACAAATGAAAACATCGTACTCTGTTTATAATACCATAAAATGAAAAACAACCTAAATGTATACCAATATTACATAAATCATAGCAAAATTATTCAATGAAAACTCTGTAACAACTGTAAAAAAGAAAGCAGCTCACATACATAGAAATAGAATATGCAAGAGCAGGTCTACAGCTTTAAACATGGAGTGATCTAAAAAACAGTATGCTGGAAAAAATTAGAATGATGCATGCAATTCATTTTACACATGAATTTATGAAACTTTTAAATATGTAAAGTAATTCTACCTATATTGTTTATGGATATACACACATGCCAAAATACAAAAATATGCATGGGAATGCTAAATACTGAACCCAGCACAGTACTTATCTTTATACATTTTGAATTTCATTATACTGTTCTCTTTCTAATTAAATCCTTTTTTCTCCTTAAAATTTATGTCTTATGAAAATTGCCTCTCCCCACCCTATCCCCATCACAAAGGATATAAAAAAATTTCTATGAAGAAAATGGGTTAAATTGCTTTCCTCAAAAGTAACATATTAACTGTAGAAAAACTAGAAAATTCTGATAAGCAAAAATAAGAAAACTAAACCTACTGTCTTTGTTACATATCCTACTAGATTTCATTTTAGCACACATGTGCACTTCCTATAAATTTAACAAATGTATCAGTGTGCATCTTGTATCCTTTTTATTGCCAATCACTTAATATAACCTAAATTTATCTTGCTCACACTATGCAACCAGCAAATAAGTATATGCTAAACAGTACTGTACAGAAAAATAAGAAAAAAATGAGTAAAATGAATCAAGCTGTCCTAGAACTTGCAGATCTCCGATATGCAAATAACAGATATGACTAAGTTCAGATAACTAAGATTTGATTGCTCAGATATAACTTAGATATGAGAGATCATGGAGCTGGAGATATCAGAGAAGTGAACATAAACACATCTTATCACATTTTTCAAAGACTGGGAAGGAAATATTATGGAAACTAAAGAATGACAATCTTGATGTCAATCACCAGGATATTCAGAGAACAGACACTGACATGGAGAGTTGGGGAAGACTTAAGAGACACTAATCACTAGAAGCCAGCATGAGTTTACTAAAAGTACATCATGCTAAATTGTTCCAATTTTCTTATTTGTTAAGGATACCATACTAGCATACTAGCTGATATGTAGAATGTAAGCTCCATGAGGATGGAAACTTATTTTTATAACTGTCATATACCCAGAGCCAAGAACAATGCCAGGCATATATGAGGAGCTCAATAAATATTTACTGAAAGATTGACTTACTAAGTGAATTAATAAATTAATAAAGGAATTAGAGGTTTCTTATAAAATTATTGTAGCCTTAATGGACAAGTAAGAACCAGATTTTGCTATAACTGGATGTAGTCACAGCTGAATAACCAGAAACAAAGATTAAGAGATATCACAGAGCAATCTCCTTGGTCCTTACATAGTCAATACTATCAAGAATTCTGTGAAAGAAAGGAAAAGCAAATTAAATTTGTAGATAATTCTTCTACTTAACACATCAGATGTAAGAATTGCACTACAAATTAGACTAATGGTATAGATAGTAGGTTAAACCCAATCAGCTGACATTTACAGCAATAAATTAATGTTTATCTAAAACAAATCAACTGAGTTAACATATGACCCAGCAATTCTACTCCTATATATACACCCAAGAGAAATAAAAATATATCTCTACATAAAAACTTGTGCACTAATTTTCATAGCAGCATTATTATTCATAATAGCCAAAAAATAGAAACAATCTAAATGTCCACCAACTGATGAACTGATAAACATAATGTGGTATATGCATACAAAGAACACTATTCAGCAATAAAAAGGAATGCAATACTGATACAGCAACAACATGATGAACCTTGAAAACACTGTACTAAGTGAAAGAAGCTAGGTATAAAAAGCCACATATTATATGATTTCATTTATTTGAAATGTCCAGAACAGGTAAGTCAACAGAGACAGAAACAGATTTGTGGTTGCCAGGGATTGGGGGAAGAGGGTAATAAGGAATGACTGCTAATGGGTATAGGATTTTTTTTTGGAGAGATGAAAATTTCCTAAAATTAGGTAATGGTGATAGCCACACAACTCTGTGACTATACTAACTACTCATTTATACACTTAAATGGATAAATTTTATGGTATATAATTATAACTCAATAAAGCTATCATGAATATAACATGTAGAGATGTAGAGCTGTTTGTCAGAAATACACCTGAAGTTTATAATTTACCATAAAAAATTCACTTAATGTAAAAAATAGTAATAGTTAAAGAAATAAAAGCAATTTTAGGATGAAATTTAGCAATATCGTATTCATATCAAGAAATGTAATCATGCTGATATATTCCATGCTAGTCAGGCCACAACTGGACAACTACATTCCATTCTAAGCACAATGCCTAAGGAAACTCTTATAGGTCCAAAGGAGTGTATACAGAACTGAAAAAGGATCAGAACCCATGTCACATTAGACATATTGGAAGGAATCAAGATTGCTAAGCACAGGGAAAGAAAACCTCATAAGATACAACTATCTTCAAATATATGTGGGTCTACTAGAGAAAACAGAGCCAGACCAGGTGGCTCACACCTATAGTCCCAGCTACTTCAGAGGCTGAGGTAGGAGGATCCTTAGAGCTCAGGAGGTCAAGGTTACAGTGAACTATAATCATGCCACTGCACTCCAGCCTGGATGACAGAATGAGACCTGGTTGGTAAACAGAAAATTTTAAAGAAAAGAGAAGAAAAAGAAAAAAGAGGGAAGAGGAGGGGAGGGGGAGGGAAAGAGTGGGGGGACAAGATATATCTCGATACAAAAGATATAACAGAGTCACTGCTAAGAAGCTAGAAGTGGGGAAATTAATATCATCATGGGCTAGAACTAATGCAGTTATGGCTGCCTCCTAAGGTAACACTTTCCTGTCAGGAGTCCTATTTCAGACAGCATTCCTGTAATGTGTAGAAGACTGGAGGTATTTTTAAGTTCCCTACTAATTATAAAATTTTATCCTAAATCAGAACCATATAACAAAATAAATGAAATAAATACATGAAATCCCAAAAAGAAGATGATTTAAAATGTTACCTCATTGTTCTGTAATGGTGGTTTTCCACTTTTCTTACTGCAGAGGAAAAAAAGAGAGAGAGCTTTACTTTATGTGAAAAGTGTTACCATTAAAATGATTTTAAGATGTCAAATATACCAAATTATTTAAAAGCGTTTCTTCTTTTTCATATCATAGTGAGATAGAACATATTAAATAATAATAGTCCGGCTGACTCTTACTAAGCATTATTTACAAAAAGTGCTTAATACATGTTAACTATCACTATTATATAACATTCTGTTTGGTAATTTTTAGGCGTGTGTGTGTGTAAATACAAACATAAATGCAAGTCTACTTCTTCATCCTTGAATCACAGTTGGGCCATGTAAACCGCTTTGGCCAATGGGACATCAACAAACTGACAGAAACAGAGGCTTGGAAAATGTGCATTGCTCCCTCTTACTGCTGGGAATCTTTCCCCAGCCACGTGAGCAATCCCAGGCTAGTCTTCTAAAGGATGACAGAGTATGTGTCATTCCCATATTACAAATGAGGAAAGTGGCCTGGAGAGAGTAAGCAGTATGCCCAAGGTTCATATTCTGACTACTAGTCTAGGGTACCTCCCAAAACAATATAATTAGCTGGGCATTGGTCCTTTCCATAACGCACTACTATGGCACCCTATGCTTCTACATAACATTGATAACATTTTAAATTTCATGTTTGACGTATATTCCCTTCCACTAAACTAGCTCCATGCTATCAGGAGCTACTGCAGGCTGGTTTCTCTGAAGCTGAGGTAATATGGTGACTGGGGTACAAATGTTCATTAGGGATAAACACCTGTGAATGGAAGGCAGAGAAACCAGATTTGGACAGAACTCAAACTGATGCAAGCCCAACATAACTTCAGCCAACCATATAGGAAGTTCTAAAGCAAGCACTGTCCATCAGAGTGCTCTGTGACCAGCTGAAATGGTCAGGCCTTTTTTACCTCTGCCTTGCTCAGTCTGCAAATGCATGCTGCCCCAGTAAGTCTGTGACATGAGGAGAGGGGAATGTCTCTAGAGCTGAGCCAGACTCTAAGGTGGGGGACAAGGGTGGGGAAAGAGGGGGCTGTCAGGATCTCACATTTCTCACAGCTGGGCAGTAAACTCTTCTTTAAAGGGGAATCTGAGTTTACTACAGGGGTCACACACTATTCAACCCTCTATGTGCAACATCCTATTTGAACTCTGATGATCTGCAGAATGCACATCTTCAGTAATAAGATACCAGGTCACTAAACAAGACTAGAAAGCCAAACTTAAGTACAGTAGATGTTTTATTTTAAAAAGCACGTAAGGTATTATTATTTCTAACTTCAGTTGTATTATAGGGTTACTTACCTGTTTAAAATCTTTTATGAATTGTAAAACTGTTATACAAAATGCATTTTAGCATGACAAAAGAAACAATGCAGTGAAGAGATACACTACGGGAGAAAATATTTGCAACCATACACCTTAATATCCAAAACATATAAGGAACTCAAAGAACTCAATAGCAAGACAACAATCCAATTTTAAAAAACGAGGAAAGGACCTGAATAGACATTTCTCAAAAGACATATAAATGGCCGGCTAGTATGTGAAAAAATGCTCAACATCACTAATCATCAGAAAAACGCGAATCAAAACCACAATGAGCTAACACTCATACTTCTTAGGATGACTACTATCAAAAAGATAAAAGATAACTGTTGGCAAGGACATGGAGAAAAGAGAACACTTGTACATTGTTGGTTGAGAAGAATATGAATTAGTACAACCATTACGGAAAACAGTATGGAGGTTCCTCAAAAAAATTAAACATAATTGCCATATGTTTAATATGATCCAGCAATCCCACTTCTGGGTATAGATCCTAAGGAAATGAAATCAGTATCTCAAAGAGGTATCTGCACTCTCATGTTCCCTGCAGCATCATTCATAACAGTAAAAGACATGGAATCAACCTAAGAGAGGAATGGATAAAGAATTTGTGGTATATAAATACAATGGAATAAATTCAGCCTTAAAAAAAAAGGAGCTGAGTGCAGCAGCTCAGGCCTTAATCCTAGCACTTTGGGAGCCCGAGGCAGGAAGACTGCCTGAGCTCAGGAGTTCAAGATCAGCCTGGGCAACATGGTGAAACCCTGTCTCTACTAAAATGCAAAAAAATAGCTGGGTGTGGAGGCATGCACCTGTAGTCCCAGCTACTTGGGAGGCTGAGGCAGGAGAACTGGCTTGAACCAGAAGGCAAAGGTTGCAGTGAGCCGAGATTGCGCCATTGCACTCCAGCCTGGGTGACAGAGCAAGACTCTGTCTCTAAAAAAAAAGAGGAAATTCTGTCATTTGCTACAACATGGATGAACCTCGGGGACATCATACTAAATGAAATAAGCCAGGCCCAAAAAGACAAATTCTGCATGATCTCACTTACGTGTGGAATCTAAAAAAGTCAAACTCATAGAAGCAGAGGGTAGAATGGTGGTTGCCAGGGGCTCAGGGGTTGGGGGAAATGGGGAAAAGTTGGTCAAAAGGCACAAAGTTCAGTCACGCAAGATGAGAAAGTTCTGGAGATCTAATGTACAGGATGGTGAATATAGCTTGATAATAGTAATCATTTCACAATGTATATGTATGTATATCAACATAAAAGTAAAAAAATATTCAATAAAAATGCCACACTGCTTACTACTAATAAATGTTATAAGTTGATATTTAGAGATAAGTGGAGATTCATGCAGTGCGATGCTCACAAAAATACATATATACATGTACACACACACACCTACCAGTGAGTCACATGGTCAGTCAGCTTTCCCATCATTTCATCACTTTTGTCTCTCCAAGTTTCCATGAAACACTTTGTTCAGAGGGAACCATGACATCTTATAAAGCTTCAATTGGCCTGAACACATAATCTACATAAGTCCTATTTTCTTTAATCAGTCTGTGACAATTAAAATTTCTTGGCCAGGTGCAGTGGCTCACACCTGTAATCCCAGCAGTTTGGGAGGCTGAGGCGGGAGGATCACTTGAGGTCGGGAGTTTGAAACTAGCCTGACCAACAGGGTGAAAGCTTGTCTCTACTAAAAATACAAAATTAGCCGGACGTGGTGGTGCATGCCTGTAATCCCAGCTACTCGGGAGGCTGAGGCAGAAGAATCGCTTGAACCCAGGAGGCGGAGGTTGCGGTGAGCCAAGATCGTGCCATTGCACTCCAGCCTGGGCAACAAGAGCAAAACTCGGTATCAAGAAAAAAAGAAAAAATTCCTTTGTAAGTTTCTTAAAAGCTTCAAACTTCTTTATAAGATTTGTTTCTCTGGAAGTTCTATGAAAATACCTTTCACCTGTAATTATCACTATAAAAGAAATTTTTAATGGCAAAATAATTCAGCATGAGTACAGAAGTTGAAGTTGATTTTCTTGATTTTACATTAATACACTTAGCCTGATCTACGTTCCAATACAACAGGTTTATCAGACATGCGGGCTCTAGATGATCACTTAGCAAGCATTTAAACACAATACTGGCACCAAAATCTGTGTAGCATGATAGTCATTCAGACAACCCAGAATATGCCTATATTCATTTATTTTTATCATCAAAACGAAAATTGGTTCTATAAAGAAAGTTCTAGGCCGAGTGTGGTGGCTCACACCTGTAATCCCAGCACTTTTGGGAGGCCGAGGCTAGCGGATCACTTGAGGTCAGGAGTTCGAGACCAGCCTGGCCAATATGGTAAAACCCTGTCTCTACTAAAAACACAAAAATTAGCCAGGCGTGGTGGTGTACATCTGCAATCCCAGTTACTCGGGAGGCTGAGGAAGAAGAATGGCTTGAACCCTGGAGGCGGAGGCTGCAGTGGGCCAAGATCACGCCACTGCACTCCAGCTAGGGTGACAGACCAAGACTTCATCTTAAAAAAAAAAAGAAGAAAGTTCTATAAGAATTTAGACCCTGAGTAACACATCTTTAGACCTATTATCTCTAGGTCATAGAGATACTATCCTATAACACCTCAGTCAAACCACAAAATCAGCTTTCTACCCTTTCTCTGACCCCCTCCCTCAAAATCTCTAGCTTCCTCCTCTTTCTTCAGCTCCTGACTTGAATATCTGATTTTTAATAAGGTATCTGTACCTGGATTTAATGCAAACATGTCTATATCTGAACTCACCTTTCCACCCCAAATCTATTCTTCCATTATTCCATACTGAACATAAGCCCTAAATCAGTGAACACACCTTTATCTACCAGCTACCCAAACCACAAAGCTGTGAGTTATTCTCAGATATTTATTTTCCCTTTCTCATACACTTCATTTCCAATCTCTCTCTATGCTCTTCTTTCCATTTCTACTGCTATGATTTCAATTCGGGCCATCAAAATTTCTCATGTGAACTATTACAATATTCTCACTTGTTTTCTGAGTTCCTTATCATTCGTTTCTGTCCTCTTTCAATTTATTTCCATAACCACATCAAATATGTGCATATGTATATACATACTGAATATATATACACAAGTACATATATATATGCACAGCCATATATATATGTATAGACCACATACATCTATATAAAATATATATCCTGTGGCATTCACCTAGAGCAATGCTCAGAACCTTATTTATTTCAATAAAAAATGAAAAAAAAAGTTAATAACATAAGCATCCAACCAAAAGTTTACAAAGAACAAAAAAAAGCAGAAGAAATTTAAAACCACCCAAGCAGAATCTAATGAGTTAGAAAACAAAATACTAATACATTAAAATTCAAGAGTTAATTCTTTAGAAAATAAATCATGAGACAATCTAATTTTAAAAAGAGTATAAAAACACAAAAAATAAAAAAAAAGCATGAACATAGATAAAATTTGAAAAAAAAAAAAGGTAAAAGACCTCTTATCTCAACCCTATGTAAAGAATTTTGAAAGCCTGAATGAAATGGGT
Source organism: Rhinopithecus roxellana (assembly GCF_007565055.1). Classification (NCBI taxonomy): domain Eukaryota; kingdom Metazoa; phylum Chordata; class Mammalia; order Primates; family Cercopithecidae; genus Rhinopithecus; species Rhinopithecus roxellana. Next base: position 22,674,756 of record NC_044556.1, on the reverse strand, counting down.
AATTTTCTAGAAAAATATAATTTTCCAAACCTAGCAGAAAGAAGAGAAAACTAAGCAGACTGAAAAACTGAAATTATAAAGTTGTCTGAGAGCTGCCTACCTCCTACCCTTCCATTCCCCCAAAAAAGAACCAAACCCAAACAATTTACTGGGGAATGCTAACAAACCCCCAGTGGACAGATAATTCCAGGGCTTTAATTGTTTTAGGACACAGATAAAAGAAGCTTCCACATTATTTTTGCTGCAAGTAAAACACTGACAACCAAACTCGGGCAGGCTCACACCTGCACTTTGGAAGGTCAAGCACTTTGGAAGTCCAGGTGGGTGGATCCCAGCGCTTTGGAAGGCCGAGGCAGGTGGATCACTTGAGGCCAGGAGTTCAAGAACAGCCTGGCCAACATGGTGAAACCCTGTCTCTATTAAAAATACAAAACTTAGCTGGGCGTGCTGGCGTATGCCTGTAGTCCCAGCTACTTGGGAGGCTGAGGCATGAGAATCACTTGAACCTGGGAAGTGGAGGTTGTGGTGAGCTGAGATTCTGCCACTGCACTCCAGCTAGGGCAACACAGCAAGGCTCTGTCTCCAAAAACAAACAAACAAACAAACAAAAAACCATTGACACCAAAATCTAACAAAAATTAAATGAAGAAAACCACAAACTATTCCCACTTAAACCAACAGATTTTTTTTTTAATTTCAGACCATGAGAATGTATTGCCTATTCAAAAACTAAATGAATACCTTATAATTAAAATTTAAAAATAAACATGCACATAATGACTTTCAGAATAAAATCCAAATTCCATAAAATGGTACTCAAAGAACTTCACAATCTGGCTCCTGCCTTCTTTTCAGGTTCATCTCCTGCCACTAGGCACAAACACTCTGTGCTCAAGTTACCTTCATCTATCAGCTTAAACTATGAGAACCTGCAATTATTTGACCATTTCTCACTTATAAAATGGCAACTGCACATGCTTCAACCTAATACTGTGCTCACTCTCACCCCACTATTTCCTCACATACTATTTCTTCTGCTTTAAAGGACTCTTCATCAATCAACCTATTTGATTACTACTTCTCTTTAAAATTCAGCACCTATTTTCTTGGAATGGAGTGGTCATGTGTATTAAGTTTGCCCAGAATGGTCCTTGTTTACACCTGTTGTCCTGATATAATAATTAATTATACTCTTTCAGTCTCAAAACTGTATCAGTTAGGATAATAAATTACATGGTGACCTTGTCTAAGAAACCTTCCTGTCTATTCTCTACTCTCACACAGTGTGTATTAGGTACACCCTCTGTGTTCCCTAGGCAATCTGTACATCATACCTCTCCCCTCATCAGCTTCTTGAGAGCAGGGGCCATGTCTTATTCATCTCTACTCAGGCCTAAGACTATGTCTGATACATAGTAGGTACTTCTATCTTGTTTTGCCTTCTAAACTTTTCACTTAGTATGTCAGTAAATTTCCTTTCACAAATATTTTTTAAAGGAAGATTTTTAGTTGAGTCAGGCCAAGACTTCTGGATTTTATCAACAAAGCAAAAAGATCTAAGTGACCAGGTATGAAACTGGGAAACCTGCCAGGGCCAAGACAGTAAACCAACCGGACCAAGTTAACCACAGAGCAGCTGCCTATGACGAGCAATCTTAGGAGTAGAAGGATACACATCCTCACAACACCCACTGGCTAA